>NC_047629.2:17012500-17637500 GCF_009650485.2 Drosophila albomicans | reverse complement strand
GGCTACGTGTGGGTAATTAGATAGAGAGAGAAAGAGAGCATTACAACGTCGGCTATGCGCTTGTTTGGCTTGCGTCAAAAGCAATTTCTTAACATCGACCTCGGCGTTTTAATAAATTCCGCATAGCTTTGCATTTTCAGCACACTCTTCTTGACCAATTTTTTTGCGCCCGCCTTGAGGTTGGCTTTCCTTTCAGCTGCCTTCGCTTTCCCTTTGGCTTTTGCTGCCTGGCTTTGCTTTTTCCTGGTTTCAATATTTTGCCTTAACACTTTATGAAATTTCCACAGGCATTTTTTTTGCTGTTGTTGCTGGCAAACTTAATGAAAATTTAAATAATTGAATGTGATGTTGCATTGCACAGCAGGTGGCAACCTTCTCGATATACATAGAACGCTGTTCTATCTTTTGCTGCTGCTGCTGTCTCACACTATTGCATATTAATGAGCCTAAGAGCTGCTGGCAGCAGTCAGCAGTTTTCAGCACTTGGCTCGTGGAATTACTTGCTCTCTGTGGCGAGCGGCGTTTAAGCGTTTTTGTTAAAGCGCCGCGCGAGTTTCGGGCCAACGAAGAAGCAAAACCAACGCAGACGCAGACAGAGACGGAGACGCAGCCTGCATCCTGACAATGACAAATGAATACTTTTATGGCCGCGACCCGCAGCGGCAGCGGCATTAAAAGTTTCGTGTTAGCAAAAGTGACACCTCGCTCGGCCCGGGCCAAGTTACGTGCGCTCAGTGTGTGTGTGTGTAGGTGTATAGCTGTAAGCTAGCCAAGTAGTGCTTGGCTGGCAGCGTGGCTTAGGCCATGACAGGAAGTGGTCTTTGCTTTGCCTCAGTGTGCAGTCATGTCCCAACTGCCTCACACACAATCTGTCTGCTCACTCACTCTCATTCGCTCTCTCTTTCGCTCACATTTGCTCTGTGTCTGTCTCTGTCTGCTGAGTGAGTATTTATTCAGACTCTTTGCCACAGTCTGGTCGACCAACCATTTTTGTTGCACGTTCCAGCTCCGTGTGCTGTTTACCAAACGAATTAAATTGTTCGCCTCAAGTGTATTTTGTGCTTTGACGCACAAACATTGCCACAACTGGCTGCGAGTGTTGTTATTGTCACTAGCTGCCTCTCACTCTCCCCCGCTCTCCTTTTCTCACTATGTCTCTCTCTTTATTTGTTTGTTGTTGTTATGGCTGCTGCCTAGAGGCTGAATTTGTTAATCTGCAGCACTCAATCAGCGAGCGTTTTGCCATGACAGCAACTGATTTTTTCCCCGCTAATTATGCACGTACGTGTGCAAGCGAGATGGCAGTATATGTGTGTGCGTGTGTGTGTATGTGTCTATTAAGTTCGTATTCGATTCGTGCTCATACCTGAGCCTATATGATTAACGACTGCAATGGGCGCACACGTCGCATTTGACATCAATTATCGCGCCTCGTGTAACACTCAATGTCTTCCCCCCCTCTCATTCTCCCCTCTCTATATACATAGTTGTGTGTAGGTGTTCAGCTGGGTAATTCCTTCTTCATTGCTTCATCGATTTTGAGCCTTCTGAAGTTATGAGCTGGCACGAACATGACCAACTTAATTGATTTTTTATTAGCGGCACAAAAACGAAGTCATCGAAAAAGCGAGGCTAAAATGCTCATGGAAAAAAAAGCCATTTCGCTATATACTATACCGCTAAATGTATTTTTCATGCGGCTGAAAGGCTGAAACACTCACACACAAACATTTGTTGAGTCTCTCGCACATGAAAACCAATTGACAGTTTTCAATTTAAGTTGCGGAAATATTTTGATTTCCTCTTCTTTTTTTTTGTTGTGTGTTGCGCGCCATATGCGGAATACTTTATTGTTGTTATTGTAGCAATTGAGGGGATGGGGAATGGTGGATAAAACAGCTCAAGCGTCACCGCACCATACCATTTGGCACAAGCATATTTTCCGCTCCATTTCCCAGACTCCCACACACAAACACCGAGCCAGCCAACACACACCCACACCCACACACTCATATATTTTATTTTATTTGCACAAAGCAAAGAAGAAAAACCGCAGCAACCATTTTGTCAGTGCAATAAAAGTTTGCGTGTGAAATGCCTGGCGGGCAGCAGCACCAGCAGTAGCAGCAACGACAGGAGAAGGTGCAGCTGAAGCTGAAACAGAAACTGAAGCCGAAGTAGTTGCCTCTACCACCCAAGGGGGGAGCCGAAAGTGGACGTTGACTCTCATGTTGAATGGGGAGTTGCGAGATGCGAGATGCAAGTTGCGAGTTGTTGGAGTTGGCCTGTTGTCGACTTAATCAGCTGGGAGCTGAGAGACATCCGTCTGCCATGTGGGACATATGCACTTTAAATTATGCATATTATGCCTTGCTATGCCACTAAGTAATTAAGCAGATAGCACACATAGTGTGTGTCTCTCAGTACCTGTCTCCCTCTGTGTGTGCGTTGACTCAAATAAGTACTTACGTGTGTGTATGTGTGTGCGCTAACACATTTTAATTAGAAATGCATGTGTTGAGCCGCAGTCAAGTGGGACACACACCCAAAGAGGGAGAAAGAGAAACTTCTTAGTAGCACATGCAAAAATAATGTTGCCTACTTATTGGGGCAGCTTGATTGATAAGTCAGTTAGCCGCCAATTCGCTTAGAAGATGAACTGAACGAAAGGCAAATGCAAGTTTGATAAATCACTTTTAAGCTGTCACGTGTAAAACACAAGACCATTTGACCATTTATCAGAAAGCCAGCCAGCCAGTGACCAGAGAGCCAGCTAGCTGACCAATCGATGTATCTATATTTATAGGCCCATCAATTATAGCGAAGGGCATTCACGTTTTTATTTTTTATATTCACGTTTTTTTTGTGCTTGTGGTTTTGTAGAGTATATAAATAGCATGGTAAAGAGACTGAATTAGGTTCGTATGAATTGAGTTGCGTAGTTGCAGAACCAAAGCAGATTCCAATGCCATTGGCAAACCGAAAAGATGCCACACACACACACACAAGCTGTGAAAGAGGAATAGACACACATACACAAGCAGCACGTAGCTAGATGGCCTTCTACTTGGTTGAGAGTCAACTGAGTATGTCATTTTATTGAATCAAAAACCACTCAGCTATTGAAAATCAATTTGCACTGCAGCAGCAGCAGCAAAACGTAGGAGCCAAACGTCGTCGCCAAACTGGACCAAGGAACACCTGCCAGGCAGGGAGCCAGACAGACAGAAGGACAGACAAACGGACGTAGCAAGAAATAGGACAATAAATACGCTCACATACACACACACAGAGAGAGAGTTGTCCCAAACACGCACACAATTTTCCACATTTACACTTGCCATAATAATAAAGCGACATAAAAACGCACCCTCCATCGCCTTCTGCATACTTTGAAAAGAACGAGAAAAAAAAATAGAAGCAAAAAAAGAACGAAGAGAAAAGCAAAGGAAATCAGCAGCAGCAACTGAATGTGAAATTTGTTTGGTAGCAAGAGGAAAATGCAATGCCATTTGAGGTATGCTGATCAGCAGTTCCCGCACACGTTGCCTTTTAAACCAATTCCAAATCGAGTTAAGAGCACAAGGACATGCCGCACACACACACACACACACTGAGAGCGGGAGGATGGGAGGTGGGGAGCGAGGTTGTTCAGCCATTCACCTGTATGCAAAATGAAGCGGCAATGCCACTGAAAATTGATGGCAGTCACGTAGAATGTCAGGCAGCAAGAAGAAAATCCATAAAACACAAGTAGAAAACTTGAGGGCAGCATATGAGTTTCCCTTTGTCTGCCTCCCCCTCTCCTAACCCCTTTTTTGTTTTTACTGTGCTACAAAAAATAATAAAAAAGAACAAGCAAAAAATGCAAATTGCAAAAAAAAAGTAGGTAGATAGAAAAGCAGCACGCAACGCAACGCTTTCAGGTGACCAAAGAGGCAGCAACATCAGAGCAACAACTGAGACAAGGTTGCAGCTGCAACCAGTTAAAGTCTCATTAGAGCCCAGTTTTGCGTGTGTGTGTGTGTTTCAGTCCCCTTCTCCTCTTACCTCCTCTTACTACTGGCCTCAGCATTTCACGCAGTTTAACCAACTTGCCCTGGGGACTGAACTCAACTGGACTCGACTGCCATGAAACTGATGCTGTGGCAGCTGCTGTTGTTGTTGTTGTTATTGCTGTTGCTGTTTGGATGCTGCTCTCTGTCGGCTCTGTTTGCTGCCTAATGAAAGCCATAACTGTGCATTAGCACGACTGGCAGTTAGTTCTTTTGGTTTGGTTGGGCTTCTCGTTGTTTTTTCTTTTTTTGTGTTGTAGCCTTAAAGCGGCGATGTGTGAGTGTGTGTGTGAGCGTGTGTATATGGACAATAAAAGGCGGCTTCATATGACATGAAATTGCGGCACGCAGCCATAAAATACGCACGCCCACCCGAAGGCTGGGCAAAATAATAAATAAAAGCTTTCCCCAACAAGCCATGCAAATGGCGCCGCTACGCATCCGTATCCGCATCCGGTTGTCGCTGCCGTGGCTGCCGTGCTGCTGCTGTTGTTGCTGTTACTGTTGCCGGTGTCGGTGTCGCTTGACGTTGGCGTTGGCGTTGTCTCTGCACCGCCGTTGGCGATGCCATTGCCTCGCTTTGGCTCTTTATACGCTGGAGACTGCCACTGAGTATCGACTGCCTTCGGTAAGGCGTTAAGCGTGAGCCGATTACGCGCACTTATCAGACTTGCCTCTCTGCCCAGACTGCCCCAAGGGAAAAAGTACTGGCGTATGGAGCTCTGCAATTGCTGGTTACTTTACTCCACTCTTCACTCTCCATTCTCCTTCTCTTCTTCCTTTCGGCTAGTGCAGCTTTAATTGCTGGCCGTAAAAATTGCTACATGTGTTTTTTAGTTCATCTCAGATATGTGCCTCGTACATTTTTAGTGCAACTCTAACGAAAGTGGGGCATGAATGTGTCTGCAAATTCTTACTGCTTTTAAGGCATTCCGACACTTCATGAATTGATTTTAATGCTGTGCAAACTCGAGCATATTGTAATTGTAAATTCCTGTAATGTATAAATTCTAAGTCAGACACATTGAAATAAATCTACAACTTTATAAGCTTCTATCTCAATCGACTTAATCCGGCAATAAGCTGTAGCCAAAGTCGAGTCTCCATTCAGTTACAACGAGATTTAGCAGAGGGCTTAGATTGACAATAGCTGTTGTCTGTTATTTATGCATATTCGTTGATTACTTAATCCCTTAGTAATTGTCAATCAGCTTGTTGCAGAACTATTAAGCACAAACTTGTCGCCTGGACTTTACAACTATTATTTGAATGATGACTAATGCTTGTGTGATTTTCAAAGTAATTACTAAAATCTTTAAGCGCTAAAATGGAGGCAACTGACTTAAACTTAACTGAAAGCTAAAATCTTTAAAAGTAAATTGTTTTAAAAGTATATTTTCTTTAAAAGATTTTGCAATTTCTTGACAAAGCTTGAAAAGTTGCTAACTTCTTCTAATCGCATTTGATGTGCACCAAATATTAGTTAAAAAGCTTAACTAAACTAACATTTAGTGCTTCTGCCTCTAGCTGCCACAACTTTGCAGTGCATCACGCTAAAAGCTCATTGAACACAAGTTGAAGTCCATTTTGCAGTCATTCGCAGTTATCTTCACAGGCGGCTTTTTGCTTCAAATGAGATGTGACATTTGGGAATTTTGCATTGACAGCATGTGGCGTGCTTTGAGTGTGCTCTTTAATTCAATGCAACCACAGCAAACGCGATGGCGACAGCGAGCAGCACAAAGCAAGAATTACGAGAAAAAATGAAATGGGATTGGGAATGAAAGTGGGATGTGGAATGTGGGAATGGGCAAAACTAATTGCTGCTTTTAGGCGTTAATGAAAATTACAAATTGCGCATACGCCGCGTGGTGTGGCGCCATGTTGGGAAGGGGTGGAGAGAGGGAGAGGGAGTGGGGAGTGCAAAGCATGGATCGATGTTGCATTGTCATTGCATGTGGTTGCATAATCGCTGCTCTACATTTCGCGCTTGGCTGCAGCGCGCCCAACAACAATGATCTCAACAACAAGCAAACCCATTAGAAGTTGCTACATTTTCTCTAAACACAGCAGGAGACATAAAGAGGAGGGGGGAGACGTGTGGCAGCAGACAGACAAGCAGCCACATCACTCCGCTAGCTGCCTGGCTGCCTGGCTGTTGCAGTTTTTGTGTTGAGTCATTTTTGCGCTCAAAAGCACTCACTAAAACAAATAAACACTTTGCGCATTGTTTCGTTTTGACAAATGCGTGTAATTTACGGAAATGTTTGTTTGGGCATCCAGCACCCAGTTCTCTCTTTCTCTCTCTCTCGCTTTCTCTTTTACTCTACTACACTATGTTGCTGTCTCTGTTTAAAGTCTGCTGCCTCTGTGTGTGTCGTTTCATGTTTGCTAAATTGTCTTAAGCATATTTGCACGGCACTCATATGAAGCTCGAGCCGTGCTCGGCTTTGCAATTAGTTGGGCCCCGCTCTAAAAGCCATGAAGTAAACGCCGCCTGCATTGCACACTAATGACTGCGTCCCTGCAACAGCAGCCTACGGAGGAGGCGCAACAAAATGCCAAGCGAGCGGCATTTGAAAAAATATGGGTTAACAATGCCTCAACTACGGCTGCTGCTGCCGCTGCTGCTGTTGCTGCTCATCAAAGTGGCAATAAAATATGCGCATATCCACGCGCTCGAATAGCTCATTACAACAAGTGATAGTATCTCTTTGTGTATGTGTGTGTGGCATGCCCCTTTTCACTCTAGGGTTGCAATCTAGTCTGCCAGATGAAGCGCGAAATAACTAACTGAGATTGCCTTTTTTTTGTTGTTCCTCTGTTGCTCTTCTCGTTGTTGTTTTTCATATAATGGTCAGCTTTTGTTGCGGTCTTAATGAGGCAAATTTTTAGTTGCGCCTTTTGTTGATCCAACTTGAACATTTCTTGGCCGCCTTTTGTTGTTTTATTTGAGGGAGATAGAGGAACGGGTGGGGGAGAAATGCCAAGTGGACGGCAATTTATGATACCTTTGTGGTTTCAATATTGCGCCAGGCAAAAGAGTAGAGAGCAACATAATTAAAAATTGTGACAGTCATAAATTTTTCGTTTCGGGACTTTTTTTTTGTTGTATTTCGGCCAATTCCCACGAGTCCAGGCGATAGCAAAACCTTCGTCTGTTTGCCTCATCATCAGCATCATCATGAAGTCAGCTCAAAAAAGTTCTTCTTTGCAGTTCGTTATTAAAGTAACTGCGGCAAGTGCTGGCTGCTGCTGCTGCTGTTGGACTTAAAAGCCACTTTCGACAAGTTGCAAGGAAATCAATTAGAGCGCATTATATGCAACTGAAGTTGCACTCAAAAGCACTTTAAAGTACGGCCAAAGGCAAGCGCAAAAGGCAAACGCCGAAGCCGAAGCCGAAGAGACAAGGGCAACATTTGATTCCTCTTTTCATTGTGCAGCTGCTGCATGGCCACTGATTGCTGAGCTGAGCGACAGAGATAGATAGAGACAGAGACAGAGAGAGAGGGAGCGAGGACAACGCCCACATTTGGGTTCCCGTTTTTGCAGCTAGTTGGCCCTGACAGCAGCGAGTCCGGGCGATAAAGCAGCCCCAGCAGCTGCGGGTTACAGTTGCCAACAGAATGCGGACGGCGACTATGATGAAGACTGAGACATGAACTGTGACTGCGACTGCGACTGAGGCTGGCAACTGGCAACTGGCAGCGGGCAAGCTGGCGACAGGAGGCCAGGCCCACTAGTGTTGTAAAGTGTCAAAACGTGTACTTGTCGCTGGCAGGATGCGCGGCGGCTCCTTTAATTTGAATTTTATGCACTGCATGCATAAATTTATGGCACAGGACACGCCCTCAACGACAATGACAAAGGCAACATGACAGCCACATGTCCATTACGGCCACCAGCCACCCAGCAAAACACCCACAACACACAAACACACACACACAGAGACACACATGTAAAGATAGAGACACTTAAATGTCCTGCTGCTGCTGCTGCTCCTGATGCTGGTGCTCAACGTCAGGCAACAGCTTCTTATCTTGGCCTCTCCCATGTCTTTTTGGCCCCTACAATTTTCGTCTTTCACTTTTCCTCCTCCTTCTCCTCTTCATTTGTCTCAACTATGCTGCTCTTTAATTTGCGCTTAAGGTCTTTCGCTTGAAATTGAAATTAATCTTAATTTAAATGCTGTATGCATATTAATTGTGGATAAACGCAATCACCGCTTTGCCAACGCACAGCTTTGTCATCCAAATGAAATGCATTTTTAATTGCGGCCGAGCACAATTATTCGTTTATAAATGCATTTTTCTCGCTTTACGTTTATGACAATCAAAAGAGCAATTCATAGTTGCCAGCCACATATAACATATGAAATTGCATTGCTTGTGCATTGTGTGCAATTCATATCGATAGCTCACTCATACTCACTCTCTCTCTCTCTCTCTCTCTCTCTCTCTTTTGCTCGTTTTGCCTATCCCTGGGTGGCAAGCTTAATATCCTGCTGTCAGACATGAGGACGAGCTTACGCCCTGGTGCCAATCTACTGTCATGCCTCTTGCCTCTGTCACGCGTCTCCCTTGCCCAAAAACATTAAAAAAAAAACAAAAAACAAAAATAACAACACGGAGAAAATAACATGTCGAAAATAGTATTCGCAATTCACATCAAAAGGCAACAGCAGTGGCAACAAACTGCACGCGCCTCGTTGCATTATAAATGTTGCAATTGGTGAGAGTGCTGAATTTTGAGTTGTTACTTTTGTTATTGTCGTGGCAAGGCTATACCAACCAATCGTCTGTCTGTCTGCCTGTCTATCTGCCTGTCTCCTAGTTGAAAACATACGATGAGTCAATATCATTCTTGGCAATTGCACACAACGCTCTGCTCAGCTCAGTACTGCCATCAATGTGCAATGACACGAGCCCAAAGTGACAACTGAAAAGTTCAATTATATCCTTTTGGAGAGTGTGCGAATAATATTGCGAACAATTGTCTGAAAGTGTCCATTTATTTCTCTTTAGCTTTATGTCAAGCACAACACGTGCATTTTATTAACTGTGCTTCGATTCCTTTCTTCCTTCCTTCGATTGTCGCCATGTTGTTTTGTATAATCCCTAAATGGCTTTCTAAGCTTTGAGTTATTCGGAAGTTGAAGAAAATATTTTCTGTTTAATTTTAAAACGGGCTTAGGAAATAAAAGTCCTTTTGTAAAACAAGTTTATAAATAGTTCAAGCTATAATAAAATACTAATAGAATCAAGTAACTAATGAAAATACTATAAATCTAAAATATACTAAAATAATTTTCTTGTGCTTTAACCGAGAACAATTTTTTAATTGTGTATTTTCTGTGTACTTTGTTTATCTGGGTTGTTTCCACTTTTTGGTATATTTTGAACATAATGGTACATTAATATACCAAGCGTATGTCATTTCTTGTTTGCTTTGATTGATAATCTGGTATATTTTGCAATCTATGATATATATTGAGCATATATAGTGGTATATTAATATACCAAATATAAGCTTCGGTGTATTTCAGCATTTATCCGGTATATTTTAAGTAAAATACTGCAATGTTTTGCTTTCATTTAAAATGAGTTGCGAGTATCTCACAGTCTAGTACACTAGTTTCATAAAGAAATTTGTTTCTACTCAACGCTGCTAATTAGTATCATTAAATGGATTGTATGAGTTTAGAAATAAAATAATTAATTCAATAATAAGTATAGCAAACAAATACTACAACTTTTGTTCTTATTCCAATTTATGCTTTCACTCGCCTGCATTTTTTTGCAGATTTATTTGCCAAGTACTTTGCGCTTTACAACAGAAACAGCATTGCTGTCTAAACAGAATGTGTCTGGGAAAAAACACAAGTCAAAATCAGTTCTTGCAGATGATTTATGCAACAGAAATGTATTGTGCCGCTTTTTCACAATGTGCAACTAAATCGCATTTAATCGAAATTCCGTATGCCATTAAAAGAGCCACAGGATAAACAATTTCAGCATTTATTGCTGAGGCCACTTAAGTACTGCACTCTGATAACCACAAGAGGGAGAGAGAGAGAGTAAGAGAGAGATAGTCGCAGAGACAGAGACAGAGAAAGGGTATTACAATGATGGGCTAACTAAACTGTGACCAAATGTCACACGTGGTTTTAATTATCGTTACAAAGTGCCATGAATATATGTACGAACGTGTGTGTGTCTGCTCTGTACTTGTGTTTGTGTGTGTGTGTGCGTGGCATAATTACATTTTGTGGAATTGAGCAAAGTGTTGATTATTAATTAAAATAGCTTTATTTGGCACGACACGCACTGCACAAATGGCTGTCGAGTGGAGCGGAGCGGAGTTGTTGGCTGCCTATCACAATTTATATCAAAATATCTGAATATCAGTTAAATATTTAACATTTGCCTCTAAATTGCGTATACGTAATACGTATACGTATGCATGTAATTATGCCATAACGAGCTTGTTTCGCTCTCTCTCAATTTATTCGTCTTTCTGCCTCGCTTCTGTGAGTTGCTCTAATGACTGTAATTAAAGTGCAACGTGAGACGTTTAAACATCGACTGGGTCAATTGCTTTTGGCCAAATGTGTGTGTGTGTGTCTGGAAATTTGCAACTGCGGCTAACTAACTTTTCATTTCATTTCTCTTTCTCGTCTCTTTCAAAATATTTGCAGAAGGAGTTATTCGTTAGCAAAGTTGAGCCAACTTCGCCGCGAAACGAACGCAAATTTTCCGCTGCCACAGCGCCATCGATGAAAACAAAGTGGCTGAAAGCATTTAAGAGCCTAAAGCCGGCGGGTTCTGGTTCAGCACAACAATCAGATAGGTGAGTTTTAACAACCAATGCTTCTGTTCCCTCCTTCCCCCGCCATCCAAACACGTTCCGGCAATTTTCCGACCCCAAACCCCATTTATGTATCTATCCGTTATATGTATATCTTATGTGTATAAGCCTCCCACACACATTTCCCCATTTAAGCCAAACAAACAAAATACCATAGCAAAAAATACTCTGCACATTATACAGTTGGCGTCGAACGGCAGCACGACGCAGAAAAGCGTCGGAAAATCGCTGGAAAATAGTCAGCAGCAGTTGAGGAAAAAAATTGCTACAAATGAAGCGCAGCAGCATTTTAATATGGCTAAAAGCCGCGAAAAATATGCCATGAAGAAGCCGAAAATTTTGGTCTGAACGACTGGCAGCAAATAGAACATTTTGCAAATCCACTTTTCCGCATTCCCGCAGTTTATGCAACAATTCAAATTTTTCGACTGCACTTTGCCGTTAAGTAATTTAATCACTGTGAAATGGAAATAAAAAACGGAAAAGCATAAACTGCAGCCTTTGAGTTGAATTCTGTGGTTACACAACCGCACAACTCTGCGCCTCGTCCTCCTTTTGAAACATCCTCTCACCTGACCACAGTCCATAACATAAAAATATGAATGTTAAGTTTAGTTAAGGCAAAAACTTTTGAGCTTATGAGTGAGCTGCATTTACTAATGTTACACTTACTTCTTTCCCATAACATCTTGTGATATCTTTTCATTTCGTTTTGATTAACATTCGATACATTGAATTAAACAATACGTATTTAACGATCGATCAGCCAACAACCCCGACAAAATCAAATGTACCACGCTGTATCGACCGTGTTGACCTTGAGGTAACCAAAATTTATCAAACAAACTACAAAAAAAAAAAAAACAAAATACAAATTAACTCAATTCATTCTTTTGCTTTTAATGTAATCGAACATAAACTCTAAATGAAATTTCAACTAAATTACAAAAATCAATTAAACATTTTGCTTTTGCTTAGCGCTTGACAAACAAATAAATATTCGCTGTAAATGTTGCACGCAAACGTAGAAAACTCCTCCCCAAATATTAGAACTAGCAATGACAATTGAATTGTAAGCTGAAAACTGCACTGAAGCAGCCAACAAAGTGTTCAAATTGAAATTCATTTAATTTATTTTGATTGATATACATTTTGTATTCGATTTGTTTTTATTTTTAATATCATTTTGCATATTTGTGCCAACCATAAAATGCACCTGCGTCTGCTGCACCATCGATCACAATTCGTTTTGTTCGCAAATCAATTAAAATTGAACTAAAACAAAACAATGTTAGATAACTGCTGCCAACAACTGCAAAACAAACTTGGCCAGAAATTGTTGCCAACTAAAAAAAACTATAAATAAATAAAGGGGATAAAAAGAAAAGCGTCTGCTTCACTGTGTCCATATGTGTCCTACACATTTGGGCCAGTAAATTTAACTTGGCGCCGAGTGAAAACATTGAAAAATATGCGAAAAATTGCTGGCTATAAATTTCGCCTCGACTTGCCTCGCCATAGACACCCGCATATCGAACAGGCTGCCAGATAAATTGCATTGGCATTGGGCATTGCAACCTCCTCACTTGCATCCCAGTGTCGCATTCGCATTCGCTTTTACATCCGCATCGAATTGGCTACCGTTTATGGTATTCCCAATGGGCCAATGCCGACAACATTTTTTTCTGTTTGTTTTTGGTTTCTTTTGTGCTATTTTTGGTAGCATTCGCCAACTATACTTAATACCATGCCGACAGCTTGCGCTGCAAACGATGATAAATCGAAAATCTTCTCGGCTTAGAGCGAGATAGATACAGATAGATATATAGTTGAAGAGCGAGATGGGTAATGATAACTCGTCAGCTTGCTATGGAATTATGGCCAGACTGCGGCGGCAGCTGTGGCGATGGCGACGACGGCGACACATTTGCAATTTTAGTTGCAGCTCTTTTACATTCATCAACTCCCCGACATGTTTATCAGTGTTTTTTTTGGTGTGGAATACTGCGATCCTTAAAGTCAAATCAAACACCACTGCAATGGCAACCAAACAATTTAATATAAACATTTGCAAACGTGACAAGAAAATCACACAGTTCCAACTTTTCTTATATTGCAAAAGTTTTCGCATTGCGCTCCAAAATTACTAATGCGACCCCTTGGCCGCTATCCGTATTTTGTTTTTGTATTTTTGTTGTTTTTATTTTGCCAACTCTGCGCTCTGCGGGTTTATTTTTCTTCGTTTTTGTATTTGGCACAGCCAAAAAAGTTTCGCTTGTGCATTAATGAAAAATTTATAATTATTTTCATGACCCTTTCTTTTTTTTTTTTTGTGTGTGTGCGTTGGTTGATAAATAGAAAAACATGCATTTTGCTAGAATCCCGCAACTCCTACGCAAGCATACTTACTTCCTCAAATGTACATTGAATCACCATGAATATATAACTCTACATATAATAATCACACACATAATTAGAGCTTAGTACCCTGTAAACATACGCATAATACTTATATAGTGTAATAAATAAATATATAGTATAATAAACTCTTTACTCCGTAAGTGTATATAGAATCGTATAAATACATATATTAAACTAAGTTCTCCAACTACAATATGTACTTTATGTGTTATAATAATATTTAATCTGGAAGTAATAACTATGTATAGCATATAAAATATACTTTTTTGATCACAAATATTTTGCAATGCAATAATTCTAGGGAAATCTTGTTAGAAGCAATTGAGGTAGAAAATCTTTATTTGCTAACGAGGATCAAAGCCAATTTGTTTACATATTTAGTCTGTCTGCAATACAAAGAATTTATTTATTTTGTTAATCCACTTCACACATAAATTGCATTGCAATATTTCAAGAGAAATCTTGTTAGTCAGCTGTTAAATCACATGTCAATTGCTCTCTCTTAAAATAGAACAACTTTATTTGCCAGCGAGGATCATAGCCAATTTGTGTACCTATTTAATATGTCTAGCTTATAAAGAATATACATTTTTGACTTTCTGTTAAATCCAGCTGTTAAATACCATATAGAAACTTCGTTTGCTAGACAATTTGTTTTCACATTTAATACATTTGAAATATAAAATATATCTATGTATATTGATCCACATGACCCATGTTTTTCATACTATCTAATAATTCTCAATAGATTCAAAGAAAAGCTTGTTAGTCACCTGTTAAATGACTTATTTGCTCAGCAATATAAATTATGCAACTCAATTTTAATACAGACAAATGAAAGTTTGTATATTTATGTTCGAACATTTCTTAAATCTGCATATTTTACGTATGGGAATTTATTGACAAAGTCAAATGGCAACAATTTTCGTTTTTTGTGTAGATGTATAAACCGAAAATATGTGTAGGACAGCTGTTTGATATTTAGAGCCTACACAAATCAATTTAATTTTATATTAAAATTATAACATTTTTGTGGTACATAAATTTTTGTAGCTTCCAGCATCTGTCTAATTTAGTTTATGTTTATGTATGACAAAAAAAAAAAACGCCCAAAGCATTAATTTGGCAATGGACTGTGTAGAAGAGAGATATCAATTAATATATTTAATAATAACTAATTCTATTTAGCTAGGCTTATGGTTCATTAAAATAATTAGTAAATTCAAATATTTAAAGCTAGAAAAATTATATTTTGTAGCAAATGTTGCGCCTTTTCTTAACGGTTTGTGTGTGTGTGTTTGTGTGATGAATGAAACCAAGTGTAATTATTTTCACTTGAAAAGGTAGAAGAACAATGCGAAAATTTGTATATTTTGCACACATCTGTAACAACTTTATAAGCCAACGTGCTGAACTGAACTGAATTGCTGTCTGTCTCTCTGTCCGTCCGTCTGTCTGTTTGTTTGTTTGTTTGTTATTGTGCACAATATAAGCCACTTACAAACAATAAGCGTCGAGAGTTGGCCCACTTCCATTACCACTTGTCAAGGATGTTCTCGTCCTCAGCCCGGGTCTTCACCCCGCTCTCGACTCGTGGCTGCCCGCTGTGAACAATTGCAGCATTGTCTGCCAGTATTGTCTCTCTTGCGTTCCCATCGCCTGTCTGTCTGTCTCTCCATCCATCTGTCCAGCCATTTGGCTGTATATTTTTCTGGTAAATAAAACAGAGCCAAAAAGGAAAAATCACCAGCAACAGCAGCAGTAACAGCAACAGCAGCAACATCAGCAAGGGCAACAGAATAAAAATAACAACAGCAAATTGGTTATGTTCGGGGGCAAATGCTATGCATATAAATATGACATCAAATTATTGAGATACACGAGAAATGCTTTTATAACACAAAAAATATAAGAGTATATTCCGATTATAATGAAAATTTGCAGTTGTCCCCATTTTCCGAGTTGACTGAAAGCAGCTGCAACTGCAAGCAAGCTGCAAAAAGTTGAAGGGATAAAAGCAAACAGAAACAACAAAACGAAAACCACGGAAATGTGTTAACAAAGAATGAATTAAATACACATTTGTTGCCATTATATTCTTGTAGTTTTCGATTTAAATTTCCCTCACGTTCGTAATCAGATAGAATAAATACGCTGATTCGTCAAAAAGTTCTCTAGCTCCTTGTACATATAATAAAAAAAAGAATATATCTACTATTTTCAATCAGTTATTCTATTAAAAAAAAGAAGAAAAAAAAATATCCGAATTCTGAACTTACTCAAAATAAAAAAATAAGCAACATTGATGAATATGTTTCAATACTAAACTTGAATTTTGATTTTATTTAAATCACAAGTTTACTTATACATTTCATGGAACTGTTATCCAATAACCCAAGAATTTTTAGAATGAAATATTCTTATTTCCTGACAAAACTCTCAAAGCAAGAAGCATGAGTTAAGCTTATATTTTTCGGTATTGAACTTGAATCCTAAATTTATCTATAAGGATAACTATTTCACATTCTAATTTCATTCATCTGCGAGTCTAACAAATATAAAAAGATAAATTTATTTAAAAGACATTCCATGAAAGGATGTTAAACTTGAATCCTTACATTTAGTGGTTACATAAGAAAGTTCTCCGATAACTCTAGAACTATTAGAAATGAGTTTTTACATTGAATTGGGTATTAAAGAAAAAATAAATACGAAATGAAGAATTTTTTAATATATTTATCCAAATTTCTAACTTGAGTAGAAGGACTAAAATTAACAAATTAAAATATTACAACACATGTTTTCCTTGAGAGAAATACAATTTCCAAAAACCCTTTTATTTCATATACCTTTACAAACTGATCAATCTTTGAATGTAAATATGATAAGAGTATTTGATGGAAATGAACTAAATTGAATGTTCGCTGTCTATACAAATAAATTTACATATGCGAAATGTTGAACACATGTTTATTGTATGGAATTTAAACAAGAGTCCTGTGATTAATGTTCATTTGGCATTGTGCGTTTCCATTGTTTGCTGTTGTCATTGTGCATATTTATTTAATGTATTTATTACATGGAATCTATATACATGCATATATTCGTATTTATGTACAGACAATGCTCATCCCATCTGTAAAATGCAAATTTACACTTTATTGTGTACATATGTTGTTATGAGCAGATTTATATAGACATATATAAACATTATTGTATTGTGGTTGACACAATAATTACATTTTGGTGAATGGTAAATGGTGAACACAAAGCGAATGCAAAGCAAAAGTCGCAACATTTGACACACTTTTTTGTGATTGGATTGGATTGAATTGGATTCAAAATGAACTCGATCTCTCGTATATACTCGTATATATTAGTTGTATAATTTTCTGTGTGTCTTATTTAGACAGACACAACCAAAGGGTGTGTGACAGACAAAGAGAGAGAGCGAGAGAGTGGAACAGTGATGTCTGATATTATGTCTATTGCACTCTTCACAGGCGTAATGGTGCCTCGAATGCCCCATCGGAGTCGCTGCGTCCCAATCTGGATGGCAGCCATCATCTGCAGGAGTACACGTACAAGAAGATAACGGCCTGTGATGTCTGCTCGCAAATTCTGAGAGGTGCGTATACTTAATATGCTGGTCGAGCTTAACGGGTTTAACGGGCCACATCTTCATCTTCGTCATTGTCTTCATTCTGCAGGTCACACTCGTCAGGGGCTGCGGTGTCGCATCTGCAAGCTGAATGCCCATGGCGATTGTGCCCCAAATTTGCCACGTTGCCAGCCCAAACAGAAGCTGTTGCGTCGCCAGAAGAGCACTTCGGAGCTGGAGAATCGTGTTGATATCGAGGAAGAAAGTAAGTATACTTTGCGCCCACTCGCATTTCTCGGCGCTCTTCTCTTATAACTTTAGCTCATCACGCGCTTCCCCACTCCCAAACAACAAAAAAAAAAAGAAAACAAACAACAAACCCCCAACAAAAACTAACAACAATAACACTTGCAAAAATATACTCGTACTTCGTATGCTTGCCATTTACGTGAAAGCCAGAATTAACATATATGTATAACCAAAAGGGGACCTATGGCGAGTTGCCATCCTTGTGTACTGTGTAACATTAACGACCCACCCAAAGGTGCCATGGGTTTTTAGCACCTATTTTGTAACTCCGAGTCTTATACTTACTCGTATTCGTGTTCCAACTCCGACGCTTGCATAAGAAAGCAGCTCAACCCCATCAAAAAACCCTTTCGAGTGTTTAAGCTAAAAACTGGAATTACATTTACCTTGAATTTTTCTTTTAATTTTTGTTCTCTTTGTTTATGTTGTTTTCCGTTTTTTTCTTGTTGTTGAGTTTTTCTGTTTGGGGGAACAACTGCAAGATGTCGATGCATTTGCATGGCCAAAACCAAAAACCAAAAAACAATTTGATGTCCTGCTCGAGAAATGGTTCGTGGTGTGTGTTCTCCTGGCCAAATGTGAAGTGTGTGTTGTATGTGTATTTCAACCCCCCGAAAAAAACATGGGCATAACCCATTACCTGGTTATTTCCAACCGATTGCATGCCACGTCCGAACCAAAAACCAGCACATTTCAGTAGCTAGTCGCACTCGAGTCGAGTCGAGAGTCGAGTTGAACTGAACTGAACTGAGGCTGAGCTGAGTTGACAGCTGTCAAATTGTCGAGTAAGAGTAGAACGCATCCTGCGAATATTGATTTGACCGGGTTTTGCTCTCTCTCTCTCTATGTGTGTGTTTGTGCTGTTCAAAACCCATTCAAGGAGTGAAGGGCTTCAGTTGATTTCCACAATGGATTTATGGCACTCGTGGGACTAACTGATTGCGTCATTTCTGATTTCTGCCACAATTCGCAACATTTCAACAAGATATCTGATCTTTTTTTTTTGTTATATTTTTTATATTTCCCTCGTTTTTTCATTGTGTTGCTTTTTTTATTAGCGTTGCATTTATTCTGTTTCTGTTTTTTTTTTTTTGTCAAGTGGATTCATTGTATTCGGTTTGTTGTAGATGATTTGTGGCGAGAATAACGAGGACTCTCTGTCCACTTAACTTATAATTGAACTGTAGCTAACTAGGCAAATCTTTACGTATACGTAATTTTTTTGATATACTATGTAGAAGTACGATTTAATTGGGGCTCAGTCATAAATATATTTCGTTGCCATTACATTACAAGCGACAAAACTGAGGCAAGTACACAGCTCGAGTTAAGCAATGAGCGAGTTGAAAATATTTGTTAATTATGGCTAATCGGTAGTAGATGAAAGTATTACAAGGCTGTTGATACTGATGACTTTTTGCCAGTATAAAGTTTAGTTGGAGAAGAGCCAACAAAAGTAGTTTAAGAATGCATAAGAATTAATGGACTAAAGTTCAATTTTATTCAATCAATATATGCTCTCTCTTGCTTCGCTCGAGCTGCTTACTTAGCTGCCACATAAATAAATAAAAACCAAAAACAAAAATTTTAGTTTCAACACCCGTCAACAAAAATACTCAATAAATGTAAAATATAAAATCCTTTTCCCCCTAACAACACACATAAATGAATAACCGAACAAACGAATATGAAAACGAATACGAATCGAATCGAATTGAATTGAATATCGAAACATAAAACCACATAAAGCATCGCCACAGGAGTCCGTGGCGGCCGATGAGCAAAATCAAAGCGCAAATCTGTTGAATGTGCCCAATACGAAATTCCGTCAAAAGACGCCAATCATCAATCGCATTGCGCAACTAGGTACCGAATGTACATATAATACTACTATACTATATTTATAGTATATTATCATACTTATATTGTATGCGCAAATGATACTCGATTGACATGCGCTTGAATTTTGTGTTCATTTATCTTTACACTCTTTGGTTTCGATTTTTTAACGTTTTATGAGTTTTTACATATTAATCGGTTATTGCAATGATTGATTGTTGCGCTTTGATTCACCTACTACTAATTAGCGAGACAAGAATGAAACAATTTAACCAACCAAAAAACAAATTTAATATAATTATAATACTATTTGAAAACAAGCTACGCAAATTAACACAAGCAAAATCCATTCAAAACAAAATACACACAAACAGCAGGGAAAATCGGTAGAGAAAAACACATTAATTCATATTGAAAATCGCAGCTGAACAATAAGATTGCGTAGTGGAGCATGTGCTATAGCTGTCATTAAGTATATCTTATTGCCACCAACAAAATGAAAACAACAACAACAACGAAAACAAACCACACATTGTATTATTAAAATTCGGTATTGAAAGTCCTTTCTTTTGAGTCATAATTTAGCTATCATCAAATATATAATGTTGTGGATCAATCGTCGTCATCTTTTAGCGTTCGATTCCCATCTTGATGTCGCTAGAGTTCTAGCTCACCCAAAAAAAAAAAAAAAGGCAAACAAAAACTTTAAATCAAATTGAGTAAATTTTGATACTTGATTAACATAACATTTAATTAGTAGCCGTACTTAAGTATAATCGAAATCGAAATACAAACACACTCAGACACAAGCACATACATTCACATTGAGCATACTTCTCCCCCGCCCCCTATCGATAAGACGCCCTCCTCCACCCCCTGCGTCCGCCCTCTCAAAACATTTGATATTAATCGAAAGCGATCAACCACTTGCTAAATTTAACTAATGCACTTCAAAAATGCACATCATCGAATCGAATCGCAAATCAAAAATCGTTTTGAAATTGAACCAAAATCAAAAATCGAAATCGAAAACAAAAATCAAATCACCACTTGGCCAACCACTGTTCACGCCCACGTCCACGCCCACGCCCACCACCAACAAAACAATGGCAACTAATCAACTGCTACGGCACCCAAAAAAATTGAAAAAAAAATTGACAAACAGAAATTACCGAAATCGATCAAATTTATCGTGTGCTGAAACAAGCCGGCGAACTCAAATCCGGGCATCTTCCAGCCGGCGACAAATCCATCCAGATGCAGGGCAAAACATTGGACAACGTTGGAGTCTCAGTCGTAGGAGGAGCGGGAGCTCCGTCGGCCAGTAGCAGCATTGCGCTGCCGCTGCAGCCACTGAGCGGCAACGAGCGGCCACCAGCGCCGGAAATTCCCATTGTGAATGTGCCGACACACGACACGACACAGCTGGATCAACTGTCGCATCCACATCAGCAGCAGCATCCACAGCAGCAGCAGCAGCAGCGAAGTCTGGCATCGGTGGCACAGGCGGCAGCGGTGCGAGCGGGCCGCGGGGTGCGTCCCCCGCCTGTGGCAATGCCCATACTGGGCGTGCAACTGCAACAACAGGAGCTGCAACAGCAACGTGGCGGTCTGCCGGTGCCCACACAAGATATCTCTAGTAGCTCAGGTCCGCAAAAAAAAAAAAACAAAAAACAAAAGCAACAAAAAAATAATTGCAACAAAGTAGCTTGTTGTTACTTCTATCTCTCTCTCTATATCTATCTCTATCTCTCTCTCTCTCTGTCTCTCCAACTATTTCTATCTGACTCTGCTCATCATTTCATAAATTCTATCTTGTTTTACTTTGTTTTCCACTTTTTAGTTGCTGTTCCTTTGACATTTTTATGGTTTGTAGCTTTGGTTTCACATTTCTCGTTAACCTCGCTCTCTTTTCCTCTCTATCTATGGTTCCTTTCTCTCTCTTTCTCTTGGTTTCGTACACGACATTCATCCTGTGCCGTAGTAGCATTAAATCAATCAATCAATCAATCAAGTCAACATTTTCTACCATTTCGTTTCGTTGAACTTCAAATTCAACTTTAAGTAAATACTTGAGCGCAAAAGTTGAAAGTATGTTAACCACACCCCCCGCACACACACACTCACACACACGCTCACTCACACATACGCAAGCATATATTATACTATACTTAGTCATACTCTCACAGTCAGTCAATCAATGAGTTCAAGTCGTGCCCTTCAAGTCCTTTAAATATGCTCCTCTATTTCACCTCTCTCTCTGTCTGTCTCGCTCGCTCTCTCTGCTAAATGCTGTTACTGCACTTGTAGCGCATCCCCTTACACACACACACACACTTAGACACACACATAGAGACACTCATATTTATAACTAGTATATTTATATTATATATTTAATTGCATAATCTATTTGAAAGTACATTTTCGATTGCCATTGCGCATACGCCCCGTTGCTTCGCCTTGCCATTGTTGCTAACGCTCCTCCGCTTGCGATTTTAGACCAACACACAAACACAACCACACACACATACAGATATGTAGCCATGCATTTTGCGTAACAAAAATATCACAAATGCTTTTTGCTTAGAGACTGTCAAACTGTAGCATTAGCTTAGTTCATTTTAACTAGCGTTAGCCTTAGCTATTAACTATATTGTCTATATACTACATATAAATATATATATTTGGTATTTAGTTGTATTTTGTATATGCTAATCATACCTTTTCATTTTCCCACACACTCACACTTAAACACACAAACACTGACACACTGATATCAATATCTAAATTAATAATTAACTTAATTAAAACTTTGTTGTAAGCTCTCCAACTAAAAAGTAATTACATGCTTAAATAGGTCATTTATTAAATATATTACAATATATATATGCATCTATTTGACTTATTGCTTATTTGTGTGAGTGTGAGTGCGAGTGCAAATGTGAGTGTGTGAGTGCGCAGTGAATAACTTTGCTGAGCTTTTCGAGTGCTCAAACCAATTTCTCCTCCTCTCTTTGTGTATCTATTACTGTGACCCAAATAACAATTGAATTGCGCAGCTGTCGACACAACGAATACTCAATACACTTTGCTAAGCAATTATTCCGAAATTTAAACTATATTCTAAGCAGTGTATGCGGCTTAGTCGGTGTCTGCCCTTTGCAAGTGCATCGTGAGGGCCCAAGTTACAATATCAAAAGCAACCATGCAAGAATGATTTTCAATTGAAAAGCGACGCAGCGAGCTGGCAACACAATTTGTACACACCCCAACCCTTTCTCCTTTCTCTTTCCCCTTTCTCCTTTCTCTTTTACTCGCCCTCGCTTACTTTGCTCCCTTGGAGAGCGATCAGATTTAATGGCAATGCCTATTTGCAATCTGTCGCACTCGAGTGCATTTGCTTTTGCCACAAAGCGCTGTTCGGCCTCCCATGATTAGCGACAACTTCATCACTTGCAACATGCCACATGCCAGCGGCAAGGCAACCTTGCAACCTTGCAACCGCCACACTAACTGCAGCATTCCCTCTGTGGCTGCTGCCTGCCAATTAAGCAAAAGTGTGTGTGCTGCTGATTTGCAGCTGATGTTGCAACCTTAGTTGTTATTGTTGCACCACACACATATTGCTGCAGATAATATTTTATGGTTTGCTGGCCAAACTGGCAATTGGCAATTGGATAATTTGCCAATATGTTTATAATTGCCACGCACACACAATTGATCTGAGATTATTGTACGCTGACTTCTCTGGGCTGATTACGTACTCATAATATGAATTTATGGCCTCCCGAAATTAGCAGAAACCCAAAAACACAAACACGAAACACACACACACGTTATTTGATTTATTGATTGTGCAACAATTCGAAATTAACACACAACAAAATGTTTTCTCGTGTCCATCTTTTTGCCAACTTTTGTTTCGCTTGCCTAAACCAAAAAAAAAAAAAAATAAATAAATCAAATTTCTAAACCAAACAAAAATAAACACTTCAACAACTTTGATCAACAACAATCAACGAAGATCAACGTTATGCTGCGCCTTATGCGCCGGTCTCAAACATGTCCAGCTCAGCGTACATCAGCAGCGGCTTTGGCATTAACTACTACACAGCCAGCGCACTGCAACAGCAACAGTTACAACTACAACAGCAGCAGCAACAGCAATTGACCGCAGCAACAGTCGGTTATCAACAACAGCAACCGCAGCAGCAGCAGCTGCAATCATCGCCAGCACATCAGCAACAGCAACAGCAGCAAACAGGCGTGTATCTACAAAATGATTCGGGAATGCGACGTCGATTGTTTGCCGGATTTCGTCCGTTGTCCGGGTTTGGACGGATGCGGCAACAACGCTCGTCACAGCAGCAACATCGCTCCATATCATTGCCAGAAAGTAATTACGTGACATACAATCTTCATCAACATCAGCAACAACAACAGCAATCAACAACAACAACAGACCAACAACTAAAACAACACTACTACTACTTTTATCACCATCACCATCACTATCCACACGAAACAACACCTTCTTCTTCTACTTCTCCTGCTGCTTGCAACCGCACGAAACGTGCAACACGTTCCGTCAACGATTTGTGCGGCAACTATTCGTTTGATTCTGTTGCAGCACCAACAATCTCAACAACATCAACAACAACAACATCTACAACAACAACAACTACTACTACTACAACAACAATTACAACTTCATCTTCAACAACAACTACAACAACAACAACAACAATGAACCGTTCTTTTTGGAATTGTACTGCATTTTATTCCAATTGGATGTTTTTATAGCTGTTTAGTGTCGCATCTCTTAAATGTTGTGTGTGTGTGTGTTTACAGTATGTGTGTACGTGTGTGTGTGCTGCGTTGGTGTGTGTGCGCGTGTGTGTGTGTTAAATGTATAGCTTAAGTGCACCCCCGCTGTCTCCCCTTATTCCCAACCCCTGCGCAATATTACTTTACTTTAATTTGAAGCGAGACAACAAAACTTGGCTTAAACAATACCCCCAACACGCCAATTAGTCTTAACCCAGTTTACACTTCAGGCAAACGGCTCATTTCCGGCTCGGCAGCAACAGCAACAATGCGCCTGCCACATTGGCATAATTTGTATACATGGCCAAGAGAGAGCGCGAGCGAAAGTACGCGCAACTTGCAAAGCAACTAAAGAAGCAACTTGCAACGGCTGCTGCCGTGTAAATTGCGCACCATTGTCAGCTTTTGTGCCATGCTAAAGAAGGAACGACAAAAAAAAACGAATGGCAAAACAAGCACCAAATGCTTTCTTCAACATGCCGAATAAGAAATACGCTTGCAAGCGGACTTTGTACTTAATCCTGTACACCTTTGCGTGTACTTAATATGCACATTCAAAGGCAGCTTGACACATCTTTGTATGCAAATTATAATAGATAATTTTAGATAAAAAGTTTCGAAAAGAAATCTTTAAAAAAGCATTATAAATAAAAGCAACATTTATCTTAAATATTTCCCATCATTTTTCTAGTTGATCAATATTAAATTGAATTAAATATAAAATGGAAAAGAAGATTAAGCAGTAGAAGGAAGGAAACTCAACAAAATTGTAATTGTGAAATAGGACGGTACGATGTTTTTCCGAATGAATAATTGCGATGCAGCTATTTCACATAATTTTAAGCCTCTTAGCTTACATTGAATAAACAGCTTTCTTATAAAATCTTCAACAACTTTTCTAATATTTCCAAACATTTTTGTAGTTGTTTTAGTAAATGCAATTTTCAGAAAATAAATGTCATAATACTTCCCAATTAAATTTCTAGCAGATTGAAGACCATAGAGATTAAAAATACAAATTCCATTAAATTAAATATATTTACGAAGATTAAACATAATACACAATGCAAATGAAGACCACAAAGTTATGACATTTCAATTTAAAGTTAAACTTTTAAAATAGGAGCTTGGAAATTAACTTATCTATCAAAAAAGCAATAAAAAAAAGAAGCCATATAAGTTTATATTAAATAAATACCTTCATAAATTAAACAATGAAGAAAAAAAAAAGATTAAATTCAATTAAATTGAATAACAATTAAACAAGTTTTGTCAGAATTGAAGTAGTATGAAGAAACGAAACTTTTAAAATAGATTTCTTTGCCCAAAAATTTGCTAGTAGTTGAAAGCTTAGTTAAAATTACAAAGCACAGAAAGCAGATTAAACTCAAAGAAACTGCGAAATTCAAATGAAATAAAAATCAAACAAATTTAATCAGAATCAAAAAAGTATAAAGAAACGAAACTTTTTCAACTGATTACTAATTATAGCATTAAAATACAATAATTATATTCAAAGCCTTTCCACATATGCTAACAAGTATTGCCTGCTAAGAAAAAAACTTGCAAGACTTCAAAAAGTTTCATTGAGATAGTTGCAAAACTGAAAAGCAAACATGGTTTTTGTGACTCATCGTTGTACTTTCAAACTTTGTCGGCTTTAGCGAGGACATATAATTACAATACCCGCTTCACAAGGGTATAAAAAGCGAGTGCACAATAAAGAATGCGCATACAAATGTTGCACGCTTTCACAGTTGCCACGCAGCACTGTTGCAAGTTGCCTGCTGACTGTACGACGTGAAATTGAAGTTCTGCTCAAGTTCGCAGCAGAGCAGAGCCGAGTTGAGTTCATTTATGCTTAATGTCTGCCGCATTTTTAATGGCATTCTCAATCTTTGCCGGACTTCGCAGTGCCATGTCCAAGTAGATGAGGCTGATGAAGGAACACAGATGAAGTTGAGGCAGAGGCTGAGGCTGAGGGAAGGCTAACAAACTTTTTTGTCTTTGCCTCTCTCTGCCTCGCTCTCTTTCTGATTTGCCACCAAACTTGCCACCATTTCACTTCAGTTTGAAGCCGCCTGCAACATAATTATGCTAAAATTTGTTGTGCCACACAATTTCTTTCTTTTTTCTCCTTCTCCGTTTGCTTTTTGGACTGGAACTGCGACTGGGATTTTCCGTTTTTACCATCATCGTTTCTTTTGCAGTTTGTTTTTGGTCTCTTCGCATTTTGTACGTTTGCATGTTTTCCTTTTTTGGCCCATTGAGGCGACTGCTGAGCAGGCCCTGTGCACTTATTTTTTCTCTGTTTTGTCGGATTATTTTCTCTGGTCTATTACGTTTTGCCCCCAGGATAAAGTCGAGTCGAGCCCGAGCTCGAGCTCGATTTGCTTCTTTTATGCATGAACGCTGAGCGTCTTAATGTTTAATACTTTTTGGTTTGTCTTCGTTTAACTTAATTAGTTTTAATTTGCCTCCGCATGTCCTCCTACCCCTCTCCCTCATCCCATCATCCCACGCAACTAAGCAGCTCAACTAACTCAGAACTTGAGCATAAATTATCAAATATACATACTTATCAACGTTATATATAAATGTGTAGCAACAAATAGCAAGACGGACACTGTAAGGCCTTTTGGCGAACCCCTGATGTTGACCAGAAACATGCCCAAGAGTCCTGAGAGCAGTCAGGACGAGTCCAAAGGCAACAAGCGACGCCTTCGTTTGAATTGAATTGAAAAGAAAAGAACACGAAAATGAAATGAAAGAGGAAAAAACTCTGCCCAACAATGAACAACTGTAACAATTGCTGCTTAGTTGACGACAACAACAACAACAACAATTACAACTTAATTTAATTTGATTATTTTAATGTAGTTACTATATTTAATATTTTAGTTTTGTGTTTTTAGTTCTCCCCTCACTCTAAAAATGTAGTCTTAAATGCAGCACAGTAATTATTATAAAATACTCAACTAATCTATCAATATAATATAAAATATTATTTAGTTAGTCTCAGTTCTAAATAATAGCTTAAATGTTCTGCGCTACATATTAAATGTATTTTAAAGTATTTTAGTACTCGTATTCTCTATTCATTATGCACATCACTCTGTACTTATGTTTCTCTATCAATGTTGTAAATACCACACACACGAAAAACAATTAAAATATATAATAAAAATAATAAAAACGAAAACCAAAATGTGAAATATACATTTGCAGAATATTTCAGATGTCGAGTCAAAAGAATCGCAACACAAAACACAAACTAGCAAAATGTTTTTCCCAACTTTATATTACACACATTTTATGCACGGGGCGATTTAAAAAAAAAACACACACACATGAACACCTTTGCTGTCTCATTTAATGGAAACGTGTGTTGAATGTTGCTCTGTTGCCAAATACTTTTACTCTAACTCGAACATCACAACTACAACTAAATGTTATAATTTAGTTTTTTAAAAAATCTACTTTCTGTTCTTTAGCTAAAATATAAATGAAAACTAGTACTAGAAATTTGATTTCCATTTTCAGTTTCAATTTTTGAATTTTGTTTCTTAGAGCTGTAGCTAAATTACATCTACTTTAGATACATTATATACTCAAATCTCCAAACTGAACAAAACGAAATTAAATTGCAAATTTTTTTCATACATTTTATTGCTTTTTTTGACGTAAAAATCGAAAACAAAATAAACCAAAAACTCATGTTGCGTGTGTCTGTGTCGCGTTATTGTCCAACACACACAACACTGTCCTATCGAAACAATAATGACAACAACAACAACAACAGCACCGCACTCACCGCGCCGTCAAAAGTTGAACTTACGCATGAAATCGTTAAGCTTGGACTCACCCGAATCCTCGGAGCTTCACGGTCAGTTTAGGCGTCGCCAGCATCTGCCGGCGAACGCCGCCTCGACATCCAGCGGCTACTACCATGGCGGCTCTGGAGGCCATCTGGAGCACAGTACTCCGCCATCGAACAACAGCCGGCTGCACTGTAAGTAGCAATCCAGTTCCCGCTCACCCTCTCCGCCTCCCGTTTAACACACCGACTGGAGTTGCACCTCAAATGAAAATCAAATGAAAATCGAAGTGAAAAAATCTAACTCGAAATGCAAATGCAAAGTAAAAACCTTTACTAAACTGGGCGCCAAATCTCTCACTTCTACTATCGAACTTTCTCTTCAAACTGATTCTAACACTTGACTCTCGCAAGCTTAAAAACAAAGTCAATGAAATAAAAAAAAAAAAAAATCAAAGTATCATTCATCTTTGCGTAACAATTGCTTAAATAGTTAAACATTTTTGACAAGTAGTTACATTTTTGTTAAGTATCTTTTAGTATGTTTCGTTTTAAAGTAGCTTTTAGCTTTAAAGTAGAATCAAATTGAATTTGAAATTTTGAACTTGAATTTGAATTTGAATTTGAAGCAGATTTATAAATAAACGTTGAAAGTTTCACATTGCTCACATTACAGACAGTCAGTCATAAAAACTCATTTTCCAAGTAGTTGCGCAGAATATTTTCAACTTAAGGCTTCATTTGAATTTCAACCAACGTCACGAACAAAAAAGTATTTCTCAAGCACCAAAGCAAAAAACAAAAAACAAAAAAACAACTATCAATATCGCCTTTTTACTTTTCCTGCTATTTTCTGTAAATGTATCTTTAACTTCTAACTGTATCTTTAACTGTAACTGTATCCTCTATTTGTATCTTTGTAATTTTCTATCATATTATTCGTGCATTCAATTAACTGACAACAACAACCACACATTGAGAGTGTGTGTGCGTGTGTTGTGCATGTCCTTAATGCCATCACAGTTGGCCATTAACGCTGCCCTTTTCTCACTATCTCTTTTTCTATGTCTCGCATCCATATCCATTACAGCGCCATCGAGCCCCTCGCATCCGGGACGCAAGCTCCTCTATGCCACACGTGGCATGCGGGGCGGCAGCGTCGATTTGCCCGACGAAATGGAGAAGTCACAGTCTTCGGCCAGCACATCGCCTTGCCTATCACCAGTAAGACATGCCCAGGTATTCCCCCCGTTTAATGCTTTCCCAATCTCCTCGTTTTGTTTTCTTTGATTTCTCTCTCTCGCTCACTGTGCGTTTCTCACATTGTTATTGGTTTGCAATTTGTTTTGGTTTTGCTATCATGTTTATGCCTGAGTTATAATGTGCTTCCAATTTCAAGAAATCGCATCGTCTGCTGCCCACCAATCTGTATGTCATACTCTACAACTTCAAGGCGAGACACGCCGACGAGCTGGACCTCAAGGCTGGCTATAAGGTGAGCTATCATTGGCTATAAACATATATTAAAGAAAGTTTTCCATTTAGACAATGAAGCTTAGTATGGTTTTCTGAGAAAATTAAACGGAAATCCAATGGTGAATAGTAAAGGGATAATAATATAGTTAAATTTTAAGTTAATAAAGTGCTTTAAATTTATTTAAATTTAAAGATAAATTCAAAGGCAAGTAGTGTATGAATTAAAAAAATGATATTAAATAAAATAAATTATATTTGTATATGTAAATAAATCAAACTTTGACATTTCAAATATTTAAAATCGCTGTTAAAAAGCTTAGGGGCAGACTGTAGTTTAGCTTATTAAATATAATGTCAATGCATACGAAAGGTAAATAAATAACTTTATGAATTGTATGAACACAAACTAACATAAATATACATTTTTTGTGCAAAGTATTTCATAATACAAAAAAGAAACGAAAGTAAAAAGACTTCAAAGCTGTTGCAGCCATTGTTAAATTGCATCAGCAACATTTCAAGGCAATGTTATAAATGGCGAGATATTAGTCAAAGGCGGAGCAAACACAGCTTTTAATATACCCTTTGTTGACTGTGTGCACAGAGTATTAATATGCTGCGCACATATTTTTGCATTGCAGTAAATAAATAAATAAATAAAACGCTTTGTTTAATCCGCTAAACTCGACGTTTACCGCGCGCATACAAACGAACGAACGAAAAAAATAAACAACAAAAACAAACGGGGGAGATGAAGCTGAACAAAGGCAGCCAGGAAAATGGTCTGGATGAAAATCAGGCGCAGGGAAAACGAGAAGGAATGGGAAAGAGTAGTGGGAGCATATGTAGAGAGAGGATATACACAGTGTGTTTATATAACAATATATTCAATATGAGCAAAAACAATCCTAGAAATAACTGGTTCATTTATAATGTACACAGCGCATTTTTATTATGTGCCCAGAACAAAGCGAAGCAAATCGCTAGACGATGGGTAAAGAGAGAACGAGAAATGGGTGGAGAAAGTAGGTGAAATAGAAAAGAAAAATACAATAATAGTTGGGGCGGATTGTGTACACATTGTGATTGCCAATGCCATGCCGATTGCTATTGCGATTGTGGATTGCGGATTCCAATTGTGAATTGCAAACGGCGAACTGCGATTTGCGATTGCGTATACGCCCCCTTGGCCCCCGCCGCTGGCTGGTTGACTGGCTGGGCAAATTGTTGCAAATGATTTACATATGCATTAGCTGCGGCTTGTTTGTCCTTGCTTTCGGATAAGAAGCTTGCCTAATGGCGCCTGCTTTAATCCCCCCACTCTCACCCTCTTTCACTTTTCATCGCAGGTGACAGTCATCGATACCTCGGATCCGGATTGGTGGAAGGGCAAAGTGCTGGGACGCGTTGGCTTCTTTCCATCCAAGTACTGTGTGCGTCTCAATGCCAACGAGAAGCCGCTGCAGGTGACACACAATCTGCAGGTGTCCGATGGCGAACGTGGCGAGAACATGACACTGCTGCGAGATCAGATTGTCATTCAGGTGAGTGCAAATCATCCCGGCTAGCAAATCAACCCCACTTTCAATTCAATTACGCATTCCTCCCCCTCTCGCCACGCACAATCAAGACTGGCGATGAGGTGAACGGCATGGTGATGGTGCGCTCGGCGGACAACCGGCAAGGCTTCTGTCCCATCAAGTATCTGCAGGAGGTGTGACAGCCAGAAGAGGAAGAGCCGCCTGCTAAGTCATCAATGCAAACGTCGCGTGCCGATGCAAGCGACAAGACCAAGCGTAGAATTAGAATCGTAGTTTCCGACAACAACTTAGCACAAGCCTCCCCCTCAGCACCGCCACCGCCACCGCCGTCAACAGCAACAGCAACCACAGCCAGCACACATCACACACATTTACACCATTCGCCGAGCCACGAAACGAAACGCCTGAACATCGAGTACAGCGATGCCGATGGCGGACTCATTTGGGACAAAGACAAGGATGTGCTCATACTTTCGGGCCGCAATAAGAACGACAAGAACTGGGAGAACTGGGAACGCATACGCGAACAAAAGCTGGAGAAAATGAAGAACATCTGCTTCGAGAGCTATCGCCAGTCGAAACGCGACAAGCTGCTCCTCTCGAAGCCGCGACCCAAGCAACTCGACTCCACCTGGTACACGGACAACATTTACTCGAATCGCTCCGACGATCTCGATGAGGATTATGTGCCCGATTGCCTCAAGTACGGCAGCTACAGCAATCGCATTCTACGCGACATTCATGAGCAGGACGAAAAGTATGCCGACGATGCGCTGCCAATGCGCGAGCGTCGAGGCGAGGGCGAAGGCTCGCCGGGCTATGGACTGCAGCGCTCGAAGAGCTGCAAGGAATTTCAGTATCCCAAGTCGCAGAGCTGCTGCTTCGAGGGCAACGTGTTTGAGGCGGGCGGCAGTGGAGGAACGGGAGCGGGCGCAGGGACAACCACCGCCACCACATCCATACTGAAGAATCGAGCTGGTGTGCCGAAGTCTTACTCGTTCAGTGCCTCCACCAAGACGATGCCCTTCGACATTATCGACTACGAGCTGCCGCCTGCCTCGAATACGAGGAGAGAGAAACGCGAGGCCTACAGACGCAGCATGAACATGCTGTATAGCAATAGTCTGGATGAACGCACTCTAGCTCACAGCTGCTGTGCACGGGATCAGTGCACGAGTGCCAAGTGCCTGCTGGATGACATCTATGCGGGGGGAACGCGACGGGGTGGCTATGGCGGTGCCGCTGCCAGCGGTGGCAGCAACAGGAATCTGAATTTGAACATGAACATGAATCTGAATCGCAATCTGCCGCTGCGTTCGCCTGCGGATTGGCTGTTCGATGAGCGCAGCGCAGATCGGGCTGATCATCGTGGACGTGGCGGCGTTGCCCACGGCCACGGCCACGGCCAGCTGCCGCCCACGGTGATCTGCTGCTGTGCGACGGATGACTATTGCTGCCATCGCCAGCCACAGCACCGGGCCACAGCAACCGCAGCCCGGCCAAGTCGTGCTGCCCAGCATTGTCCTGGCCATCACCCTGCTGCCGAGGAGGAGGAGCACATGCACTGCCGCTACGACACCGATCTAGAGCAGTTCATACGCGCCGAGCGGGATCGTCTGCTGCTGCAGGACAAGTTCCTCGACGAGGACGAACGCTATTTGGCCCAGGGACACAGCTATGCGCCAAGTCACGGCTATGCACAGCGTCCGACGCGTAGTAAATCGTTGCTGGAGGTGCAGCCACCGAATCTGTTTGACGATGACAGCTGCTCGGATACGACGGAAATCGATCTGGAGGATTTTAACATTGATCTGGAGAAGTACTGGGAGCAGCTGGACAAACCGCCCAGTCCCATCAACATGGACATGCGTCGCAATATGCACAGCAGCTTGAAAGTGAAGAACGTCAATGTGCGTTGCTACAACAATGGCCAGCCGATCGATATGCATGATCGCGAGCACGAGCGTCTGATGATCAAGAAATCGCTGCTCGAGGGCATGCCTTCGCCGCCGCAGCACGATTCGAATGGCGGGGCTTTTTTTGAGAATGCCGCTGGTCCGCTGCACCATCCACACCATCAACACCAGCATCTCCAACAACAACAGCAACATCAGCACCAGCAGCAGCAGCTTCAACAACTTCAACAGCATCCGCATCAGCATGCCCATCATCATCCACACCAGCGACATCATGCGCCATCAGCATACTCCCATGGCTATGGGCATAAGGTGTATCCGAGTGCAGATACTCTGCCTTCGTATCAGTACAACAACTTTTATCCGGAGCACACGACGCTGGGCAGTGTGCTCACCCAGCAGCCAACGGCGGGCATTCATCACGCCTCCGCCGGCGGACATTCGGCATTGAGTTTGATCAACAACATCTTCTCCATCTATAAGCCGAACAAATACTCGCCGGAGAACTGTCAACTGAACTATGAGAGCAAACCGGAGCCATGTAAGAAGATGAATGTGCCAAGCACGCGGCGACCGCTCGGCGCCGTCTCCAGCAACACGAGTCATGGCCATGAGCAGTATCTGCACTCGTCGATGAAGCGGCCGCTGTTGGTGAGCGCCGATCAGCCGCACTTTAAGATCATACCGGAGAAGACGGGACTGAAGATATCGCCGCTGTTGGCCTATGATGAGTATGGAGGCGGTGACAAGTCACATCACAGACTGAGCAGCACCGCACGACCTTTGATGCTTCCGCACTGATGGTGCTGGACCTTTCCGTGGTATGGTAATGGTAATTATTGTTAGTTATGCCCACAGCGACTGCCGAATGAACTCTCTCCAGCTAACAAAACAGCAAACAACAAAAAGCTAAAACAAGTAGTAGAACAACATGAACAACAATCCAAAAGACTCGCTCGTTTAGCAGCAATTAAATATTATATGAGAAACAACAAACAACCAAACAACCAAAAAAAGAAAAAAAAAAAACAACAAAAACAACAACAAAAAACGCACAACTTGGCCCAGTGGCTCAAACAAAATGTTGTAGTGGCATCGACACCCAGATTCCCACTTTCCCAACTCCTTATCCGCTCCTTTTCTTCTTCCATTTCCAAAAACTCCTTTCGTCGTCGTCGCTGTCGTCGTCGTCGGAAATGCTTTTGGTTTATGTTTGAAGCATCATTTCATCGTTTTGTCTGACACAATTCCACAAAAGCCACCACCACCACCAACAACAACGACAACAACAACAAGAACAACAATAACTTGAACAACAACAAACACCATCACCAACAACAACAACAACTGCGCCATACCATTGGAAAATATTAAGTATACAACATGGGAGACACGTCTTAGAGAATATTAGCAGAATATTTAGGAATACGAAGAAGAAGTAGTGATGCATGATGAAAGCAAAGTAAAGAAAGAGCATATCCAGCTCGGCTTAAACATACTCACACACACACACATACACACAAACATACACACACACACACAAGAACACACATTCAGAACAAATGTGCTTTTAATCCGCTTGAAAAATCGCCGCATATAGTTGATATATAGTTCAGATATACTTACAATATATATATATATATATACAAATATATATGTACCACTAATTTTTCGAGCAACTTTTAAGCAATCAGGAGGAGCGTACTTAATATACATATACTATATATAGATGTATAGACGTATATTATAGAGAGATGAACTACAACTATATGATAGTTATGTAAGTCATTCCATATCCGTGTTTCACGTTTGTATTTAGGACTACAACAACATTAAGAACAACAACAGAACAAGAACAAGAACAAAGGAAAACCGTACCGTATCGAAGTGAACGCATTGTATACCCTGTAATCTTGAAACCTGTAGCAGCTAAGCGAATTTTTATTAACACTAAACGAAACTAACAAAACTATTGTCGATAACGATTACGATAACGATAACACGAACTATAGCGATTTATCGTTCGGAAGTTTTGAACAAAATGGTTAATGATTTGAGACAAACATCGTTTTTATTGCCACGAAATTTTTTCTATTTTTTATACCAAAAACCAAAAAAAAAACTTACATACATATATAGTATATTAAAATACTAAAACTAACAAAAAGTACATTTCGATATGAAACGTTTATAAGGCTTAAAACTCAATATATGTTGCGGCTTCTAGGAGAACAAACAACCAAACCAAACCAAACTAGATTTGTATGTATATAAGATGAGATGAATACTATGAATACTTTTGAATACTCGTGTTATGATTGTACTTTTATGATGTATGCGTATCCACTGGCCTTATTTATTCAAACCAAAGCAACGGAACAAAACTAAATGCAACACAAACAAATGAGCTGAACACAAACACACACTTTGACACACACATACACAAATACACATACATACACATGCACTTAATATGTGAATTTATTTGCGTTGAACTTTTGAGCGCACTTGAGAATTAATTTTAAGGCTTTGCGTTGATTTTGTTGATTGTTTTTTGGCGTCCAATTTTACAAGAGTACATAAGTATTATAAACTAGCGTGAGTAGCGAGTAAGTGTCTGACGAGTAATGAATAACGAGTAGCGAATAACAAGCGAGAAGCAAGGAACATTAGAAAGTAAACAAATGCATCGTAATCGTATTTGTATTTGTATTTGTAGTAAATAAGACAAAAAGCGAAGCAAACCAAACAGTTTTAGCACGTAAACGTGCAATCAATTTTGAATTTGAATTTATTTTTAATGACTTTTGAAGAAAAACAAACAAAAAACAAAGATATAAAAACCAAAAAAAAAAGAAAAAAATATAGAAACATTTTATTAGATAACGTTTTCTATCCACATTGTTGTTGAACTACTTATACACAAGAAAACACAAACACACAGACAGACAGACAAAAAGACAAAAAGACAGTCAGAGACAGGTGCAGATTGTGCGACGTGTATTATTAATCTAAGTGTACCCCTATGGCCTATTAGTCAATAAGTAATCCAATTTTCTACATAGACTACAACAACTACAACAAGAACAGACACAAGAAATTTATGCACCAAAAATCAATGAAACAAATAAACAAAGAACACATCGAGCACTCATTTAACGATAAAAAAAAGTATATACATATATAGATGATATTTAGACTATATACATAACATATATTATATGATTTAGTTGTGTAAGCGAGGATGTAAGTCAAGTGTAAAGTGCAGTGACGACGATGCAAAATGAACATGAACATGAACATGAAAACGCCCAAATCTTATGAGTATGTAATTAATAGAGAAATACTGAAAAAAAACCAAAAGTAAATTCAAATCTGCAATGCCCAAAAAATAGAACCACAACAACAACAAACCAGAACGTTCGCTCCGTCATTGGAGAAACGGGAAATGCTGAAATTGGCAATTAAGTAAATTTAGAGATAATTGAGAATAAATAAACTTACTACTTAGCTGGTAAATTTTGTAGCAGCCTCGTCCGATTCCTTCTGGAGAATTAAAAACAAGGATTTCATTTTCATGCTGAACGGCGAGACGAGGCTGTCTATACACATATTTAATGCATCATTTTGTTTAGATTGTAATATTGTTATAGTTACGATTACGATTACGATTGAGATGGATTGAGAATCACATAATATTGTACTTGTATGTTATTGCTTACCTTATATTGCATATATATACATAGAGTAATCGGTATTCGGTGTAGGAACGCAAGGAGAAGAAGAAACCTTAAAGGCAGAACATAGAACGATTGTAGCAAATTTACATCTAAATTACGATAACGAAAACAAGATACACATAACGCATACGCATTCAGCATATGGCATATAGAACATACATATATAGTTAAGAGATCCCGGCAAAAAAAGAAAAGAAAAAGCAAAGATATCAATGCAACTTACATATATCAAAGACAAATACAACTAAAACACGTAAAAACGAACAACAAACAGTAAATCCGTAAAACAAAAAATTTAAAGGCAGCAACTAGAGCAACAAATAAAGCGTAAATCAATTTCAAACAAGTAAAAGCGAAAGGAATGACAACAATACTTAACTCATTTAGCACTTCATGCAAATTTAAATGTGAAATTTTGTCCTTATCCTGTCGATAAACCTTCCCCCATCATGCTCCTTTCCCAGGCTAACCTCTGACCAAACTCTTCATTTAACTGAAAAATAAAACAAAAATGATGTTGAAATTCGATGTAAAAAAATATTAACTGACTTTTCATTTATGGCAAGCGGGATTTCTTTATAAGTACGTATGATTTTAAAATTCATTTACAGTTAACAAATCAGCGTAAGTATAGTATTTAAATTGTGTCAAGAGTCGGATTCAGCGGAAATATTTTAATGCGCACAAAAGTAGGCTACAGTTTTCACCAACAAAACGGCAGCCGCTCAAAAGTATGCAACGCGTTTTATACATGAAACTTCAGCCGCAAAGTATGTGTGGGAATATTAAGTATACGAAGCTGAATCTGGAACTGCATAAAATAAACCATTCTGCGATTGTATTCAGTAATCCAAATGACCTTCTGACTTCATCCATTGATTACCTTGATTGCCAATTATTCAGTCCTTGTTTAAGGCTTGCAAATTCCAATTAAATAAACTTGTACAGGTTTTGTTTTTATTATGATTTAAATTTATATCACATTAAATTTTACATTAACAAAGATACAAAAAATATACGACTTGTCGTTGTTGTTGTTGTTGTTGTTGTTATTGATGCTTGTCGTGTGTTTTTTCTTTTACATTCAGTATATATTAAAAGTATAGTATGATTACGATTACGAGTAGTTTCTGCGTTGCAAGCAATCGTTTAAATTTCTTTTGGAATTGATTAAAATAGGATTTGTCAGCCGAGCCAGCATGCTTAGCAGTTGGTCAGTTGGACATTGGACGTGTTCATGTTTCTTTTGTTTTTTTGGGTAGTTTTGGGTGCATACATAGTGTTGACCAGCTAACATTAACGTTATACATTTAAAATAGAGTTATACTTACAAATTAGGGCTAATAACTATCAAATTGGTTTTCTAAACTAATTGCATCAGAGTCAGTCAAAGATGTTGGAACCTAAACCTAATCTATTATGCCAGGATGCGCCTTTATTCGGCGACCTTCTTGTCAGGCTTATAGCTAGTTCGTTGGCTGCTCTCCTGGATTTTCTTGTTGTTGTTGTTGTTGTTGTTGCTGGGTTTGTTGTTCTTGCTGCTGCTGCTGTTGCTCTGCCACGGATGTTGCTGCCACAACTGCCGTTGCTGTTGCTGCTGCAGCCGCCGCTGCCGCTGCTGCTGCTGCAGCTGTTGTGCTGGCAACGACGCCATCCAGGGCATTCAAAGTATTGCTACTGGCGGCCTTCTGATTGGGAAAGAGCACCGAGTAAGCTGGCGGTGGATCCAGTTCCTCGTAGTTGGGCGGCGAGGTGGCATTCGTGGGATCCTGGCCAGCTCCATTGGCGGCGGCCAGCGCTGCCTCGCGCTCATTGTTGACCGCATGCTGGGATGCGGATGCTGTAAGTGAACGTATGGATTCAATGTGAGAGCTCAAGCGACAACAGGAAACTGTTCAAAGGGAGGGGGGAGGGTGAACGGAGGATTAATGGCATAAGGCGAAAGTTAGACAAAGACATAGACATTGATAAAGATACGAGAGAGGCATGCGCGATGTAACGATACCAATAAAAAGTCAGCACGAAAACAAAGAAGAAAAACGAAAACAAAAAACTCACATAAATATAAATGTCTATGTCTTACTTGGGCTACAAAAGTGTGCAATTGAACGTACCCCAGAGGCCGCAGATGAGCAGAGCACCGCCGCAGAGGAGCATGCCGAGCATTAGATAGCCCCACGGTCCGTACTTGGACAGATCCGAGTGGAGGCCCGTCCTCGTCGAGTTGCGACGCGTGAATCCGCTGCCGCCAGTGTTCCCATTTCCATTCGCATTCGCATTCGCGTTGCCATTGCTCTCCATGGTGGCATTATCCTGTCCTGACTTGCCATCCGCCTCCGGCGTCTGCTCGGCTCCGATGGCATTCGGTGAACCGTTGGCCTCGCCATTCGGCTTTTTCATATCTTTGGTGTGAACTTTATGCAGCTGCGTTGTCGAATTGCTGTTCGAAACGGAGCTGCTGGCATTCTGTGGTCTTTTGGGTGCATCGTGCAAAAAGAAATTGCGAAACACTTCGAGTGTGAATTGCTCGATCAAATCGGACTCTTTGGCCGATGGCAGTAGACCAGGACGACGCTGCTTATAGCATAACTCGTAGTCCTCATCGCTGTCATACTCATTGCTATACGGGCAATGGCGTATGCCATCGCAGGCCAGCTCCTTGGAGATGCAGAGAATAGGCTCATCGCTAAGGAATTAAATAATCAGTTAACTGAATTTATAGTAAAACATTCCTTTGGTTAGCTTACCCAATCTTCAGGCACTGATGCTTGTTTTGTGCGTCCTTACACTGTTCTCCCTTGCCCAGCACCGTGATCATTAGCTTCGACTTCAGCTCCTGCTGTTCATGCTCCCACACAATGCGCACACGACCGTGGAACAAACGCACAGGATCCTCCATCTCGGAGGCTGTATCCTCCAGCTGACAGGGATCCACGCGCCATTGTGCGGTATGCGGATCCAATGAGCTGAACTGCAAAAAAAAAAAAAGAAAACAGATCGAGATTTAATTGGAGTTTGATCTAATATTTGCACGCGATCGTGCAAACAATTTACGCGCTCAAAATACTTAAACAATAGATTAAAAACGCTGAGGGAGCTAATAAAAAGCACTCAACGCGCTTCACGCCCACAAACAAAGGCAGCGCTGCTCTGACGTGATATAAATTATTTACGCAAATAAAGATCAAAAAACGTGCACAATAAACGATCAACTGCGAATACATTTTGGATATATTTTTCGCATGGCGTTTAACAGCAGCAACAACAACAATCACTGGCAGAAGAATAATGCTAAATTAAATATTTACGCTGGAAAAATACGCGCCACAAAAGCGGTTTTAGGTAGCACATGCGAATGTCTCCCCTGCTCGATCAGGTTACGCGGAGAGTACTACGTGGAGTACTATGGCCAGCGAAATTCCACGCTATTCATAATTATAAATGCATATAATACTACGAGTATAATATGCAAAGCTAAAAGTAACAATTTGTTTAAAAAACAATTTAATATACACAGCGTTGTTGCCAACGAGTTATTTTAAAAAACACGATACAAAAATACCCTAGACTTGAAATAGCATTTAATTTTTATAACGTATAGCATAGACAAAGCATTAAATTATTTCGAAATATTTAATTTGAAAATAACTATTATTAATTACTCAAATATTTACATTCCCATATCTTATACAGGGTATAAACAGCCATGCTTTCAAATCCCCAATGTAAACAAACAATAAATTAGTTTAATAATCTAACAATTAAAAGGCCAAAATGCGTAGAATTTACTATTTATTAGCCATTGTTTAAAGCAATTGAAATATTTATAACTTTTGAGTTTGCGGTAGTGAAATTCAACACACAAATTCGATTAATTTGTGAATTATTAAAAAGCTAATTAAAATTCGCATACAGTTAGCTAATTCTGTCAGAATTATTATTCAACGTCTTTAATTTGATCTAATAAATTGAATAACTCTCTAAATACATTACAAATATTCAATAGAAACTGATAATAGTTTTTCTATTGAATACACGAGCTAATGCATTAATTTTCCCCAAGTAAATGAATCTCATTGCAAATGTGTTCACAATCAACAAAACGGAACTTTGCAAACATTCCGCTGTTGATAACTTTGGGATTGATTGTATAATATCAGATCGAATTAGTCCAGAATTGTTTACAATTCTTAATACCTTTTCTATACAACTCTAAATAATTATCGATCGGCAGAATATTATTTAAGCATTCGCTAATGTAATTAATCGTGCCTAAAGGGCTTGAGTTCAATAGCTGATATAACGGAGCTTGAACATTATCCGAGCAGAGTTAATTAATAATTAATTAAGGGGCTTCAGCTCGACTTCCAGGTGTGGCTATTCAATTAAACTAGCTGCCTGTTTACACCACTTGGGTAAGTAATCATCAGTTGTAGTTTGTATTTTATACAAGTATGTGCATCTCGATTGCGATATGCGATTCTAGTCCGAGAATGTTTATCATTGACTGTGACTGTGACACATTTGCATATGGAGGCGAACAAAGAAACCCCATTTATATCCAGATACAGTTTCAGATACCCATATGGCTAAAGCTCTACCTACCTATGTGTGGCTGCAGATAGAGCTAAAGCCATGCCATCTTGCGATGCGCAGATAGTTGTTTTTTTTTTATGGCCAGAGACTGTCCACGTTCGCATCAATCCGTCTAGTTGTCAGTCATTCAGTCAGTCATTTTGGCAGTCATTGTAGTATTTATGGCATCGCAGCGCAACGCAGCAGCAGCAACTGAAAGTGTTGTCGGTTGTCGGTTTTGTGCGTCGAGTTGTGTTGCGTCGCGTATTTCGTTTCGTTTTCCTGGCCAAATGAGACAAACGTGTTTCAAATACACAAAATGCCCAGAACTCGCACCAAATGCAAAAATGGCTCGAATCGGGCGCGCTTATGCAAATCGCACGCGCTCAGAATATATGTCTCTCACTCGCATCGCATCGTATCTAAGCCAAGCCCCGCATTCTGGAATTGCCAACGAAACCAAACAACCAGCAACTGAGATGCGGGTTAAGAGTTATGTATGTATAATTCTGTTTCCACCGAGTTCAATGTCAACCTTAAAGCGAGACAAGTTGCAGTCTATATAGCGCTAAAGAGAACTTTTTCAATTAACAATAATTGGCGACAATTTCAAATGTCAAAATGCCATGTGAAAACCACAACTAAAAAACAATGTCATTAGACACAACAAAAAAACGAATAACGAATAACGAAAAAAAAAAAAACTAATCACAATTAGCCAAGTTACAATAGGCGAAAGTGCTCGACCATGGCATACCGCGTTGCCATGTTTGAAGCATGTTGAAAACCTTCCGAAATCAAGTCATAGGCTCAATATAAATTAGAATTATATCACGAATCTTTGATGAAGTCACTCGCTGAACTCATGTCATTGTCTCTCTTCAAAGTCTCTCTTTATATACTTCTATCTATTATATATGTTATTTTTTTTTGGGTGAGTTCAATGCTAAATACGTGTACCACAATTCTCACACTTTTCGGTGGTCACGCATGCGCAGCAACAAGACACACACACACACACTAATAACAACAATAACACCCACACCCAAACAATCGCCGCTCACAAGTCAAAATCTAAATTATGCTTTCCGATGGTCAGCTAAAAGCCATTTGGAAGGTGCAACAAATGTCGAACAAACTCTAATTGCAACCTTGAGATCAACATCTTTAACTCGAGCGATAAACAGATTTTCTAGCTGCATAGATTAGTACAACTCTTTCGATTTAAAAATATAGACAAATAAGCAAATGTGCGAGTTCAAACTCTATATATAGTATATTTATAAAGATGTGAAAAGACCAAATCAAATAGAAATATTTATGAAGTTGTTATGCTATTCCCTAAATTCAATATTTGTTTCCTTTTAGCTGCTTGATATTTGCATTTGCTTTCTAAATTTAACATTTAAGTGGTTATACATAACTGCAAAATGTTTTTTGCCACCTCGACTTTAATGCTGTTAGAATGCTAGAATGCTTATCTGTAGCAATAAATTATCTTTTAGTTATGCAAACAAACTTCTCGCTATCAAGACTTAACAAACTATTTCCGTTTAATATATTCGGCATTTAACATTATGCGCAGTATACTATAATATACTGTAGTATAGTATATTGCAGTATTATAGTATAGTATAAAATAGTAGATACATATTTGCGATGAATACTTCAGAAATACAAACGTATATAGTATATTTACTATAATACTGTCTCACAATATATTTCAGTACATAATAGACAATTTTAGTATAATAGTATACTATAATATACTACAGTAAAGTATAAAATAGTATATAGTAGGTAAATATTTGCATACCTATCAGCTATTTATAGTATTTACAATTTTTACAACTATCTGCGAATGCTAAATTCAAATTCTATTTGTTCACTTGATATGCATCATTTGAATTCAAGTTATCTAGAGAGCATTTTACAGATGATTTGCATCGACAGCATTAACAAATTCATCAATATTACGAAGGCCTCGATTTCAATCTGTAGCAATAATGAAGCTTCCACTTACAATGTTCAGGGGACAGGTGCGTCCCGCAATTGTTGCGGCTGAGGTCAGTCCACCTTCAGCTCCTGCTGCTGCTGCTGCTGCTGCTGTGGTATTCAGTCGCTCAATCAGCGTGGACATGCCCGTCAGGGCTGAGGAACCAGATGACAGTGACTGTGGCCTCGCCGTGCTGACAACAGAGGGCATGATGCTCGACACGAAACTGCCACTGGATAGGGACTGAGTGTTGTCGTTGTTGCTGTTGCTGTTGCTGTTGTAGTTGTCATTGTCGGTTGTGTGTTGATTGTGACGCAGCTTGGGCAAAATGAGACGCACAATGAATCCGAAGCTGGGCGGTGCGCTCAGTATGCGGGTGCAGGTGCTGTGCTCAGCTCCATACGAGTCCGGTTTCAATTCAATGATGAGACTCGACTCTTTGCCATCGCTCTCCATGAAATGCTCATGTTGTGCACTGCACAGCGGTTTGAATGTGTGCTGCGACAGTCCACCTGGAAAAAGGTAAAAGTGGAGCACATCAGATGTGTGTGTTTGGTTTGTGTTTGGTTTGTGTGTAACTTAACAAAATATTGCTAATCAGCAGGGCAAACAACCATCTATCTATCCATCTATGTATCATATAGTAAAGCATAGTAATAAATGGAAAAAGACAAGCCCCAAACCAATGATGTCTTGAGCAATGCACTAAAAATAGATCATAGAAATTGAGTGTGAATTATGAATTTCGTCGATGAACGTGAACGTAGTATCTATGACATTCTCGAAATTCAATTAATTTGATGTATTGTATGCGAGTAATTGAATAACTGGCGATACCTCATACAACGAATACTGAGTAGTATACTGAGCTCATAAAATGCCAGTTGACGTTCAGAGTTTCAAGAGTCTCGGCTCAATTATTTTGCACTCGCAGTCGAACTTTGCGCAGCAGAGGTTAAAAATACAACACACACACGCTGTGTTGTTGCACACATATATTTCACAGCAGCAGATACAGATACAGATGCAGACAAAGATACAGCTACAGCTACAGATACAGATACAACTACAGATACCGATACAGCTGCACACACTAGTTAAATTAATAACGCACACATGAGAGTACGCTCAGTGGCTGCTGTTGTTATTATTATTGTTATTGCTGTTGCTGTTGTTAAATATGAAATATTTATTTACAATGTGCCGCCGTCGATGCCATATTCCATAGGAAAACTACTTTTGCATTATATTCTGGGTCACTGACTCAACTCAGCTCGCACTGTGCATTGTGGGCGCTTATTATTATAGTTGTTGCAACATTTTATTATTAAGTTGCCCCCCTTTTTGCATCCCCTTGACCAAAAACCATTGCCATCTCTTCTTGTCGTCTTGTTGGGCAATTACATACGAGCTACCCACCGCTCTTTTTGGCCCATTAAAGTTTTATTCGCCTTCGCGAGTGCAAAAACAATTTGCATTTGTTGTGTGTGTGTGTGTGTTTAATTTGCCAGCTAATTCTCGTTTCGAACTTGACATTAATAGCCAAGTAGCTGACACGTGCTGCACTTTAATAAAGTGCCTCGAAATGTTTGGAACAGCTCCTAAAAGTGCACTTAAAAATGCATTTATGCACTTAATTGTCCAACACACATAACTTGATTAAAAACAAATGAAATTTGTGTCTTCTATGTTCTCCAAGAGCAGTTAATAATGTTGCAACATAATGTGGAACATTCGCACTGCAAAATTACAGCACTCTGTGGGAATGGGAGTGCTACAATTACAATGCGAAAGCTCAAGACTTCTTTTATGTAACGCAAATAAATATAGCATTGTTGCCATAATTGTTAACAACTTATAGATTATCATTGTTCAATTGTTCAATTAACAACTTGCCAAGCTTCCGCAACAATCAATTGTATGTGCAACTGCACAACTGATAATCGTTTAATTACAAGCTTTGAAAGCAGATGTAAGCTCAAGTTTTCAGCAATTGTTTGCTGTCTAGATATAGTGCGAACCTCATTAGATATCACAGAGAATAAATTAATTGATTGGATTGCACTTAAAATATTCAGTTCATGACAATTTTATATTTAACAGCAATTAGCAACAATGATAGCAGATGAAAGATAAGTATTCGCATCAAATTAATTTGCCAAATTTAATAGTTTTAATTCCTGACATAGCTGTAGGGTCTCTGATTTAATTGCTTCGATTATCAATATGGTATATTTTGTACTCTATGGTATATTCAAAATTAAATGTATGGTATATCGTTATGCTAAATACAACTCTTGGTATAATTTGGTCTTATTAATATCTTTATTATGTATAATTTAATAGTAGTATATTAGTATATTGATATACTAAAAACACCTTTAATTAAACATAATTTAAAAATAGTTTTAAATAAATGGTATATTATTATACAAAATACATATTTTGATATACTTCAGTATTAAAATATACTAATGAGGTATATTTTAACGATATTACCGTATTCGCAAAATTTTGCTTTTATTGAAATTAAGTATAGGGTATCTCATTGTCGAACTCACTTAACGCGCTGCCATTTCATTAATCTTTCGATAACGAGCAAGTTAATTAAATTAGAATCGATTATATAAATTATATTAAAGTTCAATATTGTCCATTGACATTTTATGCAGCAAATGCAAATATGTATTATAAATGAGATATAACATATTGCCTAAATTTCTACACTTGTAGGTGTTAATCACATTCAATTAAAACTGGCTTTTAATTGAGTGCTTAATTAAAATCTTAGAAAGCGTAATTTTTGTATCAATTGAATGAAATGTGAGAGTTCAATTAATTGGACTTGACCTCGATGGGCAACCTGTTGGCCCATAATTGATCGACAAGACTTCAAAATGATAATAATTGTTGTAAAAACTATTTTATTCTGACAGCTAACTGCTATCTGTCTGATAAATTGACCCATAAGCCATAACTTTAATCCATTAGCACCAAAAAAACAATGAGGTTTACTGGCAATTTTTTCTTTTTTTTTGGTTTTTTGGTGTTTTTTGTGTTTGGTGGCTGACTGGCTGAATGGCAGCTATAAAAGTCGAGGCTTATGCCACTGAACTCTAGCTTCAGTTACAGCTTGAGCTAATTGGGTTAAAAGCACGCACACAACCACAAGAATACACACACTCACATACACACACACACATACACATATTAAATATAATCGTATAACAAGTTAAATGAGTGTTGTGCTTGGCTGCAACAGCAGACGAGAGACGCATTAAGGTTGATGAGGCTGAAGAAATGGGGGCGAAGAGTAAAGAGGGAATCAGAGGTGGATGGATGGATGGATGGATGGATGGTAGATGGGTTACAGCTGAGGTTAGAATGGGGGTTGGGCAGCAGCAAAACAGCAAACAGCAACAGCAAACGGCGAACTCAGCGAACCACGCAAAGAAAGGGCTGTAATTTCACTTGATTTTTCACCATAAATGTGCCGTTCATAATTTGTCTCAATTTCTAGAGCATAACATGAATAGTAGTATAGTTGCTTTATGTGTTTTTCAGATCTTCTGGGTTTTTTATTTTTTTGCTTCTTTTACTTTTTTGGGTGATTCGAAAGCTGAATGCAGCACAAGTGGCAAGAGGCAAGAGGGAAAAGGCACGAGGCAAGTGGCAAATGGCGAGTGGAAAGTCCAAAAAATTGCTGGCAAAACTGAGTGTTAACTTTGGGAATAGAATTTCGGATTTTCCATTTCGAGCATTTCTCATTTGCATGCGGCGAGTATCTATGCAAATGTAAATGTTGTAAACAAACAAACTACAACATTTCAATTTGTTTTGTCGTATTTACCTTTTAAATTGTTTGTCTAATTCGAGGAAGGTTAGAAGCAGTAACTAAATAAAATTAGATAGCAGCGGCCAACATCACATAACTTGATTACTGACTCTCGCGTTTACAGTGCTTTAAACATTTGTAAATTGCTCTTGGGTGTGTGTGTGTGAGTGTTTGAACAAGTGTGTGAGTGTGTGTGTGTTGATTCTGGCCATAATGCTGCAGCTCTTTGCGTGACGGTCACTTGCAAAAGGGCTCAACAAAAGCTGAGCTGAAGGGCAGTCAATGTTGATCTACAGGTGCCTATAATGAGTGCACTCACACTCACACTCACAATTTATGAGTGTATTCACACACACAGACACACACGCACGCATGCAGAGTGTACTTTAGTTCTGGGCAGTTGTTGTGCTTTGTTTTGGTTTTGTTTACATTTTGGGGTTGGGCTTCAAGCTTCGGCTTTAGTCTGTGGGCGACTGAGAGAGAGATTTGCCTGCCCGCTCATGTGTTAAGCAAAGGCTGTTGGGGTCTCTTGGCGCAGATTGTCAAGCATCTGTTTTGAGTGCCTGTGTGTTGGGCATCACAAATTCTGTGGCATATTCCATGTTGCAAACGTGCAACGCTCACTCATCATAATTACGCACAGTTGCATACAAAAAAACGCACCGACCACAACAGCAACAGCTGAAGCTGAAGCTGCAGCCGCATCAGCAACAGCTCGTCAGCAGCACTCGAAATAAAAAAGTTGTTGTTAAAAAATTACACAACACACACACACATACACCACGCAGTCCAAGTGAGAGCGAGAGAGAAAGAAGAGCACACTTGACGCACAAACAGCTACAAAAAAAATGCGATGAGTGTAGTACTTTTTTTTTTGTTTTGTTTTTATTTACCAACTGAAAATTAGGTCAACTATCAAAGTCAGAACTGCAAGGGTTAAGTGGCAGGCCCACTTCCTCACTCTTCACTCTCCCCTCTCCCCTCTTTCTCCCCCGTACTTCACTCACATCTCGCAGACACACACACAAACATGTTACACTGGTCAACAGCGCCACAATTCCTGTTGGCCAATTTTGCTTATAGGTCAAGCAAATGTGTTGTCATTGTAGTTGTTGTTATTGTTGTTGCTGTTGTCATTGTCGTTGTTGCAGTTGTTGTTGTCGTCTTCGTAGTCGTCGTTTCTCTGTTTGTCTGTTTGCACAGCAGCAACTAACTAAATAAAATAAATTGTACTATAAACAAGACAACAACGTGCAGCAGCAACAGCAGCAGCAACAGCAAAGAACTTGACATGCATTCAGCTTTAACTGATTCTCTTTGCTGCGCTGATGTTGCAGTTGCTGTCGTTGTCTGTTGTCTGTTGTTTGCGTGCAACAGCAACAACATTATTGCAGACAGCCTAACGGCAACTGTTGCTGTTGCTGTTGCTGCTGCTGCTTGTTGCAAGTCGCATTTTGCCAACAGCAGCGTGACCGAGCAATGCCCGAGTGTTGCTTCTAGCCGGTTCAACATGACTCCACACACACACACATACACTAGCACACATACATTCACGCTGCAGTCGACTTGGACTCGCCTGCTGCCTTCTAACGGTCGCATACATAAATCAAGGCGGCCATTTTAGCAATTAGCAAAAAATTACCAACAAAGTAAGTGCTTCTATAAAGTCTGTGAGTGTAAGAGTGTGTGTGTGTGTATGTGTTTGCCTATAACTGTTGGCCAAAATAGTTTGCGCCAATTTTAGATAGTATGGCTGGTGGGCGGTGGGCGTTGGGCGTAGCAACTGCAGTGGCAACAACAACGAGAACAACAACAACAGTTGTAACATCTAGCTGAAGTGTCGCCATTTTTAGTGTGAGAGCGAAGAGAGCGAAGCCAGCTCAGATAACGGTCAATTTGCATTTTAATTGAGCGCTTGTTGACGCTCTGCACATCTTGATACACACAAAAGCTATTGCCTACACATAAAGCTATCTCTCTCTCTCCCCTTTATCTTTCTCTCTCTCTCCACTCTCTGCCTAAACCGCTCTGTTTTTTGCTTTTGCTTTTGTTTTTGCTTACAGTTTTTTGTTGTTACAGCTTTTATTTGCATTTTGTGCGCAAAAAGTTGAACAACTTGGTCTGGTCAACGCATTGTGAGACGAATGAGAAGAAAGAAGGGAACCGAAGTAGAAAGAGGGGGAAGCGGGTGGGCGTGTTGCAGCTAATTGAACTCTTATGACATCAACAGATCAACTGTGCTTTGTGAGTCGAGCCCTGAGGTGCGACGACTTCTTGTTTTTTTTGCTCGTTTCAAAAGCAACGAAAACTACAACAAAAAAAGTTCTAGCTGTCTGGTAACATATTGATGTATGAGTTATGCATATGTATGTGTATGTGTGTGTGTTTTTTTGCTCTTTTTTGTACGCAAATTGATTCAGTAACCGGTTCACACACACATACATACACTTATGAATAATATTATGTATGCATGTTTATTGAACAGATCTGGCAACTTCTTGTGTTTCAACCACATTTGCATAATGTTTTTTTTTTTCATTTTTCAATGCTTAAACTAGCAACAGCAGTTCTGTTAACTTGGCCATCATAATTAAATTTCATTTAATTGAAATGTAATTGGCATAGTTCCCAAATGGAGCGACGAAATAATGTTAAAAGTTCAGCGGAACAACGTTAAAAGCTTCGCTTGTTAACCGACAGACAGAGAGACAGACAGACAGACAGACAGACGGATGGATGGACGGACACTGCAATCGGTTAGGGAAATGGCATAGGGAAAGGGAAAGGGAAAGGTGAATCGGTAACTGGCAACACTGCCAACTGGCAACAGAACTCAACTGAACTCCGCGGCAGAGGCAGAGGCAGAGCGAGAGATGCTCTGCTGGCGTTGCCGTTACTTTTGTTGCTGCTGTTGCTGTTGCCTTTTGCCTTTGTTCTGTGCGCGGCGTAACTGTATTTCAATGACAATGAGGTCGCGGTAGTCGCTCCCTCTGGCTGTCATAGCTATTCTTTTTTTTTTATTTTTGTTTTTGTTTTTGTTCTCTTATTTCTTTAAATTCAGCTTGCTTCAAGTTGTGAATTGTTTTTCTCTTCCCCCTCAGGTTTATCTTTGTTGTAGTATAAAAATAATAATTACTTTTTTTTCATTATTCTCATATTCACATGTCTTAAACTGTGTATTTTGTTTCATTTCCACGGCTTCCGCGTGTATTTACATGACTTTATTGTCATTACGTCTAGGCCATTGCGTCAAATGATTCACGTAAAAAAGACGTAAACGCAATTAAAGATGTAATGCGTTTGTTTAAGACTTAACCAAGAGCACAACAGAGTGAGAACATTATTAATAACTCGCTTGACCAAAATCACAACGATAATAAAACAAAAATGAATAAGTAAATAAAGTAATAAATACCATGTGCACAAATGGAAAAGCAAAACAAAAAAAGATCGAGGCGAGACATTCGTAGAGGAGAGCAACCTCAACTTCAACCGGTTTACGGTTCACGTTCACAAAATTGTCGCACAAAAAAATATAAGAAACAGAATCCAGACAGACGACAACAAGACGAAGAGACAAACAGACCAAAACTGAAAAGCACAAATGACAGTGGTTCACATCAAAAGAGATTACCAGAAACTACTACTAAGAATATGACATAAAAGCACCTTGAAATAGAATAGTGCAAAAAAACGGGCAAATAAAAAAATACAGCACAAAAAAATTAACGACTAACCACATGGCAAATTCGAGAAAAAACTTTAAGAGCTATAGAGATCTCAAGTGCTTAAAAAATAATAAAACGAAAGTATTGAACGCCTGGGGAAGTACCGAAAAAGCGTTGTTATATGGTGAGAAGTTAAAAAAAAGCCTTAGGTTAATAGCTTATCAATTATCAGTAAATCAACTAACCGAAAACCGCTGCACTCTGCACAATGGCAGCACTGGCGGCCAGCAAGGTGAGCAGCGCCCAGGCGCTATAAATTTGCAAAATGGCATTACTGCCAATGGCTGCGGTTGCGCCGCTGCCGACGCCGACGCCAACGCAGCGTCGATTTTGCCGCTGGCGCACGCAGCTGACGCAAATGCTCGTCGCATTCGTAGTCGCAGTCGCAGCAACCGCCATTTTAGTCTGGATGTCTTAAGTTTCAGTTATATATGTTTTTTTGCAGTTGTTATTGTTGTATTTGTTTTTGTTTGAGAAAACGGCTTTTCAGTGGCGCCGATTGCGGTTTCGTTGTAGCTTGAGTTTTGCAGCTGCTTCACTTTTATTTTGATTTTCGTCGTTTCTTTGGCGCATTACAAAACACAGTTTGACTTTTCACTCGGCAAAAGGCCAATTGCATAATCCGACTAGTTCGATATCGATATTTCGATTTCCACTTCACTCGCGCTCACATAAATTCTACACATTGATTGACAAATATACACCAAATTATAACGTCACACAATTGTTTAATGTTAATGCACTCTCGCGGATTTTCTTTTCCTTTTTATTTCGTTTCGGTTTTATTTTATTTTTTTTTTTTTTGGAGACTGAGTGTGAGACTGGGACTCGGCCAAGCTCTGCGCCACCCTCGACTCTCAACTACGCTTCGTGTGAGTGTGTGAGGAGCCCGATGACGAGTTGAACTTGCTGCGACGAATGATCGAATCGAACTGAGCGCAGCTTATGGCGCTGTCAGTCGACGATGCTTCGTGATCGCGCTTCGTTAGTGCTGCTCGCCTCGAGTTCGCTCTCCCGCTAAAACTAGCTATTTTCCGCTTCGATTGCTGTGAGAGTCAGTTACTCTGTCTCCATGCTGGAAGTTTGCTTTTGGGGCTATATCGAATTAATTCGATGACCTATTTATTTAGCTATATATTATATGTAATGTTTTTATGGTTTCGGATTTCATTCAGCCTTTTAATTATCAAAAGTCGGCATCGCTATCGTCTTAGTGCCTTGCCAAGCCAAGTGAAGCGCTAAGCTCAGCTGTAAAGTTTTAAGCTCGCTCTTCGCTTGACTTTTGGCTCTCTTAAATTTAGCAAAGCTGCTCGTAAACATCTCACAAGCAACACAAAACAAAAACAACACACGGCACACAGCACACAGCAGACTGACAGACAACTGTAACGTTACAAATCAGCTAACAAAGCAGACACGCGCAAAGAAGCAAAACAAAAAGGAGAAATCGAAATCTTTTGCACACAAATAAAGTCCAAGCTGAAGCTTCTACAGCCAACCGTCTCCGTTTCCACCTACATACACATATATTCACATCCACCTCCCCAACAACAGCATAAGCAGAGCAACAACAACAACAACAAGACGACGACTTTTGCTTTAGCAATCAGTGCAACAGTTCTGACTCATGAAGCTTACGGGCGTCAAACGGATTTTTGCATTTTTATTTATTTTTCGTTCTTTTTTTTGGTTTGGTTTTGTTTCTGGTTTCTGGTTTGGGGCTTTGGTCTTGGGCTCTGTAACCCAATTTTAAAAGCAACAACAACATGAAAAAAGCTCAACGAAGGAAACAAGAAAAAAGGGAATGCATGGGAAGCAGAATACGAAAATTACAGCGAAAGGCGTTGTAAGAAATCGAAAACAGTTCAAACAACATCTGTATGCATGTTCACGCACACACATCTACGTTCTTATATAGTATTCTTGTATGCGAACACACACACACATACGAATAAATATGTGTATATCGAATGTCTTCGGGGGATGAGCAAAAGAGTCAGCAAAAAATTGTAAATTACTCACAGTTTCCTCGGAATTTTTGTATTACGCCGTTGAGATTAAGTAATTATACAATTGATTGGTAATCAATTATTATACATACATATATATTTTCATTAAATAATACTGCACAACTAGCACACTCATCGGATGTGTAATATCGGATAATATTAGACTCTCGGTGGTCTATAGGAAATGTGATAATTGACACTCTGATGTTTACCGCTAATTAATTTGGTATTTTAAAAATAGAGCCAGACATAAGAAACAATAGTTGAAAAACGAGTTTCGATTAAATATTCCGTGAGAGAGAGCACTAAATATAGAGTCACTAAATTGTCACCGTATTCGAAATTTAGGGTCTAAAGATATAAAAATTATGAATTATGGTCCACTTCGCTTTTGTTGATTTTTCTGATCTAAACTTATGCTAATTTGGAGGCACACTCCATTGCATATCTATTTATATCAAAAGGTTAAATTAAAGTTATATATGCCAAAGATATTCGTATCAATAAAATGTTGTATATTTCTGTTGATTTTTCCAATCTCCAAAACCTAGTATAAATTTTAAAGCGCAATTGCATATATTTTAGCTCTTCTTAAATGTTGTGATACTTCTTCTTCTCGTTGCCGGCGCCTGGCAACAAACGAAATTTAAAAAGCGAAACCGAAAAAGATCGAAAATTGCATAAGGGAGAAGACCTCAACTCACATGCATGCACTTACACACACACACATAAACACAGATGCATTTGGTTCGTAAGTGTTTTTCATGTTGTTTTCTGACTCGATCCGGCAACGACAACGACAACATCGCCCGCCATGGCAACAATAACATTGTTAACTTTTATAGCCGGTAAGTTCAGTTTGTGCACGGCAATAACAACAACGCCAACAACAAAAACAACAGCGTCAGCGACAAAAAAAAACCAGGCCTCATTTATGCGCTGCAGTTTAGTTGTTTGCTAGCGACGTTTTTGGACGTTGCGCCCCATGCTGTAGTTGTCGTTGTGGTTGTGTTTGTTGTTGATGTTGTTGTTGCTGTGCAGTTTGTGCGCTAAAAATAAACGCCATGTAATTATAGACGTTGACTACGACTTGTTGCACTCACACATACACAAGCATACGCACTTGCATACATGCGTAGACGGCCATGCCCAAAAGCAAGTTGAACGAGCCAAAGCGCATTTAAAGAGACTGAGCTTAAGAGCAAAGAGAGACAGAGAGAGAGTGTTCAAATTGCGTCTCTGAAGAGCGCCCGCTGCTTAGGCCAACAACTTATTGCTGCGTGCTCTTTGCATTGTCTTTGGTCACGTCGTCCAGCAGCAACAACAACAACAGCAGCAGCAGCAGCAAGCCATGGACCAAGTTTGATAGGTCACGTATGCGCATATGATTAGTTGACCACTGAAAAATCTTGTCCTGCTATCGACTCACACACACACACACCACGCACCAAATGTGGTGTAGTGTGCGTTAATCTTCTTGTGGCAGCTAACCTTGGCCTAAATGCTGGGCATGACAGACAGTTGCTTGCTTGTTGACACAGACCGCAAACCGAAACCAGCTTAGCCCACAAACAGTTGCGATGCAGCTTTATGGCAGCTTAAAGCTCTGCTTAGCGAAGACAACAACCATGCTGTTAAAGCACTGTTAAAAGTTGTAGCAATTGAGATTTGAATTTACATTTAAAAATTGTTTTTTATTGTTCACGTAAATTAACTTAAATTAACAATAATCAGCGGAATATGTACAACATTGAAATACTACGAAAAAAAGGAATATGCATGCACTTCGAAACCGATCACGTTCAAATGAAACCTCCTACATCATGTATGATTGTAATTGTGTGAGATTGTGTTTGTGTGTGTCTCCCCATGTTGTGCGAATGTGTGGGTGCAAGAAGTTGAAAACATGTCTAAAAGGTCGAGTATCTAAATGGCATGTGGTGATGTTATTTTGTGATTGTTCTGGCGAATTGTTGCTTCATCTGCGACGCAGATGCATCATCGACTCCAGCGAACTGGGATCCAATGTGGCCGCATGCTCCAAATCCTCGCTGCTCGCATTCTCCTCGGCGACATTCACAAAGGTGCTCGAGAGCTCTCCATTCAGCTTGTTGACGTTGCCCGTGGCAATGTCGTACATGAAGATTTCCTGCTCGGCCGCATCGCTGGATCTGTAAAGTAGAACGAAGCTATGTTAACTACTCTCAATTTGATAACATTCGAATGTTAAACTTACTTAGCCACCAGCAGCACCACGGACTGCAGCTCGATGTCGGTACGCGCCTCCTTCTCCAACCACCGCTTGAAGTTGTCCTTGGTGGGCTTCTTCACCAGCGTCTTGACCAACTCACCACCCAAAAACTTCACCTCTCTGCTGTCCACGCTGCGCGCCTCACTCGACTGTCCCGCCGGCTGAGCCTCAACGGGAGCCAAGACTACAACGCTGACAATCTTCTTGCCCAGCAGCTCCTCGCTATCGGGAATGGGGAACTGAGCACCATTGATCTTCAGCGGCAAATAACGATTGTATTGCTGACGCTCGGCCAGCTCAACGGGTGTCACAACGGTGGCATCCTGACGCACATACTTCTCATTCACGCTCTGTCCTTGGGCGGCATCGAAGCGCACAACTTTCACATCCAGCTGCTGCTTTTGGGGCAGTGAGTTCGTCTGCTTGACGCGATCGATTTGCTTCTCGCTCAGCGCCACCTTATCGCCATTGGGCTTCACCACAGTCAACACCTTGTTGGTCTCGGCAATCTGAGCACCTCCGCCAGCACCATAGAAATGCTGCAGATGCTCAGCGGGCAGATTCTCCAGAGCAATGTCTCCCTGCTTATCGTAATCGAGGATGGAGATGTCGGCATTGTTCAGTATACCCGAAGAGAAGAGTTGCTGGCGCAGATCATCGGGCACCTCGTCGGGCAGCTGAAGCAGTGTCTGCGATGCCTTGCCATTGGGCTTGGGTGGAGCTGTGGGCAGTGGTGCGGATGTCGATGGTGAGGAGACGGCAGCTGGAGCTGCTGCTGGTTTAACAGGTGTCACATAGTTTGTAGGAGCTTGTGATTGCTTCTCTTGCTGCTGTCGCTGCTGCAGCTCCTTGAACACATCCGAGTGATAAGTAGACACACTGAATGGGGAGTTGTCGCCAGCTGAAGCGGAACTAAACTGGGATTGAGATTGTCTGGGTTGCTGTGCGAAGTTGGTGCTGGCTTGAGCTTGAAGCGCAGCTGCTGAGGCTTGAGGATGCACCTGGACAACAGGCTCACTGCTGGCCTGGGGATACTGATTGTAGCTGGCGTAGCTGGAGGAAGGCGGCACCGGGGTGACCACCATTACCTTCTGGCCATGCGTGGACTCGGCGTAAACCGGAGGCGTTGACTCGCTGGGGAAGCTAGCGAAGTGCTGTTGTTGCTGTGGCTGCGAATGTTGCTGCTGTTGGGAATGTTGCTGCTGTTGCTGAAGTGGCTGCTGTGACTGTTGTTGCTGATGTTGCTGTTGTTGCTGGTGCTGTTGGGAGCTGGCTGTGATGTAATGTCCGGCAATGGGTTGTGCAGGTATCGGGGCAGCTGTGGGACCCAAATTGGGAGCAGGCACATCGTGTATAACCTCGTTGCGTGTGTTGCTGTAGGCGAATTGCTGCAGCGACAGCTGTTGCTGCTGCGATGGCTGATTCTGCACAGTTTCCGTTATGTGTTGCTCGAACTTGGGAATGGACTTCAACAGCTCCGTTTCCTTGGAAGGTTTGATGTCAAAGTAGCTCAAAGTGGGCGCCACATACTTGTGCTCCTGATGTTGCTGTTGCTGCTGCTGCTGTGAGTGTTGCTGATGTGGTTGTTGCTGTGGATAGTAGTCGGTTGCTGGCGTGGGCGAGTGCACAATGAACTGCGGTTGCTGCACGAACTGTGGCTGTCTGATAAACTGATAAGGTTGTGGCTTCGACTGCGTCTGAGTTTGACTTTGATATTGTTGTTGTTGCTGATGATGTTGCTGTTGCTGCTGTTGGTAGTTGACATTCTCAAGCTTTAGAGGCAACTGCAATGGTTTGGCTTGTGGCGCAGGTGCGGGAGTAGGGCGGAATTTAATGGGCTGATATGGCGCACTGGGACGCGATGGCAACTCTTGGGATTTGGGCGGAATTGTGGGGAAGAATGGCACCTGCACTTGCTTATGGGGCGGCTTCTGGTATTGCTGCTGTTGTGGTTGCTGCTGCGATTGCTGTGGCTGATACTGCTGATTGTGATTGACATAGAACTGCGATTGCTGCACCAGCTTGTTGAAGATGCTCTGCGACGAAGTCGAGGGCAATTGCTGCTGCGTGATGCTGGGGCGTGGCACATGTTGCTGCTGCTGCTGCTGCTGCGGTTGCTGTTGCGGCTTTTGATAGTACTGCAATTGTGGTTGCTGCTGCTGCTGTGGCTTGCTGGCTGGCTGCCTAAAGTAGTTGCTGCTGTGCTGTGCCGGCAACTGTTGCTGACTGGCAAAGTGCAGCTGCTGCTGTTGTTGCTCGCGTTGTTGCTGCTGATGTTGCTGATAGCTGCCGAAGAGCGTGTTGGCGGAAGACGACGACGACGATGACGATGAAGAGGAGCCTCTGGAGAAGCTGTTCTCGCGTCCATAGTCCGCACGTGTGTTGGTCAAAGGCAACGCCACCACCTGACGCTGAATGCTCTCCGCATCGTGCTCCTCCAGAATGTGTCCTGTCTGATGTTTGTTCTCCGCCCCGAAGGATACATGAATGCCGCTGTTGCTGTGATACTTCTCCGAATCGGGATGGATGATAGTGCGCAGAGTGGTGGATTTGACGGGTGGCAGAGGCGTCACTGGATACTGCACCACCTCCTCCTCTTCCTCCTCCTCGGGTTCCTCGTTATCGTCGTTGTTCAGCGATGCGATGGGCGTCTCCAGATGCAGCTTGTTGTTCTGATCCTTCTTGTAGTTCACATAGAACACATGCACCTTCTCCTTCTTCTTCTTCGTCTTCTTAGTCACCACGGGTTGTGCGGGTTCCTCGGCCAACGTTTCGTTCGCATCCTTGATGATGATCTCAATGATGGGCTCCGGCGCCTCCAGATACTGTGGATAAGGCGCATAGCCAGTGCCAAAGCTGCCCGGATACTGAGCTGTAAATGAAGTGGAATTAGTCTCGGATTGAGCGAAGTTTAGGTTTAGTTCGAAGCTGGCGCAACTGCGTCGCAAGCTTACCTATGGCCTGCTGGCCATTGTAGTAGCCCGTCTGTGGAAAGTAGTTGTCCACGTAGCCGGCACGACGACTGGCGACTTCGGGATACAGAAATCCAGCATTGCCAAAGTCATAAAGTGTGCGCTTGCCGCGATTCTCGCCGGGCACCAACGATTTCACCGTCTTCGTGGACTGACTCTTTGTGGTTGTCGTTGAGGTTGTCTTGGAGCCAACAGTTGTGGGCGTTGGCTTCTTGGTGGAAGGAATCGCTGACTCCGCCTTCGATGAAGTTTTAGTCTCGCTCTTGGGCTTCGTGGTTGCTGCTGCTGCGGCGACAGCAACTGTTGCGAGCAGCGCCAACTGCAAAAGGCAAATAAATTTATGAATTATTTATAAACAAATTATTTTTGCAGGCTAACATGGATGTGGAAACATTTTTGCGTTAATTAAATGCTGTTGCGTGGCAAGGTCGAGCGTCACAAAAAATTATAAATGAAATAAAATATATTATTATTTAAAAAAAGGTAAAAAATAAACACTTTTACCACAAAAAAACGACGAGCACGAAATACAAAAGGCTGCACACAAATTGGTGAATGCCCAAAAAGAGAAAAATTAAAAAAATAAGCAACAACAAAAAAAAAAAAGAAGGCAATGAAAACAAATATCAAAAGCATTTTGGAGTGTTTGGCAAATTAGCCGAGCAAAACGTCTGTGTGGACGTGTGTGGAATCCGTCTTTGGCATTGGGTCAATGTCAAGTTGCTGACCACAAAATGGATCTGCAACCTGTTGGGTTCAACTCAAACGATGCGAGACGTAAATCGAAATCGAACTCGAACTCAAACTCGAAATCAAATGCGAAATTGAAACTCATCAATCTTATGATTGTAAGTATGTGCAGCTCAACTCTTATTTATTATGAGTGTTATTATTGTTGTGCGCTTGGGTTAAGTCTTAATCACTCCAAACTGTGTCACACACACTCTCTGAGTAATCGCTATCGATCGCTGCGGGGCTGCGACTCTGAGACTCTGAGACGTTGCGACTATGCGACGGCCTATTTGCCACACGTGAAAGTTGCGCAGAGTGTCGACGACTTGACGCCTTGAATTTCAATTTCAACAGTCGCAATTTGCTTTTCAACAAAAGTGCCAGCGAGATGAGTCAGTTGCACACATGACAACGACGTTTAAATACTCTAAATACCAAAAATAACAAATACGCAAATGAAAGTGAAGTATCATTCATTGCATGTTGAATTGCTAACATTGAGTAGCAAATAGAAATGCAGAATCAATATTAAATAAATAGAGAAATTTCAGTTTTCATAGTTAAGTAGACAATATATGTTGTATAGAAAAGAATTCATATAAATGTAAAGTTATTCATTGCAATGTGAATTGCTATCATTAAGAAAAACAAATATTCAGCAGAAATATATTTAATTAATTAATTAATTAATTAATTAATTATATTGAATTAACCAAATATAAATTTCAGTTAGAAAAATAATAGTTTTATTAAAAAAAATTATTACTATTTTAATTACAAAAAAAAAGAAAACTTTTTTTTTCAATATAAGCAAATCAATGCGGTATTATTCTTAACCGTATTAAAATAATGAAAATACTAAAAGATACCGAAGACTATTTTTGGTATATCGATATATGTACATACCATACCAAAAATAGCTCACCTTCTTATTATTACCTTTTTTGTTTATAAAATACCCAATTGTTTATTTCATATATATAATTTAAAGTTTAATTGGGATGTTAAGCTAATTCGTTTTTAAAGTATTATTTTTTCAATGGAGAAATGTCTGATAGTGATATTTCTGATTCCCCATTATATACGTATTCTATTAAAGCACACTTTGTATTTTAAACTAACTATGATATGCATTCAATTCTAATTCCAATTAATATCAACATAAGTAAATGGAAACTTTTTATACTTTATCGTGTTCATTCTGAGTTCGAGTCACAGTATTTATATTTCTACAAATATATTGTAATAATAATATGTGTGCAAAAACGAAAGTATTGCAAATACTTTGAATATATTATTAATCGCCTTTTCAATCAACGCTATAAATACTGCATTATGTAAGCGACTAATATTTGATGTCAGAATTATGTGGGTTTCAATCGCAAGAATCAGTAGAGTTTACTCTCGGCTCCAGTGCAGTTCACATACGCAAAAATGATGGTGAAATGCGTCGAGATCATTGCAGTGGCATTATTCTGGATAATCCTCACTCCACTGACTGTGATTTTGTGCAAGAACCAAAAATGGATATCCTGGAATGAACTTAACTTCTGGCAATGCATTGGAACCATAATTATATTTGCCATCGCATTGGCCGGCATCTCCTGGCTGCTCTTCATCATTCCCGTTCTGCTATACAGAAAACTAAAGCGTTTTCTAACGAATCGAAGTCTTGCAGCTGAGCAAGAAAATAGGGAATTGAGTCGCCAACCCAGTGAAAGTGTTCTTGGCAATCAAATCATATTAAATACGTGGGCAGAAAGTGAAAGAGACTTGGAAAGAGCGAATCCTACTCGACCTGCGCCCAATTTGCCGCTAAAGAGTTCCAAACGTAATGCAGAGTATGAACAATATAACAGCGAAACATCTTTTAAGCCGCCACCTAGCTACGAAGAAGTCCAAAATCAAAAATAGAACTACAAGCAAGTGCGTAAGCTGTGGCTTAAGCTATGATTCAAAGCATTACGATAAGAAAAACAAACGCAGAGTGTAAACAATTTAAATCTGAAAAAGCTATTGAAATAATATTATGTGAAATATTAAAAACACTCAAGCTATAAAGTTTTTCTTAAAAAATGTACAAATAAAATAAAATATCAGATAGATACAAATACTGCTACGATAAGAAAAACAAACGAAAAGTTTTAAAAAAACAAATTTAATATTGAAGAAGTTTTTAAATAATATATGAAATATTAATTTGAAATATTATTAAGAACAGTTTTAAGAAAAGTTATACAATGTTTAAGTTAAAATAAAATAAAATATTCGTTTTGTTGAATTTCAAATATGATTCACAGCACTACTAAGATTGCCACGATTGGAAAACCAAATGATGAATGTGTTCAAAAAACTAACAAAATGAGGGTTTTTATATAAAGTGCAAAATAAAAAAAGTTCTTTATGGACTAAATGCATAGCAAATATGATTCAGATCACTACAATGTTTGCGGTAATTAAATTATCTGAACAAATATAAATAATAAATAATTTTAAAAAAAATGCATTATATTCAAATTGCTGAATGAATTACATGTCAACTATATAATCTGATTCTAATAAATCTAAAACAAAAGAGAAAATAAATAAATAATTGAAAAAATATAGTTTTATTTTGCTTAGCACAGTTGAAACTGTCAAGCATCTATCAAAGACATATTGGTTAATCAATATTACATATTATTAAATAATCTCTGATAATTTTTAAACTTTTACTCTAAAAAAAACACTTTAATCAAATCATGATATATAACATTACCAAATCCGATTTGTATTTCTGCAATTTGATCAATGGCAATAAAATGTTTAATTTATCCAAAGAGTGTTTTTGTGTCAAAATCGATAACAGCACATACATTTTTTGTTAATCAGATTATACAGCTTAAAATAATTTGAACTGAATGAATTTTTTATAACAGCTTTGTATTAATGTATTTTTTGATAAAGATTTCATAAATTGAATATAGGTTGAATTGAATTTAATATAACCAAAACAATTTTTAAAGAAATGAGAAAAATAAAATAAATATTGTTGAATTAATTGCATTTTCAGCTATGTATTTGATTAATATAAAATTCATGTGCTACTAAGCAAATAGAAACGCAATTTTTTCTATTAATTTTGTATTTTACATAGCTGTGATTTGAGTTTTATTAGATAGTTCAAATGCACTTCAACGAGTTATATTTAATTTTTCACATTTTTTTTTTAGAAATTATTTTGATTATATTCAATTAAATTCAATTTATATGAATTTTATGGAATGTTTATAAAAAAATACGTTTTTATATTGTTTTTTATAAATTGTACTTTACAAACAGCTTTCCTCTACTCTTTAGCGAACTAACTAGGAAATTAACTTTTTAATTATATTCAATAGTTTTAAAATTATTAAAGCTTTCCTCTTCTCTTTAGTTGTTGTTTGAACTAACTACCAAATTATAATTTAATTTACTTTCAAAAGTCTTCAAAATTATAAAAGTTGTTCTCTTTAGCAAACTAGCTAGCAAATTAAATTTTAATTTACTTTCAATAATCTTCAACATTATTAAAACTTTCCTCTTCTCTTTATCAAACTAGCTAGCGCAATAGTTCACATGCCCCGTAAGAAAAAAGGTAAAATAAGTGCGAAGCAGAAGAAACGCGTCAGTTCCGTCAACATAGCAATGACAATGCCAAGCTGCAACAACGCCCAAACGCCCACGCAGTTGTCTGTGTTTGGCCAACTGCCAACTGCCAAATGGGCAATGCAACTCACAACTTGCGACTCACAACTCAATTTTTTTTTTGTGGAAGTGAAATTGTTGCCGCTGTGGGGCAAATGGGGTCTGGCATTTGACATTTGGCACTGACAACGCCTTCCACATAAAATTAAATTTGCGATACTTTCTCAAAAAAAAATTAAATAAAACAAAAAATAATAGAGACATAAAAAACAGAGAGAGAAAGAGAGAGAGATTGAGATAGATACAAGTATTTCTAGCAATGTTTTTTATTGACTGCAAATGTCAGCATTGTGGGCGCTGACATTTGATTTATGTGTGTCTCCATGTGAGTGAAACTCACACACAGCCAAAAATAATCAAAATTGACAGAGCGAGAGAGACGGACAATTGGATAAGCTGACAGTTGTGCGATGTACGGTGGCGTATGCGCAATATCTTGTTAGCTACGCAAAGTTCACAGCCCGTCTAAGTGTGTGAGTGAGATTGTGTTTTGATTATGGCATCTCGTTGTCACATCGTTGCAACTGTCAAACACGCTTGTTCGTCAAAGTCACAAAGCCAAAAAAAAAAACGGAAGCTGTGCAAACACTTTTGACAACACTTTTGGGCCAAAAGCTATTGTTTTAACTCGAGCTCATTGTTGTTGTCGGCGATTATTATTTGAGTTGCTGTTGCTGATGTTGCTGTTGCTGATGTTGCTGTTGCTACTTGTCGCCTTTTGCTGACACACATTTTGACAGCAAACGTCGCATCTTTTAATTGCAATAATTAAACGCACTTCAAATATTTTTACTTCAATATTTACGTATTTGAGTTGCACTCGCTTTTTGAGCATAAATTATGACTTTATTACGACACACTCAAAAGCTTTATGCGTATGCTAATTATGGAACATTGTCACTCTACGAAAACCCACACAAAACACGATTATTTAACACATTCAAGTCGAAGAAAATGTCGCGAATCATCGAGGGATTAGAGAGAGAGATGGGGGGAAGCAAAGAGGGAAGGTTATTCAGGGATTAGCATAACGAACTGACCTACCAACCTATAGGTTGATGATGCTGCTAACGCAGTAGCTGGACAGTCGACAGTCGTCAGATTTATTAACACATGAATGCCAACTCGTGTCGGATCAGAGGAGAGAGGGGGGCAGAGAAGGGGAGACGCACAATGAAAGCCCACAGCTCAGAGCTAAGCGCAGACAATGGCCAAATGTCAAGACACACAGAGGTTTGTTGGCCAAAACAAAGCCAAAACATGCTCATTGATGGCTCAAAAGAAACTGGCGCATAACCAAAAAGAAAGATGCTAACAATGGGAGAAAGTTAACACACACGCACTGACCGAGTGTTGTGCGTGTGTGTGTGTGTGTGTCTGTATTTATAAGCTAATAAATACGCTGAGAAGCCGTCTTTTTGCGCAGAATTATGCAATGGCTTAGAGCGCCTATTAACCTGACTAAACAGCGAACAGCCAGAGTTAGTGGCCAAGTGTAAATCAAAATGTGCAAGCGCATCTTTTAAGTTTTAAGCGGGATTGTGTAATGCAAGACGAAGCCGAAGCCGATGCTAAATTATGGCCAACCGAGAGACGAAAATTGTTTGGCCAAATTACACAGCAGATGCTGCAACAGGATTGCCAAGCTGCCAGCGGCCAGTCAAACAACTAACAAGTTAACAGCTCAACAACTGTGTGGCATGTGGCAGCTGCAGTGAAATCGGCGACAACTTGTTGCCACAACTCCCGCGTGAAGTTGCAGTTGCAGTTGCATTTCGCATTTGGTTAGCAGATCAACTCGTAAACTGATGACAAATGGCATTCTCATCATCATCATCATCATCGTCATCGTTGTGTTGTTGCTGGCAATTTGCAATTAGCCTTCTCATACTTTTCGGTCTGCTTTTGTTGTCTGTTGTCTACTCTGCGGCAGTTTAATGCTGATGGCAATCTCTCAGCGAGCGAGCGACGACGACGACGCCCTGTGTCATGCACTTTTGGATGATGAACAGTTATGATATGTGGCAGACGACGTTATTGTTATTGTTGGTCATGTGAAAATAAGAAATAAACTAACACGCCACAATTATTATTCTGTGTCTGATCTGAAAGTCATCTTGCGACTCTTTTTTCTCGTTCGAGTCACAGCCAATTATTCGAGTGAACGGAAGATATTTGGCAATAGCTTTTAAGCCAGACACAGGAAATTGCTTATGCTCAAAACTCAGCTGCAACAAGCATCATAATTGAAACACATCCATCATCATGAGAACAACAACCAACAATTTGGCCACAATTTGCCAGCGCAACAATTGCAAATCGCTCTTTCCACAGTTTTATGCTAAATATATACACATGCTCTCTCAAAGGGGGGGCTTTCACTTGTTGCTGTTGAACAATTTCGATACTTTTTTGAGGCTAATGAGACCGCCTGCTGTTTTCTTAAAGAGCATTTCAATTTCTTTTACAGTTTTCGGTTGTTCTTCCACCTGCTAACAAAGGCACACTAATTATGTCTTAAATTCCAAACAACATAATTAAGAATGTAGCTGAACGAGCTTCCTCTTTCGATAGCAAAGATGTTGGCCATTAATTTCCATACCACACCATAAAAATCAAATCATTTTATGGCATAGAAATTGCATATTTTCAAGGCGTTCAACTTAAGTTGAAGTGACACTTCGTTGATGTCCTCAATTGAAATCTCAACGAATCATCCACATCGCATGCATATTTAATAAATTCATTTTGTATTTTTGGGATGTGCCCATGAAAGTCGTAAAAACAAAAGCACAAATAAAGCAAAAGCTTTGCGGATGTGAATAAATGCGAAATTGCGAATAATCCTTATAATTAAAGAGATCACCCAGAGGCGCTTATATAATACAAAAAACCGACGCGACTCTCGAATGTAGAGCAACAACAACAGGAATGAAAGGAAGTGAGTGTGCCACTGTGTGTGTGTGTGTGACGGCGTGCAAAATACGCGAAACTCTGGCGAAAACAAACGAAAGACTTAAGCGACAAACTTGGCGTCTGCCACGACTAAAAGGCGTAAAAATATACGAAACGAAAAAAACAACAACACACACATGAAACAATTAATCTTTTTTATGCCGTTAACTTGCTGTCTATGTGTGCTGTGTGTATTTTGGGGCTAGAAGCTGCACGGCCTGACACCAAAACGGAAGTTGGCGACGCGCCAAGCGGCAAAACTTAGACCCAAATAAACACTTGGAGAGCAGACAATGACAACACAACAGCAATAAAAACAACAACAACGACAACAACAACGGCAGCTGAGAAATAACTGAAGCAGCAGCGAGCGAACGAAAAAAAAAGAAATATGAATTATTAAATGAAATGAAAAATGAAAGTGTTTTTCTGTCAGTCAAGCGAATGATGTTGATGATGATGATGATGCTGCTGCTGTCGCTGCTTAGCTGGACAGGCAGCCGAATCTACCTCAACGTGACATGAATTGGGCACACTAACAAATACAGCTAAAGATACAGATACATTGGCTAGAGGGTACCGCTACAGATACAGCGACAGTAACAGGTACAGGCAGAAGAAGCTCAGTTGCTGCGATGAGAAAGCGAACTTCAACTTGGAGTCAACGATTTTTTTTTTTTGGTTTTATACCCGCTACCTTTAGGGTAGAAGAGTGTTATAACATTTTGCCATGTAACAGGCAGAAGAAGACTTCTCTGGGCCCATAAAGAAGTAGATATATATTTGATCAACGTCAACAGCCGAGACGAGCCGTCTGTCTGTCTGCTCATTTGTTAATATAGTACGTCTGTCTAAAGAGTAATTGTATATTAATTAAGCAAATATACGTTTCGGTATATCTTAGTATTTTTGTCAGTATATTAATTTGATATATTTTCACCTTTTATTGAGTCCTGATGTCTGAGATGTCTGATGTCTGTACATTTTAGTATTATTGTCGGCATATTAATTTGATATATTTTAAGCATAATACCGCACTGTTTGGCTTTTATTGGGCAATCTCCCAGCCGAGCACCCTCGACTGTAACTTTTGGCATATTTTAGTATTTTCTTGGTATATTTTTTGGTATAATTTCAGAAAACTACTGCACTATTTTCCTTTTATTGGAATATCGCACAATCAAGAACACTCAACTGTAGCATTATATTAACTTGGTATGTTTTAAGAATAATACCGCACTGCTTTGCTTTTATTGAGCACCAGTAGCGGGTATCCCACAGTCGAGAGCACTCTGGCTAGCTTTCTTACTTGCTTTTTTTTTGTTTTGGTGGCGGCAACGTGCCAACAAGTAGCACCAAGCATAACCCCCTTCGCTTGCCAGAGTGTGGGCAGCAGCTGAAGATGCCACCAAAACCTCATCTGCATAATAAACCAAAAAGCAAATAAGATGCAGCTGTCTGGCGAGCACGAGATTACCATTTATAAGAGCAGCAGCCAAAACGCATCACGACTGACCAAGAAAATGTAAAAGTTGTCGAACCAGTCAAAGAATGTCATTGAAAATGAAATTCAGATTTCAAATTTTCATCATGCAAATGGTTTGTTTTCCCCGTGGCATCAATGGAAAAATGAAATGCAATGAAATGGAATGATAAATGTGCCAACATTTGGACAGCTTTCAAGACTGCATCTGACAATTGTTATTACTTCTTTTTTTTTTTGTGTCATTTAATAGCACAACAACAGCAGCAAGTAATTTACACCTGCCTCTCCCTCTCTCTGTCTATGTTTACACTTCAATTGAGCAACTTGCAAATTACGTTAAGTAAATTGAAATGCAATTGAACGAAATGTTGCGCATACGCCGCGTCGCCTGCAACGCGTTATGCAAAAATCAGTAAATGAAAACCCCAAACAAAACAGAAGTGACCAAGCGATCGTTGCATATGGTGACAATAATTACATGGCTGCAAGTGTTGGTTGCTTACGATTGCTATTGCTGAGGCGGAGGCGTGTGGCAACCGAGTCAAATGACTTAGGCAACGAACTTACAACTACGGATCGGGATTCCAATTTAAGCAATGCGGATTGCGGGCGACACGCTTAAATTAATATCACCTACTATATATGTTTATCTCTAATTAGTTAACGATTTTTTTAGGGGAGCTCAAGCTGACGGGCTAAACGATGTGCAAGGTCGTTGCATAAAATACATAAAATTCAAATAAATAAAAAATACGGTCTGAGAGTGAGAGTTGTTGTTGAATCTTCTGTTGTAGCCGGAACCGGCCTCTTGTCCCGCTTCACCACTTTGTTCGTCAGTATTTGCATATGACGCATTGTGAGCTGAACTCTGCGTATTACATAAGTTGTGCACTCCGAATTAATACATATGCTAAAGAGTCCGCTGACCAGACTAATTAAAATACCAGCTACAACTACTGAGATGCGGGGGGCAGTCACAAATTAGAGTTAAGTTAATCGCCGCATTTGGGTCATTAATATTCCAGCATGTGTTTTATGAAGACGCTGCCCCAGAAGCCGAAGCCGAAGCTGAAGATGAAAACGAAGCTCAAGTGGCAACGTTTGAGTAACTTTTAATTAAAATAAATACGGGTCTATAGCCTCGAATGGCCATAACAATCATTGCGATGAGCATTTTTCTACCATGATCATGATGTTTGTTATGCTGACGATCTTCGCAGCCACATCTTCGTTTATTTCGCTTGCAGTTGTAATTATTTTGTGGTCAAAAACCGCATTCCAATTTCATGTAAAAATCCACAATTCAGCTGCGTGTGTGCTTGTGTATGTGAATTTCATATTTCGTGTGTCGCCATTCGCCAACACTCCACAAACAAAAAAAAAGCCTAGAAAAACCAGTCAGTGTTCGTCTTCAGCGACTACCAAAGTTTCCTTTTCCTTTCGGCAGCCAACAGCAGCAACAACAAGTCTGGACAATCGTGGCCATGCGCATCTTTAAATCGTTTCGATGCCAAAAATAATTGCGCCAGCCAACCAAGTGAAAGGCTTCCAAACTAGGAGACTGACAAACTATATTTTTCTACATTTATTTTTTTAATATTTATTTATTTTTCATGTAATGCAAGTAGCTTTGAAGTCTTCCTAATAGTAAAAGGTAAACTGAAAATTTGGCAAGATTTGATCGTCTTAAAAGCTGGTTATTTTAAATGCCAAATGACTGTCAAGATTCAGTAGCAAATGTTTTTTTAAATAGCCAAAGTAATTTTGTTTGTTAATGAAGAGCCAAGAAAGCTTTTAAAATTTTGTTAATATTTTGCCTTATAGTTTCGCTATTAATCTCGAGCATTAACACTAAATTTCAATTGCATTAATGGCATTTGAATTGAACATTTGTAATATTTAGTTGTAAAAGAACTCACAAAGTTTATTATAAGAATTACTCAAATGAATGGACTTTAAAAACTTACTTTAAAGACAATTTTATTGAACATATTTGTAATACAAACTTGTGAAAGAAATCGTAAAGTTAATTTTAAGATGAATGAAATTTAAAAATAAAATTAATCATGAAAATGAACATTTAAATTAAGTTCGTTTAAAGGCATTTTTGTTCGACAAATTTGTAATACACAGTTGTGAAAGAAATCATAAAGTTATTTATAACGATTACTCAAATGAATGAAATTTAAAAGTAAAATAAATTACAGGAACTTGAGGCAAAGGAATAATAGAAAATATGGCATTACAACAAGCTATTATATGCTATATTGACTAAAATTTCCAACACTCAATTCACAATGAAGTTACACCCAAAAAAATCCCCGCCAAAGTTTCTTTGTGCAAGCGTTTCTATTGTGACAGAAATAAAATCTAATTAGTCTAGATATCTAGTTGATATAACATATATGATTTTGTTTCTTTTTCTTATGGATGTGCGCACTTGTCACAATTGTAACTTTTCATTTTCATTTTTGAAAAGACATGAATAAGAAATACTTATAAAAATAAAACCAATCAACTTTCTACACTCCAAATTTACCCAGACACAAATTGTTGGTTTGCATGCGTGCAGCATATTAAAAAATGCTCAGCCTATTTGACAGAAAGAGAGAGAGAGAGACAATTACAAACACACACTCATACTTTTAGAGGTTTGTGGAACAGGTGCTTGAAGTGCTATTGTGTCTTCGTTGTCGTGGTCAGCCCTGGGCCAAGTACTGAAACTGAACGGAAAGCTGGCCAATACAAGTGCGAGTAACTTGGCCAATTCTACTCGCAATGACAATCAATTTGTTCGTTTGCTTAGCTTTTATTTGCTTTGGCAACCTGCAATTAGCCATGAAACGCATTTGGGCCACATGTCTGCGCGCATTATTGACAAACAAAACAGAAAAAAAACGTTGAGCAGCAAGAAAAACAGAAACAGAAAAACGGACACAAAGTCAGCATTTTGTGGGTCGATCATCTGCCAAATGAAGTTGCACAAAAAACAGTTGCAAATCTGTTTTTGTGTGCGCAAAGGTTACCACCGAGATGATGGCTTTTAATGTTATGGTATTGAATTTGTTGGCCTAAAAATCGACAGCTGCCAAATGGTGATGGCCATTTGGCGCCGCCATTCGAAAGGCTGACAAAAAACCAAAATGTGCAACAAGTATCGAAAAAATAAAAAAATGGAAAGGAGGGCACGCTTGCAACGTGTTGCATGTTGATTTTAAAGATGAAGATGTTAGACGTGCAACAACAGCAACAACAACAACAAACAACTTCAGGTGGCAGCTGGCGCGTCTCTCTTGGTCATTACTTGGTTATATCTATAGTGCATTGCGCATACGCCGCGTGGCCAGGCTGCTACCAGCTGCTAGCTGCTTGCTGACAATGCAAATTTCATGCTCGAGATTACACAAGATCTTTGTCTGATTGCAGCAAATGAGTGTCTGTCTGCATGTGGATGAAATGTAAGCAGGCAGCGCTAACAAGTTGCATGCAACCAGGGGGAGAGACAAACCCAATGGGCAGACAATTAAAGCCAAGTTGAAGACTGCGATGCGGCAACTCCTGCACTTCACACTGTCTCTCTATCTGGGCTGCGTGTCTTGTGAGTTGTAGTCGAAGCTGCTCCCCCAACCGGAAGACAGTTTACAGCCGAGTTGTTATTGTTGTTTCTGTTGCTGTTGTTGTTGTCATGTAACATTTGGTGACATAATTTATCAATGTCAACGCATTGACGTCTCGAGTTCAACTTACCAGCAATGGCAAATGTTGCAAGCGCATCTTGCAATAGGATAAGCGAGTTTGTTTGAATGTGATTAATCCGCTTAGCAGTTGCTTTTTTGTTATCGATCAACAAATTTGCAACTTTTTTTTAAGTATAAACACTACACTAAACACTGCACAGCATAGAACACACAAAGTCGCACACTTTGTGGCGAAAATAAAACGTTATCCTTGCGCGTCGAAACCGGCAAACGAAGCTTTTTTTTCTGTGTGTGGCTAAGCGAGAGAAAACGCGTCCAAACCGAAACGCGGCCGTGTTATAACTGAAACTTGATGCAAAACACAGCTCACGACTTGAAGCCGAAAAACTCGCCAAGTTGCCAACTCGCCCAGTCATGCCGCAACGGCAGTGTTAAAGAGAGACAAAGAGAGAGTGTGAAGAAGATACAATAACATTTTTTTGTGTTCGTCGGTTCGTCGCTCACCTCGTGGTGAGTTGGCAGCGACAACAATTCCATCTGCAGCTCAAGCATTCTCAATCAAGTCTTCGCACTGAAAGTGAATCTGAAAAACACACACACACTCGCACACACACAGAGACGTAACACACACTTGTACGCACGCGCACATTACAGCTCATTTGGTTAAAGACAAAAGTACTTTATCATTATTACAATTACGATAAGCTGCGAACATGGCTTAGAGAGTAGCTACAATATTGTTCAGTCTATGCCTGAGGCTAAACAACAACAACTGTTTAAATATAGATAATGAAATGAAAAGTGTGCGCAAAGTTCATAGATCACAATGCCTTAGATAATGAGCGATTATCGAATGGCGATTTGTTTCATTACCTCAGCATAAGCATCGTTTCGATCGCTTGCCAAATGAGCGGCAAATGGTCAAATGGTAAAAGATACCAACGTAATGGAAGTTGCCAAAAAAAAAACAGAAAAACATAGAAATTATTAACAACTTATTGATGAATGATTGATTTCCATTCGCTGCCTTTATGTGTGAGTCTGCAATCTTTTTGACCTAATGAATTCTTTGAACTGAACTATCACTACATTAATTAATCATGTAACTACTTACTACATTATTTTATATTAATATTATGTTATTCCCATTTCATGCATACCTTAATTAATTAATTACATTTTTTAGCTGTGCATAATTACATACAACAAATTAACGCAACCATAATCGATTTTATAATTGCCTCAAAAATTAATAAAAAAGCATTTCTTTATTCTATTAATAGTTAACTTGATTATGTTCATGTTTTGCATTTCTAATGCAAATTTATGGATTATTTTTATTATATTTAACTAATTTTTCAATTAACTTCATATAACATTGGTGCTTTCGATTTAGACTTCTCAATAAATACTATTTTAAATTAATACTAATAGTACCAATGCTATTTTAAATAAATATTCTAGACATTTTCATTATTGAGTTGCTCTAAATTTCTTTAAAACTTGTTTACGATATAATAATAATAATTATTTTGTATATCACCATATTTTTAATTTAGTTACTAGTTACTAAAAATTCTTAGTATTACTTTTTTCCACCTCAGCAGTCAAAGCTCTGACTTTATATAATTAAAAACAAAAAAATAAATAAAAAATATTATATATAAATGCATAACACATAATTGTTGTATTTAATTTTTATTATCACAATATTCCTACTTTAACAATTTTATTACTTTTTTGAATTTGCATTTTAATGTAACTAAAAATTATTATTCGTATTACTTCTTCCCACGGTTTGACTGTTTTGATTTAATATAAATAAAGAAAAACACAAATAAAAATACAAAATAAATGATAATTTTTATAAAATTTCATATTTCACATAGGTTTTTTTTAATTTCATACTTTTAAACAGCGACCCAAGCTAAATAAGATTTGAAATTAAATTATTCAACTATTGAAAACACTCATTTCCCGATCGTAAGGCATAAAAATGTCGCTTGCTGCAATCCAGATCAATTTTTTATTTCGACACAATGCAGGAAATACAATAAAATTATTTATTTGTCTGAAACAAAGCTGAGCTATTTCCGTTGTTTCTTTGAAGGCTGCTGCGACTCCAAAATACTCAATCGATGTAGTTTCAACAGAGCAATATCATCAACAAATAACCACAACTCAAACTGATTCACGTCAGATTTGACAATCTAAATAGTTCTGCAATTTTATTTATCGCTTTGATGGATTTTCATTGATTGAAAGATTTCTTTTTGTGGTGAATTTTCACTTTAAATATCAAGTAACAAGTTTGCAGTTGAGGTGGTTGTACAACAATTTGTTGCAATTAGCATTACTGCGGGGTGACACACAAAGCTCATTGCGTACCTTCATAAATATCAAGCATACGCAGCGTGCGCATCGCGTCGAGTCGCGACAATTGTCAAGCTTAGCGATGCATGGCGCAGAGCTGGGGCAGATGAGCTGTCTGGATGGGTGACTGACTGGCTTGCTTGCAGTGACCATGGTCAGGCAATTTGCAGCCGCCAAAAATCAATGACCGACCGGTTTTGCATAGGCATTCAGTGTCGTCGTCGTCTTCGACATCGACTTTGTTGTTGTTGTTGCTGTGTCGATGTAACGTAACAACTTTCGCTGAAACGTCATTCCCAACAACAACAACAGCAACAGCAACAAGAGTAACAACAATAACAATAACCAACGACAACGACAACAACAACGACTCAAAATGGCAAAAGGCAAAGAGATAAAGCGACGCGACGATAGCATCACCCAAAGCCAAAAACCAATGATGAAGCAGAAGAAATTCAGTTACCAGTTGCCAGTTGCCAGTTGCCCGTTGCCATTTGGCTCGTTTGTGGCTATTAACGCAGGTCTAGACCAGTTTTTTTTTAGCAGCAACCGGAGCAGGAGCAACAACGACAAACAACGACAACATCGACAACAACGACACGAATGTGGCTATAATCAAGAGCAACTCACATGCGAGTAGGCGAAAAATTGGGAAGAGCTTTCGAGTGGCCTCCGCTCGGCATGGCTGGAAGAGACTCATTTGAATAATTGAAAACCACTTGCAGTGCAATTAAGAGCACAGCATGAAATGTGTTTGATTTCTACACGTCGATCGCACTGCACTCGCTTTAATTGCCGGAAAATTTCGCTCGATCTCCAAGCAACAACTCCAACTCCAACTACAACTCTTTGACTTCGGCTCCATCTTCAACTCGCAACTTCAAGTTGAATTCGAATTCGAATTGTTTGTTGTTGGCTGCTTCAAAATGACTTTGCAACAGACACGCTACACACACCGCACCGGAAGTTGTTAAAGCACAAATGCCATGTGAGCCAAGAGAGAAAAGCCGAAAGCCGTAAGCCGAAAGCCAAAGCCAAAGCCAACAAGCAAATCCCCAAATGGAACAACAAACTCATGCGCCTATTAACATATCTCTTCATAGTCAAGCCAAATGGCGACAACATTCTAACTATATAAATCGCACTTGCTGCATGTGTGCAACAATTACCTTAATGATGCCCCCACACACACACTCACACACTCACGCTCAGTCGCACACTTGATTACACCAATCTGCACAGATCTGAAGTGCTCATTAAGTCTGCTTGGTTAGCGAGAGAGTGTTTGCGAAAACCAGTTAACAGGCAAATCAACACGCTCAAGACCTTGATGAAGCTGCTTACCCTTGCACCCCAATTAGTTGTTAGTTGATACTATGTCTTTAGCTTAATGCAGTTGTAATTCTTTTAGACAGTTAACGCTATGAGAACTCAGGCAAGAGATAAACAATATACAGTGGGGAGTAAAAGTGAATACATGCTTGACACTATTAGCTTAAAAAAATAATTAGCTTAGCAATATAATCCAATTTGTGGCACAATATTCTTTCAATATTTCTTGTCAAATTAAAAATCAAATTAAAAACGAATCGTTCACTTCTGTCACCCACATTATATGAAATTAAAACAATGCACAATATTAATTAAAATATAATAATTTATAGGATAGCTTCTTACACTGAAGTTTGCTCAAATTTTGTGTAATTTTTTAATCTGGTATATTTTGACATCGAATGTGTTGCTATATCGATATACCAAATATGATCTTCAGGAATATTTGTAGTATTTTTGAGGTATATTACCGCATTGTTTTGCTTTTATTTAAAATAAGTAGCTGCTTATTCACTTCTGTATTTCTCTCATGTTTTTAAATTTAGTATGCATTATTATCATTTTTTAAAAATTAAATATAATCACAATCAAAATTATTTAATTTTGAATTCTAAAAATAAATATAATTATATTAAAACATTGTACATATTTCAAATTTGTATTTTTTATTAAATGACGATAACAAACCGACTCTTTATTTTAATACATTTAAAAGATAAATAAATTTTATTATTAACAAAGAAAAGAAGAATAACTAATTTTGATTGTTCTACTTAAATAGATTAATTTCCAGAATATCATTTTAGTGTTAAGGAATTTATTTAAAGAAATATTTATTTTGTGTGCACATTCCCTTATAATCTTTTCTTTATTTATTAGTATAGTAATTTATACATGTAGCTTATTTATTGTGTGGCAGAGTTTACACTTAAGGAATCATTATAACTTTGTCATACTTTTAAGTTCATACAATTAAAGAAATCAAATTTAATTTTGCCACTACAAATTCATATTGTGATTGAACTACGCTAAATACATGTTTTCATTCCACTGTGGCAAGTACAGTGGACCACCTGAGTGATAGTTAATAGCTAGGACACGTTGAAAATCACTCGCCTTGTGCGTAATTGTCCAGTTAGGCATGTTAACATGTGTGCATGGCGATGCAAAACATGCAAGTTGCATGCCACAGGGCGGCAACCAACAGCCAAAAGCCTGCCACTTTGCCAGAACTAAACACAGTAGCGTGATGGCCACGGGGAAGAAGCAACATGCACTTTTCCACAAGCGTGCTCGTCGTTGTCTTCGGCTTCAGCCTCGCCCTCGCCCTGGAGTTCAGCGAGTTGCCGCAGCAGCAGGAGTTGCTGTTGCAGCGGCAACAGCAGCAACAACTGCTGCAACTGTTGCTGAGAATACGCTCAGAGCGGCATTATGATACAATACTGCTCTACGGACGTGCACCGTGTGTGTTTCATGCAGTGTTGCCACTGTTGCAACTGCCCACAGTGCTGCTCTCGCGTGGCAGCAGCCACAGAGACTGGGAATTCAGCACCGAACTGTTGCTGCTCTGCTGTGGCGTCAACGCCGAACAGGAGCAAAATTCACGCACCTCGTGGAAGCTGCAAACGGCAAGACGTTTGATCTATGTGGAAACGCGGCTGCAGCCACAAAGACTCTGCGAGGATTACTTCGAGAGGGAGCTGTACAATGTGGCACTGTTGGATGCAGAGTTTGCCACCTCGGGCAGCTTTTACAGTTGCCGCAGCTTCCAGAAGCCGAGCTACGCACAGTTGCAGATTTTGGATTCACTTCCAATTTACGTGGAACAATTTCGGGATATGCAAGGCGCAATTTTGCGCAGTGAGGCAGATCAGTTGGCGCCACGTTCGATGCTTTATCGCGACGCGAAAAGTGGCAAAATACGCATGATTGGCTACGTGGCAAATGTGGTCAACACATTCGTGGAGCGTGTGAATGCCACGCTGCAGCTGCGCGACGATTACGAGCTTGGCAAGATCACCTACTACGGCGACATTGAGAAGTTGACGCAACAGAATCTCCTCGATGTGGCTGCCACATTGGGCAGCACTATGACCGCCGACAATTGGGAATACATCAGTTATCCCTACATCATCACCTCGTATTGTGTCATGGTGCCAGTCCCTGCGGCGTTGCCCTACAAATCGATCTATACCGTTGTGGTTGAGCCACTGGTGTTGGGCATTCTGGTGCTGCTCTTCTTCATCTTCTCACTGCTGCTCATTTATAGTCAACGATTGACGTGGCGTGACTTTAGCTTTGCCAGCGTGCTCCTCAACGATCGCAGTCTGCGTGGCTTGTTGGGTCAATCGTTTCCTTGGCCAGAGCATGCCACACGTCATGTGAAGGCCATCTGCTGCCTGATGTGCTTCTCCAGCATCATGACCACCACCATGTATCAGGCTTATCTGCAGTCCCTGTTCACACATCCTCCGCCAGAAGCGTCCATACGCAGCCTCCAAGAGGTGCCTTACTCCCGCTATAAAGTGGCCATGGACCGACGCGAGGCAACGAATCTGCTGAAGAGTCGCAATCTGACCCTTGATGATACCAAAAGTGGTTACATTCTCGACGATTGGAATGAGTTTGTCCATATGCGCGACACTTTCAATGCCAGCTTCATTTATCCCGTCACCGAATTGCGCTGGAAAACTTATGCCGAGCAGCAGCGTCTCTTTGCCCGTCCAGCCTTCTACTATTCGGATGACATTTGCCTGCATCGCATGGTCATGTTGTCATTTCCGATGCGTCGCTCGTTGCCCTATCGCGAACGCTTCGAGGAGCACATGATGCACATGCAAGACTTTGGCATGTTGGAGTCCTGGATGGATCACAGCTTCTTCGACATGGTCGAGTTGGGTCTCACGCCTCTGAAGGACTTCAGTGAACCTGTCACAGATGAGGATATTCTATATCTGCGAGATCTCACCTGGGTGTGGCTCTTCTATGCCATCGGGCATGTGCTTGCAACCATCTTGTTTGCCGTCGAGTGTTACAGGGGCAGAGAGCGAGGCACCGCGACCCCAATGACATAACTTTTTTAAGTATTTTACTCTGTTTTGTGCTCTGCACTTTTATTGTGCAGAGAGAGTATATTAGAATTGTGATGCGGTTGGTAAAAAAACAAACAGAGATTTTAACCAACACTTTATCAGCACTTAAATTATATGAAGAAGAGCGACAGCAGATTAGGAGAAGATTTAGCTAACATTTTACTACTATGTATTATTATTAATATACTATATTATTAATATATATATATACTATTTTAATAATATATATTCGAATTAGATTTTAATTACTTACTAAACATAACATATTTCTAATATATATTCTCTCATTTATTCCTCAATTTTGTATTTAAAAAATTGCTCCACTCTAATATTTCAAGAATAATCAATTTAATAGAAGCATAATATACTTAACCCAAGTTTATTCTAAAAAAAAAATGCTGTACACCAATATTTAATTAATAATAATTATAATAAAAGCATAATATATTTAACCACAATTTACGGAGCGATTTTATTTTGTATTTTTATTCTAAGTTCAAAATAAAGTTCATAAATTATTTCCTCAATTTAAAAATTTGTATTTTCATTTAATTTTTTAAATTTATTATTATCAATAAAAGCAAATATAGTGAACCCGAAATTAATATAGAGCTTATTGTTATATATTACATTATTTTTTACTTATATTATTAGATTCCTTTTTGCTTAAAAATGAATATTCAATTTTAATTTAAAAAACAATAATGTTAATAATAGCAAGATTTACTTAACTCAAATTTTATATAGCGCCTAATATATTTTATAACTTTTATCTTTTAAATAGTTTATTTTGTACTAAATTACTTCTAAAAAATAATATTATAATTTTTTCGTTCTATTATTTAAAATATGATAATATTGATAAAATTTTATAAATAAAATAAATAAATAATAACATTTATTTTTATGTAGAGCTTATTTGTATATACCTTAATTATAAAATTCGGCTTTTTACATTCTACAATAAGAGTAATAAATCTCATAAATTGACCGCCTAATAAAGTTGAGGCGTTCTTTATATTTTTAACTTTGGTTAGGGTATTTGAATAACGTATCATAAGCTGGCTGTTATTTGTTTTATAATCTAAACCGAGCGCTGAACTTTTGACTCCATTAGCATTGTGGGACCTACGCCTCCACCTAATAAATGCGGATATGTATAACCACGCATTTCTTTTTTTTTCTTCGTTTTTATTTCTTACTATATTTCTATTTTGGTTACTGCTTCCATTTTCATTCAAATGAAATCATAAAAAAACGGCAAATGTTGCGAACGTCCGCACAAAGATTTGTCATTTAGTTATTTAATTTGTCTATTTTTCGAGGGTTTTTTCTTTTTTTGTTTTTGAGTTTGATTATGATCAATGGAAGATATTGATTTCGATGCGGTTTTAAATGGCACTCAATGTTATCGGTGAATCAATTTGCGAGTGGATTGAGAAAACCCAAATGGAAATGTTGTGCATTCGCATACCACACGATGACAGCACCAACGCATTTGCGGGTATCAATCCGGATAGTCCGAATCGAGAGACCGAGAGTGTTAACCAAGCGTATCGGCGAATTCGATGACATGCCACATGATTGTCAGATTGTCGAGACTAGATGATTGTATTGATTATTGTCTTGGGTGTTGCATCAAATCTGCCCATAAATGCCAAACAATGCGGGTGTTTGTGACGATTATGCAAAACGCAAAAGCAGAGACAAAAAAAGGGGAAAACGAAAAAGAAAAAATACCTGAACTGGCCGAACAACTTGCAATATTACAGATAAATAAATTCAAAACTCAGCTGTACCATATCATCAATGCTTTAACCACATCATTTATTTTAATCATAATTTTTAGTGACGGCATTTTGGCGCCACTTCTTTGACGCGTGCTGAATGCTTGTCTATCTGTCAGTCTGTCCGTCTGTCTGTCTGTCTGTCCGTCATTTTGGCTTATTGAATAACCTTTGCGACGACCTTCAGATCGGATCAGTTCGTGCATCGTATTAGCGCAGTGGGTGATGTTGATACAGATACACGATGACAATCAATTGATTGTCTGTTTGTCTGTCTGCTGAGGAGGATCTCATAAAACCGCTTTCCATTTTATTTAGTTTTTTTTAACAATCCATCTGCAGTTAAATCTATCTAAATTAAGTAAAACTTGTGCAATTATATGCCAAGTAACATCTCGTGGCCATAAACTTTTCATTTTGCAATGCAACAAAAAACTTGTGTGCATTTCAACACTGTTTCAAACTGCTAAAATAGATTGTTAATTTGCAGAAAATACCTGTTCTTTTGGTTCGTTTTAAAAACCAGTTGCAAGCGGAGGCCGCTTAACCTTTACTTGACAAATTATGTAAAGTTCTGCAACTAAATTATATTTTACAAAAGTGTAGAGAAGGGTAAAATACATTTTGTAAAGTTTATTCCCATGTCTCCTTTTGGCCAATTTCAGCAATTGGCCATGGGAATGCTCACAGCTCCTTTTGTAAGTCTGAAAATCCATTTAGTTATAGTTGCTCAACCTTTTGACAGTTTGCAGGGCAAACTCATCACAACAGATTGCAGATGGCTTTCGTCGCACACACACACACAGAAAGCCGTGACGAAACGACGACAGAAATAATAAAAGAGCAAAGTAAATAAATGTAAACTGTGGTAACAATTTTTCAATTGCAAACGCTTTTCAAATTCTATTATTAACTTTTGTCTTCCATTTGCTTGATAGATGATGATGAAGATGGTCGAGGATGATTATCCGAGAGCATTGCGCATGCCGAGCAGCTTATCTTTGTAGACCAAAAAAAAACCAAACCAGAGCAAACCTGAGAAGAAGACTCAGACCCGGAGACTCAGGGTCATTTAGATTAAATAGGTTTTGCGGCTTATATCATTATGGTCAACTCTTGAACAATACCCTAAGCTGTTGTTATTGTTATAGTTATTGTTAGTGTTATTGTTTGTGCGTATTAATGAGGCCTCGCTCGAAGAGTCAATAATAAATAGATACACACACATACACACACACTCGCACAATGAGCAGTCAATATAATCGTATTTATTTTTTAATTTACCAATCAAACACGGACTGACTTTTATGTTGTAATTAAAGAAGCAACTACTACCTACTTAAATGATGCCTTGAGATGATGATTATTGGTAGCAACTTTTCGGTGTTTGATTTTTATTTTTTAATTTTTATTTCCATTTTTATTTTTTGTTGTTATTTTCGTAGTTTTGCGTTGCGCCGCACCTCATAAAACATTACAAATTCGACCTTAAACCAATTAATAAAAATGTGCTAAAAATGCATTTACTAAATGGGAAGGTGTTAATTTTTTAACATTTGCCTTATTAAAATCAAGAGCTTAATTTAATTCAATGTCATCCGTACTCAGCGTCTTACATTTCAAGCCATTAGCCGCTTTTTTTTTGTGGGTTGCCACAAATCAAACGCGAGACGCAAAATGCCTGCCACAGCGAGAGGCAGAGATAATGAAATGAAAAGAGATGAAAAACTTTGGCAAACGGTGTGTGACTAACAAAGTAATTTATTTCCTTCCTAGTTTTTGTCGCTTGTAGCCATTAAAGAGCGTTAGCTGAAGATCTGCAAATAAGCCACTTGCACCTTGCGGCGTCTCCGCGCTGGTTTCTTTTCTCATTTTCGCGGTTTGTCGCTCGTTTCCCACAATGCCACAAATGCTCCAAACTCCACCAATTACCCGCGATGGGGAGCACTTTGAACTCTTTTATGCCGCTTACCCTGCGGCGTCTCCCGCAGCGACACGCTTGCGTATACGTAACGTATTAATTATGGGGATAGCAGCACCAGCAACAACACCAACAACAACAAGATGAACCTCAACAATAATAACAAATTTGCAAATAGTAAATGAAATACCTATGCTAATTAGCGAAATTAATCACAAAGGCAATGGGGGCAAATATAGGATAAATGAGTTAACCCTATTTCGGCTCTTAAAATGGATGAAAGTCATAAATTATAATAATATTTCAATTAGTAGTAAATAAGCAACTGAAACAATCGAGAAACAACAAAAACAATAGCAACAAAATGAATATTAACAGCAACAAGGTGTCATCGCATGTCAAACCCTACGAAAGTAGAGACAACAACTCAACCAATGCATTTTTAATTGGAATTTCATTTTGTTTTCATTTTAACAACAAGCTAGCATGCAATTTGTGCATTAAATGACAACAAAAGTGTCAAGTGTGACAGTTTGAAGTTGAATGCCACAATGGACGGATGGATGGGAGCACATTCATTCAGTAGTTGCCTTTCGTTTTCAGCCTCATTTAGAAGCAGCTCTTGAATGCACTTCTGCTCTCCAATTATTATCATATAAATCAACCCAAATGTAACCTGGCCCACGTATGGTAACAATAAGCTCCATATAAATAAATCTGTAATAAAGTGCCATAGCAAGCACACATATAAATAAATAAGAATATTTTTCGTTTTGTTATTTTTAAATTTTACCGCCCTGTAGCAGTTTACAACACTGTTAAAGCGCAACACATACCCTTAATGTTGCCAGACTGCTGCACAAATACAAATAAACATAACATTTCCATAATATATTTTTAAATGTAGTTGATATATACATAAATGTTATTACTCGATCTTCTAGTCAGCATTTTATTACAAAAAAATGCCTTTTGTTTTTTTTAATACGTGAAAATATCAAGCTTTTTCAAAAGGCGCGCCTGTTTATGTGGCTTTGCAAATATACCAAATGAAGTGTAACCAGGTATTCTGTATTTGGTATATTCAAGATATTTTGCTTGCGGTCTCACGGCGACACAGGTGTGAAATAAAATAGCTTTTATAAATAAAGCTCTTGTGTTTACGAAAAAGGTGGAAGTTTCTAATATTTTGATTATTGGTCAATTAAAATTTATAACAATGCATTTAATTTAGTTATATACAAGAAAGCCTCGGTGTTGGCAAAACAAATTCGATGATTAAGAATTACAAAAACATCGGGGAATCGATAGCGCCATCGATGTTTCTCCACCTCTAGTCTGTTAGTGTTTTTATTTTTGCAAAACCATATTTAAAGTGAATTAAAAACTCCCCGCGATAAGTCAATAATAATACTAACAAAAAAATTGCGGGTAAAAAGTGACGCGATAAAAAAACAAATAAATCTATTTGCACAGCGATGCGGAACGAAATCCGAGTTGAAAAGTTTGGTCTAAGCAACAATAGAAGAAGAAGCAACAGTTAAGCCAACATATTTATACATACACTCAAATACAAACACATATACCTGCTTCGTGTATGAGTATGCGGGCAGAGGTGTGAGCAATGGGCGGTGCAGAGTGGCAGAGCAGCAGCAGAGGCAAGAAAGAGCGACTGACTGCGAGCGCGACTAGAATTAACGTTTAGTCTAGTTTAAGCCACAAGCACAAAACACTGCGCTGTAGCGAGCAGCAGTGAGTGAAGTAAGCAGTAAACAGTGTTGAATGCGCCTGCCTGCCTATAAGAAAATAATCAAAAATAAACTGGAAATTGAAATATTTGTGTTTGCATAGCATTGAACATCTGTGTTGTGTGTATGTAAATATAATAATACGGAGTATTTGTATACATATTGACGGACATATATACATTTATATATATGCATACATATTTAATTTTGCCAACCGCTTCATGACAAACCACAACTTTAGCAGCAACAGTCAACGGGCCACGTCCACGCTGCAACGTTGTAATTGAAAGTGAGCAGCGGCTATAGTCAAGTGCTACCTCAACAAAACCCCCCCACCACACACACACACACACACCTAAAAATATGCTGCCTCGGTTTCGTTCCTTCTATGGCAAAGTCATTATATTCATACTCGTGGCGCTGTGCTTCTTGCTATACCTGAAGGTGCAGCCAGCCACGGAAGATTACCTCTTGCCACCTGGCAGGCACCAAGCCGCCCGCCCCGCAGTCTACAGGTCACACGAGAGGGAAAGGCAATCCACTCATGACAAATACGTCGATGATGCAGAGAACGAAATCCGAGTGGCCACGCAATCGCCGTATGAGCACAGCATCCAACTCGATCTGCAGAAACAGCACCTGGGATTGGGTGACGAAGGAGCCGCTGTGCATCTGAAGGGTGCGGCGAAAACGCGTGGCGAGAAGATCTACAAGAAGATCGCGTTGAACGAAGAGTTGAGCGAACAATTGTCCTACAATCGCACTGTGGGCGATCACCGCAATCCCCTGTGCCTGCATCAGCAATACGATGATCCCAGCACCTTGCCCACGGCCAGTGTGGTCATCATCTTCTACAACGAACCCTACTCGGTCCTCGTGCGCACCGTCCACAGCACACTGAACACTTGCAACCATCAGGCGCTCAAGGAGATCATTCTGGTGGATGATGGCAGCGATAATGCCGAGCTGGGTGGCAAACTGGATCACTATGTGAGAACGCGGATCCACAATGGCAAGGTGACCATATTGCGCCTGAAGAATCGGTAAGTCTACTGAAATGAGCAGGGAAATCAATGCTCAACGCATTCTCAAGTCTCAAGAGTCGCGACTCGAGTTGAGCGATGGCACACTTTACAAATTTGCTGGCTAGGAAAAGTTCCATTCAGCTAATCGAATGCACATTCAACTCGCGCGCTCGCTCGCTGTAAAATTAACACAAACCGCACGTCCGTCTGGCTATCATTTTGTTCGCCTTCATTTGAATAACTCGTTTGTGGCACAGACTCACAATTGGACATAGAGATAAAGGGTGACGGCGGGGAGAACGGACGAGCGGACGAACGAACCGTCTTGGAGCTTCTTCTTCACAGCTTAAAAGTTGAAGAACTGAAAAACGTTCAAAAATTCAAAAGTCAATCAAAACGTTGCAACAACGCAACTTAGAAATACCCTCTAACTGCAGTTCTACAGGTTTTATTTATTCATTTTGATGGGATGCATAGTTCATATGCGAATTTAATCAATTAAAATTTCAATAGAAGAGACGGATAAATCTAATTTGAATTAATTAGATTAAAAAAAAGAAAAATACTAAAAATGTTATTATAATTTGTATTATACAAATTTAAAAAACAAAGAATGGAAATTGATTTCTATACTTCTTTTTTTTATAAAAACGTAGTTTTTTTTGGTATTTTAAATAGTAAAATTTTTTAATTAACTTTGAATATAAAAGTTCGATCATCTTTAAATAAATCGTCTATTTCAAATTAAAATTCCAATTGAACAATATTTTTTAAAATCATTTGAGCCAGTTTATTTCAAATAATATAGGGTGGTTTTAACTTATTTTGTTTTATTTGGGGTTCAATTTTTATAAGATATGCCACTATCGCCCCATAAAATGGTAGAATATTTGAATCAAATTTAAAATTAGTCGCTTAAACCAGCTAAAACTGGATTTTAAAGCGGCGCTAAATTGTAACAGTATTTTTCATGCAATAGAACCAGAAAATTTAGCATCTCTAATTAGGATTATTACAATACTAATGACTGCAACTAAAATCATTTGGCTTTCCAATCGAAATACCCGTCCAGATGTATTTCAACGTTAGGGCATGAAATGAAACCGTAAAACCTGTTCGTCAACTTACGATTATGCTTTTGACTTTTATTTTGTATCTTTCGGATCTTTTGCCGTGCACTATTCGCTTAGCGCGTTTGTTCGCTGACCCAATAATATTGTTTTTGTTGTTGTCGCTGCCACAAGTTCCAAAAATACTCGATTTTACTAAATGAAAGTTTGAATTTGTTGACGTTCTATCCACAGCTTGGGTCTGATACGTGCCCGTTTGGCTGGTGCTCGCATTGCCACCGGCGATGTGCTCATCTTCCTCGATGCCCATTGCGAGGCAAATGTGGGCTGGTGTGAGCCGCTGCTGCAGCGCATCAAGGAGTCGCGCACCAGCGTCTTGGTGCCGATCATCGATGTCATCGATGCCAATGACTTTCAGTACAGCACCAATGGCTACAAGTCATTCCAAGTGGGTGGCTTCCAGTGGAACGGTCACTTCGATTGGGTGAATCTGCCGGATCGCGAGAAGAAGCGTCAGAGCCGGGAGTGCAAGCATCCGCGCGAGATTTGTCCAGCCTACAGTCCCACAATGGCTGGCGGTTTGTTTGCCATGGATCGTCGGTACTTCTGGGAGGTTGGCAGCTATGATGAGCAGGTAATTACGATTTTATTAAATTATGTTAAAATGTTACTCAAGCGGAATTTCAAATCAACAGATGGATGGTTGGGGCGGTGAGAACTTGGAGATGTCCTTCAGAATCTGGCAATGTGGGGGCACAATCGAGACGATTCCCTGCTCTCGAGTGGGCCACATCTTCCGCGACTTCCATCCCTACAAGTAAATATATCAAACATTTTCTTTCACATAGTATTTTCACTCCTTGAACTTGTTCTACAGATTTCCCAACGATCGTGACACACACGGCATCAACACGGCTCGCATGGCGCTCGTGTGGATGGATGAATACATCAACATATTCTTCCTCAATCGGCCAGATCTCAAGTTCCATCCAGACATTGGCGATGTAACGCACAGAGTAATGTTGCGCAAGAAACTTCGCTGCAAGAACTTTGACTGGTACCTGAAGAACATCTATCCGGAGAAGTTTGTGCCCAACAAGAACGTCATAGCCTGGGGCAAAGTGAAATCGGTGAATGCCAATCTGTGTCTCGACGATTTACTGCAAAACAACGAGAAGCCCTTCAATCTGGGCTTGTATCCCTGTGGCAAAGTGTTGCAAAAGTCGCAGCTCTTCTCGTTCACCGAAAAGCAAGTGCTGCGCAATGAACTCAGTTGTGCCACGGTGCAACATAGCACAACGCCACCGCATCGAGTGGTGATGGTGCCGTGCCTGGAGAACGATGACTACAACGAGCAATGGAGATACCAGAATCATCAGCTGGTGCACAGCAACACGGGCATGTGCCTTGATTACAGCGGTCAAAAGAGCATGGACGATGCCCAAGTGGCGCCATGCAGCCTTTCCAGTGACACGCAGCGTTGGGCCATCGAACATGACTGAGCGGACGAGGTGGCAAACGCCAGCGGACCAATTGCCAATTGCAACCGAGAGAAACTGACTAAGCGATGTAAAGCGCAACGTTTACAAACTAAACACAGACTCGAATTAACGCAACAACAAAAAAAAACTAAAAACGAACGTGTAAATACCAATAAAAATCAATGCTAGAAATATATCTATATATTTTCTATATGATATACATAAAAATATATATATATACTATATATAGCATTTGTAAGTTGTAGTTAGCGAATATCAAAAATCAACACAAATCAAAATGAAAAGTCAAATACTATGCTATTAAAAATCGTAATAATTTATGTGTTGTGAATTGTGAATTATATGAATAACAAGAAATGATGGAATGTAGAACAAGTTTATTTATAATCGGTTCATGTGCATATTATTCCTATGTAAAAGAATGCTTGATTGATAATTGTAATTATAGTTGCTATGTGATCATTAAATGGAATACCACTTGCATTCCAATGCAGTCGAACTAAATACTTGAAAAGTCTCAAATATGAATAATTATAATCAAAACTAATATCATAAATGCAATGCGTGGACACGACACGACGTTGTAAGCATTTATTAACTAACAAATTTTTGCATCTTGCAACTATTTTTGCCATTTGTTTTTTGAAAATAAAAACGTTTCCAAAATTGGAAGCACCAAACAAAACAATCGCATTAAAACCTGTTGTCATTTAAATGTCACTCTAAGAGGGTAAGGTAAGGTAAGGTCAATAATGTTGAGTCAACTAATGGACCTGTTGCAACTCTTGGAAGAGGTATAGATCAAGGTCGACACAATAAAACACTTACGTACATACCAGACGTTGACTTTTTTATTTGTTGGGTGATTCCCGCCAGCTGTAAATTATCAGTGAAACAAATTCTTTGCACGTTTGTTGTATATATTTATAGATTAAAGTACATAATTTTTGTCTTTTGTTTAATTGTAGTTTGAATTTTCTGTTGAATACGTGTTTTCATCATTTTTCTTTTGTTTTTCGCTGACGTTCTCATTTTTTGTTTTTGTTAAGTTACTAAAAATTGTTGAGTAAAATAATTAAGTATAAATTACAGAAATTGTTATTATTGTTGATTTTGCTGTTGTTGTTCTTGACTTGCCAGTTGTTCGATTGTTAATACACAAAAATTACAACTACAAGCAAAAAGTGAACTTTACATTAAAATTAACAATTGTTAATATTGAAGAACTCACGTGATTGTGTGTATGTGTGTGTGTGTTTGTATGTGTGTGTGTGTGAAAGAGTGTGTGGATTGCACAATAAAAGCATTTGATAGCTATTTTTAGTGTTAATTTGTTCAACATTATTTTGATAGCAGTTATTAACGGGGAATTTCTTGCTGCTGCTTCTGCTGCTGATTCTGCTATTATCGTAATTAAGTATAATTTGTTGTTTTGTTAGTGTATTGCAATAATAACGTTATCATTATTTCGTTGACCGTGCTAAAAGCTCTAAAAGTGCGCAAATATACGATTATCTTTGACTACCCACAACATCTATCAATATCGCGTTCTATAATAAATAGTATATTTATGTATATCATATTTACCTGTGTATACGTGTGTGTGTGTGTCTCTTTGTGAATGGAAGTGTGCGTGTGTGGGGGTGTGTGTGTTTAAGTATGATTTTGAAATCATATTTGTATCTACAATAAAATGCTTGATAGCCCTGGGCAATAGCTCCTAAAACACAAAGATCCATAGATACTATATGCACTATATAAGGTACCTTTTCGATCGATTTCTACGCTCGTGCATGCTGATCTTCTATCCTAGAACTAAGATTAAATATACATATATGTATATCTATATATTTTTGTATTTGTATATGTATGTATAAGTATGTATATGTTGTGTCTCCATTCTTTTTTGGGGTATCTGTAAGATGCAAAGCAAGCATTTTCTAATCTCATTTTCTCATCTATTTTACATACAATTAAACTGCGCGTTACGCGTGCTAATAATTTTGTTCATCAAATTTCACTTTCGATTTTCTTGTTGCATTTTCTTTTTCCTATAATTTTCAATTTTCAAGCTCTATTTTGAATGTTATTTACGCTTATTAAATGCATTAAATTTCAGTAATTTTTCGATAATACATAGTAGATATTTACTTGAATTATTCATTCATTATTTTTGTTTTATGCGCCTTTTATGTACACACATGTACAAACAAGTTTTTGGTGTTGTGCTGGGCGTGGAGGGGAGTGGCATGATGATGGATGTTAATTATCAACATAAATATCTTGCATCTACTAGGACTTTCGAGATATCTGGGAATATCTGTAGCTTTGGCATGCCAAAGTATTAAATTTGTCGAGTTAATGTTATGTTCTGGTAAATATATGTATGTATATGAATGTATAATTATCATGTAAGTGTATATATATTATTATATTATATATTGTAGTTTTTGTCTTGCTTTTGAATTTCATTTAATTTTCAATTTTTGGACGTATTTTCAAGTATATTTGGTAGTTGATGCAAGTAGAAAACACAGTTCGAAAATATACATACGTATACTTAATATATATATACGTGTATATATATATTTATATATCGTCTTGAATGCATCGAAGTACATATATTCTGGTTAACTGAATTAAGTTTGGATCCAGTTGGAATCTACTTCAACTTCAACTTCGTCTTCATCTTCGGTTTTGACTCTGCGTTTGGATTTTGGTTTCTAAGTGTAAATCGCTTCTTGTTGTTGGTAGTTGTAGTTAATATATATTTTTGTTTTTGTTATTGTTTGTAAATTGCAATTTATCTCAGACTCAGTTTGGAGTGTCTTGGATGTCTTGGTTGTTGGATGGATGGATACGTTTACGTACAAACGTTTGTCAGCCACTTTTCATGGCTGGCTTGCCCTAGAATCGAACTTTGTTTTATCATCTCATATCATTACTTGCATTGTTATATCGATTATCTTAAACTTAAAATTGAATATTCTTCGGCAATTATTGCTTCATTTGTTTCTTCTTCCAAGTTATTCACGTCTTGGACTAACGCAAGCCTTTCTTTCGGTTAATGGTTCACAAACATAGTCGCACAACCTTCAACATTGATAAATATACATATATAAGTGTAAATACATAAATCAAATGATAAGCATACATACTAATCACATTGAATATAGAACAAATAAAAATAATAAATATATATATAGCAAAATGAAGTTTATTTTTTTGTTTTTAATTATAAATGGAGAGAAATTATAAAATACATCACATCAAATAATACAATTAACATATATGCGATGCGAATGCATCGCTGTTATATGGAATATGTCATTATTATTATATTATCATTATTACAATATACATATAGAATATACTAATATTGTATTGGTTTGTATCGTTTGTAATTGAAATACATATTCATATTCATTATAGATACGTATAAATGCGCTAAACAGAATGGGAGATATATTTGAAAAAATATTGCATGTCTCGTAAAACTTATTGCATAAATATATTTATATACAACTGATTTCATATATTTGATATAGTCCATAACAATAATAAAAATAAGCTCATATATGTATGTAGTTGATAAACCAAGTCACATTGATATACATTGATAATAATAAGTGGTAAATATTAAAGTAAAGTAGTCTCGTATATACCAAAAAACAATTGTATTAATTAAACTAAGGGCAATTAATTAATCGGTACAAAAATATAATCATCAATTGTGCTTTATCAAAAAGCAAACATCGGCAAACATCATAATTAACTACTCGAACTCAACCAATTGAATTAAGAATAATACACAAACGATTAGGAAACATACACAAACATACACGCACATTCATACATAGTACATACTCGATTTTAACGATTTGATTAATTAGTTTAGTTTCTACTGCTGCCAAGTGTGTATTGAAAGTGTTCGTGGTATTGCACTTGATTGATGCAACTACGCGAACGCTCGCACTTAGCTTCACTATCCATTAAGAGCGGTAGACGCAAGGGGAGCATTTAGTTAATTACTAGTTGGTTAGTTGTTCTGTTCATTTTTTTGTCTAGCTGCTTTAGACACCGGCGGACAACAACAACGACGACATTTTGAAGCAGAATGTGTTGTGTGGTGTCTGTGAGCGGGTGTGCGGAGGCTTGCGGTGTGTGGGTGAGAGTAAGTGAATAAGTTAAGCTAGCGTGTGATTGGTTAATGCTCCGCATTGTTCGTTGCTGGACGATGTGCATCGTTGGCGGTTGCGGCGACCTTAGAAGGCCGTCGAGCGTCGATTGGCATAGCATTTTTTGCCATGAGTGTTCGCATCCGCAGCGCCACTGGTTGCACGCAATCTGTGGCAGGTTGATGGAGTCGTTGTTGCATTTGCAGTTGCACTTGCATTCATTCCAACTCCAACATTGCTAACGAGCGTCGATTGCCTGCAATTAGTCCAACGCTGCATTTGATGCGAACATTTTGGATATAATCATTTGCGGGCCGAAACATTTAGCGATTCGCCACGGCTCTTCGAGCGTGTCATCGAGCTACTCATCTCTGTGAAGGTAGAAGCAAAGTGATTCTCTCATCAGTAACGACAATGACATCTCAGTTTACATTTTGTCATTGAGCCTTACCTTTGCTGATGCTGTTGCTCTTCTCAGCCGCCTTGTAAGCTCGCATCGCCCGGCCACGCTTATCCAACAGCAGTTTGTCGGCACGCACAAAGATGCCATGCTTGGGCTTGCACTGGAAATATTGTATGCCCTGCACGGAACCGTCGTTCTTGCCCGTGGGCGTGTCCAACTCAACGCCTATCCAGGCACCGGGCTGAAAGTGGGTGGTGCCAACAAAGCTAACAACGCCGCTAGTATTATACGGACGTATAAGCACTGACTCGCCCACGACAATCCACTCGGGCAGGGACACGTCCAGCTCCTTGCTTTCATCTGTCAACAAAGAACGGATAATTAGGTCACCATCGTCGGCGATACAAATTGATATTAATACGCACCTTCCACTTCTGTGCTGCTCGACATGACACTGGTGTTGACATCCAGATAAGCGCCCAGCCCCTCCATTTTGGCCACCGATGCGCGCTGATTGTTGCGTGTCACATGATTCGTATGGTTGACATTCCCGTTGCCGTTGCCATTGCCATTGTTGTTGTTGCTGCTATCGCAATTGTTCGGTGTTTGCGTTGTTGACTTTTTGCGTCGCATCACTTTGCCCTCGGGCAACTGCTCCCTCACAATGCCATCGCCCTCAAGTTGTTGCTCAGCTGACTCGATTATCTCGGAAGTGTCAAGCGAATTATCCATCTCAATCGATTTATTGCCATTCTGATTGTCCGTGACGTGCTCCGTCGCATGAGTCAGCGGCTGTTGCTCCTCCTCCTCCTCCTCTTGTTGCTGTGGTTGTGGCTGCTGTTCTTGCACCGACTCCTGGGGCAATTCTGTCACTGGCAACTTGGCATTCACATTGTTGTTATTGTTGCGCTGCAATTGTTCGCATTCATCATCGCTTTGTGCATTCTCCTTGGACTCTGACTGCTCCAATGGATGTGTCAGGGTCTGCTGTAGTTTCTTTGACTCTGCTTCAAGCGTTTTGGCCTTTGGCATGTCTTTAAGGAAGGGATTTACACGCGCCTGGCGATTTGGCGGTGAATTTGAGTTGATGCGATCGAAATCTACAAGGATAACAATGTGTAAATCGTTTGTTCAATTCATCAGGTCATCTATTAGCTTACCTGGAGTCTCGTCAATGCTCATGGAACGCATAGAAGTGATGTCCTCATTGCTCAGATTGTTGCAGGACACTGCCTGGGAGCCGTAGCCGCTGCTGGTGGACGAGCTCATGCTGAGCGTGGCCAGTCCAGTCAGGTGCTTCATGTTCGCATTGGCGCTGGATGTGTAACTCAAGTAGCTTTGATTCGAATGACTGCTAACGTCCATGAAGGAGTCCATGGTCTTGGAAGCGGTCAGACGGGAGCGTGTGGCCAAGCCTCTGTTCTGCTGCCGTTCCTGCTCATATTCAGCAGCATATTCCGAATCACTGTAGCTGTCTTCGGGCTCCTCATCCAACGATCGATGTCCACCCAATGGCTCTTCGTGCAACGTTGTCATGCGCATGCCAAGCAGTTTGCTCGTGGCCGGAGAAGCTACATAGAAAGTGAAAGAATGTAATTTTAGTTACGGCTCTTGAGGAACATAAATTCAAGCTTAGCAGTTGGGACTTAGGGCTACACAAACCACATACGTTTTGTTGGCGCAATTCTCAATGTGTTCAAGTTCAAATTGAGATTCAAAAATGTTGGGCGCGCTGCATTCCATGGATCAAGGAAGACAATGATTATGTTTTAATGTTTAGTTACAATGATTTATACAAACATGTGATGAGAGCGATTCAATAAACATAACTCTAGCGACTAACTCGCCAACAAACATACACAACAAATCGAAATTGGAAACGTGGTAACAATTAACTAAAACTAGAACTAGAACTAGAAACTAAAGCTATTAACTAATAGTTAACACTAGGCAATCAAATTGGTTAACTAAATGCGCGGCTCGTGCGAAACTCGTGCTGTGCGTGCCTGCTGTGAAATGGTGCACCAAATTGGGAATTATAAACTGTCTGTGTGTTTTATATTGCGAGTGTGTGGTGTACAATGAATATGAACACAACGAATGGATTTTGAAAGGGGGAAAGTCATCGATCATAAATAGTATGTATGTACAAGACTACTACAATGAATGATGGCAAATTGTCAGTGTTTTGATTTTGATTTAAGGACATGGCAGCAGTATATGAGATGTGATAGTGATGACGACAGCTAACAGAACTAACATAAAACTACATAAGTTACTTACTAATACCCCCTAAAAATGAAGACATTGATGAGATTCAACAATTGTGTGTACACATTGAATGACACTGAATGAGTGTAAAGTGACTTGAATGAGGTGAGCGGGGTTGGTGGCATGGTGAACAACAGACAAACTTAAACTCCAACTAACAATTAATGAATTTCAATCAATTTATATTATGCACTTTGCAGGGCCAGCCTTTACCTGACAGTATAGAGCCTTTCAAAATTGAAATTGTTTTATAGTTTTTGGTTTTTTTTTTTTGTATTGTTGAGAAAGCACAGAAAAGAGTACATTATGACAAGTGAAATAAACCAGAGATATAATCAGAAGGATCATAAATGATGTATGTATGTTGTTGACTTGTGATGTAGTATTTATGACATAGGTATGTTTGTTTTGTATGTCAATTTATATGATAAGCTCTGGTGATAAAGGTAAAATTAATGTGCATTTCGACTCGAGTCATCAGATCGAATTGTGGTGTTGTTATTGTAGTTGCTTTTGTTGCTGTTGTTGTAGTTATTGTTGTGGCTAGTTAAAAGTTTAACATTTTGGTTTTTTTTTTGCTATTTGTGTTGCATTGAAGCAAAGCAAGAAGTAAACTTTAAACTGTTATGAAACAAGTTGAAGCGGCAAAGGCAGTTGCTTGCTTTTGTTTTGGTTTTTAAGCAGTTGGAAAGCATTGACAAAGTGTGTGTGATAACACAGTTTGGAAAAGGATTTATCTTTTGTGTATAGACTGGAAGAGAATGTGCCTAAAGTTACACAATTTATACGCTACTAGTTAAGAACAATATATGGATAATAAATTACGCTAAAACAAATTCAACTTTGATAAATAGGTACATATGTAAATACGAATCAAAGATAAATCCCTTGCTCTAGGACATGACAGCAACTATGTTGCACGGTTTTGATTTAGATATTTGATTTGGTTTTGGTTTTGCTATTTGTTTTATAGTTCAACAAGTTGCTGCGCATAAGCATTAAGTAATTAAGTATATTAGATAGATATATATGTTTGTTGTGAATCAAAAAACGTTGGTTATATGTTTGGATATAGTTGCTCGAAAATTAATGGTGAGTATATTCAAATAAAAGATGTTAGTTCTCGCTGTTTGTTTGCTAAGGGAATACACACCAATGCCAAAGGCCTTGCCCGGTGAGTCGTCGGTGCTTCCCTTGCCACCAAAGCTGTGGCGATTACGTATGACACCTCCAGCTCCTGGTCCTGCTCCGCTGTGTGCTGAAAAAACACCGAACGGAAAAGTCCATTAATAATGCAAACAAATGGTCGAAAGCAAGAATGGTATTAAATTTCCAAACCTGGCGTAAACTTGTTGCCGAGCGCCGTGTTGTTCAGATCCGCAAAGGACTCGGAGCGACCCACATTCAGCAGCGACTCCATCGAGGCATCGAAGCGCATAATCTGCGTAAGTTTATTTATGAGTTTCTTGTGTCATAAATTACGTGTGCATATTAAACAGGAAAATGTTATTTACCATGTATGAAAAGAATATTAAAAATAAAAATAGAAAACATAATGAAAATAAAAAACCAAAAACGGGAAACTAAAAACAAAAACACACACACATTATAGCTGGCAAACTGAAAGCCACACGGAATTTGCAAGGGCGTGGGATGACCAGGTGGTTGGAGGGGAGGACACAACAAAACAAAACAAAATACAAAGTACACAAACAGAGGCTACAAGACAACAAAAGGTAAAAGTTGAAATTGCAAGTAGTAACATCTAGAAAGCATAGATTACAGTGTTTCGAGTACATTGCACACAAATTACTTACACTCCCGGTCGTGGTGGTGTCTTTGACCGCCTTTATGTGCGCAGTGAAAAGCAGTTAACACACACACAGATATATATAAAGAAGCACACACACGCACGCACACACATTGATAAAAAGATAGGAGGCCAATATACAGATTGCAGTTTATAAGGCGCGCCGAATTTAAGTTTGATTTAAGATTTTTGTTGTTAATTTGTTGTTGTTTTAGTTTTAGTTTTAGTTTGTTGTTAGTTTTTTGTGTGCGGTGTGTGAAGAATACAATTTATTGTTGGAGTTATTTGGTTAGATTTTTGTTTTTTAGTTTTGGTGAAAGCGCATAGAAAAATGTGAAAAGAGAAAGAATTGCGTTTTAGTCAGATATTTGAATTGTACAAGTTTAATTTTGCTGGCTTGGTGAGGGGTGGCGAGGTGAAAGCAGCACAAAAGGCACACTAGGAAGCATAGCTTGCTTAGCTCATCATCGCTGTCGTCACATACCTGTGAGAAGTTCGGCACTGACACTGTCTTGCGCATCGACAGCGGCTGTCCATGAGCCGTCTCCAGCTCCTTGACGGCGACATTCTGACGCAGACGATCCAAGATCAATATGCTTTCCACCGCCGAGACGCCGCGAGTATATTTCTCTGCAGGAACAGGAAGTGAAATTATTAGAATCTATTATCTACCCCTTCATCAATTTGTTTTCAACTCTTACCTATGTAAGTTTCGCCATCGCAAGCCGAGCAATCATCGCCACTGGCAGCCAGTTGGGCCAGCGATTCGCGATCCTCCAGCTCCTCCGAAGCCTTGGGAATGTTTGAGACCACCTCATAGGTAACGCCACTCTGCCAAATCGCATTCTCGCCGCGCACCAAGCGGAATTTCTTTAGACGATCTGTCAATGTTTGTCCCTTCTTGATGTTGATGCTGAGACGCTTGCGAAGCACAAGATCCATGGGTGCAGGATGCGATAAACGCACAGTGGTGCGCAATATCAGATAGATGCGTTCATTTGCCTCGGTCACGCGATTCAGCGCCTGGCTGTCGTGCATGGACGAGTCCCAGCTGGCCACGCAGCACACGTCTTTGTCCAGATGCTGTAGAATTTGCAGCGTATAGAATTTGTGGCCATGTTCCTTGGAGAGAATCGAATTGATGCCCGAAATAGACAACTCATCGTTGGTATTCTGTGCGGAGAGATCATCACCATTTAGATTGAGAAACAGCACAGGTACATGAGGCTCCATGCCGGACGGCGGCTCCCACGAAGCAGGAGCGCCCGGAATGCCCGATCCTGGTGCCGGCACCAGCACAGCATTGCGTTCCTCGGTCAGCGATACCCATTGATGTACAAGACTCAGCTCACGTTCGCGTTCCTGTTCGTTCTTCTCCTCCTTCTTGATCAGCATCTGTATCTGTTGATCCAAATACTGGCGACGACGACCCAGGGCCTCGCTCCACTTCTCGCGCAACACTGTCAGATCCTCCTCCTGATAAGAGTCCAATGGACGCTGCAACCGTGAACGAACCGTCACGCTGCCAATGGCCACATTGACGATGGACTGACAAATGATGGGCAAAGTGCCAGAGTTTTGCACTGGTTTGACACGCACATTGACACGACGCTGTTGTCCCTGCCGCAGTTGGTAGATGCCTCCAGTGAGAACCTCGTTGCGATTGGTTACCTCCACGGGCGAGTACTCGCCATTGTCGTTCAGCTCGTGTATCTCGACCCAAAGTTCGATTTTGCGTGACAATTCCGCCCAGCGATCGACCAGGGAACGAGCCTTAGCCTGCTGTTGCTCCACTTCCCAGCCCTTGGACTTGGAGAAGCCGGCACTGCGATGTCCCCAGACCTCAATCGAAAGAGCTCCTTCGATGCAGTGCTCCAGGAACTCTTCGTTGATGTTGACCGTAAAATCTTGGGTATGCTCGAACTTGAACACCATATTCTGATCGTGCGCTGTAGACTCGGCATTGATCACCGGCACCACCATCTCCTGATGGCCCCAGAATGTGTACTGGCAAAAGACGAAGTTGGACAAGGAGAGCGGCAAGCCGGAGGCGCATTTGATGGTGACACGACAGGTGATTTGATTGGCCATCGGGTCAACGGGATCGTCGTATTCATCACGCGAATCTGCCGACGACGTTTCCGACACCGATTCACACATGCGATCTTGCGGCATTTGGCCGGCAACGCGTTGAATCTCCACCTGCAGTCGACCGGCAACTTCTCCCTGTTGGCTAATAATGGGCGTGTGATAGTCCAGCTTGACATCATGGAACAGCACCTCCAGATAAACGTTGGCCACGCCAATGAGATTGTGATTCTCTTGCGACTCATAGAACGGATCCTGTGGCTTGCCATTGTCATCGTCCTGCAATGCGGCAAACAACTCAATTATTATGAACAACTTAATTACAGTCTCTCATTCAGCTTAAGCTCTAGAGTTAAATGGTGTTGTTTATGGGCGGTTTAGGGACGCTTTTAATTACCTTGTCGTCGAACTCATCGTCTGAGAATGTCTCAATAAGGGGCTGTAGCATGGGGTTAATTGAATGCGTGTGCGAATTATACGAGTACACATAAAGTTTTATGGTTAGTACAAAAGACAATGGATTAAGGGTGATTCAGAAAAGGAATTAAGACGCACCAGTCCATTGAGTATGCGCTCCTTGTGCTCCTGGTACATTTCTCGCATGTCAATCAACTTGTTCTCCAGCTTCTCCATACTCCAGATTTGGCTGCCTGAATTTGTGCGCTTCACCAGAATCGCTGGCTCACTGACAAATGCGCCACGCCTTCGATTGGGACTCAAGTTGGCAGGCGGTATTTGCAAGGTCACCGAGAACTTGGTTTTCTTCTCCATTTCCTCGGCCAGAAAGTTTGCCTCCTGCACCAGCGAATTGGCTCGCATAATGTCCGTCTTAAGCTGTCCCAGTGAACGTCTGAACATTTCATCACGTTCCTGCAAAAAATGAATATTATTAGATGCTGAAATAATTGCGTTAATCTCATATTAAATTACCTGTGCCCATTTCTCTACGCGCATTTGCGAGGTAGGCGTATTAGGCGTCACTTTGCCCATACGCAGGGGATCGTAGGGTGCATATGGAGCGTAGGGTGTGCTTGGCGAAAGAATGTTGCGCAGCTGTTGGAATTGTCGCTCATACTCTTGTCTCTGTTTCTCTAGCGCTACCTGCTTGTCCTCCTCGTGCTGGCGTTCAAGGCGAGCAATCGCTGTCTGTATGGGATCGTTGCTAAGCTCATTTTGCATGATCTCATCGCGTGCAAAGTTGTAGTCGATGAGTTGTGCGGGTGTCTGGGGCTCTGAAGCACACATGCTGGCATTGTTGCCCACCCGGGGCGAGTTGACACGGAAAAAGTGATGATTACCCCACAGAATACGATCGCCGTTCTGTAGCGGCGTCTTCTCCGATGCCGCAGAACCATTGACAAAGCAACGGGCACCCTGAACGGGTTCCATAAATAGTCCGCTGTCCTCGATGGTGATGACACAATGCTCCGGCTGTATGCCAAGACCTGATAGCTGAATATCTGGCTGCTGTCCACTAATGCTGCGGCCGCCAATCAACGTGCGTTCCTAGTAAAGATATTAAAAAGGTGAGTAATGTTTTCATTCTTCGATTTAACAATTCAAACTTACCTTTAGGTAGTAGACCAACAGCTCGTTGAGGGACGGATCTGCATTTAAATTGACCAAGTAGTACTTGTTCTTCTCCACCTTAATGCCCGAGGCCTGCACGCTGATGCCCATCTGCTCCAGTGCCTGCTGTCGCTCGTTTTGAATGCGTTCGGTTTTGACCAGCTTCTCCTCCCAGGTTTGCGAGATTTGCTTCATCAGATTCTCGCTCTCAGCGAGTTTATCCTGCACATCACCCACTGGTGATCCGGTGGCATGCTTCAACATGCTGCGCAGCGTTTCCACCTCGTGACGCAGTTCGCGAATGATGCGAGCATTGGGATCCTCATTGACAACGGCATGATTGACAATTCGCTTGGCACGATCCGCATAGCGTAGCGTGGACAGCGTCTCCTCGTAGTTGTCCGCCGACGGAGAAATGGTGGCCACCATTACTGTCTTGGAGTTGCCGCCGAGATTGTCTTTTAGCAGCCAGGTAAGCACTGAATCACGATAGGGCACAAATTTATCGTTGGCACCCTTTTTGCCATTCGATTGATCGGCCAGCTTAGAGATGACCAGACCCAAGGTAGTCAGCGATCTAAGAAGGGAAGATTAAATAGAATTACTTAATATGCTACTTCAAAATAATTGTCAGAACTCACTTATTAATATTGGAGCCTTCTTTGAGGCGATCACCAACAGCGCCCGTTTTGACAGCACGCTCAGATCCAGCCAAATCGACGAGGGACATGCGAGAGACCTTCTCGCCACTAACGCCAGTTGCCTGATCGGTGAGTATCTGGGTTAGCACCACCGAGAAGACGGCATGGGAGCGCGAGGATTCGGCATTCATGTTAGTGGCGGCCACAGTACGCGACTTGTTGCCCTCGGTCATGAGGTTATCAATGTCCTGATACGATGTGACTGCCAGCTGGGATAATCCATCGACATATGGGCCAAGCACATTGTGTTCGCGCACCTTTAGCGACTGTTTGTTTGGCTTTGGATCGAGCAGATCGTGCACTTTCTCATTGTAGATCTCCATATAGGACACCTCCACTTTGTACATCAACTCTGGTGTCGATTTGTTCGCTATCGCCGAGAACAGTTTGTCACAGAGTCGCGGTATAATGCCCTTGCTCTCCTGTGAGCCCATCATCGTGTACGATTTGCCAGAACCTGTACAGAGAATTGAGTCACGATCAAGACTACTTAGACAGAGATGTTGTTGTTGTTGCTTCGCTTACCTGTCTGGCCGTAGGCGAATATGCATGCATTATAACCCTGAAATGCATTATCCAGTATATCACGTCCCACGCAATCGAAAACCGTCTCCTGTGACGCAAAGCTGTCATCTTCTGGGTTCAGTGAGTAGAAGCAATGATCGAATGCAAATGTCTTTGGTTGTTTTCTGTGTGAATCAACGAGGAGAAGAATACAACACAAATGTAAAGTAGGAGTAATTGAAGAAGTCTAAAGAGCATTGAGCTTACCTTTCCATTTTCTCCAGCGTTGGCGGATTTTGGAGTATTGTTTGCTGTTTGTCCATTTCGACGATGCATTTTGTACCCAATTCGATTTCTGTATACAAAGCGGAAGGATGCAAAAGTATTTAATAGTGCAATGATTCATTTATTAAATATGATTTGAGTTATTTCAACTCAAGGTTGATAACAAGGTTCGCAAACAGTACAACAGCGCAATATATAAATACTCTCTCGATGTTTACATAAATAAAATATATTCATATATAGTATATAATAGATATGCGGCTCTTTCAGTTGTCCGGGTTGTTGTCAGTAGCTTTCGTATGTGAGTGCGAAAAAAACACAAAACAAAACATAACATTCAATTGCACATAGTCGTCTACTATATAGTACATTGTATAATCAAGGCGATAAATGTGTGTATATATAACGTATACACAAAATGTAAGCAGCAAGTCCAATGCTATAGCGCAATCTTTACTTCACATAGTACATATATAATAAAAACGCGAACCTTTCAAATTATTGTAATTCCACAAAAAAACGAGTACAACAAGAAAATGTTGCCCAAAACGTGCAGCGTAATAAATATTCTGGCATAAAAATATTTACAACTTACAGCTAAGCGGACACGGACATGAATTCGGACTCGGACGTTGCACCACAATGAGTCAAAGTGTGTGTGTGTGTGTGTGTGTGTAAAGAAACACACAACAAAAAATAACTAAAGAATCGTAAGAAATAGCTGGAAATGTTAGCTAGCTTGGAAATTGGTTGAAATATTTGAGTCCTGCGGCCTTCGTGTGTCATGACAAAGGAAGAACACGGGCAAACAGGAAGAGCTCAGGTCAACAAGGTCTACAGTGAAACCTCTTAAGTGGGGGATACCTATAAACATTCGTCTGCATAAAACAAATGAGTAACTTGCAAGTTGGTTGAATAATCGCATATACTATAAAAACATCACCAAGAACTGTGGCCAAAGGCTACAGAAATTGCGCTGGCTGCTCAACAAAAGAAACAAAATGTCTCTTCGAGCAAAAAGAGCAGTATACGTACATTGCATAGTGCCAATCTGGATATATGGAATGCAGATTTGGGGGATTGCTGCCAAATCAAATTACAAACGCATCCAAGTACTGCAGAATAGGGTGTTACGGCGAATTACAAACTGCCCTTGGTACGTGAGAGGATCCACCCTACACCGCGATCTGAAAATACATTCTGTAGAGGAGCAGATTGGCAGACACACAAGCCGATATAGCGATAGGTTGCTAACTCATAAAAACAGACTCGCTAGGAGACTACTACCAGCTAGACCTTTGAGGCGATTGAAGCGTCAAGGGTTCGCCAAAACGTTCACCCAATAGTGAACTTCTCAGAAACACCTTAAACTAATATGAGGTTTGGCCCAAACATAAACATTTCTTGTACCTGTGTTGTTATAGTACTATTTTGTTCTTGCTGTACTGGTTCGATACTTAAATAAAGAAACTAATTAAAAAAGAAAACTATAAAAACATGCATAATAATAGCAATTACGCTTGGCAGCAACCCATAAACAATTGCATTTGCTTATAATCGTAAAAGCCTAATGAATGGAAAGTGCGTGACTCAACGTGGTCAGACCCCACTGTAGCACTGTGGTACTCATAGGTAATTCACAAAACATGCATGTGTTTGTTTTTGCGGCCTCTGCTTGCTGCTGCTCCTGGCGTTGCTCGCTCACATCCGTTCAACAACGTTGCAAAAATAAATCCGACGTGACATGGAAATGGACATGAACATGGCGAAAGGGTCGAAAAGACGAGAAACCGAGACACCGAGAGAGAGAAAGGCAGACAGCGAGAGAACGAGTGAATGAGAGAAAGCCACAAAGGACGCACATCAACATTGACCATCATCGACATGTTGCAAGAGTTTGTCTCTGTGTGTGTGTGTGCGTTGCCATAAATAATTTGATGAGTTGCCCCCAATTTGTGAGTGAATAAGTTCTGGTCAGTTGGTCAGCTGTGGCTTTGTATAGCTAACTCTCTAGATGTAGCTCTAGCTGATTTTGGGCATTTCTCCGCTATAACCTTAAAGTGTGTTGCCATTGTTGCCGCTGTTGAAATTAACATACACCAACACACAGACACACACACACTAAAAGCGAGAGGGAGCGAGACAGCTGCTAAACATCAGCAGACATCAGAAGGCAGGGAAAACAGGTTAAGCTTTTTTTCTCATTTTTTTTTTTTGTGTATTTTTGGTAGCTTTCGAGCTGTGACTTCATTTCAAGCGGCTGGTCATTTGCTTCCCTGTCTCTGTGTTAGTGTTTCTCAAGTGTGTGTGTGTTGTTTGTTGTTATTTCAATAGTTTTCATTTTACGGTTTGCTTGGTTTGGATTTGGATTGCGACTCTTGAAGAGTTCGAGCGCCATAAGCAATAAATATGACTGAAAAGCGGAACGAAGAAGATGTCACAAAATCTGATGTGGGAAGGGGAATGAAATTAATGAAATATACGTTATAGTACCATATATACAATATATGTGATTCGTGGGAATTGCTGAATGTATAACATTATTAGCGCAACAACTATGCGTGTATCACACACGTATTATCAGCTGAGATAACACATTTTTTTTATATAACAAGTTGAGTTTTTGTGCTAGACGAGCTTATCAAAACGGACAGGGACAAACACTCACATACACACACACTCACTCTTACACCTGTCAGTGAATCAAGCGTGGAGAATAACAATCGAATCACTAGCGAAACATGACACAAACCAGCTCCAAATAAAGAAGTGATTTGGCAACATGTGGAAACAAGCAGCAGCAGCAGATGGGAACAGAGTCAAAGAGAAGTAAAAGAAGAAGTAAAAAAAAAAAAAATACTGTATATATAGTATTCTATATGCATGTTGTGTCTGATACAACACGAAACATATGCGAAAAAGTAAATGCCAAATGACATCCACTTGACGCCCCGGAGGGGCTAAAATTGACCTGCCCCTCTGCCCCCCTTCGGCCAGCCACATTTCCGTTGCACTCTGTGTGTCCATGTGTGAGTCATGGATAAGCCAAATGAATGATCGCCGCTTGACATTGGAAGTGGAAGTGGCAACAGTGTTTTGCGCCTTTCGAGTTTACTTTGCACTTGCAACCGACGACGACGACGACGACGATGGTTTCACTCACCTCCAATAGAAACGAAAAATTAGCTGGAAACGAAAATCGTTTGTCAGTCAAGAGTGTCAGTTAGTCAGTCAGTTAGCTATTCATTCATTCAGTCAGTCAGTAAGTCGCTCTACAAGGCTGCTTCTGCCCCGCAAAGCAGCAACAAACAGAAAACAGAAAACAACGACAACAACAGCAACACAAATAAAAAGTTGCTGGCGTTGCATTGAAAAACGAGGCGACCTTTTGCTAAGCAAAGCAAAGCACAGCAAAGGAAGCGCAACATTTGCATGAAAAGCAAACGAAAGAAGCAAACGAACGTAGCAACTATGCAAATTTTGTTATCCCCCCCACTAAAAAATAGAATAGAGTTTGAGTGCTTCTTGCGAGTAGCCTCACAAATTGGTAAAAAGATACTGTATAATGCGGATAAGTGCAGACACATATTTTACACACAAAATTATGCAATTATCCGCAATATGCAATTAAAATAATTGTATTTTTAGGTATCTTAACATTTGGCGCTGACAACCATAGTACAATATTTTGGCTGAGCTAATCAAATGTTGCAACTAAACAAGCTGTTCTACACTTAACCGAAAATTTTCTTTTCTAAAAAATTGTGTCCAACATTTGCAATTATGTGCAACTGCAATTATCTCAAATAAACTACATTTTACTAATTGACCTGAATATGTGTATATCCAATACATTTACTCGAACGATGTAAAGCAAATAAGTCACATATATGCAATTATCTTGGATGTATGCCATTAAATGCATTTAATTTAAAAGATTTAGAGCAAATAACATTCTGCAATTTACATACAACTCCATAGAATAATCTTAGATGTGCTATAAAATGCAAGTGCAATTATCGACATTCTACTGTACCACATTATACACATGAGTATTGCTACTTGTCTTGTGCATTATTTATTGATTGCAGCACGAGACAAAAGACTGAACTCGATTTAAGACTGCATTCGCAAAACAATGGAAATCATCTTTCATTATACCATAAATTAGATTACTCAACTGAAGATTGAGTTGTAGTTTGCAATTGTTGTTAGAGTTGTTATCGTTGTTGTTGGTGTTGTACTTACCACGGCGATTAAAGGGTCGCACCCTCACAGCAACTTTGATCTTATCACTTGACATCGTGGAAGGCCTTGAAGCTTCGCTGCTGCTGATGCTCTCACTTTTACTTCAACGCTTCAGACGCCTATGCGTATATTTATTAGCGTGTGTTAGTGCGTGGATAGGTGTGTGGGTGCGTCTGATTCATGCACCCAACTAACACACACACTAAAAAAGGGGATATGACTGGGACGGTATTCGTTATTGTTGCTGTTGTTGTCTGATAATCCAGTTGGTGTTGTTGTTGTTGCTGTTGTTGATTTCGTTAGCTTGTGAACCCGCCGAGAATTATGTGTGGCACAGTGGCACGCAATCGTCTTTTTTGGGGCAGGTGAGTCACTAAAACAGGGACTCGCGACTCAAACTTGTGTATTGTTGTATTAGTATTAGTATTTTTGCTGTTCTTGTTTTTGTTGTTCCGCCGAATTGAGTGAACGATTCAATTAGCGCCACGCACACGAATAACAGTTGCTCTAACGCTCCAAGTAATACGTCATGTGGGGCGGTCTGCGATTGCGAGGCAAATATTTCCATTTCATTCTTGACTTTCGTTATTCATTACACACTCTCACACACATACACACATGTAGGTGCATAGCGTATGCATGTGATTGTGTTTGTATTTGTGTATGTACTGTACACACAGGTCTCTTTATTTTCGGTTCGTTGTTATTGTGGCTCAATTTGTGTTGGAATCTTCTTTATTTGCACAGAGTTGTCACATATATTTGCCCAAAAATTACATTTATTGTTTGCCTAATTATAATTATAGTTGTTGTCCTGCCCGATTTTAGTTGCGTTGCTTTCGCAAACAAAACAACAATTACACACACATATACACACGTACAGTTTTAGGTGGACTTTTGGCAAAAAAAATGAAAATAAATATATCTAAAACTGTAAGCACTGTTGTATGGGGGGGAGGAGGAAGGCGCGCTCCACCGACGCCCGCGCGAAAAGTCACTCTCTTTCTTTCTTGCTTGTGCTTGGGCCCGTATGACTGACTGTGACTTCGTTGGAGAATCGATTTTTATGGCTCTTTTCCTGAAGCTGGGAATTTTATGCTGCGCAATTTTCTTTTTCGTTTACACTATGTTTCAATTATCAATTGCACTTTTTAGTTGTCGTTTACGCGTCGTTTTGCATTAATTTTCTACAATTTTTTGTTTGCGATTATGTTTTTCGCATCGTTTCACTTGAATTTTTGCTATTTATTTTATAATGGTTTCTCAACCTGCTCTGACTACCGATAACGACAGCGTGGCCGCAGCTTGTGTTTAAAAAAATCCCACTTTGCGTAAAGATGGAGAAACATCGATTGGCACTTGCGATGTATCGATGTTTTTTTTAATTTTTATATGCTCTGATGAGTTCAACCATATAATTTAATTCTTTAGAATTATTTATTTTTGAATAAATTGTGCTATCAATTAGTTTTACAAAGATTACTTTAAAGGGGACACACGAGACTTAAAATAAAAGTCTCCGCAAAAAAAATTTGCCAAAAAAAAATCATTCTGAGTGTTTTAACTAAAAATCGATAAAATAGAAGTAAAAATAATCATAATTTTATAGAATTTTTCTTATTAAATAAAACATGTGTTCAAAAAGAAATAGTTTATTTTATTTTTGGTCACACCACACGGCGATACTACAGCCGCCCTGGACACAATGTTGCCATTAATATACACCAGTGTTGCCAGACTGCTGCATTTAGTTAGCACAACTGATTTTTTAAAATTTGTGCATTGCAGCTATCACACGTTAACGCCATTTTCAGTTAATTTGTAAGAATTATGCATATCAGACGTTAGTGCAATTTATAGTTAATTTGTATGAATTAAGTTTTAAACTGTGTTTGCGATAAAGAAAAGATTAAAGAAGTAATTCAATAAGAAAAACAATTTAGTGAAGCGCCAGCAAATGGTTCATTACCCATTAAGATGCCCGTATGGAGACAATTTAATTGAATACTTGATAAAGGGATCAATTTAGTGAGTGCCCTCTTAACAAGCTAAATTTCGACCACACCTTCGCCGTTTGCGGAAACAGCTATAACCCATTATCAGCCAGTCAGAGCAATGAACGGATTTTTCAATGTGAAACAAGAACTGCATGCTCACCTTGTGAAGAACTTTCAATCATCCAGAGACAACGCAAACTTAAAAGATGAATGTATGTATGTGTGAACATATGCACACCCGCCGGTAATTGCCGTTGATGGGGAGAGAGAGTAAGCGAAAGAGAAAGAGACGCAACGCAATGACAACAAATGAAATGGTTACGAAAAAAATAAAGACATGCTAAGAAGAAACCTGAAAACGTTTTGCATACGACTGCGAGAGGTACTATCGCCTTTTGTTTTGATGGCGCTGATGATGAAGTGTTATGGTTGTTGTTGTCGCGCTCGATCTCTTGTAGCGACAAAGCATCGGCTGTTGTCGTTGTTGTTGTTGTTACTGCTTCTGCTGCTGCTGCTGGTGATGTTTGATGCTGTGCTGTAGCTACCTGTTCGGTTCACGTGCTGCCATTCGGTCGCTGAGTTTATAAATGATCGACGACGAGACGCAGGGCGCAACAGTTTCTCGGTAAACCTCAGACTCGGACGTGAACGCGAACGTGCGCAACCCAAGCAAAAATTAAGCGAATTTAGATTAAGTTTTAATGTGGGTTTTTGTGACGTTTTATTGAGATATACCAAAGTTGCACAGTTTTTTTGTTGTTTCCTTCGCTCTTCGTTTAATGAACACTAACGATTGCTCCAGAAATAAAGTGAAGACATAACATATAGAGCACAAAGGTGAAAAGATTAACGACTCATTTCAACGAAAGTGACGAAAATTTCGCAAAGATTTGTGAACTGAAATGCTCAGATACAGCTATATTGTATATCAATCTCAAAGTTTACAAGTCGTAATAATCTATTAAGTTGAAAACAAATAATTCTATACAAATTATTCAATATTTATAATCTTTCAATTATCATGTAACTGACCTAATGCCGTATATTGTAAATCCTCTTATCTCTCGAGTAATTATGATCAGATGATTATAATCCATATACTAGGTGGGCAACAAAATGTATTTAATATAAACTCAAGTTCCGTTTAAGTTGTGAGTTGTCAGTGAATAACGCCTATCATAAGCGTATTGATTGTGCGTGAATTGACAATGAAATGACAAATATGATAAAAGATTGCAACAGCATTGTTTATCAACCAAACTCGCTAAAAATGGGCATTATTGAAACGGATGCCAGCGAAAATGCGAAGGCGCCGGCTCATTTGCATCAAATATGTTTATAGCCATAAAGTAAAAGAGATGCAAAACCCAAAGGCGGCGCTTGGCCTTGAAATGGTTTCAACTTCAGCTTCAGTTTCGGTTTCATCGAAAACCAATTAACTAAGCAGCTATCGAAACGGGCCTGGTTCGAAATAAAAATTTAAAGAAAAAAAAACTTACAGCGAAACCATGTCACACTCCATGAGTAAATCGCTGCAAAAACTCAAATATATATGCCAACTATAATAGTAGTAGTATTTGTTATGTATATTTGGTTTTATGGTCATTTCATGGATTCATGGATTCATGGATTTTGTGTGTGTGTGTTTTTTTTTTTTGCACATGTCACACACACGCGCTGAACAAATTCATGAACTTCAAATCTCCACATCTCTATAAATAACTCATTTCTCATTCGCGTGTAGTTTGAACAATTGTGTAAATAATGCTCATAATTAATGAAATGGGATGAGTATTTACCCAGAATTAAGGAACATGCCAAAACACCGTATAGATCGTATTGAATTCTGAAAGAAATTGGTAATTAGCTTTAGCTCCCAAATACTCGCAAATAATAAATGAATACTCGAGAAATGACATTTAAGATTTGGGATTGATAAACAAGCAAGCCTCTTTTGGGTAATTAGTCTTTGTTGATTGTAAAGAGCTCTTCTTCTGTTTTTTTTTTATTGTTTTTGTTTTTGTTATATTGAGAGATTTCACGAATCAATCGTGGACATGCGTATTGAGACTTAAATTGGCAGTACGAATTTGACAGACACCCCAATTAACCTTCGAGTGACTTGTGATTTTATGTATACTATTTTGTTTTCTACTTTTTTTGTATTATTTTATTTTTTATTTTTTCACCTCTCCAATGGGGGGCTATAAAACTAATCCAATGCAACATATAAGTATATTTCGACACGTTTGTAAGTTAACTATCTATAGTATAGTATCTCGTATAGTATATAGCTGACCTTGGAACGCACTTAAGTCCTAATGAGTGGGCAAAGGGGTAATTGATATTTGAACTTGATTTGTTTGCCTTGCAGTCGGAAACCCGTTCGATCTCTATGACCATTGTCATGAACGAATTTACCACTTAATGGGCACCCATCTCACATTCGCATTCGCATTCACACTCGTATTCACGTTGTGGATAACAGTTATCGTAAATGGGGTGTCGACACATAAAGAGTCCGAGTCTAGCAGTACTTTTTGTTGTTTCTTGTTGTTGTTTAATGAATGAAGTCAGTTAAGAGGTCGGGTTGCAAGTGCTATAACCCTACTAACTAAGCAATCAACCAGCCACTAATTGTATTTGTATATAGTACGCCCTGTATGACCGGTAAAAGCATTTGTTAGCATTTGTAATGGCACATTTGAAGTACACTCGACTCGAATATATTCATGACAATGCTCCTATTCATTGCTCGCTTGCAGTTACATTCCCCGTTGAACCGCCTTGTCGCCATGAACAGACTCGGATGCGGAAAAGTTTTAGCTGCGGCTTTACTTCTATTACTCCTGCAGCTTGGCAACTCTCAAGCTGAGCTCAACGATTCGACGTTGCAACTGCAGCGATTTCGACTCAACACACTCAATGCCACAAATGTCTGGTCGTTGCCACTGCCACCGTTGGCAGCTGTGCCACAGCAGCCAGTCAAGGAGGCGGGTGGACATGATGCACACTTGGCACGCAGCTCCATCATCTATGGCCTCGCAGAGGTCGCCAATGTGAGCAATGTGAATGCTGTTTGCCACGCCCAGCTGAAGCATGTGCAACGCGGAGTCCTGGGCAAACAGCCTTGGGCCATGAAAGGTTTGTTACTGCTTTTCCCTTTCCTTGCCATCACCCTAAAAAGCGCTTTCGTATCTCTTAAAGTACTCGATGCATCTGGCAGCAAGTCGTCGGGATTTGTCTTTGGCCAAAACTATTGGCTCGGGAGTCGGGACGCCTGTCGTGCCGTCCAACGTCCTGTGGGCGTAACTTTGTCCCAGAACTATGAGCGTGTCATGCACTACGGACTGATCACACAGCAGGCGCCCTTTGCTATGGACTATCGGGTGGTTTATCTGAGTCACAGTTCGCCGTGGCAGGTGGAGATCAAACTCATGCCGGAGCAGGTGCTACACATTGGTCTGTGCCTGCCCAGCGCTTGTCAGTCCACAGAGATCAAGGCGTTGACTGGCGATTTTTTGGCCAGCAGTTACATGGACAACGAAGTCTTTGAGCTGCGTCCCGAGGTCCTGTACATGAAGGATCTGCAACTGCGCCAGGGATTCTACGATCGCCCGAGCTTCAAACTTTTGGCTGGCGCCGTTTTGGTCACATGCGCTTTTATGCTCTGTGCTCAACAGCTGAAAGTGGACAAGAAACTGCCCCCGGAGGGCGATGATGTGGATGCTGGACTGGCGCCAGTGGAGTCGGAAATGTGGCGAGCATTGCACTCGCTGCTCAAGTGGCAGCCACTGCAGAACTTTGTCAGCTGCTACGATGTGAGCAGCAATTGGCGCAAGATTTGTGCAGTGCGAGAGACGAGTGCCCAGGAGATTCCTTTGCTGAATGGCGTGCGTTCGGTGTGCGCCATTTGGTTGCTGGTCTTCCATGTGTTCTGGTTCATGTATTTCACCATCAACAACAAGGCGCAGCTCATCTCCTATGCGGAGAAGTTCGCATTCCAATACCTCTCTTCGGCTCCCTTGCTAGTGGATGTTTTCTTCACCATCAGGTGAGTTAAGCGAAAGAACGTCATTATTAACCTATATTAAACTCTTTCTTTTTGTAGTGGCTTTCTGCAGGTCTACAACTTTATGCGCAACACACAGCAAATGGACGCAGTGCGTCAGAACGGTCTGCTGGCCAATGCCAAGTTGTATGGGAAGTTGCTCTTCCATCGCTATCTACGCATTGGACCACTCTATCTGATTGTCATAGGTAGCGTTGACTTGGCATTTGCCTATATCGGAGACACTTCAGTCTATCACATCTATGATCGCTTCGATGAGCTTTGCGCTCAACATTGGTGGCGTAATGTCTTCTTCATACAGAATCTGTTTGAGCATCAGGAGATGTGCTTAAACTGGAGCTGGAGTCTGGCCTGTGATATGCAATTCTTTCTGCTGGCTAATGGTGTCTTATTTCTCTATGCCAAGTGAGTAACAGTTGTGACTTTGATTATAACAGCTAGCCATAGAGAGGAAGAGTATTATAACTTTGTGCTTCCATAAAATGATACACTCACAGGCAGAAGGAGACAACTCCGACCCTATAAAGTATATCAGCGTGAACAGCCGAGACGATATAGCCATGTCCCTCTGTCTGTCTGTCCGCCTGTCTGTCTGTCCGTCTGTCTGTCCGTCCGTTTGTATGAACACCTAGATCTCAGAGACTATAACAGATAGAGATATAATTTTTATTATAACTTTGTGCCAACAGAAAATGAACATCTCCGACCCTATAAAGTATATATATTCTTGATCTGCGTTAGCAGCCGAGAAGTCTGTCTGTCTGTCCGTCCGTCTATATGAACACCTAGATCTCAGAGACTGTTAGAGATAGAAATATAATTTTTTTCGACATCACTTGTTATGTTTTCACTTGTATTAAGCTTGCTTCAAACTTTCACCTCGTCCACTTCGGCCGCCTCAAATCGATAAAAATTGTAGAAGCTATTAAAGAAATACTTTTGTATTGGTAAAAACGCCTACTACAATCGGGTCCTAGAGGCTTTGGCTGAAAATCTAGGATATTTTACACTCTATGGTATATTTTGAATGTCGTAGTACATTAATATACACAATGTTCCATTTGGATACTATTATTATTTTTGCGGGACATTAATTTGGTATATATTTGGTTTTATATAAAATGGATAGCGGGTATCTGACAGTCGAGCACACTCGACAGTAGCTTTCTTACTTGTTTACTCATAATTTTAATCTCTTTCTCTCTCTCTCTTTGAAGGCATCCCAAGTTGGCTAAGCAAGTGACAATTTCCATGCTGTTTGCCTCCCTCGTCTGGTCGATTGGCATTGGCATCAAGCACAACTTTGAGTTCTCCTTTGACGCGTTTTATGCCACCGGCTCCCATATCTATACCAGCTCCTTTGTTCGCGTTGTTCCCTACATCGTTGGAGCCATTGCTGCTTGGCGCTTGCATGAGCGAAAACAGCAGTCTAAGGAGTCTAATATGAGTGATCGAAAGGAGCGTTTCTATTGGCACTTTAGTCTTGTTGGCTTCATGATCTGCCTGTTCTCAACAGTTAAACGAGATTTGGGCTATCTGATTACAATCTTATTGTTTGCGCTTGGCCGAGTGATGTTTTCAATGTGTATTTGCTGGATGATTTGCCGCAGCTCCAAGGGAAGCGGAGTTTGGTGGTCTCGCCTGTTGGAGGCTCCCATCTTTCAGCATTTCAATCGGCTGACGTATGCCATCTATCTGCTGAATCCATTGGTAATCTCACTTGTCTTCAGTCTTACAACCGCCAGCACTCATGTTGATGGTTTTATGATGGTAAGTAATTGCTTTTAAATGATGTTTTATATACTTAATGCTAATTTATACTTTTAGTGCGTTGTTGCTTGCGGCTTTGTGATGATTGTCTATCTGGTGTCGCTTGTGTACTCAATGGCATTTGAGTTGCCCTACAGCAATTTGTCCAGTTTGTTGATGAAGCGCAACAGCAACAATAGTAAACCAAAAACTACGTAACGTGTGATCAACTCTGTTCTATGAACATGGCTTTATAAACAACCTAGTGCGTTTAGCTTAATGTTTCCTCTGTATATAAATTTGCAAGCATAGTCCGTATAATTAGTAGTATTAACTTCTGCCAAATAAAGGAGTCTACGATTTTAAATTCGATTTCCGTTTCTTTTTTGCTGTTATCGATAACTGCGTTGGCTCTCACATGTGCGTTAACAGCGTTCTGTTAACTGGCGTTTACAGAGTGTTAGCATGCCCGCCAATGTAATTGAATTTGAATTGAGTGCGCACAGTTTTACAATTAACCTAAACATTTAATCATCGAATAATATTTACAACACTAATTACATATACATGTAAATCGTAGAATCTATATGCTAGGAATGTGAGTGTGTGTATGTGTGGGTGAGTGAGTGTGTGTGTATATGAGTGGGTGGATATATTCAAAGCTCCTTTCTCCACGCAACATGGCACGACGACATCTAATGAGTAGCAGCACAAAACAAGCAACATTTCTTCCACTATAAACTAATCTTTAAGATATTGCTCCAGCGGATTTGATCCCTGAAGCCGGGACGTGCCCATTTCATCTAGAAAAACAAAAATGAAATATGTTAATATATGTATATATATTCAGATATTTTTCCACTGACTTGACTGTGGCGGCTTCGCTGTGGTTGTAACCTCCACTCGCTGGGACTGCAGACAGTTGACCCACTCGGATAATGAGATCTTCTTATCGCCATTCACATCACAGTAACGAGGCATTTTCTTGCCACATTTATTCAAATTGCTGCAACCCAAAAGTGATTAATCAAAATGATTGAGGCGGGCAACTTTTTAATTACCTGGCGCTGGTGACCAGATCTCGGAAGACCTTCCATTCCTTGCGCTCCCACGACTTGTTCTTGTTCTTGTCCAAAAACACAAAACTCAGCGTGGCAATGCGTTCATCTTCCGACTTCCACAAGGTCGAGTCACGGCTGTCAGTAAATGAAATATATTTATTAATAGTATTAACAGTTTTCAGATCTCTGTTGTGCTGTCTTACCCTGTGTTACTGCTGGGCAGCACTTTTGTGTTGAGAAACTCTTTCAGCTCCTTGAGGAACTGCGTCTTCCGAGGTCCCGTACAACCCTTCATGGGTCGCACAGCGGTCACTTCATCGCATTGCGGTCGCTTTTGGCCAAAGGTTCCTGTTATACTCTTGCCCGTTTCCTCATTGACACACCAGCAGATGGAGCTGTAGCACTGGACACGCTTATAGCGACCATCGGCCATGCACTCGGGCACATAGAAGGAGCTATTGCCGCCATGCTGCAAATTAACAATATCGTTATATTGCACTCAATGGGTAGTGGGAGGTGGAAGTGTTGGCTGTGTGTTGTCTCCAAATCGCACTTACGCGCTGTTCCTCGCGTGCCAGCTCCTGATCCGTCCAGCAATTGGCCTCTCCTTCGCTCTCATTGTTCGCTGTCTCATCCTTGGGATTCAGAACTGTGGAGGAGAGGTCCATTAGAATAGATTCGATTTTGCCCTTTGAAAGCTTGCCAAGCGCTAAGTGGATGTTACTTCAAGTATTACTCAAATCGATTATAGGTTAGTTCAGAGCCCGACAAGTACGTACAATTAAATGACTTGGGATATCCCACTGGGGATGTGCTTGAATGTGACATGCTCTCATCCTCATCTTCGCCAATATAATCATCCTCGTGCTCCTCACTCTCGTTGCCAAAATAATTGGGATGATGGACACTGAGTTGGTTCACGCCACCGCCACCACCTCGATTGTTGTTGCTACTGCTGCTGCTGCTGCTGATGGTTCCAATAATATTGGTATTCGTATGATCTTGATGGGTGTTTGTGTGATGAATGTTGAGATCTGTGTAGTGTGTGCGACGAGGGGGGCTCAAACTGGATGTTGAGCTGCTGTTCAGTATGTTAACTGTCGTTTTACCTGCATAGGAATGATGATACAAATGATAGACACACACACACACACTAGCTCCCTTTGCTAAACTAACATGCCATGACATTTCATGCACTGTTCATGCACGTTTTCATGCATTCCCCATTCGTATTTTGGGCGATGCTCATGCTCAGTAGGAAAACAAAACTGGGGCGACTACTTACGTTGGCTGGCATCTTTGGCCAGGCAGTTGCTCCACTCCAGGCGCGACAGGCTATCGTCTCTGTTGACATCGCAGTACTTGCCAAAGGCACGTCCACATCGTCTGGGCTTCACCGCCTGAGTGTGTCATGTGGTGGTGCATACGAAATACGATACGATTAATGGTTAATGCTGGTTAAGTGGGTGTAGCCTTAGGGGGCTCAATTGACATTGACGCTGACGCTGACGCTGACATAGACTTTGACGTCTACAAGGCATGTGGCAGACGGCGACAGCTACTTACCCGCTTCAAGAGCTTCTTCAGCTCACGCACTTCTTGCCTGTCCAGCAATTGATTGCGACTCCCATCCAACTGCGTAAACTTCCAATCCAACACAGCGGCATCGCTGGCCGCTGTCAATTTGCCAATGCGCAGCATTTCACTGCGAAACACTTCGATTAGATGATTGTTGAATGCCATGCGATCCGTTTTACTGCAACTCCGATGTCCCGATCCGCCTCCTTCACTGCTATTGGCCGCATCCATCTCGGGGCGTGGCGGCGACCGGCGGCGATTATTCCGCTTGTACTGTCCGCACTTGGGCTTGCCCCGACGCCTCGAAGTATCCTTGATGGGATGCCCATTGCTGTCACTGCACCAGCAACCTGTGCCGGTCAGACACTGCACCGCCGCATAGTTGCCATCGCTGCGACACCGGGGCAAAAAGATTTTCGGCTTGCGCACGCTCTCCCGGACAGCGTACTGCCTCGCAGCCAAGCAGCCTGAGAGAAGATTCAAAATATATTTCATTTAAAACTATGTTAAGCCCAATCAATTTTACTCTATTTATATTTATTTCTTTTGTTTCTACTTTCCGCATAGAAAAATAATTAGGCAAGCAAAAAAGTTCATTACAGAAAAAATTAAAGTATCTTTCAATAGAATTTGTGGAAATTAAATAAACTAATAAATTTTGAAGCTTTACTTTAAGAGGGACATTTCTAAACAAAACGTGCAGAACATAAATCATGTACATTTACTATTTCCTTTTACTTTTTAACTAGCCCTACTTGAAAAAGATGTAGATTAAAAAAAAAACACATAGGGGAAATAAATTAGTTAATTTTAAAAAGAGGGTGAAAATTAAATTAAGTTATCCATAAATTAATAATAAAGTTTAAAAGTGACTAAGCAATTAAGCACTACTATACTATATATATAGTAGAATAGGATATTTTTAAAATATCCCTTTTAATATAGCCTAATTATTAGTGATAGCCTAGAGTAATTAGATTGATTAACTTGAAGCGATTCAAAGTTTAAATTTAAGTTTAGGTTTTTAACATTTGATAAATGGAGAAAATATAGTTATGTTACGATATTGCTTTATTTTATTAAGATAATAAATAAATTACAAATTATTAGTGATAACTTAGAGTTAGATTAATTAATTTAAAGGGATTACAAGTTCAAATTTAAGTTTACATTTTAAACATTTGATTAAATGATAAAATTTAGTTATGTTATTGCCTAAATTATAAAGAATATAAATAAATCACAATAAATATCAGATTTCATAAGTCAATTATGCCCAATTTTCATTATATTACTAACATTGTCATATCGAAATGTGAAATGTTTCTTACCCTTGCAGTTGCCGCGATGCTTGAGGCTGACCTGGTGACCGCTGCACTGAACCCGCTGCAGGTGACACCTCGTGGGATAGGTCTGATCATCGGTGCCACAAACGGGACCCTCGCTGTCGTCGCACTCCCCCTGCTTGGCGGCGCATTCAGAGAGCGACAACGACAACGCCTGGGATTGCGATGGGGATTGTGATGGCGGTGACTGTGATTGTGACTGGAAGATATGGAAAGGCGAGGTGTGAGAAGTGGACAGGTGAGAAGTATGTGCCGTATGCGATTACGGACCAAAATCGTAAATAATATCAAACACGCGTTAAATGATTTATTACATTTATGGTCGCCAAATTCAAGTCGCAGTCGTCTCGATCAACGGCATGAATACGAATCAGTTGCATTCACGACACTTAACCAAAGAGAGTGGAAGAGAGAGGAAGAGAGAGGGGGAGGTTGAGGTGTAGGAAGGAGCCGTCGAAACGTGGCTAATATGAAAATCAAAGTGGTCAGGCCATAACTTGAATAGCATCGCGTAGCCAGCTCTGCTACCATTTGAATGTCTACCAATTCCCAGCCAGCTAGCCAGCTAGCTAGCCAACCAAAATAAAATCGCCACAACGAAATTGACCAAAAATTATGGCCATTGGCCAGACTGTGTTGCCTGCTGAGTGCGCAGATTCTTGTTTAGTCCAAAAAGTTATTAAAACTTTTTCGTGTTTTGCTTTTTTTCACTTCATTCATTGCGTATTACTTGCGTTTTTTTATTTTGTCAGTGCAGCGGCTTTTGCTAGTCTGTGACTCTTTAGATAAACTTCAAATTTTATGACATTAATTAGCTACAAGTTGTTGGAAGTCAAAATTATGACATTGCAAATGGCTCTGAAGTTGTTATAAGATAGCGAGCACATTACCAATTTGTAGTTGAATGTTTTTATTGAACTATTCCACTGCGTATTTTCACGTTCCATTTCATGTTCCTAACCAAACTTTTCAATTAAGCGTATACAACTAATTTTAATGCTTTAGGCATGTTGTACATTTGATATTTTAATAATTTAATACTAATTTTAATAAAAGTTAGCTTTGTGATGTAGTATCTTGCCTTCTTTGATACCGAAACTTTTACATTTTCTTTTATATTTTCGAATTTGATTTCTTTAAATTCTAACTACAAAATTAAATAAAAAGGAACATTATTATTATTAATCATAACAAATTCATTAGTATTTTTCCCCAATTAATTTAGTAGGTCAGTTATATTTACTAGCTAAGTTATATTTCATTCATCTTCGTGTTTCATTCCATGTTCCTAACCTCACAAATTAGGTTATCCTTTTTGAAAATAAGTTTCTATATTTAGTAGACTATAAGTTAGAAAACTAGTTCGAAACTGAAACCCAAACGGAAATGTTATAATAGACAAAACAATTGACGCGTCGAGTCTGTCAGCTTGCAACAGTAACATTGGTCAATTCTGACTGGCCGACTTTTGAAGCACACGCTCAGCAGTAATCGGATCACCTGATTGCGAACATTTAACAGGTGAATCGCAGCTTGTTGTCAGATACTTTAGCCATAACACACTAAAAAAAAGAAGCGTAACACTCATCCAAAATTGCAGTGATTGCTTGCATAAGCAATAAGTGAATATGTGTTTGCAATTGCAACTGGATGCCAGGGGTTCCAGGAATGCTAACTGCAGAGAGGGAGGTCGGGCATTTGGGTGTGTGGGGGGACGCGACATCGATACCAAGAAGGGAAGGCGCCAATGAATCGCGTTATTTCTAATTGGGAATGCAAATGGCATTTGTCAGTTTGAAATAGGGCGTTATCCCAAAACGTGCCAGACATAATATGATATATATCATCGATATATGTAAGTATCGAGTCACCCTGTGTTGAGACACATACTTGATATACGAGTATGTTCTGTGTGTGTGTGTGTGTGTGGAAAGAGTTCAAGGATTGTTACGACGATAACGACAAAATTATTGACTGACAGTTCTCACGCTCGTGGGGATTGGAGACTCGATTCTCGATTCTCGCGACTGGAGACTGGAGCTGTTTCACGGACAAAAACGTAGACCTCAATCCAATTGAGAACAACAGCGAGCGAGAACACGAATCAGAAAGAGCAACACTTAAAATACGGCTTCACACTTTGTCATCATCAGACAGCTTAGTGGCAATGGGCAATGGGCAATGCCAATGGCACTGCATGCTGAATACTGAATACTGGACATTGGTAATGGCAAATCTCCCTCTCGCTCTCTCTCTCTCTCTCTCTCTCTCTTGTTCAGTCTCTTGGTTCCCACACTTGAAGACCTGACTGGCTGGCTACCTAGGGCTTACTTCAGAGACTACAGAGGCTACCTGCCCCCACAGTCAGCAAAAAAGAGGCCCAAAACGCTTTTGACTTGTGACCATTTTTATATTTTACATCTCAGTTCTTTTGCTTTGCCCATTTTTATTTTCGCCTCTTCGCGCTCATTGCGCGTTCTTCAAAACACGTTCGTCGGCAGATGAAACAAAAACAAAAACCCAACGCAGATTGCGAATGTGGGAAATGGGAATGGGAATCGGGGACGAGTTGGGGACATTGACGAGAAGGAGGAGCAGGAGGATGGGGAATGGCAAAAGTTTTGCCGGCAAGCCGAGTTCGAGCAGACAGCGCGGCGGCAACAACCGGCATGGCACCTCTTCTGGCCAACAAGAGGACTTTGCGACCAGCTAAGGGGGAGAAAGATGGGGAGTTCAGAGTCAGAGAAGTCACTAAGAAGTTTTGAGTAAAAAAGACTGAAGGCTCTGGCTTGTCTGTAGACAATTTGTAGTGGCAATCCAAGGTGGGAAGCAAACTGACCAAATCACTTTTAATACCTGGAATATTCAAGTGTTTTCTTGGGATTTACACGCTGATTATTTCTTTCATTTCGGTTTCTTTTTTTTTTTGTGTCGTGGACTTGGTTGCACACTTCTTTCCTCTAGAGTATTTCGATCGAAGGTGCTGCACTTACCTGTTGATTATGGCGAAACTCTCGAATCCTTTCGCCGTCTGCCAGCTGGAGCAGCATCAGAAGCACCAGGAGCAGGGCAATGGGTAAACATCTTGCGAACATTTTAATATTGTCAATAGCTGAGAGTATTGCTTAATTGTTGCTTGTGTCAATTATTAATTGTCGCGAATTATTGGCGTAACATTATTTGCATTATTTTTCGCTCTTGTTTCAGTTTATTTCTTTTCACAAAGTCGCAATTAAGAATTTCGTTTCTTTTGGGTTTTTTTTTTGTGGGAGGAGAAGGAACTTTCTGAGGTGTGGTAGAAATTGTGTACTCTTCTTTATTTATTTATCGATTTCCGCGGCTATTTTTAGTGACTTTTGGCCAGTTTTGAGTATAGCTAGAGATGTGGATATATAGTATGTACTATATAGTATGTGTATCGATCTAGCAGTGAGTGGGATTTTTGTTTATAAGCAAGTATAATGAATGCTTTGCTTGATATGAACTTATGATTGTTGTTGCTGTTGATGTTTGTTTGTTTATTCGCAACAATTTATATACAGCACACACACTCGCACACTCGGCACACTCGGCAGCGATTGGATTGAGTGAAAACTGAAAAACTGAAAAGTAAACCGTGCGTCGCCAAGTTTCAAATACGACTGAGACCCCAGCCGTTCAATAGGAGTAGTCGGGAACACATTATGGTCGAGAGTGTGGCCTAAAGTGGCTCGCGAGAGAGCAACTGCGATTGTATGCATGTGTGTGTGTAAGACAGAACGAAACAGCAACTGTAGAGAGAGAGCTAGAACGCAGGCGACGAGAGAGAGAGAGAGGCACGATGATCGTGCAGAGCTCACACAGTTGGTCAGCATTGGGCATCGACAATGCCGATGTCGCCACAATGTCTGGTGCTGTCTACTGCCATATCTTATCTTTTTCTTTTTCGTTGGTTTTCTTTTTGTTTTTGTCTTTCTTTTGCCTTCTTTTCACGGCAGACAGCGGCACACGGCTGAGACGAAGACCGAGACTGGACAGCGGCCAGCACAAAGGTCCGACAGCGACGATCCTCAAACACATACACGCACACACTTCAAAACTTTTGATATTCCCTCTCTCTGCGTGTGCGTGTGTATGTGTGTGTGCTTGAGTGTTTGCGTGAGCGTGTGTGCAAGTGTGAAATTTATCTTCCTTTGTACATCTCAAGAGGTTGCCTCACCAATACAGCAACAACAGTCACAGCAACAGCAACAGCAACAACATCAACAACACGAACACCTAAAACAAAACAAGCCACTGGTAATGCCAGTTGGTGGGATCATCGAAGCGATCTGTGGCCTGGCCAGCTGTGGCTCTAGCAAAAGGCAAAAAGTAGACGTCCTCTAGGGAGGCTCGATCAACTAGAAGATACCCTGCAGACTTCAGTATGTCCCTAAAAATGCAAAACACTTTCAAGCATAGCGAACTCGTAAAACAGCTCAAGACTTGATTCATAATGTCAGCGTTAAAATGCTTGCATATAATGAAATTTTCAGAATATATATAGATAACAATCTAAAACAGGTCTGAGCTAAAATTAGACATCTTTCTCTTAAGGCACGATTATAAGATCAAATCTATAACTTTGTTCAATACTTTGCATCGTTTCAAAATATTGACACAACACTGATAATGATAATGTGTGTGTAACATATTTTGGCAATAAGGTAAAGGACAAGGCTTCAGCTTCAATCAACATTTGTAAAGATCTATAAAGAAGTATTCTTATTGCATTATGACAGTTAAAGGATTAACGGATTTGCTTTGTGTTAAGTCATATTCAATTCTTCGGCAAGTTTAATCTACCCTTTTGTCCGTCATTTCACGGGGTATAATAAAGCAAGTAAAAGGAGAAAAGGAAAACGTGAGCTATGTACTCGCTCGCTTAAGACGGGGGACTACAACTTGAACTGGGACTGAGACTCAGTCTGAGACTGGGACTGGGACTGAGCCAACTCCTGTCTCTCGCCAGGCAGTCGCACGTCTGTGATTTATAGAGCTGCTGCTGTCTGAGCGAACCGGCAGGCCGGTCGATGCCAAAGCCAAAGCCGAAGTCGAAGACGAAGCCGGTGTCGATGCCGATGGTTGTTGCCGGTATCGGTATCTGTGTGAAACCTGCCAGACAGTGTGACGGCAGCTAACGATAGCGTCCCAAGCCCTGCTGTCTGTCTGTCTGTCCGTCCGTCCATCTGTTAGTCTTTCCGTCTGCCTTAGCCCCCGACTGGCCCTTGTGTTCCATTGTTTTTCGGTCGCTTGTACAACGTGTATTTTTGTGGTCTTCTTTTATGGCCGAACATGCTATAGATATTAGGAGTTTCGGGATGGGGCACGACAACGAGACGCGACGCGACGCAGCGGAGACCCCGAGTGAAACTGCCAGACAGTATGACGCCAAATTCAATACAACATCGTCGATAACAAAGGTAAACAGCCCATGCACAGTAGGGCTCAACACGAGAGACATCCAAATGGGAGGGGCAGGTGCAAGGCAAGACAAAGGGGGAGGGGAGGCCTACAAGAAGGAACCACTTGAGGAGTGTCAATAATAATACCCATGGATGAAGACGCATTTGGTAGCCCCGTTTGTTGTACGATTGTGTTTGTGTGCTGAGAACAACCCAAAAATACAAAAAATAAAACACACACACACACACACGGACAGAGATACAATATGAATAGATACAGATACAGATACAGATGCAGATACTGAGATACACAGGCACAAACACGCGCCCCGCTCATGTACTTAACTAATCATTGTCCGATTCTTCTCTGTTTGTTTTTTGTGAAGAAACTTTTCGGTTGAAATTGTTTTTATTGTACTCGCACTTGAATTGATGTATCTGCAACTGTATATATGTGTGTGTGTGTGTGTGCGTATATCAATCTGTAAAAGATTCAATTTTGCGCACTCGCAAAATAATTAAACATTTATCCAGAAATCAAACATATTCGAGTGTGAAGAGTGTGTGGTGAATTTATGCAGACAAATCAATTGATCTAATTCGCAGAAAGCATAATATTTATTTTAGAAACTTGCCGCATTCTTTTCTTTTCTTTGTATTTCAGGAAGATGTTTAATTGAATTTTTTGAACTACTTTCGATCTATATTGAAATTTTCATAGTTTTTTTTTTATTCTTTTAATTAATTCTTCATTCCAGTTTAAGATATTAACCATAAGTAAATTCAACTTTATATTATTTTTAAAGAAGTTAGTTAAGCATTTATAAAATGAGAATAAAAATAGCGTCGCAGTAAATTCGACCAATTGAAAAGTTGGGGGTGTCTTAAGATCTATTGCTGGTAAAACATTATAGGACATCAATGAAAAACATTTCTCAAGAACGCATTAAGAGATCGTAAATTGTGTTTTTAAGCAAATAGAAAATCCAAAGGACTTCTGTATCTGCAACTCATTGAGTCTTTTAGGCCCGAAACTTTCCTACTTAAATACATTTTAAAAATTAAAACCTTGTTTTATTGTTTTGCCAACTAAGTTGAGTGATCTATTGTTTAATATTTATATCGCGGTTCAACATTTACTTGTGAATAATCTTTTGTTCATTAATGTGAATCACAGCTACGTGACCTTAGATAACAAGGGCCGAATATCACAATGAAAAAGTGTCCATAATTTCTAAGAATCTTAAAAGAAAATCACCTTTCGGTAGTCCCCTCAATTATCTAATATAATGTGTATACAAATGAAGCCTGGCTTATCTACTATTTAAGAGCTTGATTTTAAACAGATGAACATTAAAACCTCTTGAGATTCATTATTACTATATCGATTCTCCCTTCGCATCGAAATGAAGTTTACAATCGTCCTGTTTTTGAGCATGTTGGTGACGTTGGCTTGCTCTCAGCCAGTATTTGAAGAGGAACCAGAAATTGAAAGCGCAGTGGATGAGCTCTCTGGCAAGGATGAAGTTGGGAAAATGCAGCAGGACGAGACAGTTGTGGCAGAGCCACTAGAACTGGTTGATGCAATGGACAAACTCATTGGAAAGGAGCAAGGAAGTGACGATGATCAGACACCCAAGGACTCGCAAAGTCGCCAAAAACGCGCTGTCTGTCGCTGTGTTAGACGTGGACGAAGAGTTGTTTGCGTTTGTCGTCGCAAATAACCAAGTATATGTTATATTACTTAAAAATGAGTATGAATTATATTATATCCTCTGATAAAATATTAATCAATGAATAAACTCATAGTGTATTTAAAAAGGGATTTTCTCAAGAGCATGTATTCGATGTATATGCATATTAGAATGTAATATACAAGTATAATTTCTTTATCTGAAAATGATTTTGAGAACACATTTTTTTTATTCACACCTCGAAGTCTAAAGAAAATGGAAACTAAGACTTCTTTTATGAGTACATTAATATAATAATGTTAAGGGAAGTCAATATTATGTAAGATTCACTGCACACATCATTCAAGATTGTGAATCATAGCTTTCCAGAACATTAAACAAGATAATATTTTGTTAGTGTCAACTTTCGTATGACACACATAACATAGTCAAGTTGAAAACATGCAACTAAATCAACAGTTTCAATAGTTTTCTTTCGATGAGTTCATAATAACACATGACACTTTTTAATTTGTCATGAAATCGCGAGTTGTGAATTATTTACTTAAGATGTGACGCTAATTTCAACGTATTATAATTTAGAGGAATACGAAAGTAATTAAGCTTATCGCATGTTTTGACTGATCGCGACAGTTCTGAACTACCAGATGCGGGTCAAAGAATCACATCAAATGGTAAATTTGCCGGCCGCGAATCAGAAGCAAGACTAAAACGTTTATTTCATTCATATGATGCTTATAGTACATTGAATGCGAATAAACAAATGAAATTAAAGCCAGCGCTCTGCACTTTGCAATATTCATTTACGTATGCACAAAGTAGTATGTAAAGAAACACATATACACAAAGCTCATAGCGCTTATTCTTATCAATTAAATGAACACACATCACATCCAGAGGAAAAAGAGTGAACAGTCTTCACAAGAGCAGCAGAAACACTGAATCGAAACACAGAGCCATATACACACGCTCAATTAACGCCAATTATACGTGCTCTCCAAGCGATTTTTGTTAATAAAACATTATTGGAATTACTATAAAATTACGATTGTCGTGGGTATTAATTTGTTAAATTCTCGATTACATGTAGGCAACTAAACCGGCTGCTGATTGCTTTTCTTTTATTGCATTATATTGCATTTGCCGACAGCGCGAATTGTGTCTTGCCAACGCAGCTTCAATATCGAGGAAGTGAACCGCACGCGAGACTTTCTCTATTTACACTGAGACTTGAGTTTTCAGTGTTGAACATTTCTAACAAATAGTAATTATCGCACAAATGCTCCGACATGCAATGATAGAGGGTCGATTAATTGAGGGAATGTCTTTAAAATATACAGACTTTAAGGTCGATTCAAATACGCGCTAACAATATCACACAACATATCCAAAACGATATTTATCGATAATGTAGGAAATATGTTAAGATGCAGATGCTGATCTTCTGTAATCGCCTTATGTAATGCCTTCACACTGTAGTGTAGTCTCTACAGTGAAGCCTTGTAACAGCTGTTAATTTAAAACCGGTTCACGAAGCGAAAACTGTTAATAACTGCTTAGAAAAATGTTAGGATTTATTTTATTATTTTGTTATAATAATAATAATTCAAACTAAATCTATATTGGTCTGTTTCAAAAGAGTCGCCATTTATACACGATTTTTTCAAACAAACGTTAATGTTATGTGAAGTGTAACCAGATGATAATTATACGGGTTTCTGTTGTTTGGTATATTTTAATGCGGTCATACGACGACGCAAGTGGTAAATAAAACAGCTTTCAAAAAAAGCTCTTGCTTTAGCTCGACGGCAAACACATTTATTTATTTCTTATCTGTTTTTGTTGTTCTGTTGGCCAAGAAAACACTCAAGTGCTAAGACACTAACCAACGCTATTTGTAAGATAGACGCGCGCGTTAACTGTAGTCATTTTAGTCTCAGTGGCCAGTGAAATAATTATCATACAACTCTAGCATTTTTAAAATAGAGCGTTGTGCTGACGTGGTTTAAATAATTTGTTACTTACGAATTAAGTGTAATCTTAATTCAATATACTTGTTAAATAGTTGTATCTATATAATGTCGACGATAAAATTGTTTGTATGCTGCATGATGCTAGTTGCACTAGCTATGGGCCAGGAGCAAGGCTACAGCTTCACATCAAAAGAGGTCAAATGCCACGGTAAGAAAAAGCCGCATATAAAACTGCAACCTGTTGTACAACCTGAATTATAATCTTAATTTCATCAAAAGTTTGCAAAGCAACGGTTCAGGAACTTGAGGATGCAATTGCCAAAGAGGATCCCAAGAAGATGGTTGACGTGAGCGGTTTCCGCTTGGACGCCAGTGGAAATTCAATCACCAAACGAGTGCGCTTCATCAAATCTGAAATGTTCTTGACCGAGCTCATGGAAAAGATTTGTAAGTGAAACACGTCATTTAAATTATTTGATTAATTCATATTCATGGCCTTAGGTGACAAAATGGAGGATTATCTGAAGGCCACCTACAAAAACAATGGGAAATTCACTTTGCTCAAGATGATCATCGATGGCAAAATGAATCCCGATTCCTCGCTCGTTGATTTTGTTCAGGACGGTGATCTGAATAAGAGTCTTGGACACTTTTGCCTGGAGGTGCTGGAAGACAATGAGGAAACGTTTTTGAAAGCATTCCAAGCCGAAGAGCTGGGCAATGATTTGGATATTAAGATCTGCTCGGAACAGGCTAAATATTGTGATGACGCGCCCGTACAGGATGAATACAACTTTGAGGGCAAGGAAGAACTGTGATTCCATTGCGAAATGTACGATTTTCTATGATCATCATCATTGTTATTGGATCGTCTGCAACAGACGCTTAACTAATTGACTGTATTGACCTCTTAAACTAGATGGAATTTACAATTTTTATATGCAACATAAAAATGATAATAAATTTGAAATGGTATATTACGTTGTTTACTTAACAATTAACAAATGCCAACCAGTTTTACAAGTATTTGGTGTGCAGGACAGCAGGAGCGACTAACAATAATGGAATATGTAAACCGCCTTCGTTGTTGTTAATGTCTTAAGGGTTCTTCTGTTTGTGGTGCGACACATCAGCAGAGTAGTAGAGTCAATCAATCAACTAGGTATCCTTTTCTTCAGGACTGCCAAAACTAACTGGTTAGATCTTTCAAGTCTGTTAATAATTATGATATACTTTACGGTGGGTCGGATACATTGCGCAGCATTTGATGGCGTATAACCAGAAATGGAGCTCCAAATCCAATAGTTCCCAATACCAACCAGAAGAAAGTGAAGCGCAAAGGACTTTCCATGCCACGGCGAAAAGGCATGTTCTATAGCAATATGAATTACATATAAAGGTTTATAGAATTTCCTTAAAATACTCACTAAGCCCGGAACGCCGCCTGGATAACCGGACATCCGGCGAACCAGCGGCGAAAATATGTTGCGCATCTCAAGCATTTTTTAAACTTATTTAAAATTTTAATACGAGCCAGTCCAGACAAACTTCCCCTTCCGACTGATTTCAACACGAAACATAGTTCAGTTTATAAAATAGTGAAGTCTTGTTCATTGCCTACTTATTAAAATGGGAAAACATTGCACTTTCGGTCTATAGTTTCTGGGTAATTTTTATTTATTACGTTTAAACTGTTGACTTAATGTTAATGTGTAACACAATTGACGACATGCCTGCCTCTAACAAACGTCGAAATCTGCAAGAGAGGATATATTATATATCAAACTAGCACCCCGTCTATTATCTTGACAAAACTAACCTTACATTGTTGTTGAGAACTGCGGCTGTCGGGGCTGCGACGTCGCTACGGACACTTTACTTCTTCAACAGCTGATGTCTGACGATCAAGAAGGGAGAGCCAAAGCCCAAAACACAGCCGATGGTGAATAGAGCGGTGATCCTATACTTGTTCTGCAGGCTGAAGGGCAAGTTCTGCAATTGGATAATAGTAGATTTATGATATCATTGATTTTCCATCAGGATTATTGGCTAGGTGCAAATTCACAAATTATGTAACCGCATGCACACACTATGCCAGAATTGTTACATCCGCTTTGCTTACCTCACCGGGAACACCACCGTGGCCGCTATAGCGGACCATGGATTGGGAGAAGTTACGTGCAATAACACTGCTGCGGCCCAACATCTTGTTAATTTGAGTTTTTTGTTTTTATGAAAACTGCGAGTACCAGAATGGTTTGGGCTGAAGAAAAAGTGTGACCACAAGTTGGTTTTCAAAATATACCTCAAAATAGTTGAGCTGGAGAAACATCAATTGCACTATCGGATCATCGGTATTTTTGAAATTAATTAATTATGCATTTCTGATTATTTTATTAATATCATTTTCTATTATAAATAATTTATTATTGTAAATTTTATTTTTTAGATGAACTTAGACATTTTTCAATAATAAATATTTTTTTTGCATTGGAGTGTGACCGTAAGGAATATTTAGCGAAATATACCACAATACAAAAATAAATCACGATAACTGATGCATGGTTTCACTTTAGATGGTATGTTGGTATATTTCCGAAATGCCTAGAAGAGGGCGCGTAATTTTAAACAGCTTATAGTTTTCGTGAAATTGAGTAAAAAAATATTTAATCTAGAACACTAATTTTGCTTCATGTAAGAGTCTTTATTCCTTTTATCAGACCTAAAAATAACGCTTCATTTAGGAATAAAGTCTATCATATATACAAATTAGAACTGAGTGTAATAATTGTTTTATTTGATGAATTTACAAAAATTAAAACTAGGTTATACCGTATTTTAACAGCTATTCAGCACCATGAAAAATTTAAAAGACTTAGACATAATCGAATGTATTTTGCACGGCATGATGAGCGGCTGGGGCAACTTTTGGTTTTAAGCACTTAACTAAACTTAAATTTATGCATTAGTTTAGCTTGCGAAAAAGCATCTGTATAGCATGTATAAAATTCCAAATAGCCAAATGCCCTTGTACACCTTGTCCACGACCCACATGCTATAACGAAATGAAGAAGATTTTATTGATATTATTTATTGAGAAATTATCATATAATAAATTAAATTACTTACACTTTCATGTGGCGTTTGGCAGCCGGTATGGATTCATCCGACTCCTTCAAAATCAAACGACGCGCGCATAAAACACTATTTGTGAAGTAATCGATCAGATCCAAATCAATCTTCTCAATCACATAGGTTTTTCGTTCCTTATTGTTCATGAGTTTTCGTAATTTCACAGCTTCCGAATTGTCAAAACTCCAGACATTGTTGGCATAGTACTCAAAGACTTCGAAACCCTTGTAAATACGATTCTGGACACGACAGAGACTGAAATGGAAAAAGTTCATTACATATTCGATCTTAGCTATGTGGGAGAGGCAACTTACACAGGTGGATAACGTAGAAGAATCAGTAAAGCGTCGACAAACAAAGCTGGCATCCATTGGAAGAGCACCATACAGATGTAGTGAACGATATAGTTGGACTTCATGGAACCACCCGGATACCAGGCGACGCCATTAAGCGGCACCTTGTGCTCAATAACCCAACGACCCAGTTCGATAATCTCAGCCCATGAGACCTTAATGTCGTTCGACGATGTCATGTGCGCCACACGATTTGTGCTATCCGTGCCCGCAGTAATGTTACGCCAACTGGCCACCAGAATGCCATTGACAGCAATGTCTACTGGCAGAAAGTCACCATAACCCGAGGAATTGCAGTACATGGTGCGAATGACACCTTTGCCGGCACCAATGAGGAGTCCAGTGGGTCCATTGATGTTGTCAGTCCAGCCGGGAATGGGTTCCTTCCAAATGGGAATGACAATTGATGGACGCAGTATAACAGCCGGCAGCTCATTGAACTTCTCCACTACCAAAGCCTCTGCCAAGGACTTGGTATAGGCATAAGTATTGGGAATATCGCCCAGTACCTTGCGCTCAATAAGCGACACTTCTTCGTCCGTTAGCCACTCGCAGGCCTGAATGACCTGATGAGGATTTGCTGGTGGATCGTAGGGCTTCTCGTACAACGTCTTCACATGCAGATGACAATAGGCGGTAGAGCAGTAAGCAAAGAACTCCAAGTGCTTTAGAGTGAGGGCCAAATCGAGCATGTACTTGGTGCCGCGGGTATTCATGAAGACGGCATTGCGGAGAGGTTCATCGAAGCTGCAGGCGGGGGAAACATAGAATAGAATTAGGAATACTAGGAGTAAAGATAATTAGCTTTACTTACCGCACTGTGGCCGCACAATGGTACACAATGGACACCTCGTTGCGCAGCGTCTCCAGATCCTGCTCTGAGATGCCGAGACCTGGAAGCAACACATCCCCCGCTATGGCCACCACTTGTTGTAGTATTTGCTGTTCGCCACGCAGCTGTTTCACCTGGTCGAACAACTGCAAACAACAGATTGTTAATGTTAATCGTTGTGTGAGGAGAGAATATTTCATAATTTTCCGCCATTAGCGTTTGCTTACCACATTCTGAAATATGTCCTTAATGCGCTCCTGCGGATCCTTGCCCTTCTTGGGACGTATGAGCAGATAAATACGCTTTAGTTCGCCACACGAGCTGCATGAATTAATAAGAGCATAATCACAATTTATGTTGAATTATTGAGGTCACGTGTGCCGCCAGCTGTTGGCCAACGCAACGAATACGAAACGTGAAGCAAAGCAATCAACCACCCAACCAGTCAGCAGGCGAAAGGCCAACTGGCTCGCTTTTAAGCCACCACTCGCCCACCTAATGCTGCCTAAATGCCGCCGAAGAATGCGGCAAGGCACGCAATGCAAATTAAGCAGTTTTACAATGTTGCATTCAATACTTCAGTATTTCCCCAGCAAGCATTTTTACTTACCGCAACAACTTCTCGACGAGAACCTTGCCCAGAAATCCCGTTCCGCCTGTGATGAACAGCGAACGTCCCTTGAAGCTGGCCGCTATGCGATCCACTTCGTTCTCATCCACATGGCCGATGGTCAAGACGCCCTCTTTCTCAAAATCAAAATTCGGTTTCGCTGTCATCTTTCGTCAACCGCTGTGCTGCTGTAATAAATATATATACTATACTGTATTGTAATGAAAAAGAAGTTCTCGCTTTACAAAACATGCCCTCGTCGTTTGTCATAAATGGCGTTAATCAAGTACACTATAATTGAATTTGATCTTGGCTGCGCGATCAACTGGTTTTAGTTGTTTTGCCGCTGTTGCTGTCCTCAATGCTAAGCTGGTGTCCAAGATCTGTCACTATTTGCCACCACGCTTCATGACCACCCTGAAAACCAGCAACATCAACTAAAACCCAAACCAGCCAAGCGCAGAGCAGTAAATCGCAAAAACAAAAAAACGAGACTCGAAAGTCAACAGAAATGACACCAAAATCGTATATTGCGTATCCGCAGAGTGGCACATGTGGGCCAATTAAGCCGCTTGGTCAGCGCAGATTGCAACATCAAACACTTGCCACTTGGCACTTGCTACTTGGTTCGCTGCTTATGGTCAGCATGTGTGCCATGATAGTGAGCTTGTAAGCGCAGTCGAGCAAATCCAATTCCACATCGCCCAAATTGGGTGCGAACAAGACTAAATTACAGTTTGTCCTCGCAGCGGACCTTGTTGGAAAAAGTAACTACTGACATGCTGAACTGTTGTACTTTTAGTATGTAATTATAAATATGTAATTTACAACTGAGCTGTGGACAATGCCATTAAAAGGTGTTCCAGTATTAAACATAATTTTAGCGATATTTAAAACGTTATTTTTGGACTTTAACGATCGATAAACTGGCGCTTCGATTGCGACACCGTTTAATAGCTGGCGCTCGATTAATTGACTGTTAATAGCTTTAACATTGACCGGCAAGAATTGATAAATGCTGTGCCAAGATCATAATCATTAGTAGGCAAACTAAAGATTCAGGCAACGAACGCGATTTGCGAAAGTACAATTTATTTTCGATGATAAATTTAAGCTGCTTGCATATTCCCTATATAGTATGACCTGATTGAGTTTTATGGTGATTTTAGAGCAGTTACATTTTATGCGATCGTTAAGCGAAATTATATCGTTACTATCACTTTATTACCACAGCATCAACAACAATTGTTTTCTTGAGGCGAAACTATTTTTGCAAACGTTTTGCCTGTCATTCAAAACACTTTGGCAGTCAGCAGAGCAGAGAGCTTGTCTGCCGGGTCAGAGACACAGCGACGAGGTTCGTCGAATCAAATGCACACACTATGTTTTGTGTATGTGTGTATGTGTCTACCCGTTTACAAGCTGAACAACAACAACAACAAGTTGCCAATGGGAGTTGGAGTGTCTGATGCACATCCGCACGATTCCCAGATAAAGTCAAACAAACTGAGAAATGCATCAAGCCAATTGGTCACAGGTGATCACTTTTATACTCTTCTACTCAATATTAATTATAAAAATGTAATGCGAAGTGCATTAGAGTTCAACAACAGTAACAGAATTTTCCACGAGTTAAAGTGCTGACGTACTTTTCATAACTTGATTATCTCGAGTTTTCCGCTTTGAGCTCATTAAACTGAAAAATACTCAATTAATTCATTAATTGTAGTATTTCGAGTGATCTCAAGCAGTTTATGATAAGTAATAGAACTGCTTTAAGAATTTTCCATTGATAAATACGGAAATGAAGCGTCATAAAAGTTGCATATAGTATATATATATATAAGTGTGATTTATTAAACAATAAAATAATTGTAGCATTCATTATGATGCCAGTAAGTTGATTTAAATTACTGAACTGCTTTAAGAAAGAGCTGATGAGGAATTAAACTAAAAAATTATTCAATAAATAATTCTAGTATTCATAATATAATCCAAAGTTAAAAGAGTTGTTCAAAATGTAGAAGAATTTCAGCATGAGTTTGGCTTTTCGATGCCATTAAATTAAAAATTAATGCGATAATTATTTGTATTATTCATAATAGTGTCAAGTCGGCTTAGCCTTCAGTGATCTGATTGAACTTTTAGAACGGTGTTTTGAATTAAGCATTAAGAATTTTCTGTCATCAAAAAGTGCTGACGAAGCATTATAAAAGTTGAATGTTTAATTATGATCTTCTCATTTGGAGCCCATTAAATATACAAATAGCATATTTATGGCGATCTAATAATGACAGCAAATGGGTTTAACCTTCAGTCTGAGTTCGAAATCATTTTAAATGCAGGACAATAAGCACATCAAAGCTTTCACCCAGAACATACCTATGATAAGTGTAGATCAACTTAAGGTATTAAAGAGTATAGATCGGTTCAAAAGTCTCACGACTTGAGCCAACAACAATGGAGGTTGGAGTTGGAATTGTGGCCAAAGTTGGTCTTGGAGCTGGAGCAAATGGAATAGTGACAAGTTAAATGCAGTTGCTGCAATTGCCGAAAAAATACCACTATGTTAGATAGCAAGCACGCTAGTGAGTTGTTTAATTGCATATTTGGTTTTTTTGGCCAGAAGTTGGGCAACCAGTTTTCGGCCAACTCAAAGATGTCAACGAAAGAAGGAGTAACACAAAAAGTGATAATATTAATGTACACAAACAAATCTGTAACCTGGAATTTAGCCGATCGATACTGAGCATTTTGGGTATCAAAGCATGTCAAGGATGTAAGCCATAAAAATGCTGATTTGTGGCCTCTTAAAATATGCCCAAACTTCACTAGGCAACCGCAGCCACAGATTTGAAAACGAGCTAAACGTGTGAATAGCTTTTGAATTGAATTCGATTGTTAATCAGCCGCAGTCATTCATAAAAACGAACGCATAAATAAATACAATAAAAATCATCGAATGATCTTAACTGATCGCTCAGCACACCTTTTTTTCGTATTATTCAAATTCACTTCTTTGCAGAATATTGTAAGGAATAAATATGTTTTTTTTGAATCCAACTGATATTTAACACTTTGGTTTGCAGGATGCGGTGCCAAGTCGTTTAATCGTACGCGCACATTGAATGCTAAACACCAACTGAACTGAACTCGGCTTCAAATTAGGAAAAAGAGCCTCGCACGTTGCTCGAAACGAATCGAATAGAAAACAAAAACAGCTAAGTGAATACTACTAAGCATCGTATCGACACATAAACACACACACACATACATACATACAATCTGAGATCTCTGAAAACTAGCTAAGCCACAGTGACATACAGACACACACACACACACGTGTAAACTTACCTGTATGCAAAAGCACACAAACACCAACATCAACCAAAAACAACAACAGCTGCAGTCGCCATCGCTGCCGCAGTCGCAGTCGCAGTCAGCGTCGCAGTCACTGCTGCAGTTACTGCCCAAGCTCGATGCGGCTGTTAAGTCTCTCTCCGGTCAGAGGTTCATTGCTCACTTACTGTTTGACGCTTTCTCAGTTTCGGATTTGTTTTTGTTTTTTATACCATAATTGGCTGCGTACTCTGTAAGTAAACGATCGTAGCTGCTGGCCGGCAAAAGCTTCTTTCAATATACAACAACAACAGTAGTCACAACTGCCGTTATTGCTTCACCAAACAGTAGACATTGTTGTTGTTCATCTTCTTTATTGCAATTGCTGTTGCTTTTGATGTTTGCTGCTTGAAGTTTAGAACATGACGCAATTGTTTTTAAGTTTATGTTTATAGGTTGCAAGCGCTGTTATTTGTAGTATGCGAATTGTTATATAAAAATTTATTACCATACTAACGAGATCCCATTGCTTATTCGTTAATTAGTCAAAATTGACCATGGGCTCAGTTGGTGATTGCTGCAATCATTATTAGTTACAGTTCGGAAATACAACAGCAATAACAAACTGCTTTGAAAATTCAACAATGGCATTGACATCGAATTCGAAAAGGCGCTCAGTCTGCTACAGCGTGAGACAGAGATGGAGAGAAATATAAAGAGTAAGAGGAAGAGGAAGAGGTACTCCAACGGTAGTCAAAATATTTTTGCTCACTAGTCAGTGAGTTCATCTGCCAATTAGTTGGCATTTGGAGGAGTTGGTTCATTGCGAAGTGATGAGCAGATAAGATTGTATAATATGTATTATTAGTTAGCAATTATCTTTTATTAAAATGTCTTTTCATGGGAATTATTGTTTATTGTTGTATTTTTATTAAAGTAAATAAAATACGTGTATTACTTTATTAAAATAAAAATAATTAATGTAATGCTTGTGATTTAATACATCAATATGTTTTTTTTTAAATTTATATTTGTGTTTTCTTTAATACCTTTTTACACCCTAGAAAATATACGAATTTTATTTAAATAAAAATCGAAACATTTTATTTGGCCACATATTAACATACTCTTGTAATAACTAGTTTTAATTTTAAATGCAAATTCAAATTTGCTGTTCTTTTTATTCCAAAATTTATATTTAGCCCTTTTTTTAAAAAGATTTTTATCTCCTAAAAAGTTAATGTTAAACACAGATAGAAATATTTTAATGACTACATCTCTTAAAATAACTAGTTTTCATTTATTACATTCATTATTATTTTTTGTAATCTTTTTCAATCCCAAATACAACAACTTTATTTGATCACATATTACTCATGCTATAACTAGTTTTAATTTATTTGATTCTGAATTGAAATTATAATTAGTTGTTGGCTCTCAAATTCCGTTGTTAAAGTTATTAATCTTTTGCATGTTTGCGGAGCTTGAATATATTGAATAGTAAAAGTATTTTATTGATTCTACCCAAATAGTAAATTAGAGAGGGCATTTGGCATTCCGCTAAATAAAAAAAAACAATTATGCGTGATCTTTTGAAAGCACACGGCAGATTCGGCCGAGACTGGCACACGACCATCTCGTTGTGGGGACGGGATCGTTGCTCTTGGTCAAGAAACGTCTCTGAACTTGAGCGGTATTCAGCATAAGCCGTTGGTTGAGTGTCTGTCTGAAGATGCTTTTGATATGTTTGTATTATGTAAATGAATACAGAAACAGACACAGACACATTTGTCATGCATATTTATCAATGCAAATAGCGAGTACGAGTTTGTTGATTTGTGTATTGATTTTATTTTTTTTTGGGCGATCGTTAGACAAACCTGCTAAGCCATTGTTAGTTGACACATTTGTCGCAAGTCAGTTTCTGGGAGCGTTGTTCACGAAACGAAAAAAATAAACAAAAAAAGCAAAAAGAAACAAAGAACTTGGCCTTTCAAAGTGAGGCCGTAATTACAGACTTCCGCTTACGAAAGTGAATTGCCCACCCAGCAAGAGTGAAAAGAGTTGGGCACCAGCAGCAGCATCAGCCATGAGGACGGCAGACAGACAGAATCGGGGATGCTGAAGGCGCCACAATGTATCCCGTTACAGGGCCATAAAACTCCATAAACGATGCTGGCGACGAGGCCAAATTATACCGCATACGCACACGTACTTAGAGCAAAGTCAAGTAACAACTCGATAGACACCAGGCTAATTGGACGCGAGCTCATGAATTGAAAGTGGGAGTGGAGAACCTTAACCCCCACTCCCCTCCGACTACTGCCTTCCGCTTCAACTTAAAAACGGGGCGGACTGTAACAATTGTGGGCGATTTGCATACAATTTGGCGCTTGGATTACCAGCAAAGCGGCGACAAAATGTTGCTGCGTCATTGTTGGCCATACAACAACAAAAACTAAATAGAAGACCACCAGAAAAACCAGATGACTTTGTATGTTATATGGCATATTAACAAACACAGAGACAAAAGTGATGTATGTATTTGTGTATGCAGTTAATAAAGATAATAATAATATGCTGTGGCACAATGGCAACTATTGTTTGCTGACAGTCTGTCGTCTGTCGTTTGTCGTCTGTTGTCTGTCATCGCACACAACAAACATATCACAGTTGCAGTGGCGGCTGTGGCATTGTCAAGGCTGTTGCAGCATATCGCCAGCTTGCAGCTTAGAGCAGCTAATAGAAATAACAAAAAAAACTCAAGCACACACACACACAAGCTCTCGAGGCCGCAAAATGTTGCGCAGACCGAAATTGTGGCAACACTTGTTGCTGCCGCAAAAGATGAGACAAGCACCCACGCAACAAGCAGCTGCTGGTTGCTGCTTGCTTGCTGCTTTTCGGCAACCATTGTTGGCTGTTGCCTGCCTGCCTATTATCCTTAACAAAAGGACACCATCGTTTGTCGGCCGACACGTCGGCTGTCGGTTGTCGGTTGTCGTTCGTCGCCGTGTCGGTTGTAGGTTGCACGTTGTCGGCAACTCAACACAAACATATAAAACCGGATGTTACGCCAAACATTGCCACAGAAGTGTTTCACATTTGCGCGGTCAACAAGTGTCCTGCCAAAAGCATCCTTAAACAGTGTTTTGCCTCTTGCGCTCATTGCCAAGTTATCCCAAGTTCTAAGAATATATTTTCATTGTGTGGCATGCCAATTTGATTGCAATTACAATATCATCTTTCCATTAAGCAACTGTTTTCTAAATTAAAGGTGAGTGAAAAAATGCTAAAAAAGTTTTCCTTATTCGCTTTAAACAAAAGCAGAATGAGTTTCTAAAATTTAGAATTAACTAAACTAGTTTGCTTCGAAAAATTTAGCAAAATCATCCATTATTATTATGGAAATTCTAAAGCGGAAGGAACGATGTTTTATTACGTTATTTCAAGCCAAGATTTGCATCAATTTAATTTCTTATAGCTTGCCAAGTTAAAGAACTGACTCGAAATAAAAATCATTCTAAAAATGGTGTAGAAATCTCTTCCTCACACCGAGTATATTCACTTATTTAACACCAAGAATATCACAACGTCTTAAGCGTCTCTTGCATCTTCTTATAAGCTGTGTGCTTTAAATAATTTTATAGTAGGAAGAAATTCATTAGACATTAGACCATTGCCTCAGGCAAGTTCAACATACTTGAGTATGAGTCTCAAATTTTGTCGGATTAAGAAACAGTCTTTTGTTTTTTTGTTTCATGAATTGAAGACTGAATTTTAAATGAATCAAACTTGGTTGCAATAGCAGCAATGGAGAGTGAAATACAACAGAGTTGAAGGATTCTTCAATTTGGATTATAATTCTGTGTTTCATGAAACAGAACTAAGAAATATAACATATGCGTAATTCGCTGGCCAAAAATGTCTCTTGAGACTCTATTTACAGTGAAAAAAAACATAAACGGAAACAATTTTTTTTGGATTAGCGTTATATTTAAAGCTAACATAAGATTGACTATAGGGAGTATTTCTGTTTTACAATAAAATATATAAATTCGTTTATTTATTTGGTGTTTCGTGCAAATTTGCTCACTTTGCGATTATCTTATATCAGACAAATAATTCCAAAATCATTCCTAGCTCTAGCTATAGTGATAATCAAAAGCTATAAGATTAATCTTTATTCAACAAAAAGTGTTTTGGTATTGATTTGTTTTACCAGAGAATTACAAGTTTTGAATAGAAATTTGTACAAAATAATTGATGCATAGAAATAATATTTTAAATTTTATTAATTATTTAAAATCCAAAAAAGAAGAATATAAAATAACAATTGTTTTTTCTTTGTGAATATTAAAAGTATAAAAATAGTTAATTAATAAAGAATAATTTCAGTTTTGAAGCAGAGTAAAAACCCAATAAGTTTTGAGCAATTATTTTTAAGTAGAGTACAAATAATTCTGTTTGAGTTATTTTGGGTGAAGCTTGAACTTCAAAATAAAAAATTCTGCTTGGAAAATATTAAATTTCATTTTACTTAAGAACCGGTTACTTTAGGCCAAAGGCAACGACCCGAACAATGCGCGTGTAATGCAAATACAGTTACAATTGAAGGTGGCAAATATTATAGTTGCTGCCAAACTCACACACACACATACACTCAGACAAACACCTATTCAAAGCACTTCCATTTTGGGTTAATGAACACAAATTGAAATATTTACGGCTGCACTTCGGAGAATACTAGCAGAAAAAGCGCAGGCAACAAAGCGTCGCTAGATTTTCATTTGCCTTCACAGTTTTCACACTCACACTGTATGTGTTTTTCCCCCTTTTACTAGTTATAATGGTTGTTTGTTGAATGCCAGTTGGTCAGGTGGCATCTACCATATGCATAGCTCAAGAACTTGCTGCGAAGCATGAACAATTTTTGATTTATCACTGACAACGTGAGATGAGGTGCAGCTTCCGCACCCACAGCCGTTCCTCTTGATCCTGCTTCTGACCAGAAAAAAAAAACAACTGAATGGGGCAGGTGTGTTGTGTCTTTGTGTTGCACATACCACGCGGCAGCGGCAATCATTTGTCTTTTGCCGCTACTCTCAGTGTGATGTTGAGTTGTTGAGCTGCCTGTCGCTGATAAATTATATTTAAATGCGCCGAATGATGTTTGCTGTGTTGCTGCTTTGCTGCTTTGCTGCCAAACATAACTCCCAACACATGTCTGGCTGGCACTTCAAATGTATCGCATTGCGGAACATTCATAAGATATGAAAATCTGATTAAAAGTGCTTTGTGCTCCTAAAAAAAGAAGAGGTGTCAGCTTTCAAGCTGAGAGGCTGTACTAAACGAATTAACGAGTGTGTTATTGATACGATGAGACAACAAGCTAACATTCACCAGGTAACAACGAGACAACATTGCGTATGCGTAATTCAAAAAGTACTGCCCACCGAAAAGTTGCGAAATATTTGGAAAATTTTAAGTACGCATCTCATCTTTTCTTTTTGTTTTTCTTTTTGGTAGAGGGGAAATCAATCAGCCTGTTTGACAGTTGTCACTAGAAATGAGCACTTGACTCCACACACCTGAGATGTTGGTTGCAACACATTCTCGACTACAATATACAATAATAATATGTTTGACAAACTCATAAATTGAGCACACACACACACACACACTCTTCGGGCAGCTCTTCAACGCTGTCTGCAACTTCAACTTGAGTTTGCAATTTGTTTAACGTTCGATGCCACCAAATGTTGCCGTGTTGCAAGTGCCAGTTGCAGTTGCAGTTTGCAAAATTGCTGTTTTTGTTTAATTGCAAGCAAAAACCAACATTCAGTGTGGTGGAAGGGCAACGAGCACAGTTAGCAGAATATTGCCACAAAATGCTGCGTTGTGGCATGTCGTTGATTTGGCTAACAAATTGCCATTGGCCCGGTCTACTCTACATGCTGCTCTCTCATTCTATTTCAACCACATTTGCTTGCCACTTATGTCTGCAATGAATGGTGAACTGATTGCGACTGCAAACCAAAATACAACAAGGAAAAACCTTTATGTTTCTTCTTTTTTTTTTTTGTTGTATATATTTCGAATTAACGCCGAGACAGTTTATGAAATTTTGAACATTAATGTTGAGTACTGAAAATGTATGTTAATGAGTTCAGCTTTGCCAAAACGCGTCAAGTTGGGGTCAAGTTGTTATTGTTGCCGCTTCAGCTGCCGTTTTTTCAACGTTTCACGTACGTTTTTTATTTCATTTTTAAATACAGCGCTAAGTTGACCAACTTGCCGCAGATTAATGTCAAGTTTAGGCGCGCTTTATTATTAACACGTTTTCAGGGCTAGTTTTGAACCGTTACTTGGCAAATATTATGTATTAAAATTGTTCACAGGGGATTTCCCCGCACTCAAAATAAGTGCTGTCAGCTTGCCGAGATTGTTCGATACCCACGCAATTGGCGAACGCAATTCAATTAGGCTTAGCTTAAGATATTAATAGGCATTTCTCCACACTTGCCTCAAGTGGAATCTCTGGCTTTGGCTGCATTACTTTACCAACCCGATCCTAATGCAATGCAAGTCCTCTTAAGTGTTGGCGTCACACTTTCCACCACATCCACCACATCGACATCGCCATCCATAAGCCATAATCATTTGCATCTCTAATGGCTCTTTGGCTCTCTCTCTCTCTCTGACGGTGTCCGGACGTTCATACATCAAGCAGCCGCCATCTAAGGCAACGCTAACGCCTTCAACAGGTTGTATTAAGAATGGCTGAGAGACGACTGCAGACAGCAGCCAAGGGAGAAGGAGAAGGGGAGGAGTAGGAAGCAGGAGTTGCTCTCGGTGTTGGCTTTAATGCGCTTGGTTAACTTTTTACGCGCACATTCATATTTCGCTCTTGGCCAGCCAGATTATCGCATAAATATTGTTATGGTTAATTAGCGGGACACTTTGTCTCGCCACCAAGAAGAACATGAACATGAAAATAAAGGCGTCAAGACATTTGCCGGCTACCGGATAAGTTGCTTCTCGCTCCTACTCGTTATTGTTGTGGTTTCTCTAGCTAAGTAAAATGAATAGACAAAGGCGTGTAGCATGGCATTAATGTGATTAAAACTTGTAATAGATAATGTGGCAAATGATTTACTTAGCACCTCGTAATTATATTTATTAACACTGCCAACAATTCCACCTCTTTTTTTTTGCAGCTGCTATCATGGGCATTGCGTTGATGTTCCTCCTGGCCCTGTACCAAATGCAGTCGGCCATCCACAGCGAGATCATTGATGCACCCAACTATGCGGAGAACGAACTACTGACTGAGGACACCCCAAGCAACACAAATGCGGAACCACGTATAGCTGAGAGCGAGCTGCTCGATGGTTTGATGCTGGAGAAACCGGAGCAAACGGAACTGGAATTCCGGTATCCCATCTCGGCCATTGGCATTGATTATGCCAAAAATTCGGTGGTGTTGCGATTCCAGAAGAATGCCCGCAAGCAGCGCTTTAAATACGATCCTGAGTATGAAATGCAGCGCAAGTCATTGAAGGATAATTTCATGCACTTTGGCAAGCGGCAAGCGGAGCAATTGCCACAGCCAACGGGCAGCGGTTACTTCGAGAGTGTAAAGCGTGCCGCCATGGATCGCTACGGTCGTGATCCCAAGCAAGACTTTATGCGCTTCGGACGCACCCCGTCGGACTTTATGCGCTTCGGTCGCGCATCGTCGGATTACATGCGTTTCGGACGCGATCCCAAACAGGACTTTATGCGCTTTGGTCGTGATCCCAAGCAGGATTTCATGCGATTTGGTCGTTCTGATAACTTTATGCGATTCGGCCGAAATATGCATTTCCACGAGGAGTTGCGCAGTCCCAAGCAGGACTTTATGCGTTTCGGTCGCCCGGATAACTTTATGCGCTTCGGTCGCTCAACACCTGCGGAATTTGAACGTTACGGTAAACTGGATTCGAACTTTATGCGTTTCGGGAAGAGCATTCATGGCGCTGGCCTAACAAACTCGGAATCGAATCAGACCAAATCGCAGTTGCAACAGGCAAAAGTCGATGGCAAGCAGCAGACCAGCGATGAAAGCAATCCCTCGGACAAGGCCATAACAATGCTCTTCAGCAAGCATCAGCAACAGCAGCAGCAACAACAACAACAGCAGCAACAGCAGCGGCAGCCAGAGGAGCAGCAACAGTTGAAGAGCAGCGAACAGACGGAAGCGCAGAACAACTTGGATGAAAGCAGTGTGGAGCAATTCTATGAGCCATAGATATTTGTTGTTCCGATCCGAATGCACCTTGTAAATATTAATTGGCCAAAGCTGAACAAAAAACTATTGATAAATGTATTTACTATATGTATATGCTAGATATTCCCAAGAAACGTAAACTTGTAATTCCTTTGAATTTTTAATGGGGCTGGATTAAAAATTCACCACGCTTTGATCTGATCAATACCAAAAACAACTAAAAAAAAAAAGAAAAACAGCAAAAAATTAACCAAATTACTAGTGTGCACACTCACGCACACACATTTACACCAATGCACATACATACATAATACTTATTAAGTGTAATATCAAAACACAATATTAAAATGTTAAATGTACTTCCCTCAATGCATTAAATATGTTGTGAACAAATCTTTTAAATAAAGACAAACTCGCTAACTATTGTGTTGCTATCTTTTTTTGGACTGTTGTCTAGTCGTCAAACCGAAAATTATGCTGGCATTGGCATTGACCTTAACAATCTACCACAATTATTCAAATTTGAACTGTCAGACAAGTCCACAGTGGCGCCATCGGTTGGTTAGCGGCAGCAAACACGGGCAGCGCTGCCAGTTTCGTCCGTTAGCAACGCCCGCAACATTTTCTACATGTGGCAACGCCACGTATTCAACAGCTGAAAGTTGAGGAAGGCAGCAACAGCGTTCTGTTAGCAGTGATGTATGTTTAGCATATTTATATTTTTATTTGGCATGCTCTAGCTATAAATGTACGCTGTATACCAACAAAATGTGTATTGGTTCAATTCACTTAATTAATTTAAATTTAATATTTAAGACATCGTAAACATTAAGCATTTAGCATAGTTTAAATATAAATACATCTGCATTTTTAGCTATCTTTTTTTTTTAGCTTATTTTTACGGCATATCTCAGACAGCATGAGCGCGCTCATAATCTGGCAACACTGCTGTGCTGCCAGCTGATCAGTTGAGAGTGGTTAGCGTTTGTTATACTTCGTCCAACTTTGATTGCAGACTTCTGCAGAACATAATAATATATTTGGCATTCAAATCTCAAGTGAGAAGGACAAATCAACAAATAGGTAAGACACTCGAAGCGAATATTTCAATCAATGCGAACCTTAACCGCTGCGTTGCGGCATTATTTCATCGAGTCTAAAGTCCAACTTGTTGCTCTGTTGGCGTCGGCATTATTTGTTTTTGTTTGATATCAGCGTAAATATAAATATCATTACCACTATATTATATATGTATGTTGCAGCCCGTCCAATTAGGCCAATCAATTTTCTAAGCGAAAATGTCGGCGCTCCTGAAAATGCACAGAGGTGAGTTTTAATTGTGATCAGACAAAAGCTAAACAAAAACAACAACAAACATATTGTGGATTACATAATACATAATGTTTTAGGATGCAGATCATGAGAGTCTTAGAGATAAAGAACTTGGACAATTTATATAATACCTATACGTATTAGCAGATCATCAATTTCAAAAGTATTTCCACACTTTGTTGTTGTTGTGTGCTTATCACAGTTGTTATCAGTTGTGTCAATTATCCATGCAACGTTGTTTAATCATAATCTCTAACCCTGCCCAGTTCATAAGCTCTTCACACCCGCCTTTGTGCGCAGCGTGTCAGAGGCGGCCAAATACCCAAAGATTACCACACACTACACTTTGCATCCACGCGAGAAGGATCCAAGATGGAAGGAGGTGGACATGGAGCGTTGCGTCGAGGAGGTGGACATTGTCATTGTGGGCGGTGGACCAGCTGGCATGTCCGCAGCCATACGTGCCAAGCAGCTGGCAGCTGAGAAAGATCAGGTGAGTTGGCAAACTTCATTTTTAGCAACTGGAAAGTCTTTAATCTTCTGTTTCTGCAGGAGATTCGCGTGTGTGTTGTGGAAAAAGCCGCTGAGGTCGGCGGACACATTCTCTCTGGCGCTGTCATTGATCCCATCTCACTGAATGAGCTCATCCCCGACTGGCAAGAGCAGGGCGCTCCCCTGAACACACCCGTAACCAAGGATACCTTCTCGTATCTCACCTCCACGGGTCGCATCTCCATACCCATATTTAAGGGCTGGCCGATGGACAATCATGGTAATTTTGTGGTGCGCTTGGGTCACTTGGTGAAATGGTTGGGTGATCAGGCAGAAGCATTGGGCGTAGAGATCTATCCAGGTTGTGCTGCCTCCGAGGTGCTGTTCCATGAGGATGGCAGTGTTAAGGGCATTGCCACGAATGATGTGGGCATTGCCAAGAGCGGAGCACCTAAGGAAACCTTTGCACGTGGCATGGAGCTGCATGCCAAGACCACAATCTTTGCCGAGGGCTGCCGTGGTCATCTCTCCAAGCAGATTATGCAACAGTTTGGTCTCAACGTGGGCAGTGAACCACAAACCTACGGTATTGGCCTTAAGGAGGTCTGGGAGATTCCTGCCGAGAAGCATCAGTAAGCTATAATGAGTACTTTAAACTAGAATTCATTCTTATGTAATGCTTTTCCTGCTGCTTTGCAGACCTGGTCTGGTAGAGCATTCAATTGGCTGGCCGCTGGATCGCTTTACATATGGTGGCTCTTTCCTGTACCATCTCAATGAACCCACTCCGGCAATAGCTGTGGGCTTTGTGGTTGGTCTTAACTACAAGAACCCATGGATTAGTCCCTTCCAGGAGTTCCAGCGCTTCAAGACGCATCCTAAGGTGCGCGACATCTTCGAGGGAGCCACACGCATTGCCTATGGTGCACGTGCCATCAACGAGGGCGGCTTCCAGAGCATGCCAAAGAAGCTCTCTTTCCCAGGTGGTTGCTTGGTGGGTTGCAGTGCTGGTTTCCTCAACGTGCCACGCATCAAGGGCTCGCATTATGCCATGAAGAGCGGCATGCTCGCAGCCGAGAGCGCTTTGGAGGCTATCAATGCGGATTCACAGTCAACTGCTGGCATCGAGCCCACCAGTTATGCTGACAAGTGAGTTTTAAACACAATTAGCTTATTAACTGATTTTTAATCCATTTCGAATTTACAGAATCAAAGATTCGTTTGTATGGAAAGATTTGTACAAGGTGCGCAATGTGCACCCATCTTTCCACAATCCCTTGGGTCTCTATGGCGGTCTTGTGCTCAGCGGTTTCTCCATTTTCATGGGTGGTCGCGAACCCTGGACACTGACGCATGGTCCCCAGGATCACGAATCGCTGAAGCCTGCCAATGTTAGCGAGCGCATCGTGTACCCCAAGCCAGATGGCAAAATCTCCTTTGACTTGCTGTCTTCAGTGGCACTGACGGGCACCAATCACGAAGGCGATCAGCCCGCTCACTTGACACTCAAGGATGATCGCATACCCGTGGATCACAATCTGGCGATCTACGAGGGACCCGAGCAGCGTTTCTGCCCCGCTGGCGTCTATGAGTATGTGCCCAACGAGGAGGGCGGCAACATGAAGCTGCAAATCAATGCACAAAACTGCATCCACTGCAAAACCTGTGATATCAAGGATCCCAAGCAGAATATCAACTGGGTGGTGCCTGAGGGCGGTGGCGGCCCCGCCTACAATGGCATGTAAGCTGCAATCCTTTAAAGAGCTAGAGAGGATTCTTAATTGTACCACGATTGCATTTAGACTGTAAAACAACAACAAATGAGAAAATCAAAATTTGCTACGAAATTATTTTAAATGTTTAAGTTCAAAAGTCGAGAATTTGAAGTTGCAATAAAACGTAAACTAGAGTTTGTGAAATTCAGTTGCCAAAAAGGTTTTTATTTAAAAGTTTGCTACTTTTTTTGTTTTGCATTTTTTTTTGTTTGGTTTTTCTTTGTTTAAAACATCAACTTAATAGGTAAATGTTTATTCCACAATCAATTTTCAAAACCTTTCATATTCAGTGCACGGATAAAACTTGTTTACAATTATATATTCATAATTTTACATATATTCATAATTTATCATTATCTTTTTATTTCGTTTTGATGTTTTTCACCAAAATGGTAACTAATTTTCCTAAACATAATGCTTACAGTTTAGTTGTAAGTTTATTTGAACAGAGATACATCGATGGTTATTACAATATATGTATGTATATATAATAATATCTGTACTCGTAAGTAATATCAATTTGGAGCGCCGTTTTTTATACTATATATAATAGATAACTTAATTATATGCATATCACTTAAGTTGTATATAATTATGTTCTTTCTCTTTGGAAAGCGTTCATCAGGTTTTATAAACATTTAAACGCCATTTCACATAACATAACTTTGTCGACATATTCCGTACGTATTTTTTTCTAGATAATTGTGCCTTATGTGGATCTAATGATGATTGCGCGATAGAACCACAATAACAGAATAATAAAATAACTAAAAGTATGAAACAAGATTTGGACTATACGAGCATGTGATACATAGTGTATATCAATATGTATATATATAGAAGTACATCTATTTAATGCATAAAGTCTTTTTGCCTTTTTTTCAAACTGGATTTCTCATTAGTTTTAAGGGTGTCACATATATCTAACTCCATACAAACAGTGCATTGTTTTAACATTTATACTATATAGTAGTAATAATACAAACATATTCGAACCGGCTAGAAACAGTTGATTACCAATAGACATTGATTACCATATCCAATCATCATTTATCAATTATCAATTATTGTGGTCCCATGTGACCATTAAACGCCTTGTAGACGGCCAGCTGTACAGTGCACTGATCCAATCTAAATCGTATATCTATATACTATATGTGTGCGATCTCTTCACGATCTCTTACTCTATTCTATTCAAACCCTTTAATGCCAATTGTAATTTAGCCTGTATCAATGATTTTGTACATTATGTGCTGCTCTTCTACTTGAGTTTCCATTCACTTTATCCAAGTTTCATAATTTCATTTAATTTTTAAAGCTTAGTTTAAAATAAATTTGTGTTTTTTCTTGTATTTTTGTATTTTTGTTTTCGGTTGCATTAACTACGTTCTTTAAATAGCACAAATAACACCTGTATTGAAATGTTTCACCATCAAGTTTTTTCCATTTTGTTTATCATTTTCAGCAAGTGATCGCTGTTTAACATTTATTTATATGTTTATGTTATGTTTATTTAAGAGGCACTGTTTTTAAGGCAACACTACAGAGTGAAGTTTCATTTACCAGGATTTATGTACACAAAACCAAGGATCATAATACAACCAAATATATAGGGGAATTGGAAATATGGAAAAGTCATTTGCAAATTATATGAAAACTCAGTAAAGGGTAAACAAAACATTTTTATACACATAACAATTGTAACACTACATTCAACATTCACTGTAATATTGTATAAGTATATGTATATATATATTTTCTTGTTCATTCTTTATCCGTTCATGGGGGAGCAATTTGGATGAAATTATTTGTGATAAATTTTCCAAAGCCGAGAAATCATTTCCGACATGTCTGACAAAAGGGTTTCCAAATAATTGAAATAATCCATTCGGGATTTCTGCAAATGTTTAATGCTTGCCCGCAGATCTCAATCTGTGTCTTAATATCAACTCTACAATCAGTATATATTGCTAGAAAATATGTGACTTTTGCCACTTTATAGTATAGATATATATATAACATATATATGTATATACAGTATATATTCTTGTTCTAAAGCTTATTTGTTCTTCTTTTGGGAAACCTGTAAAGTGTAAATGTTTATTGTTTGTGTTCATTTGTTGTGCATTTCGGATCGTACAATTCGGTGCTATATATATATATGCACAGCTGTTAGGTAAAATGCGAAATGTACATATGTAAATACTGTTAAATTCTTTGCATATGTTCTTCAATTTTGTTTGTTTCTTTTTTTTTGCAATATCTTCTTTTTTTTACTTTTACAATTTGCTGTAGAAAGTGCAACAGGTCATGTTTTGGTAGCGCAAATATTTACAGAGCGCGTTTACCTCTTAAGTGCGAAATACTTAAATAAATTGGGCAAATTGACAAGTAGACAGCCACGCCCACTTCCATGTATGCGTGTGTGTGTGTGTAGAGTGCAAATCAAAAAAATAAAATAAACTAATAATGTAATTGTTTTTAATAATTTTATTTAAATTATATTTTGTGTTTGAGTTTTGTTTTTGTTTTACAAACTGCATTTCAATAAATTGTAAATTGTAAATGGTAAAATGTAAAAATACAAAAACTTAAGGCGCAATTATTAGAAACGCTTCAAATCAGAACTCAGAAATTCACTTTAAGTTTAATTACAAATTATGACTTCGTTTTGCTTAGAGAAGAAGAGAATAAAGTCTATCAAATAAGGACTTAAACACAAGTTACAAGTTACAAATTACAATTATAATTAAATCATCATTTCATTTATTTTCTTGTATTTTTTTTGTTGATTTTGTTTTTCTTCAAACTCGAAACTGAAACTTACAACTTAAGGCATTAAATTAAGATTACAAATTAAAATAAACTGAGTCGTTGAATAAGATATTTATATATAATTAATAATTTGTATTTTTCAAGCTGATAAACCGTATTGATAAATTGCACAATAATTGAATAATGAAAGAAACAAAAAAATAAGATAAAAATTAAAACATTGCGAGAAATGTTTCTGAGTACATTTTCGTAAGGGGGTGTGTCTGCCCATGTGTGTAAGTGTGTGTGTGTGCTCACAATAACATATATTTATCATATCATATAGTCTGACTTGCATGCTTTACGTATGTTGTAATTGTATTTCTTTCTTTACTTTTTTGCAGTGATCAATTTAGCCTAAAAACCAAATAAAATATGTACATCATACTTGTATGTGTGTGTGTTTCGGGGGTGTGTGTTTTGTTGACTTAAAGTTAACATTAAATTGAATTAAACTAAATCAGCTCAACACACTAACAACTAGCTATAATGCTCCTTTCGAGTCGCATCGAGTAGAGTCGCTTTAACAACTCTCTTGCGCTTGCGCTTAAATATTAATTTCAATTTATCATAGTATCATATGTAATTAACTAGCTACGGCTTTCAACGGCTCTTTTTTTGTTTAGGGGGGTGTTTTGGGGTAGTGACAGGGGACAAATATGACACACTTATAGACTTATGTGTGTGTGATCTGTGTGTGTGTGTGTTTGTTTGTTTGTATAATTTAAAATTATAACTATTAACCATACAATGTAGATATACATTAATATATTAGATATACTTATAAGCATAAGTTACACATTAGACAATAATTGTAGATATGACACTGTCACTTGTTGTTGCTTAAACTTAAATCAATAACAAAACCTTTCGCTTCCAGCTCGACTTCCCCATAACTATTGCACTGGTCTGGAAACTGTTTTTGTTGTTGTTCAACTCGATCTTGTTGTTGTTGTTGTAGTTGTTGTTGCTACTGCTGCTCGGGTGCATAGCCAACAGCCAAGTGTTGGCCATAGCAATCGTAGCCGCCACGCCCATAGCCAGCCGCACTCAGAAACGTTCGAGTCTCTTTACGCGGTGGCGGTGGCATCATCACCAGATCGTTGTCGCTGCTGCTGTTGTTGTTGTTGCTACTGCTGTTGTTGACTGGCTTCTTGTTGCTGTTGTGATGTTGCTGTTGTGGTTGTGGTTGTTGTTGCTGCTGCTGCTGTTGTTGTAGTAGCTTATAATCGCTTAAGGCGACTCCACGTGCCGGCTATGTGCCCCAGCCACCAGATATTCTTGGCCTTTTGTGATTGGGCGCATCATAATCGCTCAACTGTTGCTGTTGCTGATGTTGTTGCTGCTGCTGTTGTTGCTGCTGCTGCTGCTGTTGTTGTTGCTGCTGTTGCTGCTGCTGCACTGCAACGGCAGCGAGACGCACGTCCTGTTCGCTGCTGGGCGCACCTGCGTTTAAGATAATAAAGTCTGTTAAACTATTAGTTTGAGCTGTACTGTTTGCATGTGTGTGTGGCACGGGCAGCAGGCGGAGGCTTTTTTTAGGGGCCAGACGCATCGGCATTCAACGCCTGGCAACGGATTAACAATGTGTGTGTGTGTGTGTTTTGTATGTGTATGCATATGAGTGTTCATGTGTGTGTGTGTGTGTGTGTGTTACACTCAGTTGAGTTAGTCAAGAAATTAATCAATTAATAAAGTCAGGCAATTAATTAGTTGTCAATTTTGTTTTAGCTTAAATCGAAATTTGGATACAAAAAAAAACACAATTTTTTTGGAAAAAGAAAGTATGAGAGACATGACAAAATGATTGATAGCTGGCTGGTTTTTTGAAACAGAAAAGAATTGGACGAATTTTGAAGACGAATCATGTGTGTATGGCAAAGACAAGCTGATAAACAATGTTCGAGAATCGATGCTAAAAATGTTTGTCGCTAGTTTATCAGCTGTCGAATTTTGTGTATCGAGTGCGCTGTGTTTCATTGTATGTGTGAAAATGTATGTTTTGTTTGTTGGTTTGTTTTGGCCAATTTACCGGCAAAATTCCATCTAGCATTATGTCCCATAAGCGCGCGGTACGGATATCCATCATACTTATCATGCCCTAAAAATTGTCATATATATTTGTTGTTGTTTTGGTTATTATTATATTTACTTTTAATTATTATTAATTTTTAATTTCGATTTTTTGGGGTTTTAATTTGTTAATAGAACAAACAACGCGAAAAGAGAAATATACGTAATTAAATCACACTCGGCGTATACGTAATATGACATATTAAGTATACGCCGCTTAAGACAAGTTTCGTTTCTTTTTTTTTTAGGTAGCATTAAAAGACATGCCGCAAAAAGAACAACATTGAACAAAATTAGTAGATATTCAAAAATTTTCAATTTTGCAAGCGAAAATATCACAAGGAAAAAAAGGAAAATTCAGAAACCTAAAGAGTTGCAACGTACCTGGAGTCGGTGTTATGTGGCCGGTTGATGAGGGCCGTGAATTCGGCATGACCAGATGCTGTTGCGAATGACTTAGGACGCTCAAATTGGTGGCCTGCTCTGCGCTGCCGTTCGTTCCACCTCCGCCTCCGCCGCCGCCAGGCGCTCCAGTTAATATGCTGGCGTTGTTCAAGTGTGTGATGACATTCGCTGCACTAAGTGAGCCAGCTGCACCACCTGCGGCACCTCCGTTGGCTGAGGCATTGCTGCTGGTGCTGCTGCTGCTGGAACCGCTGCCCGTTGAGCCGTTGCTGTTATGCTGATTGTGTCCGCCGCTGGCGGAGAGATCGCGTGGCGGCGACTGTGGCTCCGCCTTGACCTTGATGGAGACGGGTGAGCTGGCGGGCGGCGGTGTGCTATTCGAGACAGCCAAGTGCGATAGACTGCAAGGCAGATTATGATGTTGGTCGCCGTTAAGTGTTTGCCTGCTGGGACTGCTGCTGCTGCTATTCGCCGGGCTCGGGGCCTGGACTACCCACCTAGTGTGCTGCTGGACGAGACCCTGATGCCACTGCGGCAGGCTCATAATGTCCGCGCTCATCGCCCCCGACGACGAGAAGTCCTGCGCCCCAAACGAGTAGCTGGTCAGCGCGGGCATCGGTGTCTGCAGCGTCACCACTGGCGTGTTCAGCGACGTCTGGCTCTGACGCTGCTGCAATGCAAAGTACAGAGATGGGGGATTTCAATTGATGGAGAGGATAAAAGTTAGACTTAGTCACCAAATCTAATTTAAATCAAATAAAATAGTACAACTTCACCTAGAACCATAATTTATGTTCTACTAATAAGTTGTACTTCCTTAAAATGTACTTTATTTTATGTTCAATAATTCATGCATTAAATAAAGTAAATTGTCTGACATTTATAAATCTATTATTTAAATATTTATGACAGTCGTCTATTTTCTATGACATACTTAGAAAACAATTTATGCATAAAATGTGAAAGTGGTTCTTTAAATTCTAAGTCTCATAAACCAATAAATCAATAGCTTCGAACAACATCTTCAACTGAAATTATTACCATACTTAAGCATTTAAAAAAGCTGCAATAATAACAACAGCTTGTACTGTAATGATGATACTATTTGAATATTGAAGAATTGATCAATAATACATTTTGTATTTTTTCTAATTTTGGCAAGATTTAAAACTTATAAATGTATCTTATAAATTGCTGAATTTATGGTGATATGTATTTTCTTCTTTAAACATTTTTATAATTAAGTTTTTGTTCAGTTGATAGAGTTACTATTTAATACTAAAGAAGTCAACAATCTATACTTATGTAAACTGAATATAATGTTTGAATCGAAATTGAAAATGACACATTAAAAACACTAAACAAAATTAAATAAAAAATGCAAAGTACATTAAACATTCCTAACAAGTATCATATAAGTTGGTGAATATATATTTTTAAAGAGTTTATTCTTTATGTATCTTTATTATGTTTTTCTTGCTAATAAATTTGCTTCGTTTACTTATTTTGATATTAATATATTGCTATTAGTCCAAGTTTCTTGACTGCAGACTTTGTAAGCTCAATGATTGACTGCATTTGAGTTAAGGTAGCAGAAGTTGTTACCTTTTTCTTTGCATAATCTTTAAGCTGTTACTGCAAGTGAAGAAGTAATGCTTTGGCATTGTGTTGAACTTACATCTGCATAGGCAACATCCTCCGCTGTCGCCGACATGTTTGGCGCTATGGTGGGCGGTATAACGACACGCAAATTGGAAGCTCGTCCATTCTGGCTGCCCGGCGATTGCTGTTTAATGGGCAAATGATGTGCTGCAAAAACGGGTTTTAATTGTTTAATAAATTGCTCCGAAAATTGTAGGCTATCAATTGGATGGATGTGAGGGGGGGAGAGGCAGTCAGGGGCGTGTTGTCCATTAAATAATTTTGCTAACTAAACTAATTGTACGTATTGAATGTATGTGTGTGATTATGTGTGTGTGTGTGTGAGTTGTGGAAGGGGGGTAAGAGTCTATTATGAATATAGTCATTATGCCCACCTATGCCAGGACTGGGACCTGGACTGGGTGATCCCACAAGCGGCGAATGTGAATGTGGATAACCGTTTGACATCTCCAACATGGTACCCGATGGATAGACTGATGAATGGAATATATAAAGAATATATAGATATGCAACAGTTAAATAACTTTATCACCATACTCGCGATTGGCAAGTACACGAAATACACAACAAACGAATGGCAGGCAAAAATGGTTAGCGATTAGATTAACCAAAACGAAACGAAACGAAACTTGAGAATGTAGTTTCCAAAAATAGTACTTAAATATATATTGTTAGAATCGCGGTTAAATGTCTAAACGAATTGTGCATGCAATAAATCAAAATAAGGTAGGGGGAAAAAACACAAGACAAGAAATCTAATTAAAAGAATGTGAAACCAAAACAGTAACAGAAACAGAAACAGCAACAGAAGTAAATGAAAATTGTGCACCCGCGACACTGTACTAACTTATTAAGGACATCCCACCTGAATCCGTCTCCGAACTCGATGGACGTGGGCTGATGTTTGTGTGGGACATTTGTGGGCTGGCCTGCAGCAGATTCTCACCGTAGGAGCCGGGCACTGGCACCGAAACTGGCAGCGTGTAACTCGTGTTGGGCATTGGTCTATTCGGTGCACCTCCGCCACCGCCACCGCCGCCTCCGCCGCCACCACCGCCCGTAACACCGCCAATGGCGATTTGGTTGCGCTGCATCATATTTTGAAATTCCTCGTCGATCTTATTGTATTTGGCTTCGGTGCGCGGGGTGAGCGTGTAATCGGCCTCCGCTTCGGGTGAATCCGGTGACATGACGCCGTTTTTGTTCTCCTTCTGTGAATACGAGAGCGACAGAGAGAAAGAGAACAAAATAAGAGATTGTTAAATTGTTGGGTTAAAATGAGACGGGGGCAAGTACTCGTAATTGGCCGAGAGAAAGAGAGAGAGAGAGAGGGGAAGCTTGCTTTGGCACTTGACACGTCGCCGCTCTGTTGATGTGCTAAATTATGTAAATCTTGTCTACGCTCTGCACGGCATTAACATTACAAAACAATTTAAAAGGCAGCAAACAAAAGACAACAGCAACAGCAACAACAACGGCAACGGCGACAATGTCGCATTAGAAATGCAAAATACATTGGCGTCTATGGGTTCTACTTCATCTCACTCTTCCCGCGTCCTTTCCCATTGTTGCTAGAAGCCCAAAACTAAGTGTTCTTCTTGCTGTTGCTGTTGTTGTTGTTTTTGTTATCTGTGTTTGTTGCTTTGTTTGTTTTCCGCGTGGCTGCTGCGCTTTTCTTTACAGCTCACTTGAGCACTCATAATTTCATGCAACTGTCAGACGCAAGATAAATCCCGATAACTCGCTCGAACAAGTAACGAGTGTTGGGCATTTATTTATCGATATGCATATTACAACAACGAGTTTAAAGCGACGAGTAATTGCTAGTTGATTGACGTCAGAGTAGCGTGACAAATTTTAAATAAAAGTCACGCCAACAAATTTAAATATTTGTAGATTAATGTGTAGAAAGTTATATATAACGGTTGGTTAATAACCACACGCTAAAGCAGGCCATTTAACCAATTATTTTAATTTATAAATTAATTTCTGCTAATATTTAAATAACAACATGTAAAGAAATTTATCAATTGCAACGAATGATTTACGAAATATCTGTACATTAACGTGTAATGTGTCAAAGTTGGGAGATAGTTGATTATTAGCGAGTGCAACCTAACGAGTAACTATTAATATTTTAAAAATATACTTTTTCTTCAAAATTTTAAATTAAAAAAAATCTCGAAGAAATAAAACACGGCAGCGATTGTTAAAATATGTTTGCATTAACTTATAATAAGTAACAGATTTAAGAAGTTAATCACCAGCGAATGTAAACAATCGAGTAATTATCAATTCCTATAAATATTATTTTTGTGCCGAATTTTAAATTAAGAAATTTATAAACTGCAACGAATGAATTTTAAAATATATTTACATTAGCTTTTAATATGCAAAAGTTGGAAGATACTTGGTCATTAGAGAGTGAAAACTAACGAGTAACTATCAATTCTTTTATCAATTTTTAAATGAGAAGTTAAAAATTTCTACACATTGACTTGCATAAATATTTAACGAATGAAGTCAAAATATAAACTGTTAACTTTTGACGAATCTTTTCTATTAGAGCGCAGACTAACTTTAAAAATGCCAAAAGTAATTAATATGTTCAACGAGTAGCGAGTTCACTTACCTCAATTATGTTCTTGTTGGTGAGCGATTCGTGTGGCTCATTGTATTCGGTGTACTTGAGCAGCACCCGATCCATATCGGTGCTGGCATACTGATACAGCTTGTTGCTCGACGAGAAGATGATCAGCGCGATCTCGCAGTCACAGAGCACTGACAGCTCGTAGGCTTTTTTCATAACGCCGAACTTGCGTTTGTTGAAGGTCACCTGGGGAATAAATGGGAGGTGCGGGGGGTAAAAGAAAGGAAAGTTTACAAAACTGTTTTCAAATTGCCTGCTCAAATATTTATGTAATTAGAGGCTAGCATCTTGGTACACTACTAACAGCGATTGGTAATGAATCGATTACGGCCAAGTCAAGGCCAAAAGACAAAAGTTATTGTCGTGTGCGAGTGTGTTAAGGTGTGTGTAAGCGTGTGTTCTTGACGCTGTTCATTTTGTTGTCAGTTATGACGCGTTTACGACTTGGTTAGGCATTAACCTTTACGATGCCACAAATGTCCTTTGCCTGGTCACGCACATTGGCATCGAGTGCTTCGTATCGAATCAAAAGCAACAGTTGCAAATTTGTAGCACAAAGTTGAGAGTATCATACGAGTATATAGTATATCGGAAGTAGTTGTCTTTGAGTATATAATTAATGGAAATTAAAGTAACTCAAATCGAAATTAATGAGCCAGATACTTAAGGCGGTTTATTTATAGTATTCTATTTTTGTTTATAAGCTAAAAATAAATGCAGTAGGCAGATTATGAATCTAGCACTCGATTTGTGCTTGAAATAAACTAATCAAATGTAAATGAACTGACTCTCAGCTAGCCAATGCCCAGCTGGGTGTGTGAATGCCTTTAACGCACATTTTATGGGCTTCTTTTGTAGCTCGAAGTCGAAGTACGTTGGCTTTTTAATTAATAAAGTTGTAGAAGCATTTCTATGGAAGCGACAACACACTCGAACGCATGAAAGCCAATAAAGGCATGCAAGCTCTGATTAAATTAAGTATACGCAGCGTTTAACTCACCTGTCGATTGCGCTCGTCGGTGATGCGTGAAATTTGAATTTTTTTGCGACCCATGGCAACAGATTCCAAATCAGATTTGATGCTCGAATATAATAATAATGATGATAGCTATACCCTTAGCACGTCTTCGGGGTGTAGTTGCTGTTCTTCTTCTTCTTCTTCTTGTTATTCAGGCTGTTGCGGCTGCAACCGTTGTTGTTGCTGTTGTTGTTGTTGGTAGGAAGATGCCTTAGTCCTGCTTATTTCAGGTGTTGTTGTTGTTGTTCTGGCAGATGTTGGGCATATTTAATACACATATAATGTACCTTCTCTCTCTCTTTCTATCTTTGTATATAATGGCTCTGTATATATATAAATTTGCTGGACGGCTTCTCGAAAACGGCAAATGTTTGTTTGTTTTTGTTTGAATTATTATTATTGTTGTTTGCAGTTAGTGATTGTTGTTGTTCCTTTATGTTAAATAAATATGTTGCTGTATAAAGTGTTCTCAGGTATCTGCAAAGAATGAAAGAAATTGAAATTGGATGTTGAGTAACCATGTGGACAACTTAAACAAAGCGCATCCTACGATGAGCAATCATATCATATTAGAGAAGAGAGAGAGCGAGAGTAACCGAACGAAGCTAAGGGTTAACCCACTTAGTGGCTGACTTCAAAGAGGATGCCCCGAGTCAGTGGCAGCCATTGAGCGAGCAACTTGTTGACGCTTCATTGGCCACGTGCCGAAAGTTCAATGCACCTCCCAGTCAGTCACTGTACACAACACAACACAACACAATGTGGTCCAGTCCAATGGTGACCCATTTATGTTGTTGTCTCTTGTGTGTGCTTTATACTATGTGTGTGTGGCCTATTAAGGACATTACTTGGGTTAATTTATGTGCTGCTGCTGCAGAGAGTGACCATTAGAAATCCTTTTGTAGGCTACTTTTTACCTTGGCTATTCGCCCTTCATTGAACGCAGTTCGCTGGACACGCTCTCACGCGTGATTAGCGCCATTTCCTGCGCACGCTTTGATGTCCTTCAGGTGCCCACGCAGCACACACACACACTAACCACACACACACACACAACTGAAATCAGTAGGCTCCAAAGAGCACTTCAAACTCAGTGGATAGCTGGCCACGTTTAGTACATTATTTATTCATCAAAGCAGAAACAAATTACAACACAAAAAAAATAAAAAAATAATAACAACAAAAATGTGTGCATCAAACTTTTCAAAATAACAAAAACTTGTTTGTTTGCTTTAAAAAGAAAAACAATAACAAACCGGAAAGTATGAGTGCAGGCAATTTTATAAAGCGAATAAATTCCAGAAATAAATTCTGATGAACTGCATATTAATGGCAACTATTTGCCAACTAATTGTCAAAAATGATGCCCGAAAATGCGTGGGCAATGATGTGCTGACAAGTTATGCTTAAAATGCAATTAAAAGTAAATAAATAAAATGTATTTTAGAAAGTGAAAAACATATAATATATGAAATTTTGTTATTCATAGCTTGCAATAATCATTATAATAATAATTTCTAATATTTCGACAGCATAGAAAATTCTTCATTTATTTACTTGCACAACAAGCTAATATACCCACTGTGCAAGCGCTCCATTACAGGATATAAAAGTATAAAAGACGCCTGTGGCTACTGTCAAGGCACGTGGCTGCAAAACGCGAGCTACTTCTCAGTGTCTGCCGTATGTGTGTGTGTGTGTCTCTTTGTGAATGTGTATGTGTGCTCTGTGTGTGAGTGTGTCTGGCTGTGTAAACATGGCAATTCTTGTTGCTCGCCACGCTACGCTACGCCACACAGGTCCAGGCACGGCGGGAAAGCGCAAATTTCCGAGTGCGAGTGCCGGAAATCGAGGCAGATGAATTTCAATTGCTTCTCCCGCTCGCTCGCTCGCTCGCTCGCTTGCTCGCCTGTCCTTAGTCGTTATTGTCCTTTTTGTCGCCTGTGTGTGAACTGAGAGCTGTGAGCGCTAGCCTGGCTTGTTTGTCCTCCGGCCAGGACAACTTTGCTGCCTTGGCAACGTTTGCTTAGAAATGAGTTCGCCTCACGCAGCAACAGCAACAGCAACAACAATACGGATATCAACGACGTCCTACGCAATATGTTTCAGCTTTCAACCCTGGACTGCCTTACAGCCTGCTTTATTGGGGGGTTTAGGAAATTGGGGTTGGGAGTAAACTCCACGTGCGGCAACCTTGACGTACAGACCTCGATTTCAAAAAGGAAAAGCGAATAGGAACAAACAACAACAACAAGAACAACAACAACAAAGGCATTGCATGGCCCGAAAAAAAAATTCGATACGAAAAATGATTATCTGGAGCGTGCGTGCGTTTTGTATATGTCATTATTGAAATAAAAGATATATGTGTGGAGAAGTTAGGCGGAAGGCGAACTTTGAATCGATATCGTGTATCGATAATGCACGGATGACGCTGCGATCCCAGATAAAGTATAAAACCAAAACGAATGGCAAATAGTTGCTCACACACACACAGTTTCGGTTAGTCATTGCTTAAGTAGTTTACTTGGCTTGCAAAGTTCTGTGTATGGAATTCGTCATATGTGCATATTACACATACGCAGCGTTGACAAAGGCGAAAGCAATTAAAACTATAAGTGACAAATCGAAAGGACACATAACACATAACGTATACGTAATGTGATATAAGCTCTCACTCACGTTGCTGTCATATTTGGTTTAAATAGTTGAGCAAACAGTTTAGCGTCCATAGTTAATTAAAACATCCCAAAAAAGTTGCTACTAATTAATGGCCAGCAATCATGGGACATATAATCCGGGCAAATATTGACACTAATCGACAGATTTGATTCGATTTGATTTGTTTGCTGTGACGCCGCCGCCTCAACATCGTCATCGTCATCAACATCATCATCATCATCATGCTGACATCTTCTGACCGAACACAAAGGAAGTATTGATATGGGTACCTTGATACCGCAGCATTTAACCACGGGCTGCACTTTCGCCATCGCTGAGTAAGAACTGAGGCAACTCATATTTTTAGTGTAAAGACGCCGATAAATGTTGACCTCAAGTTACTTACACACACACTTAAGTGTAACCAGATGCACACGCACACATACACACATGCATACGCATAACAAATGGAAGCTCAACCTATAATCATGATAAGGACCCGCATTGAAGTCGAAGTCGAAGTATCGAAGTAAACGACGACAACGGAAACAAAGAGAAATGCGTCATTGAACAGCACGAAACATGAATAATTGAAGCTGCTTAGCGGTTAGCACTTGGTGGGGAGGGGACGATGAGGTGGGTCTTGAGGCGTCGCTTAGCAGCTAGCAATTAAAGCTTTTTGTGTATTATACAATTTGGCATGCGTAATGCACAACATACACACACACACACATATACGGCCGCACAATAACTCATTTGATACGCTAAAAGACGTTAATTAAAATGTGCTAAAGACTCGAACTCAACTGAGCAACGCAAATGCAATTTGATGCGTTGCTCGACAGATAAAGCAAGAGATATTCGAATACATTTCAAAATAGACTCGCATTTCCCCCACACACTGAGAGCTCTATAAGCTCTGCAGGCTTTGAATAGCATACTTATGGGCGTTTGCTTAATGGCAAAGCAAATGCCAAGGAATTTAAAGAGTATTTTCTATTATTAAATGTACATTATATGCATAAAGTTGCGTACAAGTCAAACAATTGTTTTAACAAAATACTGTTTTACTGTATTAAACTGTTTTAAAAAATACTACATTTGTAGTGAAGCATGTATGAATACTTTATCTACGTATACGCAATATTTTAGTTAGAGAGTAATTTGTTTTATATGTTAAAAACTTTCATAAAAGTCAAAGTTGGTTGCCACAAAATACTGGTTAAATGTCTAGTCGAATGTATGTGCGTATACTTAATATACGTATACGCAATATTCTTACTCAGGAGTATACGTTTATTAGCTTTATTACATGTTTAAATGAACATAAAAGTTCGTTGTTGAAAAAAAAATTAAAGTTAACTACATATCATATTATACTTTATTTGCGTATACGCAATATTCATGTTAAAGAGTATTTTCTACTACATGTTTGAGTAAACATAAAAGTTAAATGTTTGTTGTTAAACAAAAATGATAGTACAACATAAGCGTATACTTCATCTACGTATGCGCAATATTCATATAAAATAGTTATCGAATAACTACAACATTATTTTTTGGTATTTATTACAGTTTTCTGTTTTTATTTCCGTTCTAAAAGTTATGTTCACAAAGTGAAGTGCGCTTTATTGCAGTTTGCATTAGTTTAGTTTTAGCTGGAAAGCGAAATTTATGATGCAATGAATTCCATAAACTACAGCCAATGACTTTTAAGATTTTCACTTTTGTTTTGTTCAAGTTTGCTGTTGTTGTTCATTGTTTTTGGCCACTTATCGATGCGAGGCTCTTATCGAAATCTGCATTTGCCGCTGCCGCAGCCGCAAATGCTGCGATTGCTACTGCTGCTGCTGCGGCTGCCACTTGCCACTTAGCGGCCATTTGACTGGCCAAGCCGATTAGATAGTCATTCACACGCTTCAAGTGCTTGAACAGTCAAAAAAAAAAAAAGTGGGATAGCAAAAGCTATAAATCAAAACGACACGTCACAGCCTTGTACAAGTGTGTGAGTACCAAAAAAAAAAAGTGCTGGGCAGGTGCACAAGTGAGTGCTAAGCACAAAGAAGGCCCCGAAAAAAAAGCGTTGTTTGTTAATTGCAAAGCAAAGTGACGTCGTTGGTGTGTTGGCAACCATCAGCTAATCAACCCGGACATGGATAGAATGGCAATGCTGCTGTTGCTGCTGCTGCTGTACTTGTAAACGTGAGAAGGAAAGTGTCTCGCCTGGGGTCATAACTTAACACAGTTTGTTTTGCATAGACAGCGCGACAATTAACCATTTGCGGTTGCAGTTGCAAGTTGACTGGGTCAGCAACGTGTTGGCGTATGGCACTTGAGCACAGCCAAAAGAAACAAACCACAAAACAAAGCACAAAAACAGTCAGCCAGGTAGGTTGGCAGGAAGGAAGGAAATTAACGTCTGAGAGCGAAAAGGATGCGCGCCTTAGATGTTTGTCGTAGGTTGTAGGCATGTGTGTCAAGACGACTTGTTATCACAGTAGTTTTCGTTGGCAATTAGAAGCTTGCCGACGACTGCAGCAACATTTTGCGCCATTTTAATTGGCCCAAAAGACGCGGGCCACAAAGTGCAACTAAGTCGCAGTCACCTCACAAAAGATGTATGCACAGATCATTAGGCAATTGGCCAAAAAATGAAAAAAATGATGTGTGTATGAGTGTATGCGTCCAATTTGTAATTAATTTGCATTGAATTAAATTGAGGAAGTTTGTCATCAAGATGAGTTGAATTGAGTTGAGTTTTATTAGCAGCGTTGCGGAATTAATTACGCACTCCCAGCGCATTTGATTAGCAAGTAATTCTGATTCTACGAATTACCGCAAAAATTTGTTGTAAGTAAACGAGGGTGCAAATATGTTAAAAGTGATATAAACAAAACTTGAGTTTGCTAATTAATCCTTAATATTTTGTATGCAATAAACAATAATTGTAATATTTGGTATGAATTAAGGAACGACAAATAAATTAATTTCATGTGTAATTCCAATATTTTGTGTAAGGAATTTCATGTGCTAATTAATCTCTAATCTGCATATAATCAACAATTCATAAAAAATATAATTTAAATACTGAATTTCTCCACAGATTCAAGAATATGTATTATTGAAACGTTTTAAAACCTAAAAACTGTATTTCAAATATTTTGTTTTAATTTTGAAAATATAATAATAGTACAATATTTTAAACTGCATAGTATATTTCAAAAGTACTAGCATATCGATATACTAAATATACTTTTCGGTGTAATTTAGGGTTTTTCGTTACAATTTCAGTATATTTTTAAAATAATATCGCTTTTTTTTGCTTTTATTGTCAGTATTTAATAATAATCATTTTGTATTATTTTTTAAAATTTAAAAATTCACAAAAGATATTTACTATACGTAATCTATTTTAGTTAAATTTTTAACTCTGAAGATAGAAAAATAAGAGTTGTCACATCTGTTTAACTCAAGTAATCTTCGTTTCTTTTCTCTTTTAATTTATTACCATCTCATTTCCTAAGCCATTTTCCTGCTAGAACTTCCCTCGCTTAAGCATATGAGTGCTATGAATGTTTATACGCAAATTCATTAAATGATTCATTAAATGATTTTGTTTGGGTTTCGTGGTTTTCTTTTGGTGAAACATCTTAAATTAATACCATTAAATGTATCGCTTGCAATTAGCAGCAGTTTGTTATTGTTGTTGTTGTTGTTGCTGTTGCGTTTGCTTTTGTTACGATTTACTGTAAGTAATTTATGCAAATTTTAAACTTTTCCGTATTATTTGGATGAATGAACTTTAGCTGAGTTGTTGGGAAACCAGTTCGACACTTGAAGCTGCTTCTGCTTCTCACTCTCAGCACAGCATTTGACATGAGACAGACACAAACACACACACACACTCGCAATTGGAGAGACCTTTCATAAATTTCATTTTTATTGCAGCAACAAAATTAAATAAATAATTTTTGTTCCCTCTCTTAAAGTCGTTTTAAATACTTGAATTTATGAACACGTTTGCAAACAAAAAAATGCAATTGAATTCATTGCAATTATTTTGTAAATGCTTCGTCGTCTTTTTGGGAGTTTTGCCTTTCGCTCCGTTTTAGTTCGTCTCGCAAGCTCTCGCCCACAAAACTCGCTCAGCAAGAGATTAATCAACTGCCTCTGATCGGGTTTTAGGGTCTGTCTCTGCTCTGTGTGCTTGCGTTTGCGTTAATGCGAGACACTTTGACACTCACATCTGACGATTTGTTATACTCGTAAATCCAACTTAATTAACGCCACGCGCAACGTCGCGTTTTAAAACGCACCCGAAACGCCTCATTTGCGGCTGCCATTGAGCCGCATCAAAGGCGGCAATACATTTCCTTTTAGTTCCGCTATTTGTTGGCATTTTTGGGATAGTTTTGCACAGCTGAAACTGTATCCTCAAATACAAAGTTGTTGAAATTTAAGACAATATGAAAAGGCTATTTCGACTGATGGATTTTTTTTTTGTAGGGTAGTTGACAAGGAAAGTCTTTAATTGAATTGGAAACCTTTAACATTACTTTTATGTTTTAAATATCCAAAGAATTCCTATATTTTAGTTCTCATAAAGAATTTATATGTATAAAAGGCACCGATTGAATTGTTAAATTGCAAACTTATAAAATTACTTTTATATTATATTAAGAATCATATTTTACTAAAGAATTTATATATTTTTTAAAGCTTAAAGGTTGACAAGGGAAACGACTCTAATTAATTTATAAGATTACCAACAAATGCAAATTATTATTATTATTATTGAAGTACTCTAAGAATTCTAAAATACGTAATTTTAAATTTTAATTAGGCCGTAGGATTCTTTAATGTTTTCAAGATTATTTAATTTCAAACTTAAAAAGTCATTTTTGTATCTTAGTATAGATAAAATAGCTTTATGCTGATCTAAAAGTTAAGACGTAATAGTTTTTTATTTCTTTTTATCTGTAAGCACAATTTAATTGAATGCGTGTGTCTATGTTTTGCAACTGCAAACATTTTTCAATTGCATTAACAATGATTGATAAGCAGAGTCAAGGTTTCTGCTGCTTCTTGAAAAAGAAGCGTCCTATGCTCGAAAATGAGAAACACGGGGACTACTTTGGACTGTTGCTCTATGTAATCATATCTTATCTGTGCCGAAAGGTATGAAACTGAGCATGAAAAGAGAGGCGGAAGAGTGTACAAAATAAACAAATGTGCAAAAAAAAGAAGAAGAAAAAACAATAAAGACGAAATCATAATAATAATCATTAAAATGTGACACAATCGCAGCAACCACAAAAAAAAAACGAAATATAACAAATTCATAAACTGAAGAACAATCATTAAATACATATATTGTATATATATATATATATTCTATATAGTATATGCGAACACCATTTGTTTCGGGTACCTTTTCGCCCGCTATGATAAGGCCCAGTCGAATAACTCTCCCTCTCGTTTCAGATAGTGCTGCGGCAATCACAACAACACCAACAACAACAACAATAACAATCCTTATCTAAATAATTTGTAGAGCGAAAAAATTCGATTGCAAATTTTCGCTGTTATCACACAAAACAGCGAAAGCAGTAAAAACGCAAACACACTTCAAACTTTTTGCCAAATTATTGATTGATAAAAATAACAAATACGCAAAAAAAAAAACAAAACTAAAAATACAAAAAAAAATAAAATTAACTTCGTTTTGCTCGTTTTTAATTTTGGTATTTATTTATTTATATGTTTTTTTTTCTGTTTGCCTTTTCTGTGTTTGCTTTTCATGCGTGTATGTGTGTGTGATACGATTAGCACTCAGCTTGAGGCCTAGGGCAAAGGTTTTGTCTTTGTGCCCTGCACGAAAACCCCGCTGACTGGTCAGCAGCCACCTTCCCACCCCCCCAAATGCCACCACCAACGGCGATTGTGTGCTATCAGATGTTGGTTATCTGTGTGTGAGATTAAATAACATTTCGAATATGCCGAGACATCGAGGAGCAAAATGTAGTAAAGTTCGTTTGAACTAAGGCGACAAACTTCCAAGAAGTTAAGCTCAAGTTTCTGGAAGTCAAATTTGCTGCTGTTTGCTGTGATGAGTTAGCAGAATAGTTTGCTGTTTACAATTGTTAAGAAAAATAACAAAATAAATGTAATTTCGTTATGGAATTTATAAATTCAATAAAATACATTATTGAAATAATTAAATTATGAAATAACTAGTCTCTAAAGCATTTAATTTCATAATTTTTAGACAGAATCAAGTCAATTTCTTGGCATACTTTGTAGACTAGTTTAAAGTAAGAAACAAATTTCAAAAGCCCTGAAATTTCTCAGTACTTAAACGGCATCAATTCATTCAATTCTTTGACATTGTTATAAAGCCATGGTCATCTATGAATTATAGAGAAATGCCTATAATAGGTGTCGAGCTATTCGAAACAGAACTACTTGGAAGTGCAATGTCTCATCAGGGCTCATGCCTCGGACAGTTGATTTGTGATAAGGGAAAGAAAACACAAAGTGAGTGTGGCAGATTTTTGCATGGCATTTAAAAGCCCTGCAAATGCAGCAAAGCAATGCAAACAGAAGCGGACAATTATCAGTCGGGCAATTATTCAGTCATTCAGTCAATAATTAAGTCAATCAGTTTGCCAATCGTTCAGTTTTGCGAGGAGCAACAAGAACTACATGCAAGAACTGATAACGTGTGTGAAGCAGTGGAAATGGATTTGAACTTCGTTAAAAACATACAAACAAACACACATAAGAATATGTTTCATGTATGTAACTGTAAGTGTATTGACAGCTTATCAGTTTGGCAAAAGTCTACACACACACACACACGCTGGAACTGAGCAGATGTTTGTGTGTGTGTGTGTGTGTATCTGTGGTCTGAAACATTTTGAGCATTAAATGCAAAAAAATATGAAGAATAGAAATTCATAAGAAAAGTAAAAGGCGCGATATAAATTGGCACGTTATTGTGCGTGTGTTAGCTTGTGTATGTGTGTGTGTGTGCGCGCGTTTGTGTGTATTCTCTATCAATACAAAATTTGATTGCAATGTTAACTGATAGACACGATGACGTCAGATGGCGGCTAATAAATGAAGTAACTCGCTTCGCTTAGAACGTCACGAACTTCCTAGTTTCAACAATTTTGGCAATAATTTCAATGTAGTATTTCTTATAGGCCACTTACATGATTTACAATCTTTGAAATTCCACTTTAATTGAGCAAAGAGGTTTTATTTTCTCTTTTTTTTTTTCTTTAAAAATGTCTCGAAAAATGTGCATACAAAATAAATTGTTTCTGTATAATGATAAATCGTTCAGCTTTGTGTTATTGTTTCACGATTTTATTTTATTAAAATATTTTTCCAAATATGTTTTTTATTTAATGCTTCTTTTAGACACACACTGACTGTCGTAGTATTGTTTTAATTATTTGTTGTGTGTTTGTTGAAATTGATTTCGAAATGTTTTAATTGTAAATATTTATAAACAAGAAGTCGCGATAGGCGAAACAAACACAACGGGTTGATGCGAGGGTCGGGGTGGGCGAAAGCCTCGCGAAATAAAAGTTAAAAATAAAATGTTATAAGTGGCATATGCATTGTTTTTTTTTTATTTTTGTTTTTCTCTGTTATTTTTAATTTGTAATTATTTTTAAATGTTGTGCCTTTTGTTTGTTTGAAATGTATTTTTGGAAATAGTGGACGTCAAAAATTGTTTATAGATTGGAGTATAAATAAATTATTGCGCGCAGCGGCATAATTTGCCTCATTTGCTTGCTTGCCACCTCTTTTACTATAATATTTTTTTCTTCGTTTTTATTATTATTTATTTATGTGTGTTTTTCTCTGGTTGTTTGGTATTTATTTATTTTGGGGTTTTCTTTGCTTATATTATTTTTTGTGTGTTTTGTGTGTGAGTTGTATTTTGTATTTGAAACAATCGCGCAAGAAAACGCGGCACAAACGCGAACGAAACGCGGAGATCTGAGAACTAAAGAAGCGGCGTTGCGAACGCGTACGAACGTACTGACGGATACGCCGAGCCGTTGACGTAGTCGCACGGCCCACCAGAGACACACGGATACGGCAATGGTATCTATCGGTATCGGTATCGCTTCACGAGTGCGCGTGTATGTGTGCGTCGCTGTGTCTGTGTAGCCTCGCGAATGCAGTGAGGATGTCGAATGAATCTCGTAATATTCGTTTTGTGGCAAACGAACGTACACACACTCACTCGCACACACACACACACTCACTCACACATACACACTCACTCAGAATGAGTGGGCAAAAGCTACACGGGCATTCTAACGGTGCCTGTGCCTGTGTATTGGTGCAACAGATTTCTGTTTTGTGTAACAAAATATCACGCATACACTCTCACACTTACGCTCCGTATGTTCGCTCAATCTCTCTCTCACTTGCTTGCGTTCTTTGTGTGCTTGTCCCGTTCGCACGTTTCGCTCTCTTATCGCTCTGACTCGCTTGCTCGCCCGCATTTGCTGGCCAGCACTGTTTGCACTCAGGAGCGCGCAGGCGCTTTGCATTTGAGTGCATTTGTCACGATTAACTTTTCCACTCGAAACGAAAGCAAAAGCCTCACAAATCGACCGTCGTTCGAGCGAGGAGTAGAGGCAAACAAGAAACATATGGTTTTTGTTTGCGCTCACTCAACCACACTGACACACACACACACACATACACATACAGAACAGCCGTTCGCTGTGCTACGTTGTTGTTGTTGCTGTTGCTGTTCATCTCCAGCAGCAACAGTTATTTTTCTGAAATTCCTTTTGCGGCTCACTTCGATTGCCACGCACCTGCCTCTCACCTCCCCTCCTTCGCGTTGAAGCTCTCTCTTTCGCTTTCGCTCTCGCTCTATTGCCTGCTCATAAATGTTAATTATCCATTTTGATGTACAGCTGCCTCCCAAAGGGGCCACCCCACTCATCTCCTCCCCCCCTCTCGTTGCTCGTTGCCTTGGTTTTCTCTCTGTATCCGTATTCGTAGTGCTACTTGGTAGTAGCTTCGCCCCTTGGCCACCCTCCCCCTTCTGACTCTCTATCAAATTCGAGTGCGAGTGTGAGTGTGAGTGCAAGTATGTGTGCGTCTGTCTGTCTGTCCGTCCGTCTGTTTGCCCGTCTATCTGTCTGTCTGTTTATTTATTCGACTCTCGTTTCATTCAGTTTTCCTTTCATTCTTTCAGTATTTTCTTTTTTTTTCTGTTTTTTTTTTTTTGCGCTTCTGTCATGTCACCGAACGCATTGTCCTTGTTTTTTGGGCCCACTCTAGAGTGCTTTAGGCATGCTTCCTGACGTTGCTTCAGAAAAACTTTGTTAACCTGCGTGTGGCAGCATAAAAAACACTGGCATTACAATGTGACCCACAAGCACTAAGAGTGCTTTAGGTTCATTCACGAATTCATAAATTCAATTTACCCTATAAACGTTTTTTAAATATGTTACCATCAATTGAAATACAACAAAATACAAAGAATAAACTAAAATGTTAACTTCTTTGTGTTCCAAAGAAAATGAAAACATTTTGTTACGATTAAGTTGATTTTTAAGTGGAATTTCTTATACGATTAATTGTTGATGATTAATCTAGGCAAGTTCTTGGAATAAACCCTAAACTATTGTTGGAAGGAAATCAAGAAATAAATTCTTATTGCCTTAGTCCAAATTTCTGTATTACCTTAAGTAAAGTTAAGTAAATTGTTGTATAAGCCATGCATCTAATATGTCAAGGTATTGACAAATGGAAAACACATAGAACTCAATTAACCTTCAATAGAATCGTATAAATGTGAAACGGGCTCGTGTTTGGTGACAACCATTAGTTAGCATGCAACACATTTAGGGTACAAATAGTCCGACATGGGTTCAAGGTGCAACAACCATATAATTTAAAATTGAGGAGGACTTGCTCAAGTTACCAGCTAATGGGTATGTGGATATATTGATTGCTGGTTAAATATAAATCACAATAACTCATCAAATTGACCTATGCCCACTTCAAAAAAACAGTTGACTACTCGACACTTTCTCTCACAGGATTACGCTGAGTATTTCTTCACAAAGTTGGTATTTTAATATACCGATCTTTTTCTGTTATATGTATGTAGATACAAGTCTGTACCTGCTGTGTGGTGATATTTCAGCGGCAGTTTACTTTACGAAATTCTGCAAAAAATCACGCATCGTCACAAGAAAGTTTACATTTACGACTTGCGAAGGGGCGCCACACATTGTTGCAGCCAACGAATGTGCAAAGGCGGGGGAGTGTGGCAGTAGCAGCAGCAGCAGCAGTTGTAATTGCAACATGGGAATGCAAATGTTGCGTTTGACCTCGAAGCGGCATCTGCAACTGCAACGTGCGTGTGTCCTTGTGACTTTTAACACCCCTGATGTTGATGCTGATGGTAATGTTAATGTTAATGCTCAGACTCAGACTTCGATGCTCAGATGCTGATGGCGACAACTGCCAGTCGACATCGTCTTCGTTGTCGTTGTTGTCGCCTTCTGCAGTTAATTCAATAAAATGAAACGCCGGTCGCATTTCGCGCATGTTCATGTCCAGAGTCAGTTCGGCGTAGCCGTGCAACATAGCCACACATGTGCAACATGCGGCAGGCGGCGACACATGCGCACTTTTGTGCCTGGCAATGTGTTGAGTCCGACTTTTGAATGCATTTGCCCTGGCACTTAACCGCTTTTCCTCAGTATTCTCGTTCTGCATCTCTCTCTCTCACTCTCACTAAGCGCGGCTGCTTTGCATTTGTTGTGTCTGTGTGTGTGTCTGTGTGTGTGTTGTCTTTGGCACCACGCAGGGGTTTCTACAACGTCGCACCCCAACCAAGATCAAGTCGAAGACCAACAACAGCAACAGCAACAGCAATAAGAATAAGTACAAGCCACGTGTTGTTTTTGTAACGCTGCGTAGGTAGTTTTTTTTTCCTTCATATAATTCATTCAAATCGTCTCGCTTTGAACGCAGTTGCGAGTTGCAGTGGCAAGCCAAAGCAAGCCTTTAGAGTTCAGCTGCTTCCAATTGTTACCTACCCCAAACACTCAGATTATATAGAATAGAATATCGATCACTTCTATGACTCCTTAGCTTTTATATATCATACATTCCCTTAATCATCATAAACTTAACTGTCTCAAAGTACTCATATTACAATTATATTCTTTTGCTATTTAAATAAATAATGATTTTATAAAGATATCATTTAAATTTAAGAGTCCTTTAAGTTAATCTAATAATCCAATTTCACTCATAGAAACTGCTAGTTTTCATTTCAAAAACAGAATTGTAGATTTAATTTTGTTCTTATTTTGCCGAAGTTTTAATAACAATTTGTTATAAAGCTAAGATATTAAAAGAGAATCTTTTTACAACAACTCTAGACCCAAACAGGATTGATTTAAGAATTTTAAATTGGAAATCGGATTGTGTGCTGTTTTCAGAGTTTTCTGAATCTTTTTAATAGTTCCTTTTAAATGATATTTTAAATTTTAAAATTAAATTTAAAATTTAAATTAAATTTCATATCAACCAATGATTTTCAAGCTACCAAAAATCAGGGAATAAATAAATCAGGGACTTCAATTAAAATCCGGCCGCTTAACTTTATTTTTATTAAGTCTTATCTCATTTAAATTAAATCTGTTTTAATTCTTTGTTATCCGCCAATATTTTATTTGTACTATTAAATGCAAAAATTTCCTTCTTAACTTACTTTGAAATGTTATTTCTTTTTAATGTTCAATCAATACAGTTTGAAGACTGATGGCTGCAGCTCAGACTAATGATAAGATTACACAAATGAGTGCATTAAATTAATTAAGAATTTAGCCACAAAACACATTGAGAACTCTCATTATGTCACTTTTTCAATCCGTCTCACCTTATTTCAATTAAGGCTTATAACACTTAAATCACACTCTCGAAGAAATCTTTTTTAAATCTTGAGATAGAGATAGGGTTTGCGGGTTTGTTCTTGGACCAATATTTTGCTCATCAATTGGTAGCAAAATATTTCCATAATAGCATAATAAGAACCGGGCTTAAATGCGAATCTCCCAATTGTGCACAGCACCAAGCACAAGCACAATTCCAATTGACCAACTTTGTGACTAATTTAAATGCAAGCGGTAGGCAAAAGCAAATAAAGAAGCAATGCCAGAAGCAATTAGGCCAGTAATTACTTGCGGGGTGTGGCATCAAATTGAATAAAAAGCTATGGCCAGATCTCAGAGAACAGACACAGAGACAGAGAGTTGTGCCCCAAAGGATCGGAGCATTAGCATTGCCTAATTACATTTCAATCGCATGTCTTAAAAGCCGCTTAAACTCTCAATCGTTCATCAAAATATGGACGAGTGTGTGTGTGTGTGTGTGTGAGTGTGCTTTGAGTACAATTTAAATGTGATTAGATATTGGCTTAAGGACAACGCCTGTAGGAACATCAAAAACAAAAAGAAACCAAAAACGAAGTGAACGAAACAAAAAAGAATAGCGAAAAAGTGTTTCCTTTTTTCCCAGACGTTGTCAACTGAAGCATGCCTAAACGGGCAATAAGGGAAGGTCCTTCCCCTCCTCCCCCTGCTCTACCTCGCCCCTGACCCCGCTGCTGGCGCATAAATACTCCATGGTTTGTCTCGTTTCGAGTTGCCTAATCTAATCAATTTTGTTGTTGCCCGCCCACACACAGACACAGACACACAACGCTTCAGAAGCAACAAGAGGCAGCCGCCTGTCAGCTCCAATAAGGCTACCTTTAACATGTGTGTGTGTGTGTGTGTGTGTTTGAGAGAGAGTGAAGGAGAGGGAAAGAAGCAGCTTTTTGGGGCAGCTGAGCGGCAGCGGTGAAAGCATTTCACTGTTTGCATCAATGATGAGCAGCAGTTGAGAAGAAGAGCACGACACACGGCACACGGTTGTTCCTGCCACACGGCGTGTGGCGGCGGCCTGTTAAAGTGGCTGCAAAACGTGGCCATGACAGGCAACCATTCCCCCCTACCTCTCCCCTTGCTTCTTCCATTATTCAGTGAACGGGTTGTCAGTTGCATTGGCTTGCAACTGTTAACTGTTTATTAAAAAAACAACAACAAAAACTTTAAAACATTTTCGCATTTATTTCGGCTTTAAGTAAGCCTTTTTCCTCTTTCTCGTTTACCTCGCGTTAACCATTTGAAAACTTGTGACAAACTGACACATTTTCACTTTCGTTTCACATGTTTCCCAGGTTGATCCTGGGCTACCCCCAACGCAAACTACCCCAACTGAGTGGCTGAGTGGCCCCAATTCGACAGTGTGACAGCGCACACAAATGGCAAATAAAAGTTGTACGAACCTGCCAGGACAAATATTTCATGCAAATGCCTTGGCAAGGACACGTGCAGTAAAAGGTTTTCATGCTGCCCACACAATGCCACACAAAATTATAATTGAAATGGATGCTTTCAAAGTACTACATCCGCCTCGCTTCTCTATATATCTATCCATGTATATTCCTGTATCTACTTCAAGGTAAGAGCCAGGAGGCAAAAAAATACGAGGAATAGAGCATGGCATTAATTGATTTGGACAAGCGGATAAGTGATTTCCTTTACGGTTTTCCTGCCGAATTTCATTCATGCAAAATTCATTGATGAAAGCGAGAGCAAACGCAAAAACAAGCGCAAAATGTTGCTTAGAGGCAAAAACTAAGTTAATATGCAAACATAACTAATCAAATCTGAGAAAGCAAATAAAAGTATTTTCATGTTTATTGGCCACTTCAAGGACAACTAGGACAACAATTTATACTATATTCAACGTCAGCTGGCACAAATAATTGCTGACTGCTCTGATACACAATTCACACGATTAAACTATTATAATAATATGGTTCGAAAGAGCAGCTCGCCAATCAACATGAACTAATTCTTGATCTAAATTTAAATAATCTATTTATTAATTGTATTGACAATAAATATGTTAAATTTATTTGACTTTTTTAAGCAATAGTTTCTTGAATCTAGCTTTCAATTTTTGATATAATTTTAATTATGTTTGAAATACTGCAACGATGGTGATTTTTTGTTTAAATTTTATTGTTTATGAAGACAAAACGTTTAATTTGTTTATAGCGGAATCAATCAAGGCTTATTGATTTGGTTGACAATATGGTATATTTTGCACTTTGTGGTATATTTTAAATGTAGTAGTATATAGATATACCAAATATAGCCTTCGGTATATTAAATTGGTATATTTTAAGAAGTTAGCGTTTGTTGCATCCTCGACTAAAGCTTTCTTTCTTGTTTTTAATGTTAAGGCTTTCAAACCATCAAATATCCTAAAGAATGTTAACCCTCAATGTTGTATGTTGAAAAAAACCTAAAAAGAGATTTCAGGGGGTATATCTCTATATTAAATTAGTAAATGCCTATCACACTCTACTGCAGCTTTCTTACTCTGTTCAAAAATGGAAGATCTAAAAACCCAAATATGAAAAATAATGCTCTTTCTCAAAGACTTTTCACTTGGTAGAGCATTCAGTGTCTGTGTGCCACATTTCAAACAAACATTCAGCACTCAGGCAATTGAATATATTGAATATTTTTGTACATTTACGTTGGAAGCTACGCGTGCTGTCACAGCGCAGAGAGCAGACATCAGGTAATCATTTTGAAATCAGCATCACATTTCTATAGCAGGCATATCAATCATTATGACTATGCTATTTTGCTTGACTGTCTGTCATAAACGTGCAGGGACACACACACACACACACACACTGACACACATACATTCACATAGTATATTGCGGTAAGTAAGGCCCAGGGAAACTTTAACTGTTTGGAGTCGTAGATGGATGCTACGGTTCGCTGGGCAGGTGTAGGACAACAGCAGACAGATAGACAAGTTGGGAGTGTGGTGGAAGAGGGGGGGTCAGAGGCAGAGCCAAAGCATTGGAAATTGACAGCTTAGTGGGTGGGCGATAAAGAAAAGTGTCCCACGCACACACACACACACATACAGGCACACACAAACACAATGGCATACTTGCAAACGCATCCTGAAGCGACGCCTCACATAATATGATATATTTTTAATGTCTTTATTATGTTCCATTGAGTGTAAATATTTGCCTTGTGCACAAACACACACACACACACACACACTTGCACACTCGCACACACACACACACACTGTCAGCTCATAGCAGCTGAAGTAGCAGAAGATGCTCCATAATACGCGGCACGTGCTGTGCGTTTCAAGTTAAGCCATGAAGCAGATACAAAACTTTTCATTTCTCTTCACTTATAAAGAAGCAAGCACAAGTAGCAGAGAGAGAGCGAGAGAGAGAGAGGACAGTACCCGCGGGGGAGGTAAAGACTCAAAGCCTGGGGGGCGCCTTTCACACTCACCTTGTTAAAGTTTCCTTTTGCGTGCGCAAACAACAGGTACAAAAAGTTCCACTGCAAAGAAATAAAGAATGGGAGAGAAAAAAGCATGAGCAACAACACCAACAACAATATAAAGAGAATTTGTTTCAAAAGTGAATCAAATGAATACAATGAGTGCTCAAAGAACTCAATTTTCTATTGGCATGACGACAACACTGCCAGCCAATTAATCTTGCCTGTCGAAGCCGAAGTCGAAGGCGTGCTCGACTTTCCAGCAAAACACGCAATTTATGACGATCAGTTCAATGCACACGCGTGTCTCCCATAACCTCCTGCAAAGGGGACCCAAGTCAGGCAGCCAAGCAGCCAGATGAGCCGAAAAACGGGCCAAAGAGTTGGCCCCCCTGAGCTGGCTTAACCACGCTGCAGCAATTGAAACTGTCTCGAGTTGCTCTACTCTGAAATACCCTGCACTTAAGTGGCATTTAACTAGCTAATGGATATGGATATGAATTTAAGGTTTAATTAGATACCCATTGTTAAATATGGTAGTAAGCTCATATATCCTTTATATATATTTATAATAGTCAAGTAATTTTAAGAAGCAACAACGAACTTAATTGCTTTGGTTGACAATCTGGTATATTTTGCTCTTAACGGCATATTTTCAATGCAGTACTGTGTTGTTTTACCATGTATGTATATCTTTTGGTATATTTTAATGTGTTTCGATATATCAATTTGGTATATTTTAACGACAATACCGCTTTCGCACTGTTTTGCGTTTATTAAAAATGTGAATGTCTATTTGAGCACATTCAACTGAAGATTTCTTGCTCTCCAATAAAATGGAAAAAATCAAAATAACTTTTTAAATAATCAATGTTTCGGTTTTTACTGTTATGTGTTCAATACATGTTAATATCTTCTGGCAAAAATTTACGAATTTCTTTATTTTTTAAAAACTCCATATTAAAATCATGCTGTATGCAGTAAAACAAAGAATTTTAATGCTAAAAACAGAATTTTGAATACTTTATTTTTGTGCCAAAAGTGTAATATAGAGAAAATACTATATGTTTTTTTAACAGTGTCGTTGATAACTCTAAATAAAAGTTTAGGAACAAAAATAGTATGCAAAAACATTTAGCTGCCTCAAAAAAGGATTTTTTCCCTTGACTTCTATTTCAATCCTTTTACACATCAGGTATACCCGTTGTTCACCCTTCCAGGGTATTAAAATACGCCATGTGCCACACACACACACACACACACAAGCTACACTCTCGCACTTTGCATGAGTCCAACTTAGTGAGGGGCATTGTCTCTTTGTGCAGCGCAAAAGCGAGTTTAAAGTTGAAAGGATACCATAAATCTTTGCAGCCTGATGCAAAGCGACAGCCACAACAGCCTCCACACAACACTTGCACTCTCTTCTCTCTCTTCTCGCTCTTTCTCGTTTGCTCTCTTTTTGTGAATATGCGATTGTCATGATGATTCCGGCTTGGCAGCAGAACATTGACAGCTCGGGGTTTAGAGTGTCTCACATGGCTAAAGCCGAATCAAACCGCACCAGACATGCATAAATCTGCTCGACTCTGTGTTCTCTGTTCTGCATAACATCAGAACGAATGCGAATGAAGACTGATGTGGCATTAGGGAGTTACTGGATGAACTTTTCATAAGTATTACGTATAGAAATGTGAGTGACTTGTGCAGTCTTCAAATCAAGGCTAATAGCAAAACTTTGCCCAGCAATCAAATACAGTTTTGAACAAGTTTTGCAAATAAATACGAATGACACAAATCAAAAATAATTACTTAAGTCTAAGCACTAGGCTTTCGTTCATTCTTCAAGCAAATATATTTATCTCATAAAGTTTTTATACACGAGAGAAATAAGCAGAGCTAAGGCTGGAATTTTGAAAGCTGCTCAGTTTAGTTTTTTGTAAAAAGAATTTATTGTTGAAACATTCTTGACTTTAGGCAAGCTTTAATCACCGTCTGCAAAGCAAAGTTCAAATCTTTAATAGTATCTCATAGTTTTAAGGCAGAGTATATAAGAAATCAATAGACACATCTGTCACTCAGTCAAATCAAAATGCACATCATTCGTCACTTTCCCTTTTCAGCCCACTATTACTCGTTAAAAAAAAAAGACGAACACAATATCAAATAAAATCAATGGCCAGCTGAGAGCGATGTTGTGACGTCAGTTGCTCAGCTGTTGATGGATAATTTTATACAGGCGGACAGAGCTAAGCAACAAATCGGAAATCCTGCACGCGATTTACTATATTTATAACTAAAGTGCGTATGCTCAATCAGCTGTTGGTCTCATGTCGACCCCAAAAACAAAAAAAGATATATATGCAGGGGAAACAGAAGGAACTACCGAGAGTGTTGTTGTCTCGTCAGAGGCTGTAAAAGCGAACCAAACACCAAAAAACATACGCAACATGTGTGCACAATTTGTAGTTGTTGTTGCTCATGTTGTTGTTGTTGTTGTTGTTGGCACGCAGCACATGGCGCAAGATTCGGCTCATGAAATGAACCGTATATGTGCCAAAAAGTCAATGATAGACAAAACACAAACAGACAGAGAGAAGGGAAGAGGAGAGAGGGATGGCGTATCGGTTAGCTGATACAAATATTTGGTTTTCAAGCAAGCGCATTTCCCGGCTCCCGTCTCCATCTCAAGTGTGCACATCCTTTGGCTTCCTTTCTTGATCGCAAATGCATTGCCAACTAAATACTCAAGTGCTACGTTCAATTCATTTTATGACCTGGGACGCATTTCTCTGTCTCTGTCTCTATATCATCTGTGTGTGTGTGTGTGTAGTTTTCTCACCTAACATGGCGAGCGTAGATTTCGACAGAGATCTGCTGTGGCAGGAAAATATATATGTACATATAAGCTACTCTATGTATGAACATTTCCTTTGATTTCTCAGTCACATACATAAGCATACAATATATGTATATGTATATACTTCTGTGTCTGCAGACACAAATGTTATTGACGTCGCCGTCCGGGCACCGTCGATAGCGCATTGCCCAGACACAGGGCGGGGTAAGAGACACACACACACACACACACATACACACACGTTGGCAACAGCCATACGTTGACTTCGCCTGGGACTGCTCTCGATGCTCGGTGCTCGATGCTCAGTTCTCGTTTTGTTGTTGGGACTCTGGCTGATGTTACCGTTAAAAGAAATGCAATTAAAATGAATCTCTAGACCCCTAAAAACTTCAAGCAGCAACAGCAACAGAAGCAGCAGCAGCCGCCGCAAAGCGTTGCCCGCTGCAGTTGCAGTAGCGGAAGCAATTAGTAAACTGAGCAGTCTTCCCATATAACATATAGAGACGCATCGTAATCCCCATAGCAAATCTCTGTCCGCCTCACGCGTGCTCTACGTGGCATTTTCTGTGATGGCTGCACTTTTTCTTCTTCTGCTGCTTCTGCTGCTGTTGCTGTGAGGTAAGACTACATATGCCTCTGCCTTGGGGAAACGCACTTAAGGAAGTGCATTATATAGTATATATGTATATGTTGTATGTGTGTTTGGAGGAGGCTGTCGGATCTGCTTTGCTGTTGCTTGCCCACCCCAACTTTTGAGTTGCAGCCGCAAACGTAGGAAAAACGGAACACGTTTCATTTTGTGTGCAATCCTTTCGACAGTCTCTGCCTACTCCCCTTTCTCCACCTCCTCCCTGTCTTTCTCATTCCAACCCTAGCACCTTCTTCCCCCTCGCTGAGACATTCATAATTTTTATAATTTGTTGATGTGTCATATTGTGTTTCCTAATTTGATTTCTACGCTTATGACGACTTCGGGGCGGAACTACTCAAAATAGAACTCAATATTACATCTAGGCGAAGTGAATTTATTCTATATATATATATATATATATATGTACATCCCGTGAGTCAATTTAGAAAAATCATACAATTAGAAGTCATAGTCAAATCTCTCTCTTTTTGAGTTGATAACAGCAAGCTAATGAATATTATTCGTACTCTCTACAATACAAGATGGATATGAGTAATTACAATGAAAGCTTTTCAAAGTAATGAGTAATTACAATAAAAGCTTTAAAAGGTTTCTTATACATTCCTATGCTAGTTTTCTATTATAGTTAAGGTCTTTGTTCTATTAAACATGAATTTTACAAACTATACATATTTAATATAGAATTTCTTTAGATTTCTTTACATTATTGAAACTTTTTTGGAATAAAATATAGTAAAATTTCTATAGCTTAGTACTCTGCTTATTCTATAGTTAAACAATTAAGAAAGTTACAGTCGAGTTTGCCCGACTGTGAGATACCCGCTACCCATTTTGAATAAAAACAAAATATTGCTGTATTTTTTTTTCAAAATATACCAAAAATACAAATATACTAAAAATATACCAAACTGTATATTTGCTATATCGATATAGTACCACATTCAAAATATACCATAGACGGCACAATATACCAGATTGTCGGCCAACGCTTGTTATTCGATTTTATTGATTTGCGGGGGCGGAAGTGGGCGTGGCAAAAATTTGAAACAAATTTGATCTGCGTGCAAACATAACAAATGCTGTCGAAAAAAAATTATAGCTCTATCTCTTATAGACTCTGAAATCTAGGTGTTCATACGGACAGACGGACAGACACACAGACGGAGAGTCGGACAGACGGACATGCCTAGATCGTCTCAGCTGCTGATGCTGATCAAGAATATATATACTTTATAGGGTCAGAGATGCCTCCTTCTACCTGTTATATTTTTCTTCTACCCTATGGGTAGCGGGTATAAAAATCATTGCTTCGCCATTTTGAAATACGCCAAATTTCCTTGACTAATAAACGATACTCATGACATATCCAGAACTTTAAAAGCTTAAACAATACAAAAACATCTGAATATTATTTTACTAATAAGAATTTCCTCTGCAGTTGATGCCCCGCACATTAACTGTAGACAGATTGGCGCAGCGGATTAGGAAGCAGCACAAACAGTCCTCAATAATTTTGCACTCAATGCGCACACAAGCAACGACAGGCCTCCTTTTTGGCTCAGTCTTTTGCTTTTCTTCGCCACCTCCCACCATCCACACAACAACATTCGACTGGAAATCGTTGGACCACCCAGCCAGCAGCTGTTGGTTGCAATAACAAAAATGCAAAAAAAAAGAAAAAAAAAAATGGGAAGACAACATGGATAATACAAGACAATAAAAACAAACAATAAAATTGAGAAAAAACAAGTAAGAAAGCTACAGTCGAGTGCACTCGACTGTGAGATACCCGCTACCCATTTTGAATAAAAGAAATATATTTTGCGATAATTTTCTCAAAATATACCGAATATACTGCAAAAATACTAAAAATATACCAAATAGTATATTTGGTATATTGATATAGTACCGCATTCAAAATATACCATAGACGGCACAATATACCAGATTGTCATCTAAAGCAACTAAGACCCCTAGTAAGTAGGCGTGTTTGCCCATACAAAAGTATTTCTTTAATAACTTCGACAATTTTCATCTGATCGCAACCAAATTTTCAGGAATCAAAACTACTATAGTTATTATTATATATACCAAAATTCGCAACTCTAACTTTAAAATTACGCTTGTTATTCGATTTTTTTGATTTGCGGGGGCGGAAGTGGGCGTGGCAAAAATTTGAAACAAACTTGATCTGCGTGCAAACATAACAAATGCTGTCGAAAAAAAATTATAGCTCTATCTCTTATAGTCTCTGAGATCTAGGTGTTCATACGGACGGACGGACAGACACACAGACACACAGACACACAGACGGACAGACGGACAGACGGACATGGCTAGATCGTCTCGGCTGTTAAAGCTGATCAAGAATATATATACTTTATAGGGTCGGAGATGCCTCCTTCTACCTGTTACATACATTTCCTGCCGGCACAAAGTTATAATACCCTTCTACCCTATGGGTAGCGGGTATAAAAAGGAAAACAACATTGAACGATGATGCAGACAACGAGTATGTGTATATAGAAGAATGTCTAACTGTCTGTTTATGTATCTTTCGATGTGTATCTGTATCTGTAGCCTGTGGCTGTGGCGCTGCATAAATAAAAGTTCAGATTTAGCTGTGGCACGTGCCAACTTGTTAAAAATATGTATCGCACATATCTATAAAAGCAAAATAAAAATAACTGCCAGCAAAAAAAAAAATAATGCTAAATACAATTGTGTAAAAATAAAATGGAAACACAATTAGCAATCAATTTGTTTATTTCAATAGAATAGGCGAGTGAAAAGTGCAAGAGCCAAAAACCAATTCAAACACAATTGATAATTTTATTTCTTTTTTTTTTTACTATACTTTGCGAAAGGGGAGTAAATGAGTAGATGAACGGGGAGGGAGTCCGAGTGTGTGTGTGTGTGGTGTGTGGGGCTGTAAGTATTTATAAGCTGCGACCTGTTGTCTGCCATTCATTCAGCAAACAGAATAACAACAGCAACAACAAGTTGGCCAAAATAAGACGGGCCAAGTTAAATATAAAACAAAAACAAATGTTAAATTTAGTTATGGATATTTTCAGAAATACACACAACCCACCGTAGCAGACGAAGAAGCAAGAGCAGACAACAGAGCGGGCCAGAAGGGGGGAAATCTATAAAAATTATCCTTTTTCTGTTGATTTTTATTTATAAAGCACAGCGCTAATTGATCGAAAACGAAACAGCAGAAACAGAAGCAGAAGCAGAAGAAAAAGTCTTAAGCGTTAGTTAACGCGCATTGCGTCGACTGCGACTATTCAAAATGGCGGACGCGATCAGCTCACATTCTCTGCCCTTCTTCGCACACACCTTACCCCCCTCCACGATGCAAAGCGCATGCGCAAAAAGTTGCCAGCCACTGTCTATGTATGCGTGCATGTGTGCATGTGCATGTGACGACTAGCGCTCTCTCACATTCGCTCTGGCCATCCTGCTCATGCTCTCGCTATTGTTCTCGCTCTCTCTTTGCTGGCCGCCATTTGCATTTGCTGTCTAAATATAGACAACGCTTTGGCTGCGGCTGCTGCTGCGGCTGATCATCGCATAGGTGAGAGAGAGCGCACATCTCTCTCTGTGTGAGTATGTGTGTGTATGTGAGTCACATTACGTGGCGCTGCTTTGGTCCCCCATCCATGTACGTCACTCATTTGTATATGTGTGTGTGTGGCTGCTGGCTGCGATGTTTTCTTTTCTCCCCCCCCTCTGTGCACTCACCGCGCTGCTTGCTGATTAAATTACAGTGCTTTTGCTTGAAAAACAACATTTTTTCGGCTTGTTCTTCTTGCTGTTGATGATGCTGCTTCTGCTGCTGTCGTTGTTGTTGTTGTTATCGTTATTGTTGTTGCTTTCGTTTCGAAATTTTTCCAAATGCCCCACACTAAATGTTGCCCCTGTTGGCCTCTAAGACAGGTGCTGCCGTGCCGCAAGGCGTTACGAAAACACTGCCAAGAGTCCGAGTACAGTTGCAAAATCATCAATTGTGCTCCCTTTACAACCTTTTGGATCGGCTGCATCTGCTGTAAGTCGTCGCCATTTGCGCAGCTGCAGGCACACACACACACTCACACTCACAAGCACACACACACATACCTATGAGCCTTACTATATACTGTAGAGAGATTTTGTTTTGCTCTTGTTACTGACGTTTCATATAAACATTTCTGTATACAGTAAATTCAACAATTTGTTTCTCCCTATGTGTGTGTGTTTGTGCTGAAAACACATGGAAAATAATACAGTAAATATACAGCAGCAACATCGTAGAGCAATGATACTTGATCTTTGTTATACTTTTGCAAGAATGTGAGAAAATCAAAGGGATTTCGAATTTGGACAAATTCTTAATTAGTTCATCAGCTCAGGTAAAGAAATTGCTATAGTAATGCAGCTTTTACATTAGGAATTCTCAAAATTGAATTATCTGAAATTCTCCACTTTTAGAAGTAATTGGAGTGAAACTATATATTCTGTAGAAAATAAATGATTCTTATATTAGTTTCGTTAAGTTATTATCGTAAAATGAAATTCATTTAAATTAAAATGGTATTTTGATAATAACAAGTTTGTCATTAGAAAAATCGAATTTCTCAACAAGTAAAAAAGTTACAGTTGAGTTTGCTCTATTCTGAGATTCTAGCTACCCATTTTAGGTAAAGTAAAATACTGAAAGTCAACATTTTTTAAAATATACCAAATTAGTATAACTCACAAATACTAAAATGTACCAAATATATGCCAGTGTTTTCTTTAAAATATACCGAAATAACTAGCACTCAAAAATATCAATATGTACCAGAAATATAACAACATACTATAATCAAAATATACCACAGAGCACCAAATATACCAGATGTTTACCCTTATGGGGTCGGAGATGGCTCCTTCTGTCTCTTATATACATTTCCTTTGACACAATGTGTAGCAGGTATAATTACTCGCCTGTCAATTAATTTAGGGAAGCCATTGGTAACAATCGCTAAGCTCTGAAATAAGTGCTTATATTGTCATGTTTATTCCTTGTGACCTTTTAGCTAATGTTAAACGACTTCAGACAGTTCATTATCAAATTGATTAGCTAATTAAAGAGATACAAAAGCTTGCTTAAATATTCAATAGTCCAACTAATAATTAACTAACAGTTTTTTAGAATTTGCGAAAATACAAAAATCAACAGCTGTAAATTCTGCCTGTTGACCATAAAGAAAGCTGGCCACAGCTGCTGGGCCAAGTAAAACCAATTATGAGTTGTCAATCCGAGGCGCAAAGTTGTCAATTGTGAGATCGCTGTTGGGTACAGTAGGCAAGACATGAAACAACTATTCGAATATGCAAGCGAAATCTGGCAGAGGCAGAAGAAAAACAATTCCTAATTCGCAAATAGTAGAGAGAAAAGTGGACAAGAACAAATAAACAAATGAATCTAGAAAGAAAAACAACAAGATGAAAGTGTCGCCATTTTGCAAAGTCTTTTGGCGCTGCGATTTCTTTTTTTTTTCGTTTTGGTTTTTTTTGCATGTTATTCTTTTGGTTCTTTAGCTCTTTGGCTGTGCAAGAGTGTGTTGTGAGTTGCACTCTGTGATGAGTCTGATATTTTCACGCTTAATCACTAACTGTCCCCATGAGCAGAGGACCCATTGGATGTCGGCATCGTTGTCTGCGGCGACAGAGAAGACAACAAGACACAAACATTTTGGAACAGGGCCAAAATACTTGATGCTGCAAATGAAATGGCAGAACGTCGAGCACAAAATGCAAAATGCAAAATGCACACACAAAATGTCAGGCATGAAAAACGTCTGAGGGATGGTGGGGGAGGGAAGCGGAAAAAGGAAAAGTGCAAGCAGGGAAGGAGCAGCATCAAAACTCGAGCCAAAAGATGCGACATGGACTGACAGCAAGAAAATTGAAAGAACGAACGATACGCAACAACAACAGCAACAACAACAACATTCGAGAAATGGGGGGAAAAACTTTAATTTTCTTTTATTGCGGTCGTCGCGCGCAATAATTGCACGTAAACAACAACAGCAAGCTGAAAATTTCGACTGCTCATTTGCTTTGCGATTCGGCCAGATTTTTATGAGATTTCGCTTCAGGTACACACACACACACACACACATGGCATTCATATGTGTGAGTGTGTGTGTGTGTGTGTTTTGAGTATTACACAAGACGCGTGCTTGAATTCTTGATGTTGCCCCGCATCATTTGCCACCCTCCTCCCCCCAAAAAGTATACTGACATCACACACACACATGCATGAATATTTTATAATTTCCATGCGAGCAAAAGAAAGCGTGTGTGTGTGTGTGTGCGTGTGTGAGTGGAAGTGGAAGGGAGACGGAAACATTTCAACCAAATTGCCTGCAATGACGTTCAATATTTTGCTTTTCTTTTTTTTTTTTGTGTATTTTCAAATGTTTGTATGACGCACTTTCATTTGCCTCCTTTTTTCATGAGTGTGTTCATCATTTTATTTGGGGGAAAAAAGCGAAAGGAATAATATCCGCCTTATAAATAATATCAACTGGAAATGCGCAATGTGAAAAGTAAAAGTTGTCAGATTTTTACTTTTATTTTTATGCAGCATTGAATTGCTTCTTTATCTATCCACATCGATGCTCTGCTCTCATTAAAGCTGTAATCTAACGCTTAATTTTTTCGCATTTGCCTGTTTGCCTGCTGCTGCTGTTGCTTCTGCTGTTGCCATGGCATTAAAGCCACCCAATGAAACGGGCCAACGAGCCAAAAAGACGCAAGAAATTTCTTGGCAAATGTTTTACGTTAATTGAACGCCAAGAAATACCATCGCCCCACATCAATGCTGTGCGTGTGCTGTCCGTCCATCCGTCTGTCTGTCTGTCCGTCCGTCCGTCCATCTGTCTGTCCTTCCGTCCGTCCGTCCATTGTGCACACAAAATACATGCTCAGCTGTTGTTGTAGGTCTCGCCCCGGTAATACCAAAACTTATATACAGTATATACGCACGATGCGAGAATGTGTCGACTCGCCTGTACAGTGATTGCTCGTTAAAACTGATTTTAGCTAGAGAGATCACGAGATCTACAAGCAACAAAATGAATGCACGACTTTCGAAATATCCTAGGAACTGTCCCAAATTGACAAAACTACAGAAAAGCGTATAAAATACATTTGGTGCTCTGCTGCAAACCGATCTAAATTAAACGCTCAGCATAATTAATTGACGAAATCTTATTTCAAGAATTTATGTACTGGAATTCTTGTCTCAAGAAGAAGAAGTTTCTTCTTATCATTAACTTAAAATACATTTTTTTTAACTAAATTTTAAGCTCAAGATCGAAATCTTATTTCAAGAATTTCTTAATATGGAATTCTTATCTCAAGAATTTGATGTAAGCAGCGCAAAACTTTCTTCGTATCATTAAACACAAAATACGTTTTTTGTAATCCTAACACTAAAGTTTTAGATCGAATTCCTATTTAAAAAATTTCTAAGTCTTGAATTCTTATGTCAAGAATTTTATGTAATCTTTGTAAAACTTTCTTCTTAGTTTAATTATTTCAATAAAAGTACTCTTCAAATATTTCCAATCTTAAAATAAAAATGTAACATCGAAAATTCAAGAATTTATAAATTCTAGTTTGAAGAATTGTATTTAAAATTTTTATTCTTACTCTGAGAACGTAATTTTTTTCATTCTTATATCTTCTATCTATCTATTTCCATCTAAAATTTGCATCTTAATTTCAAAACTTATGATCAAATCTGTATTAAACAAATTTTGTTAATCAGCAATTTCTGATTTCAAGAATTTTGCCTAAAAATAAAAACGTTTTCAAGCTCAAAATTATTTAAAGTTGTACAATATTATTCAACTAACTTTGTCAAAAATAAAATATTCATTAAATATTTACAAACTTTCAAAGATTTTAAATTTTATTGTGATTTAAAATCCGCTTCTATAACTAGAATACATTTTTAAATTTTTCAATAAATTTTTCAAATTGTTTCAATTTATTTTTCAAACACTTTTGTTGATTTTAAATTTTATTGTGGTTCAAAATCAACTTCTATAATTTTATTACCTTTTTATTTTATTTATTTTTATAAAACTTTTGACGATTTTAAATTCCATTGTAATTTAAAATCAACTTCTATAATTGTAATATATTTTTTTATAATTCAATTTCAGTTAATTTTCACAACTTTTATCTTACCTGCCAAATGCCGCTGTTGAGCAACATGAAAAAGTCCAACGTGTTTCTAGTGACAACTAGTTAACATCATATTATAATTGTAATAAATATATCTACGTATATATATTTATTTGTCTGTTGTGTAAATATGGCAAAATTTGAAAGCCACTTTGAACTGTGTGTACTTTTTTTTAGGTGTATTATTTCCTGATTCCTGAATATAGTTTACTTAATTATTGTTATTGTGGCGTCTTTCAATTGACTCTGACTTTGTTGCTGTTGTTGCGATTTCCATCTAATTTTTCTCCTATGCTGCAGTCGAATTGTGCAACTGCAAAGAGATGGGAAAAGAGAACAACAATGAGTGAGAATATTAATCAATATTGAGAGGGAGTAAACCAATTCTTATTTACGTCATGTGGCTAAGGTTGAAATGGAGTTTGCGACACGAGAATCGAGAGACAGCTTCCTGTGGGTCTTAAGCCTACACGTTTCTGTTGCCTGTTGCATATGCAACAAGTCTGATTGTGAAACAGTTAAGGGTTTTTGAGGTTGCGGTATTTGCGGCAGATGGCAAAAGGTGCAAAAGTTTAGACTTCAACGACTGTAAGAATATCCTTGAAAGTGACGTTCAGAGTGAAAGTTTGTATAAACAATAAAGTGAAAATTGCTGAGCAAAGAACTCTTAGTGACAACTTGTAAGTAACTTAGTCATTGAATAGACTTTTGATTTATTTGAATTATAAGAATAATTATTAACAATAATAGCAAATACAAGCAAAAAAGTAGTGCTCAGTTTATATGTGGAAAAAGTCTAGAAATAAAATAAATATTGATAAAATGCTGAGCAGAAAATTTCTAGTAGCAAATGCGGGGGAAAGTGATGAAAGTAGTTCACTATTTAATATAATGAATAAGTCTAAGATAAAAGTAAATATTATTGATCCAAAATTACTTATTGGTAACATTTAATTCTATTGACGTTTAATTTATTTAAATATATGTGTCTTTATTAACAATAACAGGCAAATGTTGTGAAAAGTCATTGAAGTAAATAATATAGAAATAAAGTTCATATTTTGATGTGCTAAATAGAAAAGTAAGAAAAGTCTTTGAATTTGTTTCTTTAAGTAGTAATAACGAGTAACATTTAATTACCCAAAATCATATGTGTTTTTTTTGGTATTCAATAGAGTATAAGTAAATTTACCTAATATTGAAATGAAGCTAACTTTAAATGATCGTTTTATATTTAATTGTTATATGATGTAGATTTGAAATACCTTTTGTTCAGAAATAAATATTATTTTGCCTATTCAAATTTATCTCTTTAACCTCTTTTTTCCATTTCATTCCTAACTATCCTTTACAATATAAAATACGTTCACTTGCATCTTTTGCTATTATTCTAATAAAGTGTTTTTTAATCACTTCATAATTGAGATTTTTATTCTTATTCCTATTTTATAGTAATAGTATAGTAGTATTCTTATTTTTATAGTAGCTCATTATTTAATAATTTTATTGTATAATAATAATAATGATAAACAATAATAAAAATGATAAATCTGAAATAGCTTTTAAGTGAAGCTGTTGTGTTTTATATTTGTTTAATTTCATGAGCTATTGCCAGCTAATTTCCCTCAATATCAGTAGCATATATACCTTATTTTTGGGGCACTTGATTTACAGGGTATAGACAAGAGGCAAATGCGCGTGCTGTTCTCAACGCCCACATGCCAGGCGCTCGGCTCTCCTGTAGTGTCTTTCTGAATGTGTGTGTGTATGTGTGCGTGTGTGTGTGAGTGTGCGCATAGTCGAGCGTGTGGGTGGCTAATGAAATGCTTCAACAGCAGCAGCGACATCAACCGCATCCATCTACACACATACACACTCGTACAAACACACATTCACATACACATCCACCTACGTTGATCAGTTCTGGCCCCGTGCCGCATTTGTATCTCTGTATCTTTCGCATCGATGTATCTGTATCTGTATCTGCTCAAGCGTATGTGTTAGTATGTGTGAGTGCGTGTGTGTTGTGTGTTGTCATGGCAAGCGGAGGCAACAGCAACAACAACAGCAACAACAACAGCAACAACAACAACAACATCAACAGCAGACACAAACAGAGCTTTTCCAGCGGGTCCAAATTGTCTACAGTTTTTCCTTTTTGCCCAGTGCGATAAAGAGCGAGATGGCAATAACAGAGAGCAGAAAGTGGTGTGAGTGAGAGATGGCAAAATGGAATGCAGACTGAACACAGTTGTCTATAATAAATTGTTGGGCTCCCGACTTTTCGGCTCTTTGTCATGATTTTCGACATTTTTGTCAATGTTTTCTTCTTTCTCGTGGCGCTTTTTTCCTCTTCTTCCTCCTCTTCGTTCTCACTACTTGATTTTTATGACATTCCCTCACACAAACACACGGACAAAGAGCACACACACACACGCCCACACCTATGGCACATTCCCCCTCTCTCTCTCTCTCTCTTTGTCCCTCCCACCTCCTCTTCGCCTACTTTTCAGCTACCCTTCATTGTGTAAATCATGTGAGGCCGAGACACAACAATTAATGAATAAGTTACCAAATATTCTTGTAAATATTTCCATAATATACTCATACAATAATCTTTCGACTGTTGTTGTTGGGCTTTTCTTTTCTTTTCTTCTTTTTTTTGGCTGGCATTTGAAATGCTTGAGCAAAATGGCGTCGCATTTTGGCGGGCAGCGGCCAAGAGAGACAGAGAGGGGGGAAGCAGGGGAGAGGCAGTGTAAGCAGCCTCAGTGAGGCGCTTTTGTAATTTCTGGCATTCGGCCAAAGTCTACACAAATTTGCGTAAATAAACAACAACATTTTGTTGCAATTTAGAAAGAGTCGTTAATGCTTCTAGTTGTTTCTTTCGGTCGCAAAGAATTGCACGAAGTTTTTGCACAACACATTTTTTTGGCGAGGCGAGTGCCAAAAACAAAAACAAAAAACTAACAACAACGCAAAAAAAAGGGGACACACAACCGACTCGAAATAGTACATAATACTCAACATACGACACAAGTTTGCAACATCGTCTCCCCATACATAGAGAGGAACGTCATCTCACAGCTCCAAAGTGGAGTCTCGATGTATGTGTGTGTGTGTGTGTGTGTGTGCGTATTGGATTACAGCGGAAACGGAAGCGCTTAACGCATGTGATTGGCATGGCAGACATGTCGCCTTCTAACCCCAAAAAAACAACTGTTCGAGGATGCCCTCTAGATGTGGCTAATCCTTGACTAAGCTATTAAATTATAGAGCGCAAGGCGAGAGAAGCACTTTTAACACCTTGCGCATAATTGAGTGTGTAGAGGTACAAAATAAGGCAAATGTAGATAAGGAATTCATTGATTTATTAATAGAATAGAATAATGTTCATACTATTTACTTCATAGTCGCAAATATTAAATAAATGTAGAGCTCACTTTGTAATGATTTGTAATAAGGTATGTAAGAGAAATTGAAACAAATAAGAAAGATAATCGATATAATCGAAGATATTTTAAAGAAGAGCATAACAGTTCGGTATTTATTAATAACGTAAAAATACTAAAATATACAGAAGGCTATATTTGGTATTATATTGTACTACATTACAAAAAATTACACTATAGAATACTAAACATATCAGATTGTCAGTTAAAGCAGTTAAAATCCTATTGAAATTTTTGTAATACAAAAGTATTTCTTAAGCAACTTTTACAACTTTCATCTGATCGCATCAAAGTTTTGAGAAATCATATATACTGTAGTTTTTAATGTATCGTGACTCTAGCTTATCATTCGATTATTTTTTTAACTAGTATTAAATATTGAAAATTACTGATACAGAATATAAATTAGTTTACTATTTATTTTGAATATCAATATATCATTTAGTTAGGTATTTATTTTCTTTGAGTTTTTTTTTTTAAATGCGATGCCTTAGTTAAAAGCTGAAATATTCATTCAATGATTTTTTGAAAATATGTGATTTGTTAGTTAAGAATCTAAATCTAAAAATAAGTTAAATGTCGAATATTTCAAAAACATGGGATTAAAAGAAGCTCAAACTTGTTCTAGAACTTTTTAAAACACAAAATATAATGAACATAGATTGCTTGGAGTTTAGAAACAAACTTGACTTCAACTGTTGGTTTTATTGTTTCAAGGTTCTAGTTAATTTAAACATTAAATTAATCAACCAGCTTATTTTTAAGCCTCACAAACTTGCCCTCTACCCGTTAAAATGCATACAAGAAGCTAGCAAAATGTTTTTAAGATGTAAAATCCTCAAAGAGCTTATCACATTGTGTCTCGTCTCATGCCAATGAAAAATCCCTCAAAAGTTATTTGTTGTTATTGTTGACGTATGCTCAGTCATTCACACTCTGTGTAAAACCGCTTAGTTATAGCCTGCAGCTACAAAAAGCAACTTATAAAATACAATAGAAACACTCGGCAGGTGGATTGAGGGATTAGTTGGAAACTAAGAAGCTTTACAGCTCTTCTTATTGCCAGCAGCCAAGTTGAGAGTGCGTCACAAATATTAACATTAAAGTTGAAAACGAAAAAAAAAGTTCTAATGTTAATTTAATAATTGTTTTGCTAGCTTGCTTACAATTGATTTTGATTTGGTGTGTGGCGCCATCTATCAAGATGTTTGCGCAGCTGATCGTGTTGCTGATGCCGCCATCTGTGTGCGGTGATAAAAGCTAGCGCCATCTGGCGTTCAGCCACAAGTGTTGGCAACATTTGAGCTTCTGGCAACATTTGCCAATTGCTTGGCAACATTATGTTAAATAACATTGTTGTTGTAGTCGCTGTTATCGCTGCCCGTTATTGTTGTTGTTGTTGTAATTCACTTTGCGCGATTTTTCGTAGGAAAACAACAAAGAACAGATGTTTTCTTTTCGACTTTATTTTGGGAAATTTTATTGCTTTGACAGATTTTCACTTTTCAACACACAGAAAGATCGATCAATTTTTTTTTCGCTTTTTTTTTTGCTGACCCCACACAGCAACTGAATCACTTTAGTTGTTGATGAATTATTTAGCACATTGTTGTTAATTTACACTGTCAATTATTGCACAGTTAATTGAACCGCGCGGCAACTGCGAGAGAGGGCGAGAAAGAGACGGACGGAGACAAAGAGGCGCGTCCTTCGATAACGAAAAGAATGCAATTTGAATTGAATTTTTATTTTTTTTTTATGTTGCTTATTATAACACATATTTTAAGCAATTATGCACAATTTATTAATTCACTTGATTCACGCACGCAATGTATAATTATTGTATTGAGGATCGGATGCGATCGTATCGGAACGGATTGGATCGGATCGGATCGGATCGAAATGAAAATATGTCTGTGCACGATATTTCCTACACTTCACTTTACTGGCACAGAAAATCGCATATACAACGAGAATGTATAATTATAAATAAATGTTCTATAAAAAACGCTTTTTTGTTCGCTCTTGTTTGTTGTTGTTGTTGCTGTTGTTGTTGTTGTAGTTGTTGCTGCTGCTGTTGTGTGTGAGTTTGTGTTGGTCTTGTGTGTTTTTGAGCCATTTTAATTTTAGAGGTAACCCAAAATAAATAACCAACCATTCCGCAGGCAGAACGCGGCCAGAAAGAAGCACCTTTCAACAACAACAACAACAATAACAACAACAAATACAAAAGCAACAACAACTGACATAAAAATAAAATCCTACTTGAACAATTGAGTTAAATGCTTGAAACAACAAAAATTGTACAAGCCAGCTGAGCTTCTCTCTCTCTCACACTCTCTTGCTCTCTCTCTCTCTGTGTTCCTTGTTGGCTTTCTCTTACTTTCACCGCGTGTTTGATAAGCTTCTCGAGTTAAGCGTTTCGAAAGCGTTTTAATGGGGTTTTCATGCGAATTGCTGCTCGTTTTTCTTATTTCAAGTGTTTGCTCAAAGGATTTGCGGCTTGGCTTTCACTTTCTCTTTCACTTTCACTGAGCTCGGCCTAAAGCCACAAATGACGTCGGCCAATGAATTGAGAACACACCAACAAAGACGAATCAAAAAAAAAGGTAAGAAAATATTAGCTGCATAAAATATGGCAAAAGAAACCTAATGAGATTATAACGGACGGCACATTATCAATGCCATTTAATAATCAATTACGTTGCGAACTTGTCGCTTTTTATAAGTTTGGACTTTCTTGAGGATTACAATAAAGTAAGATGGTAATTTAATGGTTTGCTAAGCTGCCAAAAGTGCATAAAGATTGTTATCTTTTAATTGGTTTTCTCAAAGAGTTTAAGCTAAGACAAGTTAAGTATATTTTTAGGAGTTCGATAGTACGTAACAAAAATTATCGATAGTATATAAATTTAATGTTTTTTAATTGGTTTTCTCAAGAGTTTTCATTAAGAATATACCGAGTATTGATACTGAGTAAAATACTAGATTATCGGTAGCAGATTCAATTACAATTCGATAGTAAATTGAACCGCTAACTATCGTTTATCGTTACAGGAAACCCAAAGGCTTGCTAAGTTGGCAACACTTCAAAAATAAGTTTCTCTTTTAATGGAATCAAGAGTACAAGAGTTTTGGGAATATACCGCATATTGATACTGAGTAAAAATACTAGATATCGATAGCACATTAAATGTATATTGCATAGGTTGTATATTGTTTATCGCTACCGGCATAAAGAGAAGACCCAAAGAGGTTTATCTTTTAATAGAATCACGAGTTTCCACTAAGGCAAGCAAAGTATATTTTTAGGCAAATACAGCATAAGAATACTGAATAAAATATACTAGATTATCGATAGCACATTCAATCACATTTCGATAGAAAATGCAGACGCTATTTATCATTTATCGCAACCGATACAAAGAGAAAACGCAGAGGTTTATCTTTTAATAGAATCAAAAGTATAAACTAATAGATATAAAGTATATTTTTAGGCAAATACAGCATAAGAATACTGAATAAAATATACTAGATTATCGATAGCACATCACAATCACAGTTCGATAGTGAATTAATCGTTTATCGTTACCGGCACAAAAAGGAAACCGTAAAGCGGGAATCGATTCCTTTTTTTTTGCGTTTTGTCGAACGCGTTGCGACGCGTTTGATTGCTCGGCCGATGCGCTAATAAAGCTCTTAATTCTGGCCGATCGCTCGAAATAAATCGAAAGGCCGAGGCACACACACACAAATACACACACACAGAGGCAGAGAGATAAACATACTACAATGAAATATTTTAAAATTAAAGCAATTTTTCGTATTATTTTTGGTTTTCTTTGTTTTTGTTATTGTATAAGTATTTCGGTTGTGTCGACGCTGTGTTGTCTGCTATGCTGTGTGCTGTGTTCTGTGCTGTGGTTTGCTTGCTGTTGCTTTGACTACCGATCTCCTTCGACTAAATTAAAGAAAGGAAATCTGCTGCTTGTTGTGCCTGAGCATCTGTTTCTGTTTTCTGTTTTCCGCTTCTTATTTCTCGGTTTCTTTTTTTTCTGCGCTGTGGTTTCAATAATATTTCTAGTGTTGCATTTGGAATTGGAAAGCGTATGTGTGTGTGTGAGTGTGTAAGTGTGACGAGTGTGCGCGAGTTTCGTTTTTGTAAATAAATATATCACTTATTTTTACAATCAGAGACGCCGCCGACGCACTGCAAAATATGCAAATAAGTATAACAATCTCTTTTCAGCCCGAGTGCACTTGCAACTTGTGCCCTTCTATCTATTGCCCCCTGCCCCATGCCACCGCTCGCGTTTGTTGTGTCCGACGTCTGCCTCTCAATGTTTATGAACTTTCTTTCTGCTGCTGCCAATTTCTGTATTTAAAATTAGCACACAAAAGTGAAAACATCAATATTTTTACATTTTTCAATATGCACGATTTTTTCTATGGAAATTCCAACAAGGAGTTATTTTTAAAACGACGCCCGCCCGCTGCTGCTGCTTCTGCTGTTGTTGTTGTTGCTCTTGCTGTTCTTCTTCTTATTCTACTTATTATTGCTGTTGTTGCTGTCAAGAGCGGGAAAGAGAGGGGAGCCAAAAAAATGCGTCTGTTTATTGTCAAAATCCTTCCTCAAGTAATTGGCAAATATGTGACGTCTGAATGCAGTCAGTCTTCCTCTTTCTTTCCCTCTCTCTCAGGCTGTCTCCCTCTTCTGCTCTCTCTCTCTCTCTCTTTCGCTCTCTCCCTTCCTTTCACTACCCACTTATGTAAGCCATTGGTCACGTGTGCTGGCAGCATGAGTTTTGCTTGAATTTTAAAGTCAGTGCAACTTTTGCGCCTCAAAGTATGCTTCACATTTTGCGCAGCATAAAAGTTAATACATTAATGCGAAATTCAATGAGTTTCACACACACACAGACAGAGACTGAGCCTGTACGCTTAATTAAAGCGAAGGCAGGATTCTGTGCAGCTTTTGCGGCATTATTGTCCCTCTTCCAATGGAGCAACTCATGAATACGTTTACTCTGTTACTACTTGCGGTTAATATCTAACACGCACACACACACTTACACACACACTTTCACACACACATTCGCTTAGCAGGTGTGTGCTCAAAATGTATGTAAGCGTAAAATTTTATTGAAAGTGATGAATTAATGAGGCGTTAAATGAATAAATGTGTATTCTCTTGCCGCCCTATTGAACCGGAAGTTGCCACAACAAAATGGCGCGCACCAAACACTCAGCAGCATCCTAAGCAGCATCCCCCACCCCTTTCCCTCTTTCTCCCTTCATTCCCTTTTCTTGCGCTGTGTGAGAACTAACATAATTATTAAAATTGAGCATTAAACGAGTTTAATTCAAGCAACAACAATATTAATTGCGTAGCATTTCAATCTTCGTCACGTGCCGCATTTCCGGAACAGTAATTTTATCATGTTGCTCGCTATTTGTTTGTTTGTTGTTTCCTGCATTACTTACAGCAGCATCTACCGCAATTAATTTCAAGCAAATACAATTAAGTTTCAATATTATTTGCATAACATTTATTTTTTGTTTCGTTACCTTTCGGGTTTAAAGTCGCCGCCGTCAATGGGTTGCGTCTCCACAGAAAGTTGTCAATCTGCAAATGTGAATAAAAAGAAAGATTTTAGAACTTGTTTTCAATATTATATAACATGGCCAAATACATTTATCAGCTCATTGAATGCTGTAGTTGTTATTCAATATTAATGCAAGATCTATGCAAATTTTATTTACTTTCTGCACAGCTTTCTAACTGTCCCAAATAATGAATGATGCGCTCTAATGAATTTCATCACAGAACTTGACAGACGAGATGAACGCAACAAAATTATATTTTAATTGGCTAAAAGAAAGTTTTTGCAACAATATATTTAAATAATTGTTTAGTGCAAAAAGTTTTAACAAGCAGTTAAAAGTCAGACGTAATATTTAACTATATTTATTAAATATGACAGGATAAATTCTGTAATTTGAAATGAATATTATACATAAACTAGAAGCATATAAAACAGGCTGAAGGATTCATCTTCGACTAAATAAAGTATATAAGTTCTTAACCATCCTCAACAGCCGAGGCGACATAATATGTCATAGATCTTAGACACTATAAGAGAAAGAGCTCTAAATTTTGTTGACAACACTTATTATGATGGTCTGCGGTTCAGGCTTGTTTTAGATACTTGCCCCGCCTACTTCCATTCCAGCAAATTATACAAGAATTGCAATAGCAAGTGTATTTTCTACCTAAAATACCAATTTTTGGTAAATAGGGTATTAAAAACAGTCTTTAAAATTCCTCATCATGCTCCTTAGTATCTCAAGCTCAATGGTATATTTTAAATAGTATATCGGTGTACCAAATCCAGTCTTTATGATTATATAAGTTATTGGAGAACTAAATTTATATGACAAAAAAACATTGTCGCAGTCAGTGCTTAGTTGCTTTGGTTTAACAATCTGGTATATTTTCTACTCCACGGTGTATTTTCAATGTACCAAATACAGTCACTAGTATATTTTAGTATTTTTTGGAAAGCTTATTTGTTATTTTTCCTAACCATGAGTTTAATCAGATAAAAATTTTATAATTTAATTAATAAATCATTTGATTTGACAAAAAAAAAACGGATTCGGTAATCGGTTCTTAGTTGCTTTGGTTCATAATCTGGTATATGTATATTATACTAAGTGGTATATTTTGTATGTAGAAGTATACAAATACAGCATTTGGTATATTTTTGTACTTATTCGAAATACAAATTTGGTATAATTTAAGAATAATATCGCACTGTTTGATTTTATTTCTGCAACTTTCATAATAGTTCTTTTAAGATTTAAACATATTTAATGTAAAGTTTTTGGCTTTAAGTTTTATGTTGTTATTGTTCTATTTTTAAATTAAATGAAATAGTTTATTTATATGTAGACTTTAAATAAATAGAAAAAATGAAATATGCCTACACACACATTTGCATACGTATTTTAACAAACACTTTTTGATGGCTCGTTGTTTGTTTGTTGGTTCGTTTTTCAGTTATTGATGATATGCCATCAAATCCATTTTCATGCGCACGAAACGCGCTATTAAAAACCAATAGCTGCTCACACAGCCTGTCAAATGAACACACACACACTCACACATACACACACACACACTTGCATCCACTTTGATAGCCAAGTTATAGAGGATAACACGATTTTATGCTATAACAAGCCATTAGCGCCAAGAGGGAAAACCAAAACTAAATCCTAAAGTCGCACCATCAGGTGCCAGGCACGCAAAAGGATTTCCCTCAACACACACACACACAAACACACACGCACACATATTCGTCTGCACATTTATGCAAAAATGCTGAAAAATAGGCGAAAATCAAAGAAAATGCAATTTAGTTTTATGAGTTCGAATCGCAACTAAAATAAAGCCAAATAAATGTTATGATAGATACCAATTTGTTTGCCATTTGTTATGCGCGAATAGAATAGAGGGGCATAAAGAGGAAGAGAGGGAGAAGAAGAGTGGGGCATCAGAATGCAACCTGCGTGCAATGCGGTGTCAATCATACGAGAGTGAGTGCTTGCTTCGTAGCTTGTAGCAAGAGTGGCAAGTTAACACACGTTGCCACATAGTCAACAAACACAGCCGCATTGCATTTCCGCTGCGGCAGATAACAACAAACCAAACAGCAGCAGCAACAACAATAACAACAACAACGACTTCAGCAACTTGGTATGCAAATGCCGGCTTCGACAAGGTTCCAACGGAGACCAAGACCAACAGAGACCCAACCCAACCTTTGTCCAAGGCGCAGTTCAAGCCATTCACTTCGTGACTTTGGTCAGCTGTGCGACGAAATCAAATGGCAAACTTCAGTTGCAGTTTCGCTTTCGCTTTTGTTTCTACTTTTAGCTGGACAATGCGCGAGAGCTTCCTAAGAACTTGGAATCCAAAAAGAGTAACTCAGTTCCAATAAAATTAAAATGTATAACTTTTTTCATAATTAAATCCTTTCCTAGAATATGATTCATATATCTTTTAAAATTAGTTTTGAGCGTTTTGATAAGCTATCATTTAGTTGTTCTATTATTATAAGCAATTTGAATTACATTTTTATGATAGGTGAACAAACTCAATGTGAAAAATAAGTATTAAAAATTAAACGTAGTTTTTAATAGAAATGTTTTTGGAATAACTTATTAACTTTATCATCTGATGGTAGATTATGATTACGACTTATTATCAGAACTAAAATTCAATTTTTCATATTTAAGGACCAATAATGACTAGTTTAGTCACTATTCATTAATAGTCTTGGCATCATAATAAATAAATAGATTCTTAAAGTTCTTAATAAACCCAATGAATTTCATGAAAATGTTTACTAAACATTTTTATTTTCAAAGATTTAGTAGTTTGTACAATAATCGAAAGTTTTTTATGTATAAATTACGGTACGTCTATATATATTACTGTTCTATATTTTACTAATACTACTACTGTACTCTATTTAAAAGTATAAACAAAAATAAGGAAGGAAATTAAAAAGAATGTTTTAATATCTCTAAGATCGTTTAGTCTCTGAGATCTTTAAGTTGTTTATACGATTTCTGTTATTATATTTAATATCTTTGTGCAAGAAATTTAATAAAATTGTCATTTAATGTTGTCAATATATCATATTCATAAAACTTTTGGAACCACCCTCGCAGCTTGCATACGAAATGCCAAGTCTATATGCATTTTCATTTACATGTCCTTGAAATGAACGCCACTTCGACTTGCGGCAAGTGACGTTGACTGTAAACTGTCTGCGACTTTGGCACTGTGCCTGTAATTGATAAACCATGCCACATGCCACATGCCACCTTAAGCCACCCCGCAAGCAATCGGCCTAATCCGCGACATACAACGAAGCGCGTTTAGCCCTTTAGAAAAGTCAAGTCTAAGCAAATGCAAGTGAATGCGATTTGCATTTCTAATCGACTTGCAAATGTCGCCGGAAATGGCCGCAAACATAAAGCCAAACACACACACACACACACACTCAAGACAACACAACAACACACAAACTTACAGTTGTTGGGGGTTGTTTTTTCGAGTATTTTGATTAGCAGCAGGCGCCAAAATTTGACAGCAAAACAAACACAGAAATAAAACGCCACAAAGTATGCAACACTTTCTTTACACTGCTCCAAAGCCCAAAAGTCAACAGTGGCTACAAACTATATTTGTACGCTCGCTCAGTTTGCCAGCTGCCCGTTTTTAGGCATCTAATTTTAGCAGCAAAGTTGAAAGTTGAAAGCGAGCTTCCGCGCTTTGCGCCACTTGACGTCAGCGGCAGCCATATTGTGTGCAATATTCAAATGTTGACTTCGCTTAAATTATGCATTTTATTCAATGGTCGCACAGCAGTGGGTAAAATTCCCCAAATGCTGTGACAGCTAATTGAAAATTCCGTTGCATACTCAGCGGCGAGTGAAACTCAAATTGAATCGAACGCAACAAAGAAGTTGAGTGCGAGAAAAGAGAGCGAGAGAGAGCTTTGAGTGAGCGCACGCATTGAGTGAGGACTGCAAGTGAACACGCCCCCTAGCGTCAGCTAACTGCAATTCACCAGTGCCAAAGCCAGGCAGCAACACAACGCCAACCCCCGTTCAAGTTCAATGCAATACGAAGAGGGCAGCGACGTTGGCCTTGACGACGGCGGTGGCGGCGGCGGCGTCGCCCATGAGAATCGTGTGACAAGTTGCCAAGCGGCGATAAATGCGGCAAGTGGAGGAATGCAAAAACAAAAAAAAAAAAAAAAAAAAAAAAAAAAGGGGGCGCCCGCTTTTGCGTAATGTGGGCGTGGGCGTGAAAGGGCGTAACGGTCAGCGTTTTGCAGAGTCCAAGAGCGAGGTTAGAGGTGAGTGTTTCTATGTCGCAGTGTGCGTGTGTGAATATACACATACATACATATGTATATTAGAGCGTGTAAAGCAGGCTTTTTGCTTGAACGAATACCAAAGGTAAACAATGCAATTCTTAGAGCACCTAAAGCAATAATAATAGATGCCCTGTGAATTGCGATAACTTTTCTGCTGCCTATCGAAATGTCAAGTCACATCGATTTATCGAAAATGGTGAAATTTCTGGGTTACTCACGTGAGTCATGTGTAACGATTACTTTGTTTTCAAAACTATGAAAACTTCAAATGTGTGGAATATTTTTTATTAATTAATTATAAAGAAAAATTCTTTATTTTATTTAAAGCAGAAATTAGACAACAACATTAAACTGTACATTGAAATAATAACAAAACACAAAACCGTGAATTTTAATAGTGTAAGTTTAGAAAATTATATTTTGTGTACTTATGCTGCATTTATTAGCCTTATTTACAGGGTATTTATAGTTAAAAACCTATGCTTTCCCTTGCCATCAAAAACCAAAGAACTGAGCTATCTGCACTTTTCTTGTTTGTTTGTTGTCCTAATTGGACTGCATAACGACAAAGAAATTGCATAAGACAATGCGATTATTTTGTTTGAATGCCCAAGTCAAATGTTACGCTGCAAAATATACCACAGGGAAATTACAGTGTTCAACTAAATACAATATTTGGGAAATTGAATGTCAGTTAATTGACATTTAAATAAAATTCAAGCTATCAAATTTACCACCCACACAATATTTGCACTTTTTTTTTTTTTAACTTTTTTGCATTTTATCTGACAAGCCGTGAGCAAGAGCGAATTTTTGTTTCATCAATTGGCACGTCGCAGCAAATAAGGTTTAATGACTCGAGCGAATAAATAAAATATTTAAATACCTTCTGTGTAGAGCAATTAAATTAATACATATCATTATAAAATATGGAACAAAAAAAAGAATAATGGCCATAAAATAATTGCAAGCAAAGAGAATTTGCTGTGTAGTCATGCGACCTTAACTGATAAATAAAGTTGAAGCAATAGATAATGAAATTGTATTGAGATATGCCACATGTTGACCTATGATAGTGTTTCTTATTATGTAGTATTGCCATGACGTCGTATACTTGATATTGAAATGCTATGCTAAATTTATTGGCGTCACATGGGAAGCTCGTGGCAAGCGCAGCAATTACATGTTTACATACTTGCAACAATCATAAAAGATACACAAACAGACAGAGACAGAGACAACAGCGAAAAGCGCAAAGTCGTTTAATCAGCTCAACAAATAGGAATATTGCCCAGATAAATGTCACCCATAATGTTACCATTGTTGTTGCTTTTGTCGCAGACACATGCTTTTGTGGCACACTCGACACAGAATCAACAACTTAACTAAAGTCACGTGTAAACATTCGAAAATGCTGTAAATTGGTATTTATTGCAAGTGGAGAAGCAGCAGCAACGCAGCCTCAGCAACAACGAAACGAAACTGAGCACACACACAAACACATTCGAACATTCACACAAAGACGCACGCGAGAGCAAAGTGAATAAAATGTGATAAACAGAAAACGGCGAAAAGTCAACAAAATTGCGAGTTCAACTGAAAAGAAGCAACGAAAATACAAACACAAACATATTTACACACACTCACACTCAGGCATGCACACATTGTTGTTTGCATGTGGGAGCCGGAATCCAATTAGAATAAAGCTCTCTCAGCGCGCACAGGTTGTGAGAGAGAGCATCGCGAAAGAGAGTGAGAGAGCAGCTTTCTGCAGCAAAGCGCGGGCTGCTGCATAAAATGACATCACAACAACAACAACAACAGCGACAACAACTCACCAGACCAGACGCGCTGCGCAGTGCGATAACAGCGCACGAGAGCGAACGAGAAAGAGCGAGAAGTAAGGCATGTATGACATCAGCGTGTGCACGATTTGTTAACAGTTAATCGCACGATCGTTAGCTGTGGTTAGGTGGAATGGGGGGGGTGGGGGAAGGGAACTAGTGTTTGCCTGTTGTTGTTCTTGTGCTTTTTTTTGTGTGTTGTTGTGTGTCTTTGTATGATTCGGAAATACTTGAAACTCTGCTTCTGGCTTTGCTGCTGCTCTCCACTTCTTTGATTTGATCGTGCTTTTATTCTCGCTTTTTGTTTTGGGCTTTGCTTCTGTGTTTACATTAAAATCCCCCCCCCCCAAAAAAAAAAAACTTTATATGCGATATTTACTTATTATTTATTTGTTTAGTATTCGCCCCATTGTTTGGGAACACGTGCCCAAGTCTAGAACGAGCTATTACCAAACTCCTTTAGTGCCTGCATGACAACGACCATAAAGCCAACAACAACAGCAACAACGACAGCAACAACGACACTCATTAAACATTAATTGACGCTTCATTTGGTCCGCTGAAACGCGTGAAATCTCTTGAGAACCGGTTCGGTTCGCTGGACCGCTTGATGTTTGACTTGCCAAAAAGGCAGCTTAAGCAGCAACAACAAGAGAAGCGGAAAAAAAAAACATAAACCAAACCGCAAATCATACCCCTCACACACACACGCATACGCACACACACATGCAAGCACATACACTTGCTCACACAAACGCTTTGCTTAACTGTCGACTCTAATAATTTTTTCGTTATTGATTTATTTCTTTAGCTGCTTTATCAACTCGCAACATTTTACATACATACGTATTATTATTGTTTTTTTTTTTTTCTATTTCTTTTTTGTTTTTTCTTGAATTTTTTTTCTATTTATTTATTTTTTGTTCTTTTTTTCACACTTTGTCGCTCTTTTGAATAGTGCGTAACATTTTATTCGATGATTATTCATTTCTGTGCCACATAACTTTCGAAGGAATTTCAAAACAGATTTTTCATTTCATTCGCTATCAATTGTTTTTGGCTTTTAGAGCTTTAACTTTAGCTTTGCCGTTGATTTTGCTATTGGTTGTTGGTTGTTGGCTTTTGGCCAGCTGAGTTGACACCTTAATCACCTGGCCGCGTTTGAAGCTGACAATCTGTGTTGTCTTCGAGCTGTCAAAGCATAAGAATTCACCTTAAATAATGTTGTCTAGTGGCTCTTTAATGATCATCTCTGCCAATGAACACAGAACAGCTGCCTCCGAGCGTTTCCCCAACTCATCTCAACTCAAGATGCGTCATTCAATTTAGTTTACTTATAAGCAAAGGATGCTTAACTTTAGGCATTTAATTCGCAGAAACTGATTTTTATAATTTAGTTAGAAATTTGTGTAGAATACCATTCTTTTACTTAATTTTATATGTGGTATCCATAGGGTAAAAGGGTATTATTAAGGAGGCATCTCCGAGAGAAGCATCTCGCTCCCTATAAAGTACATACATATATTAATCAGGTTAAACAATCGTGACGATATAGTAATATCTGTATGAACACCAAGATCAAGATACCAAATACAGAGTTAGTATATTTTTAGTATTTTTGTGGTATTTAAATTTGATATATTTTAACTTTAATATCGCACTATTTTGCTTTTACTCAAAATGGCTAGCAAGTATGCTAACAGTCGAGCATACTCAACTATAGCTTTCTTTCTAGTTATAATCCAATCAATCACTACAACTAAATATTATAATGCATTAAATTATAATACCCTTCAACCCTATGGAGTATCGGGTATTAAAAGTGTATTTGCCTATTATAAATACTTAAAAAGATTACTTGTCTATAATAAATACATAATGAAACAGCTGCAAATCGAATGTTAATGTTACCAAATAAAAGTTTCCCAATATAATAAAATAAAGACAAATATAATGTATTTCTAAGACCCCAGAAACTAGGTAAACAGCATAGCACAAAATATTTCGGTTACCAAATAAATAAAGTAAGAGAACTGAACAAAATATTGAATTGCTCAACTAGCTTTAAATATTTTCTAAATATACTTAGTCATTGTCTAATTTTCTTCTTTCTTCGTTCACTGCACATATTTCTTCATGTGTACTAAATAGTATTCCTCTTGCGATTAACTAATAAATAATTGCAACTCGTTTATTATCGACATTGATAGTATCATCTCATCTTCATCTTCATCAATTGCCAATAAGCAGCGGAAGATTCCACTCTAAGACAATTTCTTTGGCCTTTGGCTTGACGTATGTCGTTTTTTTCCTGAGTTTTTTTCTTTTTTTTCTGTTTTTTGTTGCGAGCTTAGTTCTGGCGTAGACTCCATTTGAGTGGCGTTTGCTCGTTTGCTCGTTTTTCGTATCTAATGTGTTGATTTGCTCAATGAAAGCAATTAAATGAAGAGGGCTGCAAAGTGGCCACGTCTGGAAATTGTCTTGGGTATAGCAGAGATTTTTCAGAATGGGTCTTTAACTCGGGCTAATGATCTCAAGGCAGCATTAAAGCATTGCTTGTTTGCTTGCTTTTGACAACTGTAGTAGAGTCTCTTCTGTTCGTAGTTGTGTTGCTTTTGTTGATTAATAATTTATGCATACACACAAATAATTAAAAATCATGAATCTTAACAAACAATTTGGCATAGCAAATATTTATTTATTCAATTTATATGAATTATACAAACAAAATGTTTTTTCTTTTCTTTTTTTTTGTTCTCTTGCAAAGATCGTGTCCCAGCCACAACTACAAAATATACCTCGCAAATGTTTCAAGTGATCGAAGAGTATTTAAGAATAAGTATTTCTATAATTGATTTTCCATTAAATGCGCAGTACAGGGTATCTGCTAGTCATACACAATGCAAATACTTAATTATATCTCATATTTTGCTGTGGCGTTGTACACAAATGATTATTAAGTACAAGTACTGAATATATTCGGCAGATGATTGTTCTGTTTTGGTCAAGTGTTTGTGCCATAAAAGGCTCAGCAATTGAACAGCAACAACAACAACAACAGCAGCAACAAAAACCACCAAAAATAAAACAAATAATGAAATTATTTGCGCTTTAATTAAATCGCAATTACTGCACTTAAATCAATTGCTGAATTTCGAAGTGCACAGCTTTAACTAATTAAAAGTTTTTTGTTCTTTGCTGGTTAGCTTATAAAAAACTTTCAGTTCTTGTTCTCAATTTAATTAGTTGACAGCGCTAAAAGGCACAAAACTTTTGTCGCGCCAACTTCAAAGCAGCTTTTCTAAAGGACTGCAGACCAAAAAGAAAACTGTGGCAAAAAAATACTGATACAAAGCAAAACAAAAAAAAAAGAAGTGTACAAGTTCCTCATTAATGGGGCACTTAAAAGTCATGCGCAGGCCAACGCTGCGTATGAGCAATGCGTTGCGGAAGCGTCAGGCGTGGGAGCGTGGCACACTATGTGGGCGTACCACAATCACGCAGGTGCCACACTCTCACAGAGACCAACCGAGGCACATAATTTATTAGGGGCCTTTGTCAGGGCTGGCGACCAATATTATAATGAAAGCGATCCAAATGTTGCAAGTGTGGGAGGACAAAAAAAAAACATTTGAAGGTTGACCAACAGTTCAAGAGTTCATCCCTTGACCTGCCCCGCTAGCCAGTTGATCAATGTGCCATTCCATCAATGTCCAAATGACGTTTGCCGAATGTGTTGACCACACTTTCGAAGTATATCCTGCTTCTATGTAATGTGGCTATTAAAGAAGGAAACAAACAGTTTAGAATTTGTTTAGTTCGACTGCAAAGCTAAGATATAATAAATAAGAATGCTACAGACGAGCGTGCTCGACTCGTCCACTTTCAATAAAACCATATTCTTAAAATATACCGCAAAAATACTAAAATATGCCAATGCATATATTTGGTATATAGTGTTTCGACTGTGAGATACCTGCTCCTCATTTGCAATACTAAGAATATACCACAAAAATACTAAAAATACCAAATATACTACTAATGTCAAATACTAACTCATAAACATGTCTGTATTTGGTATATCGATATTATACTGCATTCAAAATACACCATAGAGTTAAAAATATACCAGATTGTCAACCAAGACATCTAAGACCCGATTAAAGTAGACTTTTTTTTAATCCTAAATACTGTACTTATTATTAGATGTACTAAAAATCACGGCTCTAGCTAGTGAGGAAGTGCTCGACTGTGAGATACCCACAGCAATACCAAATACTAAAGTATTAAAATATGCATGTATTCGGTATATCGATATTATACTACATTCAAAATCTACCATAGAGTACAAAATATACCGGATTAATGAAGGCGTATTTTGTACGCACTAAAAATCACGCTTTAAAATCTAGCTTTAAAATTACACTTGCACTATGGATAGCGGTTATAAAAATATCTTTAGGCAACTGTTAACTGACTTATGTAAAGAATCTGTTAATTGACAAAATGTTCAAGTAACAATGTTAAATGAATTTAGCTTAAGCTTGAGCTGTTAATCTAATTAAAGCGGACAATTAGCCAAAGTTGCTTTAGCTGTAACGCGTGTGCTAGACCCGAAAAACTTTCCATAACAAATGAACGAATGTTGACATTGTAAAACGCGGACTGCAAAATTGGCGTATTGAGAGATAATGCTCTTACTACCATTATCTCAAATGACGGCAGTTAATATGCCCGCTTTAATCGGATATGCGTAAGGGGTATAACAAAACTCTGTTTGTAGCAATCTAGCAATGTGTGTGTGTGCGGGGAATTATATTTTTAAGCAGCTTAATGAACCATTTGAAACTTTCACAGCCATCATTATGATGTCTGCGATATTTGGCACTCAATGCCACAAGTGGAACCAATGTTTTGTTGTTTGCAAACACCAAATGTTCGGCTAGCGAGAAATGTAAATGACCTACATGCTGATTACACATAATTATGTATACGCAGCCTCAAGTTATGCTATTCGTTTGGTCTATTCTTAGATCTTTAATCGCTGCTGCTGTCGCTGAAAATAGCCAGCAAAGTTATTTGTGTCAATTTCCAGATCGCCGTTTTACCACTTGGCTTGATCGGTCTAGGAAATTGCCTCGCACACACACACACACACACATACCATATACCCTACGATAAAAACGACAATCGCGAAACTTGAAAACCCGTTTGCAACGTTCAAGCAACTGGCCAATGCCATCAAAACACAATTACGAGTACCTTTGAGACACCAAAAAGCGACCCAAAACGAAACTGCAATAGCGTTGAGGAGGCACACACCAATGATAATGATCTTGCAAAAAACAAAAAAAACATCACCACAGAGATGAAAAGATGGAAAAGCAACAACAACAGCAACAAACAGACAGCAAATAACAGCAAACGCGGACAAGTTTTAAGATAACTAACTGATGCCAAATGCTGCCGCGATTTTTCAAGAGCTTACGCACACACACACAAACACACACAGAGTGAGATACCAACGCACACTACGAGCGTAAGAAGAGCTTGGCCTGCTGCACGGGACTCTAAAAATAGCTAGCACTCATTAGAAATGGCTAAAAATAGCCGCAAAAGTTGAAGCGCGTCGTTGCCGCTGCGTTGCGTTCACTCTGAGCAAACAAAATACAAATAATGAACAAAAAAACAAGTAAAATAATAACAAAATGAAAGAGTAAAATAATCGCAATAAACGTTGGAAAAGAGTAGCGTAGTATAATGTGATAGCTTGCACTCACATAAATATTAATGTTTAGGTAAAGCAACACGAACAAAATGGGTCCAGTGAACTGATTCCTGCTGAGATGTGGGTGTTAAAAGTTTTCTGTTTGAAAGCTGAGAGTTCTTTGTCTAAGACTTAAATATCTTCAGGTTTAATGTGAAGGCATTGATCTTGCCAGTTTTATTTAAGGTCTATTCAATAAGTAAATAAATATGTGAAAATTCATTTAATTAAACTAAGTATAAAGATACTTTGAAGCCTTAAAGATTATTGACATGACTCTATAAATTAAAGGAAATTAACTTTTAAGTTAATACAATTTCATTTAACATTCACACTTCTTTAATTTGAAGATAGTAAAGGTAAAAGTAACTGTAATTCTTAAAACTTTTCCTGGACTTCAGCTAAGATTCTTTGTATAATATAATATCAAAACCTTAAAGATTGCCGATATATTTCTATAAATTAAACAAACTTAAGTTTAAAGTTAAGAGACGTTCATTTAACATGACGTTCTTTAACTTTAAGTTACGATCAAACATTAATATTACATAACTTTTTTTAATGAATACTTTGTTCGTAAATTTGTTTTATATAAAGTTTAAATTATAAAAAAAAACGCTTCCTCTTATTCTTGAATTTAAACTCTAGTAAAATTGAATTCTCAAGTCTTTAATCCATCTTATCTTCAGGATAACTTGCACTTATTTAATTTGAACTTAGTAACAACGGCGCACTTCTATAATACATTTATTTGGGATCAAATATTAATATTACAGAACTTTTTTTAAAGAAATTCTTTGCTCATAAATTAGTTTTTTATGAAGTTTATATTATAAATGAAAAGTTCCTCTTATTCTTGAATTCAAACTCTATTAAAATTGAATTCTAGAGTCTTTTATCCATTTTAACTACAGGATAACTTGCAGTTGAGCCTGTAACACTCAAGAAGGCTCAGCTGCTGAACTAGTTTCGTGTGCCAAAGAACAGGTTAAATATTGAGCAAATTCTTCACAGTTGTTCCACTGATTACTTGCCACTCTTAGAGCATTTGGCCATGGCAAAGTCACAAAAATAAGCAGGAAATGTTCATGGGTTATCATTGCAGCGAAAATGTGCAAACAATTTATTCATTCTTCAAGTAATGTGCGGCTCATAACTGCAAGGAACCAGATTCCACCCACGGACGGGTGCGTCAACATAATTTCAAACAATTAAGTTAAATTCCTGTTGGTATTTTGGCAATGTTGACACGGCAAACATTTCGGGGGCGCAAAACATAAAAACAAGAAATAATAAATGAAAAAAAATATCACAAATAAAATAACAACGTAAGAGATAAGACCTCGAGGGTGACGAGTGGCAACGAGACCGGACCAGTCCAGACAATACCAAAGCAGAGGCGGCGACAACAGCGGGTGCCAAGGTAAACCAAGTAAATCAAATAGTACAGGTGGAAGGGGGAGGGGCACAAGCGACAGCAACAGCAACAACTGTAGAACGCCACTTCAAACAGACAACAAACATAGTAGCAAGCAAAAGAGTAAAGGAAACAACAAGCGAAAGAATGAAAGAACACAAATAAAAAAAAATAAAATAAAAGAGGCAAAAGGCAAGAAACCCAATAACATAAAAGCTAAAGAATTTTTGCGCAAAAAGGATGAAGGCGACTCGAAACAACTGAGGGGGCTGTGCACCAGTATTAGTGAGTGTGTGTGTGTGAGTGTGTATGTAAGCGATGTGTGTAAGTAGAAAAACCCGCTTACAGCAGCAAAAAAAAAAACATAATAAAACGCGGCAGCAACACACCAACTGACGACCTTGATAAGTTCCACACACACACACCAGCCAGGCACACGCACACGGACAAGCAGTGAACGAAACTGCCCACGATAAAGCAAGGAAGGGGCTGCCCAAGGAGTGCACGAAGGGGCCCGCACACATTTTTCTGTTTACAACAAACGGGGTGCGCAACGAGGGGGAGGGAGAAGGCGCTCGCCGTTTCACACCACAATCGATGCCCACAGAGAGCGAGCCTGAGAGCGCGCGCATGGTGAGTTTTGTGTTCTCGCGCTCGCTCTCTCTGTCATCAACAAGTGGCTGCTCCTAGCTCAATTCGATTTTGTTTGTCTGTGTGACGCTCTTTAACAGCCGCAGCAGCAGCAGCGCGTGGTGAGCTTATTGTTTTTGTTGTTTTCCCCCGTTCTTGGTGTAATTGTACTTAATATAATGTACATGCTAATACATACCTATAAGTATGTATGTATGTATGTGAGCACGATTGTACTTATTATCATGCTCTGCGTTTTATTATTGAATTTCTCAAGTCGCTACTGCCTGCTGACGCATTTAAAAGAACGCCAAACAAATGCGACCGCTTGTCTGCCTCTGTTATGGGCAGTTCGCTCTCACTCTCTCTCTCTCTCCTATCTCTCTCGCAATCAGCTGGCAAACAGCTTGAAATTCAAATTCAATTCATATTATTTAATAAATTCGCATTCAATATTGACACGACAAACACATAGAAAAGCAAGTAAATGGAAAACATTTTTAAGAGACTGTTGTAGTGTGTGTATTAAAAAAAAAACTACGAAAACAACCTTTAAACGATCGTGCAACGTGCTTGAAATTATAAAATACAAATCAACGCGGAACCCGCCATACAGAAACCGGCGCTGCACTTGCATCGAACTGCTGCCTGCCACACACAACCGGCTCAGATCAAGCAACAAGCGGACAGACGGACAGGCGGACAGACGGACGGAGCAACGTCTAGTTTGAGTTTTGAACGACAGGCGAACACAAGAGACAACCCATAATTAATCAGACTACAGGCAGCAACAGCAACAGCATTTTACAATTTACAATTTACGTGTACAGCCAACAAATTGCAAATTCCGTGCAGATCCTTTGCAACAATAACAACAAGAATCGATAACTTGTTTGTCGCCCCATGTTATTTGGGCACTTCGATATCCCATACCATACCCTGTACAACAAGTTATAAGAGAGTATTATAAGATTGTTATAAAAAACGTTTATTTTGAAGATATCAGCATGTAAAACAAGTTATCATTGATAATAAAAAGTTTCGACAGAGGAAATATAAAATACAGGGTATTTTCCAGTCAATAGTTTTTTCTGATTGATTAGTCTTATTAAGTTTTAAGCAATAATACGTTTCCCCAATTCAATACACACCGAAACTTTTACGCAGTGCGAATCTACTGCGATCGAACTGTCCAAATCTATATGCAAAAACAAGTTTTCAAACATCAATTCGCATATTTTTACAAATTATATTAAAGCTCATACATAAAGCCAGAACAATAACAACAACAACGAGGTTCAAATAACGACAAATAATAACAACAACAATAGGAACAACCATTTTTTTTCGTCTATGTACTGTGAAAACTCGTTTTGCTTGTAAAACTATTTAACAATTATTATTCCAAATACAAACACAAATGTACTTAGATCTAAGGCAACGAGTCTAATGTACTCTAGAATAGATAATACCCTAGCCATAATAGTAAATAGTAAAGTTTTTCTTTGATTACCAATTTGATTTCTTTATGGAAATCTTATCTTTACGATAATAATATTAGTCTCATAAACCCATTAATTCTAAAGAAATTATTTATAGTTACTTAAGTTTTCAGAACTGTATTAGTTTTAACATAAAACCTCATTTATCCTTATCATTTCGATGGAAACTTCATGAAGGAAATCCGAGTAATGATTCATATTTCGATCATGACTAAATTTCTGTAAGTTTACAACATTTTACAATGTACCAGTAAAAAACTTAGTATACATAACGGAAGCTTTTATCTCATTGCTCATCATCTTATCACATCATCGATCGCTATTTACATAATCCGCAATCAGCATCAATAATTTCAACAATCGTTAAATGCCTTGCTAATAAACCAATAGAACACATAAAAAATAGATATCAAATGCCGTGCATAAAAAGAATCTATTATACCATAATTTCACAGTTTGTTTTTGTGATTGATTAGTTCCAGTTTTGTGCAGTGTACGCTAATCAAATGGAAAATTTGTATACTTTTGTGTGCAAATGAATAAATTACAATATGTAATTGGATGTGTTTTGTACTGCTTGAAAAATCCCCAACTAACTTATTATTATTATATCATTTTAAGTATAGTCTAAATAATATTTGCCGTTTGGGTTTTACGTTAAACACAAAATACTTATGCAAATAGATAAAAGTTTCCCCGATATTAACACATCGCAGTGCACAAACAAAAGCTTTGCTTCAACTATCTCGACTGGACAAAGAGAAAGATCGTGCGTAAGAGCACCCACATATATTTCTATGTGTGTGTGTGTGTGTGTGTGTTTGCATGTGATTAGAATAAATCAGGAGGAGCAACAAGAACAGCAAATGGCCCTGAGAGCAAATTACAATTAACGAAAGCAAACGAAGTTACTTGTAGATCACCAATACAAGCGCACTTGCTGCTCTCTTTGTGCACACACTCCTGCCTTACATACGCATGTGTGTGAGCGTGAGTGTGTGGGGAAATGTCGTTGATCCACCATTTGGGCAATATGATTTTCGCTTTGCTCTGCTTGTTGTGTGTCTGCTATCAGTCGCCGCTATCCGGCTGCTGCTTGCTCTGTGTGTGTGTGTGTGTGTGTGGGGTGGTGGTGGTGAGCTTGTCACTTAATTTGATGTGTGCTGCGGTTATGCTGCAATCAAAGCACAAATACACACACACACACACACTACAAGAGAGCGTAAGAGCATTGTTGTGTTAGAGGGAAAAGGAGGGGGCGAGATGTGTGCACGGTATGCAAAACAAAACTATTAAAGTGGATAGACAAGTTTGAACCAGCGCCAAGCGTGCTGATAAAGCAGTTTGCGCTGGTCAAGCACACAAATAAAAGAGTGTAAAATAGTAAACGAGGATGAGGAGAGTTGCACAAAGAAAGCAAATTGCCACTTGCAACGCGAAACGTGCAACGTGCCACCACAACGACATCTACATCGACTTTGGCTCAGCCTAAATATCCATAAAAGAGTCGATAAAAATAACTCAACGTTGCCTGCAATCAATTTTAAAATAGCCAAGAATCCAACCAACTTTGCTATGTATAGACTGGACTTGCAACAAAGCAGAAGAGAAAAAGAACCAAAGAAACTAGTAAAAAAAAAAAAAACACTAGGCACTAAAGGCTCAAGGCAGTTTTCAACTTACCGCTGCGCTCCCGCGCCGCACAAGTTCAAGGCCAAGTGGCCACGGCGCCTCCTCTCTTAACGTTCTCCGCTCTCGCAGCGTTTACTCTCTCTATGTTTGTAATTGTATGTGACTCTCTTTTCAGCGTGTGTGTATGTCTGTGTGTGGGAATGCTTTTTTATGCGCAACCGTTTGCATGCAAAAGCAAAAGAACTTTCGTTTTCAAGTACATGAAGCGCCAGCACCTCCTTTGCCTTCCTAGGTTTCTCCGGGAGGGGGAAGCTTGCAGTTTTGTTCTTGTTGTGGCTGTTGTTCTTATTGGTTGTTTTGTTTTGTATGTTTTTTTTTGTTAGTGGGTCGCGCGTGGTGAACAAAAACGAACTCGCACTTGTTTATGACACGCGCTGCGCCAACAAAAATTCACAAATTTGTATATGTTATTTGCAAGAAGAGCCTGCTGAAGCTGTGCGGGGTTGTTTGGGGGGAGCAGCTTTGTAAATTAATTAACAACACTCAAACCAATACACACACACACGCTCGCATACACACACTCGTAGCCATATCAAGCGAACGCGCGCGCTCCGAGATAAGCAAAGCAATTTATTTGCACTAAAATTTACTTTTTGCACGCCCCTAGAGTAGCGGGGGGGTTTTGGGGGGCGGCACGAGGCGGAAGGCGCTGAATTCACCACTCACACAATCACACTGGAATTCGTTGAACACACGCAATTCCGACGTAAGCGCACGTTTCTGTTACAAATATTGGCCAAACTTGTCAAATTTTGATCACTTTCATGAAAACACATTGGCGATGAGCGCCGTAATTGCGATCAGTTTGTTTAAATATTTTTGTTTAGCAAGTTGATGGAATTTCAAAGAATTTAGAAACAGCCAGAGAGACAACGCAAAACGACGACACCGCGATTACGAGGCGCAACAACAAACAAATGGTGAGCTTAAGAAGGGTGACCGCAACTGCCATTTCAAAATAAACTTTTTTTAACTTGCACAATATACCAAATATACTACAGCAATTATTGTTTTCTTGTTTACTCTTTATTAGGCGCTTGAATTGAAAATCGCTTAGATCTTTAACTTTTAATTTAAAAATTACCTATTATCCAATATATTGATAAAAACGTAAGTCAAAACACACAAATTCCTTAAACAAAAAAGTAACGGATTGCTTTTTTGTTCAATAGGAAATATCACTCTGAGCACCAGAGTTGCCAGTAAGTTGCCATAATAGGTGTTGGAAAACATTGAAATAGGCGCCCAAGTAAACATATGATTAAAATGTTTTATTGTTAGCTAAATTTAAACTGGTTTGAGTATTACTTAAAGCATGGGTAAATTCGCCTTTAGTGCACTAAATTCCTTACGATCCAAAGGCTTCAAATTTGTCCCAGAAAATGGTGATTTGAATTCCACGTCGCGGTGCTTGTTAACCAAAATCTTTTGCTCCGAATAAATCAAATTGATTTGTTGTTCGATTTGCTGCTGATCTGTAAAACACAATTGTATATTAGCAGAAGTCTGCACAGTGAGCTGTGCTTACCTTTTTTAATTAGTTCAATGGCTTGTGTTCTCTTCATCTTCACAAGCATGCTGCCCACGGTAATCCAAACTTTTGGCTCATCAGACTTTTCAATTACACGCAAAGCTTCTCGATTCTCCTGACGCCTCTTGTCCATTACAGTCAGCTCCTGTTTGTTGGCCAAGATCTTGTCGGCCAACTCCTCCGTCTGAGATATAATATCAACGCTTCTAACTGCTTCTGTCATGTTCGTGGTTTGCAGCCAATTGCAATGAAATATAAACAAAGTGTTAGGGTGACCAGCGTCGCATAAAGTGCAACATGTCTCTGTCAACACAAACAGCTGAGCGTTTGCTTGCAAATCTGGCCACCTTTTTCAGCCAAACAATGAGCGCGCGAGATTTGAAAGTTTTCTTAATATATTTTTTTTTTAAATTACATATATGTAATTCTCTGAGGGATGTCGCGTGCGACCAGCTTTTCAGTGACAAAAAAAAACATAACCGGAAACAATTTTAAAAATAAAAAAAGGTTATTTTGATAGCTCTAGATTAGTACTTTAATTAGAGCTAAGAATGGTTTTCGATTTTTGTTTCTATTTTGTTTTCTGTTCTGATAATTGCAAAAATTAAAAAATTCGTACGCAAAACCAAAAAATGAACAAATTTATAAATTTTATCGTAAAACAGAACAAGTTCCTAAAATCAATCTTAGCTCTAAAAATAGTGCTAATCCAAAGCTTTAAGAATAACCTTCACTTGTTTTTAAAATCGTTTTAGTTTATGTTTTTTTTTGTCACTGAAAAGCTGGTCGCACGCGACATTTACCAGAGAATTACCCATATATTATCAAAATTTAAAAACTCTTTAACATCCAATTTATTTAAAGTTTATAATCGAAATTAAGAATGTCATTTAAAATCAAGTACTTGCTAATATTTAAAGCTTATTTGAGCTGAAATAGTAAAAAGCTGATGCTCATTTAATGCTTGTAATGAGTCAGATGATTGATCATGTTGTACAGCCACTTGGGCTGATCATGTGGCGCCATGTGGCCAGCATTGCGAACCATAATCTCCACCAAATGCCTGGCGTGCTTCACATAACCAGCGACTTCACCATCGACACGCCATATTTCTCGAGGAGCCACCTTATATTGCTCGGAGCCAGGGAATTTCAATTGCTTCAGATAGTTGCGAGTCAATGGATATGCGACAATGATATCGAGTTGTCCGCTATAGATGCAAACGGTATAGAAGTTGAGCAGTTCAGCAATCCATGGAGCAACCGTGTCCATTACATCCTTCTTCAAATGCTCCTCAACTTTGTTCTCCTTGTCCAAGTCATGGAAGGGCTGCTTGCCCACATGAATGGCACGACGTGTGGCGCCCGATTGCAGGAATTCACCCAACTTGGCATCACCCGGGTCAGGATGCGTGTTCAGATAATTGTAGTACCAATTGTAACCAGTCAAATTGCTGAAAAGGGAACCATTTGTCATGTCGCCATTGATGAGCGAATCGAAGACATCAAAAGCGCAATCCATATCTCGCTTCTCAATGCATTCAGCGCCCTTCTGTTCGGCCGCATGGAACTGCAGCAACCCGTTGTCGTCAATCAATCCCAGCTGATACAAATAGTCGCCATACTTCAGCTGATGCAGTGGATCCGACAGCCCATTGCCAATGGCCACGCCCTTGAGCGGAATATAGACGCGAGTGTCTATAGCATTCTGCACCTTGTGAATGTGATGAGCCAAAGCTGGCACATATTTGCCGGCATAGGATTCACCGGTGACCCAAAAGCCCGAGGAATTGCTCCAGCCAAACAGCTCGTAAAGCTGCATCATGGCCTCGTGCAGATTGCGTCCGACATCGCGTTCATTGGTCGCATATCCTTTCTCATTGTCGGTAAAACTGAAGCCAGTGCCCACAGGATTATCAATGTAGATCAAATTGTGGGTCTTGCTCCATGTGTAGTTGCGCTTCTGCAGTTTGCCCTGGCCATCTAGCTCCAGTGGACCATTCTCGGTGAGCAGGCCGAAGAGCGAAGAAGCGCCTGGTCCTCCTTGCAGCCACAGGACAACGGGTGCATAGTCGGGATCGGTTTCCGAGGGGAAATACCAGAAGAACATGTTCGAGTTGTAGGCCTTATCAACGGTCAAATATCCAGCATAACTTTCAACGCCATGGAATTGCGATCCCGTGACACGAGCCAACGATTGCACCTGCTCCATGGGCACCGATTTGTTGGCGATGAGGGGCGTGAGGAAGAGCGGCTTGCCGGGATCAACGTCATCGTCGTAGAACTTGAAGCGTGGATACGGGTTGACAAAGCTCCGTCTATAGGGTTTATCAGCAGCGACAGCGATGTTAACTATGCAGACAGCGGCTGCTATAATTAAAACCGCACAATGATTTGCGCTTTTCATTGTCTCAGTTGCAGCTGTGGGGCGTTTTTTTTTATTTAATTTATTTGCATGATAATCTGTTATCTGGCAATATGATTCACACTTACCCTTTCTTTGCAATATATGCGATTGCTGCACTTTATCAACTTTTGCTTGCGGCAGCAAAAACTACTCTGAGCCGGCGAAATAAATAAATGATGTTGCAATCAATCTGTGCCGACAACAACAAGTGCGTTTTAAAATGAGTTTTATGTGGCCGTTGGCTGTAGCTCAAAATACCAGATGGTATTTAGTATTTATTTATATGTGACAGTCACTGCTTTGATACTAAAAATACTTGCTCACATTCAAATTTAAAATTCACCTGACGGGTATTTAATAGTTACATGGCTGTTGTAATATTAAAAGTACTTACAGCTTTTTATAAGATATATTAAAATTTATAATTCTAATTCAAATTTTTACTCACAATAATTAAATTCAACTAGTCACCTTTTTAAAAATACACAATTTAAATATTTATATCACTATACTACTATGTCTGTACATATTTGCAAATATTATTATTTGGTCCTTAATTTACTACAAATTTTTATTGTTTTATTATGCTTAGTAAACGTTTTTTGATTTAAATTTAAAATAGAAACTGTAACGTCTTTAAACGTGTAAATACGTTATCGTTGTAGAGCTGTTATATTTTGGTATATTTTTAAAAATATATACCAATATTTGCAGATTTTGGTCACGTTGCAAGAATTAAAATGAATCCGATTTGCAACAAAATGAAAAGAAATTCCAAATAGATAAGCGCTTGCTTTGGGTAATTTACCCAACAATATTAAGTAACTGTGACAACTACAAGATTAACATGTATCAGCCAAACTATTATTATCGAGCAGAGAGCCGCTCAACAATGCTGTCACCTTCAATTGCCGGCTAACAGATAATGAGTCATATCGAGCAGCAGCGGCGACAGCGACGCCAAAATGGAATTACGCTGCTTTCGCTTTTGTTGTGGCCCCAAAACGGAATTTAAGGCATTCCAGTGTAGGCAGCCGAAAGTATTGGACGCGCCAGCTCTCTCAACGCCCAGTAATTAATTGTTATTATTATCGCAATGTTCGATTTCAATTTGGAATTTGCGCGTGGCGGCGCCACCTTCACCACCGAGCTGTTCCAGCTGCTCTCAGCTGGCGGCGTCAGCAAGAACATCGTCTTCTCGCCCTTCTCCATCCAGACGTGCATCGCTTTGGCCTTTGCCGGTGCCCAAGGCGAGACTGCCGATGAAATCGCTACAGGATTGCGTTTCGTTTCCAATTTCCCACCAGAGGTGGCGCAAACCTTCCAGTTTGTGCTGGAAAAATACCGCAACAGTAACCTGCTTAAGATTGCCAACAAACTGTACGTGCAGCAGGGCAAACAACTGAAGGCCGACTATGAGCAGTCCATCAAGGAGCAGTATAACTCTGAGGCAGAGTCCATTAACTTTGCGCTCAGCGATGCAGCAGCTCAATCTATCAATGCTTGGGTTAATGCCAAGACAGAGGGTAAGATTACCGAGCTAGTGACGCCCGATGCCTTCAGTGACAACACACGTTTGGTCCTCTTGAATGCGCTGCACTTCAAGGGCAGCTGGGCGAACAAGTTCCTCGAGGAGCGCACCGAGGAGGATGACTTCTGGGTTGGTGCCGAGGAGACCGTTAAGGTGCCATACATGAATCAGAAGGCCAAATTCGGCTATGGCTTCTTTGATGATCTGGGCTGCACTGCCATTGACATGCCCTACAAGGATTCCGATCTCTCGATGTTTGTGCTGTTGCCTCAGGAGCGTGAGGGTCTTAAGGATCTCGCCGAGAAGCTGAAGAGCGTCAATTTGGTGGATTTGGCTGATAAACTGGTCGTGGAGGAAGTGCATGTGAAGTTCCCCAAATTTAAGGTGGATTACTCCATCGAACTGGCCGATAAGCTGAAACAGGTGAGTTCCATTTCCATTTATTGACACGTCGCTATCTTTAAACTACGTTGCAAAGAAGTATTTATTAGGTTGTTATCGCGAAGGTACGAAAGTACTTTCATTTTAGTGTAGCAACTATTTCGGTGGCTTATCGCTGTCGACGTTCTGTTTGATAAAGCGTCGAGTATCGTAAATATTCGATGCAGTTCATCACTGTGCGGTTTCGGCGTCGTGCTTCAGATCATGTATCAGTAGCCGCAGTTATATAACAAAATATAAAGTCACTTGTGGTGACTTATCTACATAACTGCTTTGCTTACAATGCTAATATCTTATCGAGTACATCCTCTTTAGCTTTTCAGTCGAGTGACCTCATCAATAACATTGTTAAATCATTGTTTATTTTTAAAATATGTATATGCAAACAATTGTTTATTGTTAATGTTGAAGTGTGTATTTCAACTTGGTGGCAATTGGAAATTTATAGCAAACGAGTTAAAACACCTCTGCAATCTCTATAAATGATTATTTTCTTTAAATAGCCATTGCTGTCTGTTTAATTAAACAGTTAGATGTTGAAGAATACAAAAGCTATCAATGTTCCTTTGATTATTACTATTTATTATTTAAACTAGGGTGCTAAAGTTGAGCACCCACAAAAATTGCCATAAAGCACACAATGCCATAAAATTTAATGAAACTCAGTTCATATTTTAAGTTTATATTTTTTAGAGTATGCCGAAGTCGAGCACACCTAACCATTTTCTTTTCTTTTACCTGCTAGCTCGGCATCTCAAAAATGTTTGACGAGGGCGCGGAATTCAACAACCTGCTGGAATCACCCGAGGGTGTGTTCGTCTCGAAGGTGCTGCACAAAGCCACAATTGAGGTCAATGAGGAGGGCACCGAGGCAGCGGCTGCCACTGGCATGATCATGATGACGCGCATGATGACTTTCCCACTGCAGTTCCAAGCGGATCGTCCCTTCCTCTACGTGATCTGGAACAAGAAGAACATTCTGTTCGCTGGTGCTTTTGTTAATGCACCAGATGCTTAAACACGCACTCACTCATTTATTTGTTAAATTTTTTAATTTTGAAAAGCATTTTCTTTTATTTAACGCATTTTTTATTGAATAAATAACGTATATACGACGCACCATAATTTGCAGTTGTTTTTTCTGTTTATGGGCAGCACTGCAAAGAAATCGATTTTAAATCAACGCGCCTCTTTATAGGCCCCCTGAAAATTTATCGAAATTTCGAGGGAAGTGTAGACAGTGGCAAATTATCGGGAGTACATTTTGTTGGCTTCAAAATTTTACATAGATACAATTATTAAATAAAACTGTTTTAACATAACTCTTTTAAATACAAAATCTCAATTTTTAACAAGTTTAAATAAAATTTTTGGGTGCAAAAACATCGATGTTTTAAGAAATTGTAAAAGCATCGATAATTCGCTGGTATAATCGATGAGTCTCCACCTCTAGTTTGCAAAAAGAAAACAATTTGTCGACATATATATAAACGCAATATATATATATATATATATAAATAGAGAATGCGGGCTGAACAATAAACAGTCATGTGGCAATGAGAAGGAATATAGATTAAAGCAATGTCACTGCGTGCACTCCGCAAACGGGACAACACACCATCAACATCAAACAATAGCTCGAAAACAACACTCTTCAAGAAGGCCAACAACACGACGCCAAGCATAACGTTAACAGCTCCGTCACCGTCACCCCGCCAGTCATTGGTAAAGTCTTTGTCTACCATCAGCAGCAGCAGCAGCACACAGAAGCTAATACGTCAACGCAAGCTACTGGGTCGTGTCACACATTCCAATCCGGATTTAACGCAATTCCAACTCCAACGGGGCAACTTCAGGGCTGACAACCTGTTGCGTAGCAAGTCGCAGGGTGATGTTAGCACTGTAGCCCTGGCTGGCAAAACGATACGCACGCTTACGGCAGCCAACGCCAAATCCGAGGTGTGTCTGCAGAGCATTAGTTCGCATAGCTACGAACCAACAACGACGACGACAACAATCAGGAATAATAACATCAAAATGCTGAGCGGAGCGCGTTCGCATCGCGACCTATCTGGTGATCATCATCTGGATTCGGAGGACGGCAGCACGCCACGTCGCATGAGCGAATGCAGCATGGGCTACAGTCAGGCAAGTGGACCTGGAGCCTACTCCAGGCGACGCTCTAGCTCCATGTTCGCTAGCCAGATGTCGCTGGGCGGCGGCGCAGCACCTGTTGATCCCAATGCGCCGCTGCGTGTGCCCATCATTGGCTATGAGGTGATGGAGGAGCGTGCTCGCTTCACCGTGTATAAGTTGCGCGTGGAGAATCCAGATACCAATGACTGTTGGCTGGTGATGAGACGCTACACGGATTTTGTACGTCTCAATGGCAAGCTGAAGCAGGCGTTTCCACATCTCAACTTAATGCTGCCACGCAAGAAGCTCTTTGGTGACAATTTCAATGCTGTATTCCTGGACAATCGTGTGCAGGGACTGCAAATGTTTGTCAATTCCATCATGATGAAGGAACAGTTGCGTAAATCGAAATTGGTGCGCGAGTTCTTTTGCCTGGACGAGCCGCCTTCGTACTCCGAATCCATGGAGGAGTGTCGTGTATGTAGCACATTAATTGAAAGTTGGAATGGTATTTCTATATGTTCTGTTATGTCTTTCCAGGCAATATTTGAGGCTCAGGAGGAGACTATAGCCCATTTGAAGCTGCAAATACAGAGCAAGAACGATCTCATACTTGGTTTGCAGCAGAAGCTGCGCGAGGAAATGATCGAGAAGGAGCAACTGCGTGAGGATTTGAAGTGAGTATAAGTAGTTTATGTGATTGTTACTATCGATAGTAAATGAACGTTTCTTTAAAAGTTTCCTGAGTTCGCAATCAATTGTAAATTTTGTTCAATAATCAATTAAAACTCTTCTCAACCATTTTAAATTCCCATAGATTACTTCTTTACTGTCGTTTACAAACAATCGTTTATTACCGATAGTACTAAATTTAAGACATCTCATTACATATTTGTTTTTCTCTGTGGTTTTGCAGAAATATCAACCTGAATTGCTCACACTGCTCCTCGGCAAATGACAGCACTTCGCTAAAATAGTTGACAGCAGGACGGAGCTACAAACCACAAGAATTCTACAAAAGTGCGTGTGTGTACAATATTATGCTGAGCATAACTCTACGCACTCGCACACAAAGCGCATATCACATACATATATCTCCAACAATGAAAGATAGAACTAACAACAAGCAAACAACAACATATCAGGCGCTAGCAAAAAGGCTCATTTACAACAGTGCTTTAGTATTCAGTCGATAATAAGCCCAAAAGAGATACAAATATTTTTTATATATACATATATGAAAGCGAGATTTTACTCGTCAGATATTTAGCAATTAGCACAATACAATTTACAAAATAATAAAGTCTACAATTAATAATAGGATTACGCACTAAAAATCTTATCGCAAGCACATGAATCACGTTCAAAGACTCGTCATCGCTGGCGGACGTGCATAGGCCTTGGGTATGAAGCCATATTTGCGGGTCTTAGGTGCATATGCCCACAGCCAACCATCGACTGTTTGATTGTTCAGATCCGCATAGATCCAATCACCACGACGCACGGAAAGATCATCGGGAGCCTGCGCCTTGTAATCATAGAGCATCACCAACTCTGTGCCATGATAACGCAAATCATCGGTGCCAATGCCAAGTTGTTGCTGCTGTTGTTGTTGCTGCTGCTGCTGCTGTTGTTGTTGCTGTGCCTGTTGTCCAGCCTGTTGCTGCAATATACTCTCCATGGCATTGAGGCCGCCACCTGTTAGTGTGGCATGATGTTGCATGTTGCTTTCGTTTAAAGGCGCTGCTGCTGGCGTTGCCTTCTGCTGCTGCAGCACACGCACACTGTCGGCGGGATAGATGAAATTGGCTGGCACGAAGCCTTCCTGACCATCGCTGCGCATGATCCAAAACCAATCGGGATCTTCACGATTCAGCACGGTGACAAATTCGCCACGTTCCACCGACAAATCGTTCTCATCGCGTGCAATAAATGTGTAGAGCACAATGCACCGACCCGATGGCTCCTTAATGAATACCGTGCACTCGGCAACCAGCAGATTGTTCTCCAGATTTGTGCCTGGTGCAGTGGCAACCACTGTGATTGGTTCATCGCAGAGCACATCCAGTTTATTGTCGACACCAACACCACCAGCCAGCAATGGTTGATTCTCATCGTGTGGCTGCTCGGGACACTGCTCGCGTGGCAGTTTCTTTTTGATGGCCAACTCCGCCAGCTGTGTGTTGTACGGGGCACAGTAGGAGAAGGGTATGAAACCCTCTTGGCGTGAATCCTGCCCAATGACATAAACCCAATCGTTTTCGCGATATAATATGTTAACCAGTTGGCCACGCTTCACTTCCAGTTCGTCATCCACGCAGGGCGTAAAGTCATGCAGCACAACCATTTTGGAATCGGGACTGTTTACAATATATTATTATAATTATTACTGTAATAATTATAAAACATTATTTTACTTGCCTCAATCCATGTTCCTTTTCAATGCCCACGCGCACTAGAGTTTCTATGCTGGAGGAGCCTGTAATGCGTCCCATGCCCACAGGCGCCAGATCTCGCTCGATGTTGGCATTTGTGGCTGAGGAGGAAAAAAAACAAGTTCGTTGTTCAACTCTTTTGTTCTCTGTACACTTGATGTTGCACATGCGCACCTTTCTTTTTATCGCGACGCATGCGCACTGGACACAAAAATGCCATTTTAGTAATTTTTAACTACTCTTATTTACAATTAACAATGTAATGCACTTTTTAATAAACAATTTGTAGTTTTTTGTGTTGTGTTTATATTCTCATTGGAAAATGCATTTGCAGGTGAGTTCGATTAACTGCTCATCTATCGAGCTGTAATCGTTATTGACCGGCCGCCACAATTAATCGAGAGCGCTTCAAAACAGATATTTGCTGTGTTTTGATTTGTTGGTATTTTGTCATTGCTACTTGTTTTTAATTTATTGCTACGTATCGCTGTGCCATCAAGCGTGTAAGTATTGGAAAGTAATATTTGAATTGCGCATCATATTTATGTTAATATTAATAATAATTAGAGGTACATATTAAATAGTAATTAGAGACCTTCCAAGAGCGCACACCTTGAGGCAGGTTCATTGCAATTGCCCGTTAGTCAACAGTTTAAGTAATTACTAAACTGCTGTAATAATCTTGATATGGATCCAGAATAACTTAGGCACACCTTCCGCTTAGTTCGCCACATTTCCGTCGAGAAATTGCCAACAAACAGAACAAGCAAAGAAAGTCAGGAAATTAGCTGACGCATCGTTGACTTTTGTGCAGGACAAAAGAGAGTTTCAAGGTTGTTCATGTGTTCATCTCTTACTTGTATTTGTACTTGTACTTGCAACAGCATCCCATTTAAAACGGGCAATGTACTATTTTGGTGCCAAGGATAATGCTGTTTGCATGCCATTTTCGATTATTGTTGCACTTCCCAGGAATGTCGAAGGGATGGGCAAACAAAGCGAAAGTATAAAGTACACACAACTAACAAACTGACCTACACATCAGTCCATTCCTTATCCCAGTCCTCCCCAAAAGTCCTCTAAACGAGTTCGTTTTCATTGCCAAAAAAAAAAAAGAAACTGCGCATTACCATTTGAGTGTTGCAGCTGGCGATTATATATAATATATATGTATATATGTATTGGGCATGCCATGTTCATGCCACCCCCTAAATGAACACTTTGTCTCGCACTCGTCTCGCTGTTGACTTTTGCTTACTACGCAGTTGATTTTACATCCCGCTGTTCCAGCTCATCAGCCCATCGCCACCCCAAAATAAAAGTAGCCACCATTAATTCCCATGCCCTATCCCAAGCATAAAAACTGAGAGCGCTTCTCTTCCCCAAGCGACGAGAGGAGAATCGATAGAAAGGCGTCTGCGCTCTTGCTTCACACGTGGAAACCATTCACTAAAAATCACACAATGAAGATGGGGTTGATGTTGGACCACACAGATGCTGTTGCTGTTGCTCCTGCTGCTGATGTTGCCACTGCCACTGCCTCAATTCAAGCAAGGAGCAGACACAGTTGAACCAGTTTGAGACAGGGAAACATCAAGCTAGAACGCGACTGCTTAAGTGGGTCAGTTATTTTTGGAGTCACGCATATTTATTTATGGCTCTTAGCTAGAATCGAGCCCTTGCAGTTGTTTGGTTTGGTTGTCTCTTGCATAACTCATAATGGACTCGTGTCATCCTGGGATTGGGTTTCACTCAAGGTGCTGTAATAAAACTGTCAGCGGCATTACCATTTCCCATGAATTCTAAAGTTACAACATCTACACGACGTGAACATTCACGTCATTCACATCCATTTCATCGGAAATTCACCTCATATCTACATACTGTGTATAGTATATAGTGTGAGCAATAGTCGTAAATCGATTTGCGGTGCTTTCAATTTTCATGAATGGCATTTCAATTTCCCGATGCAACGGCCGACAAAGAAAAAAAAAAAACTATTTGACAGCTCAATTTTGACGAACATTCCCAAAATGTGTAACCTCTATAAATTAACTTTTATGTGCTCTACATTTTCAGTAATGATTCATAAAGACTCTCTCTATTAAGCAAGAATTAAATATTCTGGTTCTTTATACATTTTATCAATAAAGAATTCCAACATATTTTTTATGAGATATGCATAATAATAATCGATTTCTTAAGTAAACATAATTTATCAATTTTTTCCAACTTTGAACTTTTTGCTAAATTTTAATTGAAATTTAAAATTTTTATTTTAGATGATATAGATTTTCCAAGGCAAAAGTTAATATTTCAAAATATCTGAAAATAATTAATAATTAATTAATTAAGAATTGCTTCACACTTTATTTTTAAGATTTGTATAATAATAGATTTTTTAAGTAACACACAATTTATAAATTTTTTATAAATTTGAATTATTTGTGAATTTTAATTTCAATTTTAAATGTTCTTTTTAGATGATATCGATTTTCCAATAATGATTTATAATATTTTCAAATATATGAAAATTATCAATATTTTATTTAAAAGATTTGCATTCAAGTTTTGTAAATAATCCCAATTTATTTATCAAAACTTAGTCAGTTATATTTTGACGAACGTTTTCAATGTTTTCAAATGTGTGTTTTTTTTTAATAATGACTTAAAAAACTCTCTCTATTAAGTAATAGCCTATATAATTGCTACACATTATGTTTAATAATAAATAATTTGGTAAACAATTCCAATTTATTAATTTTTCCTAACCTCAAATTATTTTTAGTACAATTTTAATGAAAGTTTAAAATTTAGTTTTTAGGTTTTTTAGATTTTCAATAAAGACTCGGTATACTAAACAATAATCAGTGCTATAAAATATATGCAAATCTAAACATTGCCAGCATGATAGCTAGAAGTATTATCAATAAACATTTTTATAGTATTTGTTTAATAAAAATTTCTATACATAAATACTTAAAAATATAAAATTTTTCCTAAAATAAAAATTATTAGATTTTAAACCTATTTCGAATTTCAAATTGATGAATGTTTTCTAAAAATGTATGTAATGTTACGATGCTGAAGTAATGCTAATAAAGATTCTCTCTATAAACCTTATAGTATAAAGGAAACTATTCAAAACAAATCAAAACAATAACAAAATGGAAGCTAATTTTTTGGTCATTTTATAAATAATCAAAAATGTTCTATTTTGTATAAATTCAGAATTTATTCTAAAAGGTATTCATGAAGTAATGCTAATAAAGATTCTCACTATAAACTTTATAGTATAAAGGGAAATATTTGAAAATCAAGACATTAACAAAATTAAAGCTCATTTTATGGACATTTTATAAATAATCAAAAATTTTCTATTTTGTATAAATTCAGAATTTATTCTAAAAGGTATTCATTGAGCGTTGCACACATGGATTTCTAAACGTAACTTTCTCTTGATATGGTGCCAACAAAATTTTAAAATCCATAAAAATTGTGCTATTATTAGCTGAATACAGTATAAAAAATACACATACGACAATTTTGAAAAAGTTAAATAAAGATACACTTAAAATCAGCGTGATATTAAGTCATCATGATTAATCATTATTAGCTGCATTTATTTAAAACATTTTCCCCATTTTGTATTCATGCATGATGTGTTTTCCAATTGCAATCAATTTTGGTTTGCGTTTACATTTGTGCAACGGCAAATTTAACGATCGCTTCGAGCCGTAAACAAAATCAAAATAAATACGAGCGAAAATGCAGCTTGAAAAATGCAAAAAAAAAATTAATTATTTTCGTTGAGGAAAAATTGGAAAGCTTCCAAAATGCACGGGCCAGATGTGAATTTCTTCGAGTAGCGTCGTAAATAAGGAGAAAATTGCGAAAAACTAGAAAAACAGCGTCAAGTGCAAACCAAAAAAAGAAAAGAAGAATAAATTAGAAATAAATAAACAAAAATTACAGCAAAAGTAAAGCGCACAAGAGAAAAGAAAGACTTCTAAGTGGATTTGTCAAGATGTATGCCCAAAGGCTGTTGATTCACAGCTCAGCCCACGCACACTGAATGAGAGAGAGAGAGGAGAAAGGAGAGTGAGGAGTGGGGACTGGCGGCAAAACAAAGTGTTCAAGGACATGTACAAGCAATTGCGAGGCATTAAGCCGTTAAATGTGGCACGCAGATCAAATGCTCCCCCTCTTTCCCTCTCCCCCCCTCCATCATAGTCACTTGACTGTTGGGCGTCGGCTGCGCATTTGCTCGTCAAACGCTGCGTATGTGTTATATTTAATTGCCACTAAACACTGCCTGCTGCTTTTACTACTGGTGCTGGTCAATGTCAGTGGCAAAGTTATGAGTAGATTCCTTCCTTCTCGTTTTAAAATGCAGCCACGTCCTTGCCAGCGTTTTAGTCGAGTGTCAGAGTTAAACCCACTCACAGCACAGAGTGTTAAGCTGGCTGCTGCTCCTGCTCAGGGTTCTAGGATTTTGTGAACGTGTCTGTTCCCGCTTTTGTTTGCGGTTCCTGCAGCGTGCATTCATTGAGCCTTCGCCTACGCTCGAGTACGCTCCATTCGCTCTCGCTCTCTCACACTATTCTCTCTCTTTCTCTGTCTGCCATCGTGTCTTGTCGGACGCCATTTGGGGCACGTGCGCCAACGTGGAGCTCGGTGTCGGTGTCGCTGTCGGTTGCCGTGCTCTCGATTCATCAGTCGACGCTCAGTTGATGTTGGTTTCTCGTACGGCGTGGTTCACATTTTCTATTGGTAAAGTTCGCGGATTTCGCGCTTCACAACAACGACAACAGAGCGACAGCAACAACAAATTTTCAATTTAGGTAAAGTCATGCGTGAGACTTCAAGACCATGTATCGACAACTAAATGACATTAAAGCCTCCCTCCACCTTTCTTTTCCCACTCAGCAGCCCCTAAAGTGCCTCCTCCAAAAACAACAAAAACAACAGTCTAGGCTGGAGATTAAAAATCCAATTGCTGCTTACATAAAGTGCATAGTTGTAGTTGCTCAGTTAGTTTTTTCTTTTCTTTTTTCGAGGTGGGCTCAGTTTGTCAGTTTTCCGCTCAGGTGACACAGTGTGAAATGCCTTGCATTATTCAAGTGTGGCTTCTCTTGGCGCCACTTCCGGGCCATGCTCTCTACGCATAATTACAGCCACACACACACACACACTTGCACGTACATTCACTTAAAATATATATATTTATCCCTATATGGTATTCACGTATATTTTTCATCATATTTTTTGCATGCGTTTTTTTTTTTGTTTCGCTTTTGTTTTCACTTGGAACTTTACAGACGACCATTAAATTGTGCCCCCAAACAAAATATTTTCGGTCTGTCTGCGACGTCAAAGTCAAAGACACTTTTATGTGTGTGTGTATATCTTCTAGATGTCTGTATATATAAATGTATATAAATACGTTCAGATGTATATGTATATGTATGATGTTTTGGTAATAAATAATTATAAAAGTGGCGCATTGTTGACACGCGAAATATTCATTCGCCAAATATTGTGGAACATCTTGTGTTGAGACATCAATTTGTGTATACAATACCCTGTATTTTAAGTTTTAACGCACAATTTATTGGTACACTGAATTCCCTAAAATAAAGTACGAAATGAAATTTATTTTCAGGTGCTTCCAAATTAGCTTTAATTTAATTCCTTTTTCTAACATGTCAAATTTTTCAACTATTATTTAAAAAGTTTACAAGATAAACCAAAAAAAAAAAATATATATTTCCGCATTTTTTCATTATTTTACTTAATAAAAGGAAGCAATTTTTCAATTTTTAATGAAATTTCAGCATAAAGTTATAAAAAAATGTTGTAAAACGATCGCAATAAAAATTTAATCTGTATAAATACGTATTCTGATAAAAATGATTTATTATTCATTTTTTATTATCTTATAAAAATATTTCCTTGTCCATATCTCTTTTATTTTGCAATTTCTCTAGGGTGTTTAATAGTAGTTTATTTTTTATCTATATTTGTTGCCAAAATGTCGCCAATTGGCATTTTTTGTCAAGGTTAAAACCAAATGAGATCATTCACGTGATAAATGATATATTATTTAGTGGGACTGGCAAGTCTTTAAAATACACTTATGGTTTGTTTACATATTTTCAATGTTTTGCATGATGTAATCTTGTTTATCTATTAACCAAATGAACTATACACGTACATACATACATACATGTGTGCCATGTATTTATTCTGGAAACAACTGCTTACTCAATTTGCTGCAATAATTGAAATCTGTATTGCGATGTGAAAGTGGACACGTACAATCTTAGTGTGTGTGTGTGTTTGTGTGTGTCTGTTTCAATCACAGTTGTTCTATTTGATTTTTGTTGTCGGTAGAGGGCGTCATTTGGTCAATTTGCCTTTTGCGTTTTCCAATCCCATTTCCAATTATCTATTTATATACCTACGTTATGTAGTCTGCTTATACGGATGCTAGAAATTTCTAGAACACTCTGGTTGTGAGTTTATCACGGATGGCATAGGAACTTGACACACACGACGTAATTGATTGTGCTCTTTAGCGCGCCCTCTTCTTTGGCTGCCGTCCTGGCTAGCTGTAAATTGCATGCGATTCGATTTAATTGCATGAGGGCGCGGAAATTGCTCCAGCATTGCATTGCATTGAATTTTATTGTGCAATTTATCCACAACCAAAATGGGGGCAAAGTGCGGGAGATAAGATTGCTTAGACTATATGTATTTATAAAATCGCATGAGTTGTGGTGTATTGAGTAGCATAAATTTTAAAATGCCTTATTCATAATTAAAAAGCGCTCTCTTATTTGCTTACTCACCGTTACTATTGCTATCTTTGTCTCACCCCTTCCGACTATTTTGCAGTGATGGAAATGGAAAAGCGAATTATCAAAATGGATTATATCAACAAAAATGAACGACGCATGAAAATGCACAATCATTAGCAGCGTAATTAGGATTGCATTAATAAATAAGAATTACGCGCACAGCTTTTTTTTTAAGCAAAATCCAAAAAAGCCGAAAAGCAAAAGTAAAAGCACAGTTAACTCTTTGGCAACGCGATAACTCTTCGTTTTGCTCTAAATCGAACGGAAGAGAGTGGTGGAAGAGAGCGCGCGAGCGCACATTGCTTTTTGTTTACACGCCCATTTGTGTAAAACTAAGGCAACGATTGCAACGAACGCCAAGCAAATGAATCAATGTTTATATTCATTGAACAGTAAATCAATTTGGCAATTAACTAAACAAATTTGAAGAACCGCACAAACTGATAATTATTGTAGCGGCATTGCAACGTCAAGCAAACAACAAATCACGCAAAAGCAAAGAGTTTTTGCGCAAAAGCAAAGAGAGCGAATGCATTGAGTGAGATAGAGAGAGAGAGAATCAGAGAGTAAATACACATAAAGAAGACGAACTCGCTCACTACTCGAAAGTACGAGTACGAGTGCGAGTACAAAAGCAACAAACACACAAGCGAACTCAGCAAATTTCGTTGAGTGCTCCAAAGTCTCGTGCTGGCGTTGATGTTGCGTTTGCCTCCCAGATAGAAATTGAGTCTCTCGCGTGACACAACGTGCGTCCAAACGAGCGGAAAGTTTTGTTTGTCCAGTGTGACTGTGTGCGTTGTATATGTGTGTGAAGAAGTTGGCTCTGTTTTTCTTTCTTTGCTTTTTGTTACTCATTCGTTTGAGTAGCAGCTGCTCTTGTGCCGCCCCCACCATCGACATCGACCCCATCAAAGCGGCAGTCGGTCATTGAAGTGCCACCATAACGGCAACGCAGGAATAAAAATAGAAGTTCAAATAAATATAGCGAAAAATTTGCAATGCAAATGTGTTTCAAATAATCGTCTAAGCGTAGCCAAGGCAAATAAACATACATAAAGTATAACAAGTAAATGTGTTGAAATCGCAACGTGCGTGCATAGCAAAAAAAACATACTAACGACTTAAGCGAGTGCAAAATATCGATTTTTTGTTAGCAGTAGCAGCGCACGTCGATGACCTCGACGACAACTACAACTATAACAACAGCAGTATAACTGTATAAAGCAAAAGCTGAACTAGCAACAGGGAGAGGCTAAGAAACGCTTTTGCCCAAATCGAATTGAGCCACGTTTTACATAATTGCTCAAGCGCATAAAACAAACACAAACGCCGAAACAACAAACGCAAACGTAAGAGCAAAAGCAAACGCAGAAGCAAAGCCAAACGCAAAAGCAAAGTCAAAAGAAGTAAAAACAGAAATTATAACGGCGTCCGTCAACCGAGGGCAAGTGGAAAACCTTTTTGTTGGTTTTGCTGCTGCTGCCGCCGCAGGCAGAAGAAGGCGCATAAGTAGCACGACGCTGCCAGAGAGCGGCCAAAGAAGTAGCTGCAGTCGAAAATCACAGAGACACATGCTTAGATATCGGCTCGTATCCACACACTTCCTAAAGCAACCGTAGTCAGCCCACGCCAGCCAAAAACGCAACTGGGGCGCTACAGTGGGAGAACGTCAAGGAGAGACCGAGAGAGAGTGAGCTAGCGAACGAGAGCGCACCATTTACTACAAAAGTTAGAGCGAACGCAATTGCAGCAAGTGCAGTACGACGGTACGTGTGTGAGCGAAAGGGACAGCGTGTGAACAAGAGAGAAATTGACTGTGACGTGTAACGTCAACGACGAAGACCGAACGAACACCGATCGCAGGATATACGAAGACACGAATACACAAAAAATTCACGAATTCACGAATCAAAGCATCAGGTGTAAGTAGTGCGTCAGGTGTGTCGACTCGGCTCATTAACGTAACGAACGTTGCAGCGCGTGGAGCTGCAACAAAGTCGCTGAGCTACGACCGTTGGCACAACATCATTGTGTGGGTCAGTTAAGGAGGTGAATTAATTAAGAGAGAGTGCAGATCGAGATCACAGATCGCTTGAACCGCAGCAGTTGCATCAGTTTGCAGCAGAGCGGCATACAATTCACATCAAAAGGGCAATATAATTCAGTCACAACGTATTCGCTAGGAGTTCTACGCCTACTCGGTTTGAGCTGTTTTCAATTAAATAGCGAAAATGTGCAGAGATCGCGATATGAGTTTGTCATAGATCAGCGCAATCGACAGTATAAGGTTAAGAAAAAAATCAAACTGATGTTGTACTGAATGTCGAACAACCTTCAACAGTCGTCACCAGTCACAAGGGAACGTTGTGTGGGCGTTTATTGACAGAGCCTTGGACCAAGCAACAACGACATTTGCAACAACAGCCACAACAATAACAACAAATAGGACGTCTACTTACGATCCAAGCTAATATACCAAAGTTAACAAATTAAGCCTCCATCAGCCATCACTTAGCCAATTTTAATTAAACAGCAAACAAAATATAGCAACAAATAAACAACAACAAATTTCCAGGATTCCCGAATATCCGTTCATGTGCAGAAGCGTGAAATGTGACTATTTTCAATAACTCGTTAGCAAGACCAACACACAAAATACTCGCGTCATTTGTCCCCCTCATCAAAGAATAAATACGTATATCGAGGGGGTCACCAAGCGGTTTCGATTTTCGGGTCTACGACCAACGCTGACAAGTTCAAAACGTTGAGGCGTCGAATATCTTTATCATTTGTGCTTTGTGTTAACCAAGAACGTCGTGCAGCTGGCGAACGTACGTGGAAAAATCAGCAAAATTGAAGACTTTGCGAGAAATCTTTGGAAGTCCGTTAAGGCTTGCATTGTAAGTATATTATTACGTTATATATCATTTTTATATATTATAACAACTAATATATCAATAATAATATCATAATTCAACATTTTGGGGTTGTACTTAAGTACGTACTTAAAAATGGAAGTTGATTATAAAAAAGTACTTTAGTTAAATTGATATTAAAGTAATAAAAACGTTCAAGTTATTTTAAGGCTATAAATTATAAATTAAAGACTGTAAATTGCAATTTATAAGTTATAAATTGTGGAAAATATTTAAACGACATTAATCTAATCCAGTATTAGCTGTGCTTATAGGAAATCCCAATCTATTCTCTTGCTGAAAAACACAATTCCAAAATACTGGAATACGTTGAGGATTAAAGTAATTTATTATATAGGTATAAAGTTATAGTCTATATATTATATCTTTTAAACATAACGACTTCTAACATATAAAAATTAATTTCTAGTATTGTTCGATCTTTTTATTATCATTTTTTTTGATTACTTTATTTTTTTATTTTACTTATACACAAAATTGTGCTATTATTAAAGTTCGCGGGGGTTCACGATAAATTTTATCAGGTGCTAAGATTTATATGATGAACACTGTCAGCTCAGGTTTAATATTCATTAAATGACATATTTTAAGTGAACAGCTGTTCAAGTACCTCGCAAAATTATGCAAAGTAACTGAAAAGATAAGGCGCATATCATTTTAATTTGATTATTTATTTGGCTTATAAATACTTTCTGTTTATGTCGCCAATTTATCAATTTATTAACTTATCAACTTATTTGCTCTCCCTCGTTTCGTTTCGTTCCGTTTCGTTTCTCTCTCAATCTCTATCTCGGCCTTAGCTAACTTAATTTATTGGACTTGACGTATGTCTGTCTCAATTATCGTTAATCCAGTTCGCACCTTTGCCCGGATTGTTGCTAATCGAATTGGATTTCATATTGATATTGTTATAAAGAAATTCACACCTATTTTTTGCTATTGCAAGTTGAGCGTTGCCAGGCTCAAAATCAGTAGAAAGAACTTCATGTGCGTTATACATCATTTCGAAAGAAAGAATTAATCCCCTGGCAGTTGTTGATAAACAAAAGTTGGACTTTGCTGGCAAGTTATAACGGTACCTGGTTAGGTATCCAATTTGCAATCAATCTGCAGCGAAAGCCCAATGATGAAGTGCTACTTGGTACTAGATTCTTGTTTGTTTATGACAAGCAAGAATTCATACTCGTATCTTTTCATATCGAACCACATTCACGGACTGAATTTTCCATTACATTTCCATTTCACGATTAATTTCTGTTCAATGTTTTCGCTTTGTTTGCCTTTGACTCATGCAGTGAAGTCTCTTTGCTCGACTAAGGCGCTGTCTCTTTTTATACTCGTTACCCATAGGGTAGAAGGGTATTATAACTTTGTGCTGGCTGGAAATGTATATCACAGACTGAAGGAGGCATCTTTGACCTCATCGAATAGCAAAGCGTAATTATAAAGAAAATTTTTTGAAGGTAGTAATACTATATATCAATATACCAAATATACATTCAAGTATTTCTTGGGTATATAAATGTTTGGTTTCTTTTATTGAAAGCTTATATCTCACAATTGAGCTCATTCACTTAGTAGTATAACTATCTACCAAATATATATTTCGGTATATTTTAGTATTATTTTTGTATATTTATATGCAGTTGAGCTCACTTCCTTAGTAGTATATCAATATACCAAATATACATTTTGGTATATTCTAGTATTCTTTCGGTATATTAATTTTGAGCTCACTCTCTTAGTAGTATATCAATATACCAAATATATATTCCGGTATATTTTAGTATTCTTTCGGTATATTAATTTTGTATATTTCTATTATTGAAAACGTATATTTCACAATTAAGGTCACTCCCTTAGTAGTATATCAATAACAAATATATACTTTGGTATATTTTAGTATTCTTTCGTTATAATAATTTTGTGTGTTTCTTTTATTGAAAGCGGGTATCTCACAGTTAAGCACATTCGCTTTCTTACTTCTCTATTCTGTAGCAGTGGAAAATTTTCGGAAATTATCGATCACATTTTATTTGAACATCAATTTTCCCTAACGACAGGCGTTCTTATGTGTTTGTTTGGCATACAAACATATGTATGTATGTATGTATTCACTTATTTATTGTTATTATTCTTGTTGCAAAGTAAATTAAACTGTTGCGTGCTTTTAGGCACGCCATCGCCTCAAACCCAATTCCAACTGTCATGTCGCGCATCGCTCACATGACTGTTGACCCAATACTCGAGCCCTTTGTTCACTTGGGAGCTTATTAGACAAGTCAATAAACTGTTTGCCATATAATCATAATATGCATATCAAACACAGTTGTCTGGCAAATCTCGTGTGTGTATGTGTGCAGGGTTCTTTCTTGTTGGCCAGCACTGTTCTCATTCACACGGCTGTTGAATTCAATTAGCAAATCAAGCAAATAAATAAGACACCAAAAAAGAAAAAAATAAAGAAATTGATCAACAACACGAATTTGTGTGCGTGAAAATTTGCTAATGCGTGAAATTCCTATATTTAGACATAACGCAAAGAGTTGTAAAAATAATTTACGTAGTTTATTTCTGTTCACGAGAAATTTATAAAAAGAACAGCAAATGTGCAAAGCTGCTGGATACGGAATACACAATACCCTATATGATCATTATGATCATCGTTCTGATTGCTGTTGAGTAAGGTCGGCGATCAATAGACAGTGCTGAGTGTGCAATATATTTTAGGGTATTACAGATTAGAGTTTGCTTCAGTGTTTGTGATGAAAATTAAATCATAACAATTAACAGATTGTGCTTTCTATATATGGTTTATTTTTAGATGTGTTTGATTTATGTGTAGAAACCGCAGATTGTTTAGATTGCTAGTAAACTAAAAAGCCAGCAAAGAATCTGAATAAAGACACAACGCGATTGGAAGTTAGTTGATTTAGTTAAAACAAAAGAAAAGTAAGCAACAATATTAATGATGAAATGCTCTAATTTAGTTGAACCAGAAGAAAAGTACGCAATTGTGGATTAATGATGTAGATTTTTACGCTCAAACAATCCTTAAGCAGATCGAGAGCATAGCAAAGTCTGTCTGGTTGCTATCTGCAATAGCTTGTATTTGTTTTGATTAGCATTAATTGTCTCGAGTCATTCAAGTTGAAGATCTCTACTATAATAGTGTCAGTCTGCGACCTCAGTTGTTCGATTGATGATTATGCAAAAGTTTTGAGCATCATAATAATTAAAGATTTTTATTTGCGATTTGCAATAGTAGAGTTGGTCACGAGGCCAAACATCTGGCAGTCATGTGATTGCCCCTAAAGTGAGCAAACGACAAAAAAAAACAACTAAAACTGGCAACCATTCACAGAAGTTGTACTATATACTATATATAGTAGACATACTCTCAGACTTTGTGGCGGTAACAGAGTCACAAGATTCAAACTTATAGTCATGATTCAATGCTAGTACCAGTCTTCCATTGGCACGTGGTAACAGGCGGCGATGCGATTCGAAAGAATCAACAATTTATGCACTTTAATCATATATGAATGACAAAAGAAAAATGCAAAAAAAAAAAGAGAAAAAGAATTCTTAAATGTTTTTAAATTAAAAACCTGTTGGCAAAGTCAACTGTGGCCCATAAATCAAGTCAATACTTAAGTACGAGCGTGTGACGTTCTTTCTGTTCACTTGTATCGTGTTGTGTGCTGTGTTGTGATGTGGTTTGCTCTGTTTTATCATTCGCTTTCAATGGCTTGGCAAAGTTCACGAAACTGGAAAACAAATGAAATTTGCGGGATGCTGTGTTGTGTTGTTGTGTCCCTTATACAACTGCGTGCCGCATTCAATTGAACTTGATTGATTTTAACGAAACGCTGAGTAAAAATACATATTGTCAAAGCGGAATTTGTAAATTAATTGAGCGATATGTCGAGCATAACAACAACAACACAGCGACATCGACAGACGAAAGCACAAATCATCAATGAAATGCAACCGCTAATTGCGTCACGTGCTACTAGCTGCGATACAATCAATCAGAGAAGAGAATCGATTCTCCCCGAGTAGGTGTAATCGTACTTTGGCCGCTTTCAATTTGATTCCATTACCTATCCCATTCTATATGCGAACTTTTGCCATTTACTTGCGGCATAGGAAAATAAACAATTTGCCCAGTTTTTTCCCTGACACTTTCCTTTTGTTTGCCATTTATCATTTCTCTCTGTGATTTATTTGCCAGTCAGTCGACTTCTCCACAACTCTTTGTACTCGAGTCCTAACAAAGCGATAAGCGATGGCATTTATTTTATTTATTTTAGTTTTTTCCTATATCGGGAACAGAAAACTTTGTGGTTCTATCAATTTTAGCTCCCATTAATCATTAAAACGTCTAAATTTATTTTATTGTAAATCTTTTTATACAGAATTTATATATTTGCATTGTTTTCCCACATTGTGCTATAGAATTTCATATATAGCTCTGGGTAGTGATTCTGATTTTTTATATAGAATTTTATACACAAATCTGTTAAATTATTCTGCTATTTTATTAGAGTATCTGCGCATCGTTGTGTTCACCTGTTCGTTCCCTTTTCGTATGCTTTTGTAGTCAAGCTACACCGTCCATTAAAACTTTATTTATTTCACATTTGCATTTTATGTTTCTCGGTTAAATTCCGCTGACATTTGCAGACAAAACTCACGGCAACAATGACGTCAGCAATGATTTTCGTTGTTGTCGTTTGGTCTGCCGACCCTCGTCGTCTCATTAGACTGCGTAGCTTTTGGGATTGTATAATCCTTGCCTTGCAGACAAGAAAGCAAAAAAACAAGAAGACAAACGCTCGCACGTGACTGACATTAACCGCAATGACAAACAACCAAAAATATGAATATGTTTGAGGATGGGAATTGGAATTGGGTAAGATTGCCGTGCCTTTCTTTGTTTAGTCGATAGCAACCGAAATATAAATTGATTGATTGCTCAATTTGCTAAAGCACAGCAAGTGGAAACGGTCTATAAATAAGCATAATAAATATAGACATATGAGGTACTACATACCACTTTCTAATCGCACGATTGCAGCACGTTGACGAACTGTCACTGACTATTCTTAAACTGATTCTGTATCTTTCTCTGGCATCTTACTTCAGGGCACTTCAAAGTTGTCACTGATCCTGCTCAATCAAATCAAAACGAAAGAAAGCCCCTAATAATATTTCTGCTATCTTATCTAATCTACTTTGATAAATTCACAAACAATTAACTATTTTTATAGACTGCTATTCCTCCAAGCATTCCTTAAACAACTGACAGCAACGCTAACAAAAGATACAATGCACAATGGATGACTTTAGTCTACCTTTGTGAGACGCGCCTAACAAGAGACAGAGAAAGAGTCAGGCAGCTTTAGTCGCAGTCTCATGCTCTTAATCGTCGAGTCGTTAACACTAAATGATGCTTCTATCTCTTTTGCCACCCACCTGTCACCGGTTTGAGCCAGTCTACGCTGGCGTTGGCCAGTCTGTTGCCGGTTTAGCCCAACCTATGGCTGAATCGCGGAATCTTATCAACAACGTCTACGGCTAATGGGAAAATTACTTTTCAATATTTGCTCGGTGAAGCGATTGTGAAGCGGAATTTACACGGATTTGTTAAAATCGCTCATACGCCGCATGTTACACTTTTAGCAGCATCGTGCGAGTAAACGTCGCGCTCTCTGCGCTGCGCTCTTTGTGTGTTGAGGGTGAGATGCTGTTTTGGCTGCTTTGTGTGCTCATGACTTTGTTTTCGTGCCCGCAGCAACAGCAACAACGGGGTAAACAATTTGATTATGGCGCGTGTCGAGTAATCAAATTGTGTAAAAACTTGTTGTTCTTCTCTACTCTAGTTTTCTGACGCACTCGTGGGCGTCAAACTTACGAAATGCGAAATTCAATAGCCAAAGTTCAACAACACTTTAGCGCACATTACAACAATTGTTACACAGAAAAAATATGGCACAAATACATCGAATTTAGGTCGAAGTAGTGTCAATAACTGGAAGCGAAAATACTTGATAACTTGATATTTTTAAGCCTGAAATGCTTTAACTAATGATTAAAATGTAATATCGGAGATTATTTCTTAAAATATTTGATTCGGTACAGAATTTTGAAGCCTAAATCTGGTATTTTGGTATATAACGTTATTTTAATACTCAAAAATTAATTTGCCAACATAATACTGAAAAAATACCTAAAAATATGTATTTTCATTTAGTATTTTGATATATTTCACCGTTTTAATACTGAATTAGTATTAATTTAACAATATAATACTGAAAGTATACACAAAATACGGATTTTAATCTAATATTTTAGTATATTGCGTCGTTTAAATACTAAATTAGTATTAATTTAACAATTTAATACTGAAAGCATGCCTAAAAAAATGGTTTTAAATGTAGTATTTTCGTATATTCCGTTATTCTAATACTGAAGTGGTATTAATTTAACAATTTAATACTGAAAGTATATTAATTTAACATTGTAATACCGAATGCATACTTAATTATCCAGATTTAAGTCAAACCAAAATATTGTTTTTTTTTAAAGAACTTTTTTCTGTGTATTTTTATAAACAAATTCAAAAATTGTTTGATTGAGTACAGAATGGTGTAGCCCAAATCTAGTATTTTATGTATATTTCATAATTTTAATACTAAAACAGGATTTATTTAAACATATAATACTGAAGCCGAAAATAGTTGCTTATTCCAGGAACTTTTCTTCTGTGTTCATTGCCTAATTGTTTGTTATTTAATACACATGCACTTCGTGCTCCTATTTGGTTGCTTTTACCAAATGTGTTATATACACACACTTTTCTTACGTAGAAAAACGTTTCTAATACTCATATTACACTGTATAAACAATGAATATGCCTCCTTTTCACCATATGAACGATTCTATGAATAGGTCATGACGCATTTCTTATCTTATGTTTTGACTGCTTAACAATATTTGTTGTTATTGTTTTCTATGGCTTTTTCAACTCTGTGTGTCTCTCGCATATCGATTGGGTTTTGCTGGCTACCTATTTATCTGTTATTATTTCTTTTTTTCTGGGTTCTTATCAGTTGAAAAACTGAAACTGAATTTCATTTATCATGCCCAAAAGCATCAAACATGATTCAGGGGTTTTTTTTTGCGTGGTAATTGGAACGCCCACGTTTACTGAACTTGCAACATTTGATCAGGCTATCGAAACTTAATTAGCTAATGGGTCAAATGCAGTTGTTGACACTGCAATTGATAGCAGATTACTTGATTTTTCGCTTAAACAATTGCGTCATACTAGGCGGATAAGCAATTGTTTATCTCACAAAACGGCGCGTAATGCGACTATTAATAAATGCAGATAAATAGTTTTAATAATATTTGGCATGGCATAAACTGACGATTTTTATATTTAATATCCATCACACTTTCTTTGACTGCAAGACAATCGATTGTTTCTTTTTTATATTATTATTTTAATGTGACTATTAATAAATCCAAAAAATTACTTTTTATAATAACATAATTGATTGAGGCAACTAGTTTTATGGCATAAACTCATGATTTCATATTTAATACTTATCACACTTTCTTTGACTGCAAGACAATCGATTGTTTGTATTTGTATTATTATTTTAATTGCTGTCATCGTTCATTTTGTGCTGTCAACACACACACACACACACACACACACACACACACACAGCAAATCCCACTTTCCGTCTGGAAGTTAGTTCAATTAATTTGATAAGCATTAATGCCGAACACATAGCAAAGGCTTCGAAAGTATTTCGCATGCTTTGCACGCGCCGCATTTGATACTTTAGTCTTTGGGTATCCTTTAGGGCAAGGCGCGTCTCAGCTGTCAACGATCACGTCGTCCATTGGCCAATTGGATATCCATTTATTCCCATACCGATTGACGTCAGCGTCGCGTGGGCTTTAATTGAGATTCGTTGAGATTTTTTGTGGCTGCCGCTTGTTGCTTGTTGCTTCTTGTCTCAAGTAATTGAATGTATGTGTACTCACTCACTCGATGACTGAAAGTACAAAAGCATAAGCAGGGTGACTGACACAGTTCTGCATCGCGTTCGCCTTCGCCTCATCTTGAAGCGCGTGATGAGCGCTCTACTTAATTAGTTAACATCGGCATATTTTGTTTTGTTGTGAGCGTCACCAGACACAACTTGTTGACTCAGGCATTGGTTAGACATTGCATATACGTATTATTGTTGGCCTCTAACTGTGACATTGCACTTGAAATATTTGTGTGTTGAGGAAGTGTCTCTGCTGTCAATTTGTTGTCTGTTGCCATTTTGCATATCAATACTTTTGTTTTTTGGTTGGCATTTCAAATTTTGTTTGTGCTATTTGGGCATAAACAACTGCATAAATTCATAAGCTTCAATTAAGGTAGCCATAAACAGAGCGCACAATTAGCGCGATTTATTTTCGTAAAGTCCCAAAATCGAAGCGAATAAACGAAACGAAATATCAATCATACGCCTCGTGTGTCTGCCGATAAGCGCGCAAATCTCTTGTCTGCACTGTGTGTGGAAGTCTTTGCAAGTCTTTGCATAAGTTTTGTGGCCATAATAAATTTCACACCTTTGCTCGCACTCACTCTCTGTCTCACTCTCTCTCGCTCGCTCTTTCTCACACTCTGTCTCTCTTTCTCGGTGCCTTAAACGCTCAGTTCATGATCGATTGCTTTAGCAATTATCAATGCGCATGCGCGTTCTCTCTCGCTCTCACTTCTTCACACAGCTCGCGCTCTCTTTCGCTCTCTCTGTGTGTGTTTTCGTTGACGGGGAGTCTCCCAAGATTTTCGCATATAATTCGCGAGGTCGGCGCTGAAATGAGTTTAATAGTAATTCGGCGCGCAAAGAGAAAGCAACGTTTCAAGATTCTCCTTGTTCTATAATCATAAAAAAAAACTAAAGCGACAAATAGCTCAACAAAAACAAAAATGGAATAAACTTTTCCAACATACAATGTGAAACTTTTGCAATGCAATTAAATTGTGATTAAGACACAAATTTAATTTGCAGAAAACTCTTAACAAAAGCAAAACCAAAGTGAAAAAGAAGTTAAAAATAATAAATTGACTGAAGGAAATCATAGCCTTCAACTTCAAATTTGCTAAATTGACTAAAAGAGAAACAATTTCAATTGATTTCGATTGAAATTAATTACGTCAGATTTATGTGTCTCATTTAACTGACTTTGAAAAGTGATTTGCCAAAAAAAGAAAAAACTTTGTGATAAATTCGTAGATTCAATTGTGATATTAAATCCAAATAGACTGATCAAATTAGCGTATTCGCTGATTAAAATGACGCCCAAGATTATAACATATTTTCTGGTAAATTTTCCATTTTACATTGTACACATTTTCGAATCGATTTAAGATTTATTTTTGGCTGGGATAAAAGCACTTTTGACATATTTTTGCGAGCGTGCAAAAAATTAATTAAATGCAAGTCATGTAATGCAGCGTTTTCGACGGGGTGTTTATAAATTATATGGATTTTTCCTTTAGCGAAATTCTTCAGAAGAAATTTTCCAAATTTTATACATTTTTTAAATTATATTACATAATTATTTCAAAATATTTGTTTAACTTAAAATAAAGAGTTGTTTTACAGATTAGAATTTATTTTAATTTCATGAAATTTTACTAGAATTTTTCTTAAAAAATTTTGAATAAATTTTGTTGTAGTAAAAAATTAATACTTTTTTTTAAACACACATTGTAAAAGTTGTTTGAAGAGTTGTTTTGTATCTTAAAATGTTTCTTAATTTTTAATAGAAATTTTTTTATCAAAAAAGAAATAAATTTAATTTTTGTAAAATGGAACAAACATTCCAAAAAGCTTTTAAGAGTTGTTCGGCAGTTTATAATTTACTTTATTGAGATTACGTTTTTTTTTAATATTTCTTTAAAAGAATTTTTTAAGATTTTAAATACAGGGTATTACTTAGTCGATTTCTATCAACTGCAATGATTTCATTATCTCTTCAAACCATAGAAACGAGCTTCACAGACTGACATTTATCACGTGCTTCATACATATGGATGATCGCAAATAGTTTGTGACCAATTCTTTGTTGATTGCTTTGACTCAGTTACATTAAAACACTGCAGCAATTATGCTCTTAGTCATATGTGACAGCATGGATTAAAGTTCATCTGCTGCGATAACTGCTAGGAAAATATCAATGAGTTTGCAACAATTGTGAATACTTGTAACGCTGTATAAAAGTCTGTTCTTGTTAATGACTTGCTGTAATGCAATATTAGTCATATAAGTTGCTTAGACTTAAGTGTATTAGCCTACTTAATGGCTGGGCTCGTGCGAATGCAGCTCTGTCGCTTAAATTATTGCTGCTTAATTATTCATCTTTTAGTGCTTAGCTAACACATATATTTATTTTCTCACTCATTTGTCGCGTCATGTGGTGGCAAAAGTTGTTTAATTAAATCGCCGGCAAATGCTGCCCGCGTGATGCAACAGTCTCGAGACTTTGTGGCTGATCATGCGTCAGTTCAATTTATTTAAATTAAAGTTGCGTCTCAATCTGATTGTGTGTCTCTCTTTCTCTCTCTCTGTGCAGTGCGGCATGCGCCATCCCACAACTGGCCTTAACGAAGACGACCTAAGTCGTCTCACAGGTTCATCCTCCTCATCGACCGCGTCTTGCGGCAGCGCTGCCTCATCATCGTCATCATCCTCGGCAGCGGCAACGCAACGACAACAGGACCCGTGTGATGTCGTCCAGCTGTCGTCGCATCAAACGGATCAGCAGACATCGCCCCGCTTCAATTCCACATATCTACCCGAAATCATAAACCCCTTGGAATGGCAAAAGTCGCGCAAGCGCAAAGAGCGACTCGACAGCTGCTCGGCCACCAGTCAGGATCGCAAGCTACAGCGCAGCAACAGCGAGGAGCTGCTCACCGAACCGGAAGCACCCCTCAATCCGGCAAATCCCACACAGACGCATTGCCGTCAAACCCACTGCGAAGTCATTCGTCGCGTCTCCTCCGAGGATTTTAAACGCACCGCAAGCTATGCCAGCTACTGTCAGGAGATTGAGCGTGATTCTGGCGTCGATTTGCCACCCGACAGCAGCGAGCAGCAGGAGAACAATGCTGCGCTCGCCAATCTGCCGCAAAGTGTCAATATCGAGGCCACCAAAGATCGTGCGCGTCTCGACACAAGTCCAGCTCGATCACAGCAACATTCGCCGGTGCGCAATGGACGCCAGCAGCAAATGCAGCGTGAGGCGAGCGATGACAGCGAGTGTGAGCATGAGCGTCGTCGGAGCAGCGAACGCTTCTGCAAATCCCGCCAGCCGCCGGTGCGCAAATCTGGTGTCAGCAAGAAGCCAAGCGCAGGTGGCAAGTATTTGCCATCGCGGCGTGATGAGCAAAGTGCTTATAAATATGATTTGTCAGCGCTTAAATACGAGCGACGTGGCTTCATAAGCAGCAAGAAGCAACAACAGCAGCAACAACAACAGACGACAGTAGCAACTCTTGCCGATCACAACGACAACAATCTGATTGACTTCCATCAGCAGCAGCAGCAGCAGCAGCTTCAACAGCAGCAGCAGCAGACAAAGCGCAGCGCCAGCATCTCGCCCACTCCGACCACCAGCAGCTCGTGCAGTTCAGCGGGCAGCGATGACAGCACTCCGAATGCCACCTCGGCCCCCATCAAAGCCAAGCCGCCGCAACGCCAGCAACAGACCCTGAACCTGACCTCTGCGCAGGAGTCGTTGCCTTGGGTGCGTGGCGATGAGCCAGCGCCCATGTTGAGTCGTCGCTATGCGCACTCGCGTCATCATGCCGGCGGCAACATCGATGCGGCTGCCAAGTTGGCCAAAGTCATGCCATATCCACAACAACAGCCGAAGCAGGCGGCAAGCGTGCAGCTGCTCAGCGAGGACATGGATTGCTTGGAGCCGATGGATGCGGTGCGTGCGTTCAGCTCGTTGGAGAATATGCGCACACGCGATGTGATGCAGCAGGTGGTGCCCGCGATGATGGCATTCCAGACGCCCGAGGAGCGAGTCAAGGCCATCAATCGTCGCGTGACGGCGTTGAAAAAGAAGTTGGTGCAGCTGGAGGATTCGCTGGAGCAACGTTTGGGCTATCGGCCATCGCAGGCGGAGCGTCTCAATGACAAGTACATGAAGAACGCGCTCGCCGAACTGAGCAAGTTGCGCAAGGAGCGACACGAGCTTAAGACTGATCCCATTGCCGCGCTCGGCCTCAAAGTGGGCGCCAATGTTGGTGGCCAGGGCAGCGGGATTGCTGCCTCCCATCAGGATGCGGCCAAGAAGTTGGAGCGCATGAAGAACACACTTTGCGAAATCGAACAGGTAAGATGAGTTAATACGCAAAATTTGGCCTACTTTTATGGCCAGAAATTAACATGATCCCAAATGACGTCAGCGGGCAGGCTTTAGAAATCTTCTTTTCTTTCGATGAAAGCGAAATGCCATTTGAATTATGGCATGACAGCAAAATGTTATTGTGTGCCAAAAATGAATTCACTTACTCATATAATAGATACAAGTTGTTGTCTTTTTGACGAATTAAGCAAATACTTGCACTAAAGTTAGTATAGATCTTTGTTAGTTTGCTAAACAAAAATATTTAACAAGCTGCAAAAAAAAACACATGTTGCATAAGCCAAAATTAGCAATTGAAATGGGAGATGACCTTTTTGTTTATAAGCACATGCTATAATTAGTAGAGGAGAATGGGAGTATGAGAAATAATTACTACTTTACTTTGAAAGTATTTATTAGTATATCCATATACCAAATATAGCCTTTGGTATACTTTAGCGGGTATCTTGCTTACTTGTTTTTCAGTAACTTAATACTAAACCTCAAACCTCTATTAGTAAAAGAACTAATTACTACTTATTTACCTTGTCAGTATGTAATAGTATATCGATATACCAAATATACACTTCGGTATACTTTAGTCGAGCACTCTCAAGTGTGCTGTAGCTTTCTTTCTTGTTTTTTAGTAACTTCTTAATACTAAACCTCAAACTCAAATCGATAGCATACGCTATAATTAGTAATAGAACTAATTACTACCTTGTAAGTACGTAATAGTATATCGATATACGAAATATACCCTTCGGTATGCTTTAGTCAAACCCAAATCGAAATCGCAAGCAATAATTAATAATGTAAAATGAGTGTAGGAGGACTAATTATTTCTTAATTACCTTGTAATGTAGTCATTACCGAAATGTGGAAAATTTATTACACATTCCATGATAAAGCATAATTTCTAGACATTATAGATTGGGCAATTTCATTAAAATATTCAATTCTAGACGTTAACTTGCCAAATAATGCGGAAATTCAATTTTCTCGCGACATTTGGCGTCGCAAATACTTTTTATTTATGTATTCGCACGTCTGCTCATTATAATATAGTTTATATAAGATATTCAGTTATTTTTAACAACTTGTTTTGACTCGGGACCAATGGCGGGAGAACATGTGTTTATATAAGTTTTCTTGTTTTTTGTTTTTATGTGTGGACAAGCCTCCCGCTCTCTCTCTCTCTCTCTCTATCTCTGTGAGTTGTCTGGCAAAGCAGATGCGAAAACAAATGCACGTTGAAAGAATGCCAAAAAAGAAATATGAAGATTTTCATTGTCATTTCATTCTTGCGAGTGTGTTTTCATTTGTTGTTGTTGTCGGAGCACTTTGTCGAGCGTTAAGTCGAGCAAATCGAATAATGCCTAATGCATGTCGCTGATTAATTGTCTTGTTTACCAATGTGCCTGCCATTCGGGTACTTTGTTTGCACATCATTATTATTGTTTTTATCAGTTTTTGGGCATTATTTGGGCTTTCATTTGGCGGGATGGCACAAATGACATTTCGTTAATTACAATTTCCATTTGTCTGTGGTGTCTCTTTGGACTTAAAGTTGATTGATTGATGGCCAACTGCGCCCGTTAACCTTGAGATCGTTTCTTTATTAATTTTCGTTTTTCTTTTCTTTCGTTTTTTATTGCAGAATCTCAGCGAGAAGCGAACGCAGTGTCGTCGGCCACAGCAGCTGGAGGAGCTGACATCCGATCAACTGGTGCAGGAGAAGACAGCCGTACAGCATGGACTGCTCTATTTTGAGAGCCTCTATGGCCATCCGATTACCAAGGAGGAGCGCGATGCAGCGCGATCGCTGTACGATCGGTATCGGCAGCTGAAGCGTTTGGTGTCGCGCAGCATCATGTTTGGTGGCGGCAGCGGAGTGCCAGAGCTGCCCACCATATTGGAGCACGAGGCTATGGTCTTTGAGGCAACATCAACACCGCTGCAGTATTCATCGAACAACAGCACTGAGACAACAAATTCACCCAGCGACTCAATGGCGCCAAATAGTACATTAAACACCCAGAATGCTTCCTCCGATGAGTCGACCACCACAACAACAACCACAACCACCGCCACCGAGCACACTCAGGCGGAGAACATTGCAGCGCTCAGTCTGGATCAGCTGTGGGAGCAGCTGGAGCGTGTACGAGATGAGAAGACTTTGCTCAAGGCAACCATACGCGAGTATGAGTCCATATTCGAAGAGCAGAATGGTCGCAAAATGCTAAAACCCGATCGCAAATCCCTCGAAACTGAAACCTATGCGCAGTACAAGGAGAAGAAGGCCAAGGTGCGTCTGCTGCAGGCGCTGATCAAGAAACACATTGGACACTAGATATAGCGCCCATACATCGGAATTCCCCTCCCCCTCCCATACACAAATTATTATTCATTATTCATTCTAAACTTATTTATTTCATCATAGAATCCAAACAAATCCGTTTTGATTACCTACAAACGAAACAAAATACACAAAAAATATATACATACATTAATATATAATACACACACAAAAAAAAGAACATACATATATGTAGTTTTAGATTTACATTTATCATATATTCTATAATGATACATTTTATGAATATTGTTGATTCCTTATTGTTTTTTGAAAACGTCTATACGATAATATAAAACAAAGCAAAAAACTAAAAAAAAATACATAATAAAAATAAACAAAAGAAATGAAATTATGATATGATATTGAAGAAGCTGCAAGCAATTTGGTTCTGAACGTCAGATATACATACATACATAACTTAATCTTGGATCACACGCCACACACACACACACACACATGGACACAATCACACAAATGCATATATACATATATCAAGCAGACTTCCAGCATGGAATTGATATCTATACAAGCAGACATATATACATACATATATTGTATTGGTGTAATAACAAATCGCTATCTGTCTATCGTCATTGATGTTAAAAAATGAACAGTTCGATTTTGATTTATACACATATTATTATAGAACGCTTGATGATGTCCCATTGAGCAGAGAATGGAAAGCTCTATATGACTGAACCGCTGTCAGACATTACGTAAAAAAAAAGAACGAGTAATACAAAAGATTCATGATTTCCACATATTTTTGCACTTATTGATTAGTTATAGAGCTCTATGTTTGTTAAAGCATAAATCAAATACGAATATTTCAAAGAAAACTTTATAAATGTTGTCTATCCATTATTAGTAGTCGCAAATTTTCTAATTCTATCTGAATATAGACTATCTATCTCTCTCCATACATCCATCATATATGGTATGAATAAAATAGATTATCTGTATATTTGTATAGAAATTGAAGAGCTAACATTTATCGTCGTGCTTTCAATCAAATGTTTCACTTTTTACCGGCAATTTGATATTTGTGTGTGTCGAGTGGAAACGGAAGCAGCTTCTATTATCAGAGCACGATGGCAACCCCAGTCGATATCGATATATTCGCATGAATTCGTTGATCGAGGCCGATTGCCTCGATATCGATTAGTGCTAAACGGTTTTGAATTCGTTTTCGGTTGTTGAGCAAAGCAAATAAAGCAATTGGATCTTTTGAGGGTAGTATGCATGCTATTTATTAACAAAGTATATTTAACATATACATATAGATAAATATATATATGAATATGAGTATAAATTTACAAATACCAAACCAAAACATACGAGTATACAAACATATTGAGTATTGTAATGAAAATGTTGACTAATTGCAACGTTTACAAAACAACCAGAACAAAATATTCTTATATATTATGCATGGCGCCAAAGCGACAAAAATAATATCCAAAAAAGTGAATGTCTATAATATGAAGAGCAAATAAAATATATCACGTTATAATACAACAAAATAGCATTTTTATTCAAATCAGATTGTACTTTTACATTGATTACAGGGATCAAGAAAAACACCCATAATACTGACGCAGTCCCACGTTTTTTATAAGCAGATAATGTAAATTGTGAGGAGCTGAAATGAAAATAGACATTGATATGCGTTAATAATGTGCTGTTACATCAGGCTTAATCAGTAATTGTAGATTTATTTGTAATCAGTCGTGTGTATAATCAACAAAAAACATTCAGGTATATGCTTGTCAGGGTTATGTCATCAATTTGCAATGTTTATACTAAATTTGAACTTGACGGCTTACCTATTTTGGAGTATTCATGTATTTTTAAGCTCAATTCAATCAATTTCCTTTTGAATGTTTTATCTGCAAGTGAAAGATATATATAGAACAAATTAGTACTGTGTGTATTATTTTACATAAATTTAGTACAAGTTTGTTATCAGCAAATGAAAACCAATCGACATTATTAACTCCGACTGGGGCGGTATTAGAAAACATCATTAACAGATTATTTCAATACACTAATTTTCTATGACAATTACCTTTTTTCCTTTGAAGTTTTGAAGTTAAGACAGATACTATTGCAAATGTGAAAACTATCTGAAAAAAAAACTGATCATTAGTTTATATATTTAAAAAATTAATCATAATAATGAACATTTTACGTCAGCTTATTTTATCATCAATTATTCTTATGACAGGGATAACTGTATATGGCTTAAATAAGGTGTTCATCATTGTCAATTTAAAAACAAATAAAATGTTGTAGACAACTCACCTTTTGACGTCCAACAAATATTTATTGAGTTGTTAAGACGATGTGGAATCATCTGTAAACAAGAAAAATTAGTTTCCATTAGAATCAAATTTTAAATAGGTATTAAAAATTTATATATCTTTTCTTAAGTCAGACATAAAAGTATCAACACACATAAATTCAGTTATATGCTTGTCTACGGTTTTTTATCATCAGATAAGATTGTATACGATTTCCAAGTTAAATTACTAAGCTTACCTATAGTGCCTATTAATGAGCAATCCATTTAGTAATAGAATACTGTCATGCTGAAAGTGAAAATATATTTGATTAATAATAATCATAATGAATTCATCAAATTACGATGAGTGAAAATATATATCAGCTTATAAAAACCAATCGACAAAGTATTTCCGACTGGGGCGGTATGTAAAAACATCATATTGATAATTTAAAGGTATATTGTTGGGAGTATCCTTACCTTTTTTCATAGCAAAGTGGAATATTCTATTCGAAGTACTTTCCTAGTCCACAGCTGCCAACTGAAATGTTAAATAATCATTAGTTTTATGTATTTAATGAATAATGGATAAGTTATTCTTTATTTAAATTCTCAGATATTTGCATCATCAATTATTCTTATGACAGGGATAACTGTATTGGCTTAAATAAGGTGTTCATCACAAAAAATTTTCTAGTTACAAAACTCGGGAAATTAATATTCTATTTCAACTCACCTTAGAAAAAAGCCAAGTGCCTAATTTCAAACAGATATTCTGAACACGTGGAGCTAGCTGAAAATAAAATTGTATACTTTAGATAACATCGTCAAATTGTAAAAAGGATAAATTGATATTCAGTTTAGATTCAGTAATAATAACCAATCGACATTATCATTTCCGACTGGGGCGGTATGTTAAAGCATCACTATCGAACATAATCGCCGTCAAACTTGTTGGAGTTGTATCGGAACTAACCTTAACATTCTGACAACACGTGCACGTGGTTTATGAAAGAACCGGCAGTAGAATATTATATTCATTCATTTCATATTTATGTTTAACTGAATCCGACAGAGATTAATGCGGCATCTATTAACTATTCCAAGCCATTAGAATCTGTAATTAAAGCCAAATAATTAATGTAAATATGAATCTTAACTGAATATGTAAAGCGTGTATGTGGGTTCTTTTTAAATTACTAAATCAGAATAGAAAACCAATCAACACGTCTTTTCAGACTGGGGCGGTAATAATTGAACATCATAGAAAAAAACGACACATTGCACTTGTATATTTGTAATAGAAGTTATTTAATTTACTTACCATTTTATAAATATAATTAAGTATATCCATCGCAAACACAAAGACAACCTCTCGCTGCGGCTTTGCGTTGAAAAAGAGATGGAAGCAGTGCACAAAGTGACTGCATGTTGAATTTCAAAATATACTAATTTACGCCAACCGAAATATACTAATTGTTAGCTTTTTAAATTGTTTATGGCAATGGCTTTTTTTGTATCAAATATACGTGAAAATTTTAAAATTTTGTTAATTCTTGTAATAAATGAAAGGCCATCCGCAACAACTTCACTTTCAAATGTTCTTCGAAACATTTTGGTCCCACTAAATTGTAAATACAGTGGCGGTAAGGTGGTAACTGTGTGACTACGTGTTTTGTGAATGATAAGTTTTCGATTTATAATCGATTCGTTAGTTGTGATTAGAGTGGCGCGGTATTGTAAACAGAATTAGAGTTGCTTTAATTATTATTAAACCATCAAGGCGCAAATTTAACAATATGGAAGATATATTTAGCATGGAATGCGTTCCAAAAGAAATGCAAGCCATCACAACGTTAAGCGAACTACAATCTTTACCCTGCGAAGATGTGGTCGATCGTGTTTCACAACAAACTGCGTTAGAAATTTGCAAACGCAGCTTGGATGATTTAAGCGCCAAGCATGTTGAACTATTAAGTCTTTGGCTAACTAAACTACTGAAAGCCTATTTTAGTAAAACAGTTTGCTGCATTGCAGCTTTTAAATGCTTGTATGTATGGTTCACAAAGTTGGTAAGTAACAAGAATAGTAAAATGCGCAACGCAGTTTACATGCTCGCAATAATTTTACAGAAAGATGAAGTGACTTCTGAGAATAAAACAGGATGTGACAATTTTTACAAACTGCTGACTGATGCACTGGACTTTGCTGAGTGGGCCAAAGGCAAGCTGGCAAAGATTAGCGAGCGTTTGGGACATGCAACAGCCTATTTTCTGCTTTTTATTGTCAACACTTGCTTGCAACAAAGGTGAGGAAGAACGATGAGCTGGTGAGGATTTCTGTATTTATTTGGTTGTACTTACAGTATTGAAAAGGATATGCAGGCGCTAAAGGAGCATGAGACACTAGCGATCAAACTGCATGTTACGGTTTTAGCTCTCCTTAAAGAAATCACTAAAAATGCAAACACGATACATGCTCGCATTACACCGAGTAAGTTATTAGATCAGAATCATAGATTAGCCATTATACTCTTTAAACTTCCGCTTGAGCAGTGCTGCAACAATTGATCGTGATCACGGACTTTCTTTACGCTAAGATGTCACATTGGAACGCATTTGTTAATACGAGCAAAACAATGACAAACATTTGCAAACACTATTCCAATTATGCTGACTTGAGCCAATCGACGCCGGAATGGTTGCGGGAAACACTTTTGCATATTTGTGACACAGCTCTGAATATTCAGGAATTGGCGAAAGAGGTTTCTAACATGTTATAGTAATTTAATATTAGATTTTTACTGTTTTATTCTTTTATATTCGTAGGATGGATCGGTAGAGTATCTCAAAGTTATACAGGTTTATATGATAATGCTGCACAACCTATTGGATTGTGGTGTTAAGCATCTGGATAAGACCGTCTTGGATTCTATAACTCTGTTGTTGATTGGAGGAGAATTGTAAGCTATAATAGTTATCCAAAGTTGTACACTTGTTAAAAGCCTTTAATTCGTTTAGTCTATCATCTTGTGATCTACATAAGGAAATGCCAAAACAATTACTATTGTTGCCATATGTAATGACAGTCTATGGGCTAATTTATAAGCTTGAGGACTTTCAGAATGTTAGTACCTACATAGTATGAAGCAGGAATTCGTTCTATAACTAATATTTTAACATTGTAGTATCTTTTGCGATGTTTGGCAGATCAGGAAAACAAGACTAATAATTACACTAAGTTGTGCTTGAATTATACAACAGCAGTCGTCCTTGATGATGCGGAAATTACGCCACTTACAATTAAAGTAGTGCAGAACCTATTCGAGTATTTGCTGAAAAGTAAAGTTAAAGCTAAAAATGATCCCTGTTCAAATTAATTAATGCTGTTCTTCTTGCATAGATTCGCGGAATTTTGTGAATGCTGCACATTACGATCGAATGTTGCAAACATTTGGTAGTTTGTTGCATATCTCACACTCTGTGGCGCTATTTAAATTCTTTTCGGCTGGAATTTTTCAAGAGGATCTGATGAAGCAACAAGTTTGTGCCGATGTGCTCATGCTATTCTTTCAGTAAGTTTTATACTTATAGACAAAAGTGTTATAAACCAAAGTTCTGTTTTACAGCCTGGAAGAGACGAGTAAAAATTGGAAATCTGCTGATATTGCTCAGGCTTCAGAATATTACAGGATATGCAATAATTCATATGCCATGTTCTCTCAGAATACAAGCCAATGGCATGTGCAACGCATACTCAAATATTTTCATAAGCTAGAACGCAAGGAAGCGCCACTGTTTAATCTGAGAAACTATAATTATCTACATTGTGTGTCGCCAAGAGCTGAACCGGATCAGCGCATGTGGATGATGCGTCTGCAGCGTTTACTGATGTCGCCTTTTAGCGACATTGAACAATATTATGAAATGGTAAGCCACAAATTTTGCATTGTCAACAAAACATCTCCATTAATCTTCTACTCTGACAGTTGGCCCTTATGGAACTATTGGCGACAGATTCGAATAACTGTTTGCATCTACTACCGGACAGCGTAAAGAATATAATCAATAGGGGCAAGTGTCAATTGCTTCGTAAAATCTACTTCAAGCTGGCCTTCCAATCCAACCAACTTACTCGGAAACGATTACTGCAGGATGCAATGCCTACGCAGGATAATGTCAACAATAGCTGGCATTTGCAGAAATTGCTTTACGCCGGCCAGTGTAGTGATGACAAAGAGTTCAAGTCTTTGGCTAGTATGCGTACAATTTCCGCAGATCTGTTGCCCATATTGAGTGCATTGCAGTTAGCCCAGTTTAGTGATCAGGGCGCGTCAGGGCCCGAAAACAATCTTTACGAATGGGATTATAAGCGCACTGAAAAACATCGTTGCAACTTCGGAGGCCAAAAGCGCAAACGTTCAAACCAGCGTAAGGACTTAATACGTCAAATTGAGCGGAATACAAATGAATTGTTAGACTATGCAAATGAATTCGATGCATCAGATTTGCAGCAGCTGGGACAAATTATTAAGAATATGAACCAATTTTCGCTGACATAGTTTAAGATATATTTTATTTCTTTTTAAATATTGAACAAATTATATGTGCGTACACTGCCATCCCCGTCGTCGATGTAATCCAATAACGATTTACTCAATTTGTCCAATTCGTGATCTTGAATTAAGATACCTGCAAGGTTGTAAAAGGTTGTTAACAATAATAAATAGTCAGATTGTTTTGTATATATATATTTCGTATTACCAGCAATAGAGGCAGAGGTGAAGCTGACAATGCTGCCAGTTAAAAATGCACGAAGAGCAACCATTGTGATGTCGTGGCGACGATCTGGAGCCATAGCGCTCAAGGCAGCTATCAAAATGCCCAGAGATCCAGGATTGGCAAAACCGCATAGGGCAAAGGTAGCAATGCCTGCGCTGCGTTGCTACAAAAGGATTTAATTTTAGCCCAAGTCGTCACAATTTATTCCATATATTGTTACTTACATCAATTTTCTCTTCTCTGATCATTTCGCCTAGAGTTTTGTAGCCCACAAACTCATTGATTATAGTTTTCTCTGCGACCACCAAGGCAACATTCTCGCAATCATGCGTCGGGACACCCATTATGAATACAAGTGGAATGAATAATTTGGTGAGCAGATATAAGAATGTGATGTCATCGTGGCCAACCAATTCAAACATCCATTCGGTGACAGCATTGAAAAAGTACACAATGGCAAGAAAGGCAATTATATTGGATACAATACCCAATACAATTATGACACCATTTGCGGCCCCACTGGCGGCTGCATCCAAAATCGACCTATCTTCTCTGTGGGATAGCATGATACTGAATGAAATTGAATGCACACGAATAGAGGGGTTAATCTTACGATTTTTCCAGCTCTATATTGTCGGACTTTGTCTGCGACTCTTCGGTTTCGGGATAGAAAAGTTTGGCGAATGCCAAGGCACCAGGTGCAGCCATAACACTGGCTGTGATTAGAAACGCAGCCGAGGCGCCAAATGATATATAAGCACCCAGGACAGTTCCAGCAACCGTAGCATATCCCGATGTGCAAATGCAGTGCAATTCGCTTTTTGTCAACTTCTTGATATAAGGCCGGATCATCAGTGGACTCTCCGACATGCCAAGAAACACATTGCCCACGGCATTGACACTCTCACAGACTGTAGTTCCAACCGTGGCTTGCAGGAAAAACCCAAACGCACCCAGTATAAACTGCATAGCGCCGAGATAGTACAGAACTGATGTGACTACGCTGAAGAAGAATATGACCGCCAGAATGGCAAAGGCGAAGACAAATTCATCACAGATGCGGTCACCGTAAACGAATCGTGAGCCATGTTCGGTGAATGAGAGAAATCGTGTGACCTTTTTCCCGGCACAAATGAAGATGTCGCGACCCACCTGGAGACGGATGCACAGGATTCCCAGAATTAATTGTCCAAGTATGCCATGGACGACAACACGCCAGGGAATGTCGCGACGACTCTTCGAAACTAAAACGCCCAATAATATAAAGACAACTGGGCCAAGTAAGCCGATAGCCTTCCTTCCATCGTCTCGACACTCAAATCCCAGATATATGCCAACAAGAGCAAGGAGTACTATGAGCATAACGATTGAGACAAGGCTGCGGATATCTCCGATATAGATATAGATGATGCGCTTCTAATCTTAACTCACCGTTTCCGACTGAACTCAATCCATTTGTCAATGCCGGGCTCAATTTTATCGTCGTACAGCTTCTGTCCAATGTACGGCTTGAAAACCCAATAATATATCCAAAAGGCATAAAACACAAGTAGCATGAGGAGAAGGAACCCGTAGCCAGTGCACCAATTAAACTCGCACAGAATGTGTGCCTGCCAATCGTCTTGTTTCGAGGCTTCTGTTGTAGTTTCTGCAGCGGCTGGAAGAGTAGTTGCTGGGACTCCCTCTTCCCCTTCAGTGATTGCGATCTGTGTTGTTGTATTCTCTACTTCCTCTGGCTGAGGTCTAATGCACTTTTTTGCGTTTGGATCTACGGAATGATTTTAGCAATTGGATGCTTTCGAAAAGTCAAGGAAGCTTACCATGGAGAACGTATATAACTGTTGCCCATATAAAGAAGGAAAGAAAAAAGATGTGGAAAAGAACATGCAGCACGAGTTTAATGATTTTCTTCCTTTTTGCGGCTTTGGGATCTTCTTCCTCTGGGTTCGGAGACTCAGCCATAGTTAAAACTAAATGGAATATTTATGTGTATTGTGTGTTGTATGTTAGTATACTATAGTGTGTAAAATACAAATGGAATGTTGTCAGAAAGTCAATGAAATGCATGAAATTCATTTCGAATGACTACTAGACTTGGGAAAAAAAATGCAAGTGGGTTTCTTTTTCTGGTGAAATAAATATATATTTTGTAACATTGTGCCCCTTTAAATCGTTTGATTTCTGCGCCCCAATTTCTCAAATATTTGCCTATAATTATAACTTTCTTCCTCCTCTTGTATCAAAATGCCTGAAACAAGAAACAAGTGAGTTAGTAACCAAAAAGGAATATATTATTATAAACTGATCAAACACACCTGCAAAACTAGCCGAGATGAAGCAAACGATGCTGCCCACAACGAAGGCTCTGACTGCCACCGAAGTGATTGTGCTCCGACGTTTTGGGGCCATGGCACTCAGCGATCCGATGAGAATGCCCAACGAACTGGGATTGGCGAAGCCACAGATGGCGAATGTGGCAATGCCAGCACTGCGAGCCTGTAAATCAAATTATTTGTGTTTTTTAAAGATTCAGATGATTTGAAGGCACTTTAAAAATACTTACGGTAATGTCACCGTTTTCAATGTACTGGCCCAGACGTTCGTAGGCCACAAACTCATTGATTATCGTCTTGGTGGCAATCACTTTAGCTATGATATCGCAGTCCTCCCATGGCACACCCATGGACCAGGCAAGCGGTATAAAGATCTTGGAGAATATCCACTCAAAGTCGATCTCTTCATGGCCAACGAGGAAGCCAAACCAGCTGACAACGCCATTGAGGAATGCAATGAATGCCACAAATGCCACAATGTTGGCAATAATGCCCAGCACAATGGGCACAGCATTGGAGGCGCCACTCGAAGCGGCATCCAGCAGCGACGAATCCTCACTGCGAACAATATGAAATATAATCAATCACCTAGGTATAAATCACAAATCGAATTGCTTATCAAACTTACGATTTTTCCAGCTGTATCGTATCACTTGAGGTCTGACTCACTTCCGTCTCGGGCATGTACAGCTTCGAGATGGCCAGTGTGGCAGGTGCCGCCATCACCGAGGATGTAATCAAATGCGCAGGCGATGCGCCAAAGGATAAATACGCAGCCAACACTGTGCCAGACACGGTAGCAAAGCCCGACACCATGATGCTGTGAATTTCACTCTTGGTCAGCTTGTTGATGTAGGGTCGAATGAGCATTGGACTCTCGGACATGCCGAGAAAGATGTTGGCCGCAGCCGTGACGCTTTCACAGACGGTTGTGCCCAGTATCGCCTGCAGGATCCAGCCCAGTTTGATTACCACCCATTGCATGGTGCCCAGATAGTAGAGCACATTGATGAAGAAGCTGAAGAAGAATATCACCGGCAATATGGCAAAGGCAAAGACATTGTTATCGATCAGGAGATCTCCAAATACAAAGCGTGCACCGTCGACGCCATAATCCAAAAATGTGGCCACCTTGTTGCCCAGACACTCGAAGATACTTCGACCCACATCCCAGCGTATGCAAAAGACGCCGAGCAGAAATTGGCACGTGATGCCAGTGATCACAATGCGCCATTTGATTTCGCTGCGTTTCGTGGAGAAGATCCAGCCGCAGAGTATGAAGAAGCAAGGCGCCACCAAGGACACCAGTTTCCTTGGCTCATTCCTGGTCTCGAAGTACAGATAGATGGCCAGCAGGACGAACAGTATGACTATCATTACCGCAGACACCACGCTGTGTAAAAAGAGAAAGACAAGCAATGAAAGACTCTTAAAATTCTTAGTTACTTATGTTCAACATACCGCGTTCTGCTGAATTTGTGCCATTTAATTGACGCCGGATGCAGATAGTTTCTGTGCAGCATACGTCCGAGTTTTGGCTTGAATATTTGATAGTAGAACAGGCCGAAGTAAATGAATCCTAGCAGCAGTAGAAGCATGCCGTAGCCAGTGCAGAAACGTATGCCACATAGCGGCAATGTGTCATCCCATGTGCAATCATATGTGTCTATCAAAGAATGTAAATGTGTGCTTTAATACGCAACAATCCTTGGTAGCAACTGCCTCAGATACGTACTCAAATCGTGGTAGTGATATGTGGCATAGACGAAGTAAGCTATGATCAGGCCTTGTGTTATCAAATGGATGCAAATTTTAATCCATTTCGGAAGCGGCTCCTTCGATTTCTTTGCAATAATCTCTCCATTTTCTAAAGGATCATGATCATGCAGGGTTTCAAGTTGAAAGTCAGTCTGAAGGAGAACTCAATGTTAAGCACAAATACGGTGGCAAGACATCTTTATTGTGGCCTTACCTTATTATATTCTTTGGCAGTCTCTGGATCCGACTATAAAAAAAGGTAAATATAAATAATACAAGTTAATTTGCGTCACGTTTTAACGTCTAAACAATTGCAGGGATAATACATACATGATCCAATTCATAGGAATTGTTAATGGTACCCGGTGCAGTTTTATTGGCCATCTAAAATTATATAAACTTTCTGGTTTACTATTGATAACATGCGAATATAATAGTTCCCTAATCTTAACAAGGCTTTAACTTTGCCATTTGCTCTTCGAGCGTGAGGAATGAAATTTCCCACCCATTATTATAGATAAGTTTGTGGTTTTGGTTCCCAGATAAGCTGTGACCACAGCACGTGGATTCTACAGTCAGAGAGATTGGTCAAGTGCACACTTCTGGGAATAATCGTCGATTCCCAGGCAAGATAACGCCATCAGTTACATTGACTACTTAGGTTAGGTGTTTTGATCATAAAAGCAAGGTGAAGGCCCCCATAAAAGCGAGCACATATTTCCCTTATCGTAAATCAGAATGGAAACCCACTGCGAGCATCGTAAATTGACCGAATACTGACGTAAGTAACATAATTCATCGGTGTATTCCATTGATTTGATTAGGCCAGTTGTATATAATCAGATAATATAAGCTAATATCAGAGCTCTTATCAAAGGCGTTAGAATGTCGACTTAAGCTACGCGATGAATCATCTTAGCAAGCGGATTTCAAAGCTATTACCGTAATTGCTTATGTACATTCCTGTTGTAATTGAAATGCATATTTATCAGTATTAAATCACTCACACACTCCGCTTGAAAAAATTACAAATGTATGTGCAAATTTATAAGTATTAAATCACTCATACACTTTGCATAACAAATTATTATTTTTATCGGACTTTTTCGAATATTATTTCACTCATTCAGTAAACGCTTTTTAACTGAAATGATTATTTGTTAATAATACTTCACTCATTCAATTACACTCTGCTTAAAAAAACAGTAGCTAGCAAATAACGTAAGAGTCTCTATAAATTACATATTTTATTTGTTTAACTGGCGTTGTTTCACGCCTGTAAATAAATTACAGTTAATTCACCTTTTGTATTGTTTTTATTTATTTTTATTTTCACTCGCTTCAGCTGCTATTTTAGTCGAAACAAACACGTTTTCAAACTCGAAACCTTCAAATGTGTGTGCGTGAGTATGATTTGTATATATTATACATAAAAGTTGTACAAATGAGTTTAAGGTTTTTAAGTCAGTCAGTGGAACATTGACTCTGCTAGCTGCGCGGCTCCGTTGCCATTATAACTGATTGAAAGTCACGGCAAGACTAAGCCGAAAGCTGCGTAAAGCCGTTTAATATACCTCGTTTATTGTTTGTTATTCAACATACCCTGCGAAGGCTCAAAGGTGGGTATAACCACTCAGCACTTGAAATTATGAACGCTATTGGCAGAGGAAATGAGAGATTACATTGTTGCGAAGGCGAAAACTTGATAACTTTGACGATTTTACTCGTTTTTAAATTTTATTATAAATACTCAAGATAATAATAATCATAAGGCATATTTATTTATTTATTATTTGTTCCACAACGGACACAAACTGTAATGGGTATCAGCAAGTCGAACGCATTGCTTACTTCATTATTGGTAATAAAAACGCTACACACAGTAAAAAACAGAATAGAACTGGCGATTGGTAATAGAAATGGTTGATAGCAGAATCCCGTTTATGTACTAGTTGTTTACTTGGAGTGTTCTGCCGAAGCGTTTGTATATTATGTTGACAATTTTTCAGTTTTATCAGCTTCAGAATGTGTTGTGTCGATATTTACTAAAGATAACTTCACCAACGAGTTGTATTACCCACCGAAATTGCATGATAATGCTACCTGTCGAGTTCTGCGCCACAGCAGAATGAATTCTCTTGAGAAATGTAAATTAGAGCAGCTTCGTACAAGGTTGAATAACGAAGGGAGCGAGCGATTAAGCTTCATATGAGTAAGTGATTGAATGTGCTAATCTGGTGACAGTTTGATAACCGGCTTGATAATTTATTTACGTACATATATATATACTATTTTTTTTTATCAATTGGCCCGTGCGCCTCGCTTGCTTTCCTGTGAAGAGTAGAGATTATCGCAATGATTTGATTTCATAGCGTCTTATCAAAGCACTTAACTAAAGTGTTGCCAAGACAATTATTTGCTTGTATAAATATTGGAAAATGATAGAATAGTATGTGTATAGTGTTTTAGAATGAGAACCACTTGACGTATACTTGATATTGGCTCTTGTCACTTGATGATTTTATTGCAGGCAGGTAATATATATATTTGTAATCGTTATCGTTATTGACATTTTTAAAATTAATGCATACTCATTTTCGCTTACTGACAGTTAGATTACAAATGAAGTTAAATTTAATTAAGTAAAAAATGAACATGAGTTTTTGTTTTTCTTGTTGTTTTTTTTTAGCAGGTTTTTATGTACTTCAAAAAAGGTATGCTCACAAATTTCTCACTCAGTTCATTAACCGAGTAACATGAGATTGAAAAACGGCTTGTAATAACAACATATAATTATCGGTTTGTGTCGATTTTGCTGCTTTTTAAAAGGAAGGCACTTTTTAGCCTATTGACTTAATAACAAAACTATACAAGTGTGTATAAATTCAGTGTGCATGCATGTGTGTGTGTGTGGGGGGTTTATAGACTACACAATATGCAAATATACCCTTGCCTTGCCACAACATATGTAATACATATTATGTATTCTGGATTTGTGCCGTAGATACTTTTTGTTTTTATTTTGATTTGCAAGCAAAGACCATTTGCTTTTCAATAATGTTATACATAATTATATTAATGTTTATAGTATAGTATTACATATTGTTAAAATTATTTTTATTTTAATTATATTTTAATATATACTCGCAAGTAGTTATATATATTCGTATTGAAATTAGTTTTGAGGTTCCAACAATTCTATCATAATTTAAGCAAAAAATTCGCAAATTCAACCACATCTAAATCACAGACTCCTAATATAAGAGAGATTTAAAAATAATAATATATGTGTACATGTATATGTAATACATATGTATGTTTACAAAATACATACTCTCAAATAAAATACAAATTTCGAGTAATTTGTCAAAAATGCTCAACTTAGAAATCAAAAATCTAAAATTATAAATTATGATTAGGTTATTACAAAAATTAAAAAAAAAATGAATGACATGAACTAAAAGCTATTTAAGTCAACTGGCCCTAATGATATAAAAACAATAAACTAAGACCGGCATTTGTGTGTTTTGTGTTTAGGACATGAATCGCTGAATTACATGTGCAATGCAAATGGGAAGATTGTGTGTGTGTGCTCGTATGTGTGTGTGTGTTTTACTCCTCGCTCTGTGCGCTATGACGATGTTTGTGATGATTGTGGTGTTGATGGTGGTGATGATTATGATGATATTGGTTATGGTGCGTTCGCAGCTGGTGTTGTGTCTCCGATTGCTGCGACGAGTCCTTCGAATCGGAGGAGTCAAAACAGTCGGTCATTTGATGCGGCTGCTGTTGTTGGCTGTGCTGATGACGACGGCGATGCTGATGAATATGCTCCTTGGCTTGACTGGCACTTTCGCTGTTCTCAAGCATGTTGTCGATTGTGGGTGAATTTAAAGTGGTTGGTTCGGTATTCAAGGACTCCCTGCTCCGATTCGGGCCATAAATATACTTTTGGAGATTGAAGTTTTCAACGTCGTTGGTACTGTCGAAGTTCTTGGGCGACAGCGCTCCGTTGCCAATGTAGATCACGTCTAACCTTGGGAATCTGTAAATAAATTAAAAAAAAATTTGTTAAATTCCAATTCAGTTATTAACCAAATTAAGAACGTGCAGTATTTTATTGCATTGCTTAGCGAGACACAAACCATTAATATAAGCGCACAAAATTATGCAACACTTTTTGTTCAATTGAAATTTATATTGTCAAAAAGTATTGCATACTTTCGAGTGGCTGGAGTAAAATGCGTATTGTTCATTACATTTTATTAACTCAGGTAAAATAATATAATTTTTTTTTTTAAATCAATAAAATGTATAATTGAGAAAAACTTGATGATGGTTTTTGTTTTAAAACAGAAGTAAATTGTTATAACCACAAAATATTTATTTGAGTGAAACTTACTTGGGCACCGGGCTATTTTCCACACTACGCAAAGTCGACGCTGATCTGTAGACGGGCCATGGGACTGCAATATCTGTAATACACATTGAACAGAGTATATTAAAATAACTGTGTTTGAAAAAAAGTTGCATGCAATATTGAACAGAACAACGAAACATATCAAAAGCCGTCAGGTGACAACATGCAAAATAAAGGAGGATTCGCGTATGCTCAACAAAAACAACAAAATGGAAATAACAACAGGAATAATCAAACAAGCGGATGCTGCGAATAGCATCGTCAGCGGCAGCAGCAACAACAACAGTAGCAGCAACAGAAACAATATACGCACAACAGTGCGTATGAGCAATTAGCATTATTAGTAGCAAACAAGGCGTTAGCTAGAGTGGAGTGATGTATATCTTACCAACAATTCTGTTGTGACATGAATACTATTGAATACTATTGAATTAATTGTCGAATTTGTTACTTCCGCTAAGCGGATTTGGGGATCGCTTTGCGAAATTTGTAAATCATTGTGTAAATATCGAACGGAAGAAATGTTCGCATTTCGTAAGTGCCAATCGACACCGAAATTCTTGAATAGCAGACGCCAGCAAATTTTTGAAAACGTGCTTGCATTTTAATTGAATTCAATGCTTCACTTAGCATTTTACGAGTAGGATTTTATGCAGTCGCAATTTTTTTTTTCTTTCTTTTACTTGGAGTCACGCCAGACGCGCCAAACATTTGCTGAGCTCGTCGAAAAAATGTACGACGAACTTTCAGACGGGTTTTCGCTTTCGATTTTACAAACTTAAATACAAATATGCACACGTACATATTTGTGAGTATTCTGTGAGCCATAACACATTGTTATGGCGTTGTCTGGCAAGTGTCCGGCCCCCAAAAGAAACAAAATATGGCAAAGACTGTCAAATTATTGACCTTTTATGGGAATGTAAATAAATACGATTGTGTGCAATATGACGGGGGCCTGGCCTAAGGATAGAAATCAAATTCATTTTGAATAGAAAGTGCAGCCCTCAATATATCGCTTAACCTTAACACTTTGAACTCTCTTTCTCACTCATGTCTGGCAGTTAGTTAAGTTTGGCAAACAACACGCTTACCTGCCTTCTCGCAGGACGGTGGCTGAAAGTAAAGCCCCGGCATCAATTGATTCTCCTCATCGTCGTGCACTTCGATCAGCAGCACTCCGACAACAATTGGCGATTGTGTCTGCTGCTGTTGGGCCCAATAATTGAGGGCACACTTCACATCGATGTCCACCCAGCCAGTTTTGGTGGTGCTCAGCATCATGGTGTTGCAAGTGCGCTTCTTGCGTTCTGTTTTTATGCGAGAAAGAGTTGTTGATATTGTTTTTGGTTATTGCATAACAAATTAATAGGCCCTAAGTACGCACCTGTCTTGCGTTTCTTCTTCTGCTGATGCACAATGGAGACGGTGACACGTATCTGCGATTCAAGCATGGGCTCTGGACACAGTGGCTCTGTTGCTGACGTCGATGTTGATGTTGCCTCATGTGCTGGAGTCGCGGATTGGGCTTTGGGATTCGTTTTGTACAGCCGCAAGATAGCACTGTCCACAGTCATTTGAGAGCCACGATTCTGCTGGAACACACTGCTGGCAAACTCTAGCGACAAATTGTTTGTCTGATTCCATTGCTCGGATGTAGTTGTTTCCCCATTGCAAATGGGATAGCCGGCCATTTCGTGCAGTGGCTTATCCTGTTCATGCTGGGTATTCTGATTATCATTGGACACAGCAATGCGTATGCGTGAGCGTATCTCATTCATCCTGCAATTGAATAGAAGAAGAGCACAGGAATCTAGTTTAGTTAAAGTGCTCGCATCTATGAGTAGTTAGTTTGTCTAATTTGGTTCAAGTGTTTATGTAAAGCCTCACTTAATTGACATTTAAGCGTCTGTCGTAACTGGTGCACAACAACAACAACAACACCAGCAAGAGCTGACCACAAATGATAACGTGCCATTTAGCTGGGCTTTATAGCGCATTGATTCAATTTAGACAGACTAAACTGACAAACTGGCAAACTGACAGGCAGACAACAAGACAAGTAGACAAGCAGACTGCGAGACGGACAGACAGACAAATGTCTAGTTCTTTATAAGCTAATTCTTAGCTTTTCGTTTATTTTTGTGTAGAAATTGGGTTCTGACATCTCCCAGGCAATAGAAACTGATGAGCCGCTGTTTACTGCTTCCGCACAATGTCAAAAGCCTACCAGCAAATTTTAATTCAATTTTTCACATTTTATGTAAATTTGCAACAAACCAAACTCAGTTTAATTGAAATGAAATTGACATTTTCATTTATGGTAGAGTAAAAAATACTGCAATAGAAAAAGTTTGTTTTGATAGATATAGTTCATTGCCTCATTGCCCAAACTAGAAATATAGATTCAATTAACTGGCAACTATGACTTGCTGAAAATGTCATTTGTTGTGCGTAGTCTCTCGTCGTAGAGTGTGCTTAGATAGAGATACGACGCATCTAATAAGTGACAGAGGCGGATAAGAAGATCACAGTCCCGTGTCACTTAAAAAGCCATCGAGACGGTAGAGAAATATTTCGTCTGAGCGAACGACAACAATGTGATAGTTGTATGTAGACAGATATACAACATATCATATGTATATTCTACTTACTTACGTAGCTATGATCTAATCTGGCACACACACACGCACACGCACACATATGCACAATTGGACAATTGTATGTGCTGGTGTGTGAAGTCTGATGTCTGGATCGGTAATTGAGACGCGCTTTTTTTTGCAAAACTTGCTCATAAAATGTTGCGAATGCCAAGCAGCAAAAGCAGCAGAAAGACAACAACTACTTTTGATCATAATAAATAATAATATGAAGGAGACTGGAGTAAAAATAAAATGCTGATTAATTGTTAGCCAACAAAATATTTAAGCCTGGCTTAATGTTCATTATTGCTGAGCTGTCTGAATCGATTGCGATTTGACCTGCGGCGCAGTTTGTCTAGCCAAAAAATAATTATTGGCACAAGCGCTGAAAGTGAACCAAGCCAGGCCAAAGCCTAGCCACAGTCGAAGCCAAGTCAAGTCGCATCGAGTTGAGTCTCGTCAAGTTGGCTTAGGCCAAGTCAAGTCAGGTCGATGGGAGGCGGAGATGAGATGAGAGACGAGAGAAACGCCTTTGGCTTATTATATGAATAGTTAGTTATGTATTTATGTTTATATTCAACGAACGATCGACCGACCAAGGAATGCCTGCACTCCCTTCTTCATCTCTTCCCGCTCAATCGTTTCCCTCTTGTGCAAATAGCCAGACAAAATGGCCCGCTGAGGAGTTTCGTTGACTGTCTGCCAACTGCTGTGGCATGAACTTGAAAACTCGTTGTTGTTGTTGTTGTTGCTGTTGCTGTTGTTGTGGTTGTTATTGTTAACTTGTGGCTGCTATAGCTGTTGCTGTCTGTCTGGGGCCTGTCTAGACGCCTGCTGTACGAGGTTGTGGCTTTTTATTGGCTAGGCTAACATGCAGCAAGAGCAAGAGCAAGAGCAGCAGCCGCTGGCCAGGAACTGCTTCTGCTACTGCTACTGCTGCTGAGGCATGGCGTGACTCACGCAGCCCGCAAATGCAATTGCAACTGCAACTGCAACTGCGATTGCAACCACTGCGACAATCAACAGAGCTGAGCATGCGCAGTGTGCTTGGGCCAGTTGGCCAGCAGTTGAGCAGGTGAATCTCTGGCCTCCATTTGGCAGACGTTGCAATCTTGCCACTTAACTATTACTTAAGCTGTTGCATGCCACCTTCGGGTGAATCTCTTCTATTTTGTTTTCATTCGAAATGTCGCCTCCCAGCAACAAGCTGTCTGTCTGCAGTCTGCTTGCCTCTTGTTTTGTTTTGTGCAACAGCAGTCTGCAGCCTTTGGCCACAGCATGCCTCTCGTCTTGTCTACAACATCTCTCAGTGCCAGTGTCTGGCTCACAGCCTATGGCTGTTGCTGTCGCTGTCGCTGTCTCTGTGTGCGCATACACAATGCGCGGCTAGACAGTGTCTCGCCGGCTGCACTTCATTATCATGCGTCGATGAACAGTAGCCGGTTGTCGGTAGTCGGTAGTCGAGTTGTCCGGTCCACTTCGTCAGTCAGTTTGTCAGTCACTCAGTTAGTCCAACTCTGCCAGCCATAGGCATATATACGCCTACAACTGTTTGCATTGACTGCTGCGAAAGGGGGCGCGACTCGACTCGAAGAGGAACGACGACGGGGGAGTCTAGATTGAGTCTGGGCAAACATGCTTGCAGTCGCAGAGCGTAGAGCATAGCGCTTTATGACCATGTGTCGTCCATGTCGCGATGATATTACTCATACGTCATCATTATGAATTCTGCGCAGCCAAAGCAGCGAAAGCAATCAAACAAGAAAGATGAAACCATTTAGATATCAAAAAGCCGACTATCAGCTGAGTGCTGAGCATTAATCAAATGCCTTTGATTATTACTTTGCTACGTCTTCTTGTTGTTCTTATTGTTGTTGAGGCAACAAGAACATACATAATATTATTTATGCATGTATATGTAAGTGCTTGGTTGGTTGGTTGGTTGGTGTGTTGTCTAGGCATGGTATATACATACTACATATATGCATGTCTCGCATAGCAACGACCTACAAAAAGTTCATTAACGGAGCCAGCTAGACATGGCCCAGACTGTTCCCAGACATTTGCCAGACTGGCGGCCACATTGGACGACGACGACGTACACAAATACGCAGAGGCCGGCGACGGAATTCGTTGCAGCAATTGCAGCCAGTCAGTCTCTCTGTCTCGCAGTGTTTGTCTGTCAGTTTGTCAGTCTGTGTGTGTGTTTGCTTTTGTGCAGCAGTGTTCGCCAGTTGGAAGTTGTATCTGATAGGTATGCACAGATAGAGCTGCAGTTGCAGATACTCGACTCCTCGACAGCGCCCTCAGCAGCATTGTGGCAGCGTCTTTGTCGTCACAATCAGACAGTTGATGCCTTGCCACCATACACGTGCTCTGATCTGATCAGTTCAGATTAGCAGATAATGCGCGGGGGATGGGGCGATTGTACGATATACGGTCGACACGTGGATATCTTTATTGTTTCTGGTTGCTCAATTACCACATGTTGTTTTGTTTATGGTTTTTATTGCTTTGTATGGCCCATTTGGCATATTTGTTGGCGAATCGTGTTAAATGATTTACGAATCGAAGCGCAAGCGATCAGCTAGTGAAATATAATAAATATATATACGTACGTATTTATTTACTACTTATACGAGAGTATGTGGGTCTCTCTGGGGGTGTTGGCCACATTTAAGAAATGCACATGGATTTAGCCTTGAATTCTTTTTGGACACAAGGCAATTTCTCATTTAGCTAGTTATTGTTTATACTTCATTTTCGAATTGATTTTTCTAAGTATTTTCATTTGCATCGTGCATTCGCTCAGATTTTCAACTTGAAATTTTCAAAAAGTTTTGTTTATTTTTATAATGTGCCAATTTGCATATCTTTCTTTATTCGTTTTTAATTATTTCTTTTTTTCTATTGTGTTGCTATGTTAAGCCACAAAAGTGCTAGGTCACTGCTCAAAATCATTTTGTTTTGGGCTGGGTTTCTTTTTTATATAGAAGTTTATTTTTAGCCACATCTAGATATGAGTTGAGGCGACAAAAATAGTTGATGAATGTCAAAAACTATTGATTGATTGACAGCTTTTCTGTTTGTTTGTTTTTGACAATCAACTTGTTTCTATCGCTTTGACATTGATTTAAGTGAGATCTGGTACTTACCGCTGCAGAGCTATGTGATCCAGTAATCGATTTCTGGTCGCTTGAGTTGTCTCGTCTTTGCCACTGGGATTGGTGCCATTGCGTATACGATTGACCTGCTCTTCGGTCAGATTGAACATGCCCCAGATGGTGCGATTATTGGGATCGACCACCTCGGACCGCACATCGCCGTCCATGAAGGCCGAACGATGGATGCGACCCGCGTTGCAGGACAACATTAGCTGCAGCCCCAGCAGCAACATCAACAACAAAACGCTCACTCGCCGGCCGCTGCCCTCACAGCACACAACACTTGACATTGTTTTGGACTTCAATCAAAAACTATTTATATGAATGGGTACTTCCACTACGTGCACTTGGCACTGCGCCTAATCTTTAAGTTTATCACACAAAATTTCACACTTTCAAACTTAAATGCGAATCTCTGGCATTTTTTGCTTTTATGTTATAGCTCTTGAAATTGTTTGCCGATACTACTTGTGTATGTAGTCCTTAACACTTCTTTGCTTGTAGTTGTCTTTGAAATTGAATTCACTTGCGAACTTGATTTCCTTATGGTCTTTCCTTTGCTTTAGATTTATTTTGCTTTTTGGCAATGTTGGATTTGTTTGTTTAGCTTCTCGATGTGTTCGCTCTAAGAACCAAGTATGAAGTGATTTGCTCCACTCATTTTTTAGTCTTAAATAAGAAAATATTTGGTGCCGGGCATATCTACTTTGTTATGGTCGTAAACGGGCTGCGCGATGCACCGCAAGAAATTATGTAGTTTCTTCTCATAGGTTTGGAGGCTTGCAGTGATTACTCATAAATATTTCTTTTGAATTTGTTTTGAACGTATTGAAAAACAAAATTGTATACAAGTTTTTCTTAACTTTCAAATTATATGAAAATATTGTATGGAGTTAATTTATTTATATATTACATAAACAAATTTATTTCTTATTTGGTAAACCAATAAATACATATTATTTATTTTAAAAATAATTAAGAATTTTATATTAGCACTCGTTTAAAATATTTTAAAATACACTATATGAAAATAGTTTATAAAAATGTTTTGGCAATTATTTATTTAAGACAAAATTCTTTATTATTAAGTATACCAACCAATATGTTACATTTTAATTGACTTTCTCGTTACATGAATTCACTTTCGTATATATATATAAATATACATTTTTTCAATTTTTAATTGAAATTTTTAATGTTTTTTAATGTTTCATAATTTAAAATTTTTTTTCAGTATTTATTTGTATTGTTTTTTAATATTACGTGGAGTTCGTTATTGGCTGTCATTAAACATATTTTGAAATTTTCATATGTTATATATTTTTTACATGACAATATTGTATGCAGCTTATTTAATATATTTTCGAAATGCTTTGACTAATAATTTTTTTTAAAAAAAAAAAAAACTTTTCTGGTATTTAATAAACCAACAAATAAGTTATATTTTTATTGTATTTTCTTTACGTAATTACATTAATTATATTTTTATTCAATTTATGCTATCATTTATATTTATATATATATTGTATTTCATTTTACATTATTTTCTACACAATCAAAATAATTTTTATGAAATTAAAATTCAATGTACGCAAGTTCGCATTTGTTTTTTTGCTGTGTACGCGCTGCTGCGCTTCGTGCTGATAGTTCGGTTTTTGTGTAGCCGACGTCGTCGACCAATCAAAACCGTCCGCAGTAGTCGTCGTCATCGTTGTTGTTGTTGCTGCTGAGAGGATCTGGTGCCGTCGCGTCGCCGTCGCTGTCACCGCCAGCGCAGCTACTGCGTTTATTTAGCTTTGTGTGTGTGTGCGAGTGTGTGTTTGCGTCTGTTTTTTGAATTTGTCTGAAGGTGTGCGAGTGCGCACCTATGCATGCGCGTGTGTGTGTGTGTGTGTAAGCTCGTTTCTTATCGCCTGCCAAAGAAAGTGATATTCGCATTGGAACGAATATTCATCGAAGTAGCCGGCTTGATGGGGGGTGTTGAATGTTGTATGGTAATCGATGAGATGCTTTTACTTTTAATACGATTGTAAAATATTGGCGGGATTGGCGAATGTACCCAGCTAAGTGGTCGATAGTGTGCGGCTAATTGATAAAGACCAGCAGTATAGACACCGTAAATTTTAGTAGTTTGTATTGTCATCAAAATCGATTAGTAAATCAAAATAGGTGTTGAATGCGTCAAATTGATTTTTGGGAAATTTATGGACGACCTTTGAATAGTGACTTGGTAGATTTTGATAATTTGCGGTCATAGTTTGTTTGATATTTGATTTTCGAACGTAGCTGATTACATAAGTAGTTTGGATCGGAGCTGATTATATAAGTAATGAACTTATTTAACACGTGTTTTTTTGTGTTAAATCAAATTGTTTTGATACTCAAGTAGTACGACGTTTAGTAGTAGTATTGTTGTTATCAAAATCTATTCATTTGACAGTTTTCTTTTCTTAGTGCAATCTATAATATTTGTCGTAGTCTCTCTTTATTATTATTTGTTCGTCTTTGACTTTGAGACTCTGGCGTCTTCATATTAAAGTTTGTTTATCTAATCTTAAGTACATTGTATTGTTAGGATCTACCTCGAGAATTGGGAAGCTTTAGAATGTGCGTGCTGATTAATTCAAATCAAAAAGTGCGTGAGAAGGCGTACTTTTGCAAGTACATTCTGTGATATACCCGTCGTATGTATGCATCTAAGAAACTCGGCGGAAACAATTTATTGTGCGTGCGATTTAAAAAGCCGGTGCCTGGCACGATCTTAACACAAAGAAGACCCAAACTACGCAACTTTAAACTATCGAGCATGGTTGAGTCAAAAGTTTTCAGAATACATTTGAAATACCTGATATTTCTTCAATATAGTTTTGTATTCAGCGCTTGAGCAACAATTGCGTCTTTTATTATCTATTCCTGGACAAAATAAAGTAAATTCGCATAAATTTCCTTTAGTTGCAATAATAGATTCAGTCTATTTTAAGATAGAGCTGACGGAAACCCATTGCCAACATACAATAGTTTCGGCTAGACGAATAATTTGAACTACTCGTGAGTCAATTATTGAAATGAGTTTCCCATATGGATCAAATCATTCAGCAGTTTTCAGTTTCAGCTTTATATGCATACGTCCCAATTTCGTCAGCTTCGTTCAAGAGCGAGAGCGAGAACGGGAGAAAGGGAAAGAGAATGAGGATGAAACAAACTCATTCAATAATAAGTTATTTTTTTCAATTTGCATACGGAAATCACAAGCGAGACTTCAAGGACGTTCTTGATTTATTTATTTATTTACTTTGCTGTTGTTGCTATATCCGAGAATCCAAAAGAAACCACGATTATCATCGTTTTCGTTTTTCTAAATCTCTTATTTTCTGTTTTGTTATTGTTCTTTTTTGGTTCCTTTCGTTTTTTTATTTTTTATTTTTTTTGGCTGGCTGGCTGTCTGGAACAAATTGAATTTCTAAATGATTGTATAATTTGGAGCACTTTATAAAGTCTGGATTTCTCACCGACTGTCTGTCTGTCTATCTGTCTGGCTGACACTCTGACTGCGGACTCAGTCAGTCGACACATTGTTGAGGCTTCAAATGATCCACCTACATACTATATTTGTATATGAGACAACTCGGGGGCGTGGCGGGGCAGCCAGACATCGTCTGTTATGCAAAGTTGCAATCGCATCAAATGCTCGGAGACACAGATCATAATCGCAGCAGAACAAAAATAATGCAAATAATACTGCAAACAAAACCAACAAAAAAAAAGGGGACAGCAACAAAAAATGTGGAACGAGTTCTTTCAATCTGCAACAAAAAAAAAAAAGAAAAAAAAAAACAGGAGGCAAAAAAAGCGTGCGAGACGTTTATATAATAATGTTTATTTATTTGACTTATTCACACATTTGCATAGAATTTGTCCCACTTCGTGGACAATAAACGAAAATGAAAATAAAAACGAAAACACAAATAAACAGTCAATCAGGGAGACGACGACGACAATTGGAATGTGAAATGAGTCAAAACACGAGTGGACGAATCTTTTCGATATTTCATTATCTTTCCAAGGCTGGGGAGGAGTATACGTAACAGTAAGTTAGCCTAGTGTTGTGGTAATTGAAGATCCCTTTGATCTTAAAGGCCTGCCAGACTGCAGACACACGAGTGCCTGAATAGTTGACTAACTGAATGTATATTTAAATCATCTATTTTTAAGTGAGCGCTTGCCTCTGCCACACACGCAGAGTGAGTTGGAGTGTTAATTTTAAATGGCGCTGTCGCTGTCGCCGCAACAATTTTCAGCTGTGTACGACCAGGTGCGTAGTTCCACCTTTCTCTCTCTCTATAATTTGTGGTTTTACTTAGGGGGAATACGAGGGGCCGATCACCCGATTGCCTTAAATTGTTTCTGTGAATTACGGTAGCATTTCTTCAACCAATTAATGTTACCTGCCGCCGAGTGACTGATAAAAACCAGTAGCTGGAGCCGCAAAAACCATTTGGTCAATAAACCACTTGGCTGACAGATTATACTTGTTGTAAGTAAGTGTGGAATAAACATCTGTGGCACTTTTTTGTCAAGTGGTCTCTGTCGACTATTCTCAACTAGAACAGCAACAACAACAACAACAACAACAACGACAACAACAACCAGATCACAAGTTGAGTGAATTTTTCTATAAATATCAAAATATCAAATAATCGTTCATATCTTTAGCACGCACTTTTCATACGTTATCAGGATTATGTGTGCGGGTGATTGAACCGTAAAATAGCAGCTTTGATAATCGATTCAACCATTTATATAGTATGCATAGTATATTAATTACGCAATAGCATCAGTATCGTCATGCCTAATTTTGGCCTCTCATAGGCTGTGTGCTAATTAAATTGTCCAACGGTTATGGAGCATTTTGGGTGAAGTGAGCGCACTTGAGCGAAGTGCAAGTGTACTGAAGCAATGTATTTGAGCATCAATAAAACACATAATTAATATAATTGTGACTATGTCGAGGCGCGTTGCATGAGATCACAAAATAACAAGCCAGCGCAATCGCAAGGAAGCACTTTAGGCATCATCATCAGCAGCAACAGCAGCAGAGGCAGAAGCAGAAGCAGAAGCAGAATCAGCGGCAGCAGCACGCCAGAGGTCTATTAAAAATACATACATAAAGCAGACAGCACAAGTCCAGACCAGACCTGGGCCTGAATCAGAAGCCAAAGCAGAGGCAGACACAGACCAAGTCAATAAGTTGCTAACTTGATGTTGTTGTTGTGGTTGTTGTTGCTGGTCGAGCGAACAGCGCCCAGCACTTGGGTGTTGCCTGCGATGTTGCTTGGGCCGATGCTGTCTCTGCTCTGTGTTGATGGTGTTGTTGCCGGTGTCGGAGCTGATGTTGCTGCTGTTGTTGCCGGTGCCGGTTGTCGGTTGCTGGTTGCAGTCGCCGAATGCAGTTGTCGTGATTGTTGTCTCAGATTGCATGTGGAATGCAAAGACCAGGAGCCAATTTGTTATTGTTGTTGTCCATTGCCCGCTGGCTGCTACCGTTGCAGTTGCCTCTGCGTGCTGCTGTCGTTCAGCTGCTGCAGCCGTTGCACGATACTCTTGCTTCGAGCATAACGATTTCCCATATCACCTTGGTCATGGGCATTTAAATATGGTTTTAGTCTTTAGTGAGATAAATAAAGAAAATAATTAAGTATTAAAAGTATTTTAAGAAGTAGTTTGTAATATGATAGTTTATATTGTTTTGTATTTGATTTATTTCTTATATATTCTGTAATGTAGCTGTCATTTTAGATAGAATTGTAAGATCAGTAGTAAGAGATCTTGAAATGTTATTTGTGATGTAAAGTAATTTATTTTATTTTGTAATACATAATTCATTCACCTTAGTTAGATTAGATAAGTTTAATGTTCTTTGGGATTTTAATTTAATATTTTAATAAATAATATTAATATTAATAATTAATTTAACACATAATTTCGAGCTTGCTTTGGAGTTTCTCATTTATTACTCAAGGAAAAGACGAACGATGTATTACTATTATTTCCGTATTTGTATTCAATTCTAAATAGTGTATTGAAGCTGCCATTGTGATGACTTACTTGTCTTTTCTGATTGTTATTAATTTTCGTGCATTTTGGTTCTCGGTTTTTAGGCGTTTCGTGTGCCGTCGTCGTTTGGCTTCTGACCAGCACCAATCAGCCGCAACCAGAGTCAGCCGGAGTAGCACTTGTGCCGAGAGGCCAGTAGGCAGTCAGTCAGCAGTATGCAGTAAGTAGTAACCAGAGAACAGAGACAAGCGAGACCAGAGAAGGAGAGACCAAGAGTCTGATAACCAGACCCCGTGAGCCAGACAGACCGTCGCAGACGATGCAGAAGAGGCAAAGTAATGTTGATGTTGGCATTTAAGCAGGCGTGTAGTCGCATCTTGTTGATTGTCAAAATTGACAATGAATGCGCTCGACACAGACTCACACACACACACACACACATACTTATACTGTCACATGGCAGACACATAGTTGAGACAAGTGCATACATATATCTCAGATGTCTGGCGTTTGTCTGGAGGCCGTCGCAGACATTCGCTGATGCTGATGTTGATGTGCATGTCGATGCCAATGCTACTGCTGCTTCTGCTGCTACTGCTGCTGCTGCTGTTGTCCTTAAGTGATGCATCCAAATATGGACCATTGCTGCCTCTGGCTGGTGGCAGGTGAATAAGGCAAGGCCCAGACGCCTTGGCTGCTGGCTGACTGTCCGGACATGGGCATAGTTTGGCTGCCTTTCTGACTGCCTGACTGCTTGCTGTCTCTGCCTGCTGTTTCACACTTTGCATTTCGTAAAAAAAATTTATTTAAATGATATGCACATGCGATTCGCTCTTCTTCTTCTTTGGCTGCTTGTCGCTGTCGTCGCTGTCGTTGTCTGCGCTCCACTAGCTGTAAACTGAGACTGTCTGCAATTATGAGCGTCTGGTTGTCTGCCTTTTACAATATTTTTTATTAAAATTGTTTTTGTTTTTAATTATCTGATTTCTAAGCAACAGAGTGAGATAGCGCGAGCTCAAGAGAATGGGATGCAGATAAACATCGCCATGTGTAGAGTTTAAAATTTCAATTTGGTTGACAGGCAAACGGGCAACAGGCAACGTGCCACCAAATTGTCGCCGCTGTTAATTGCCTTCCGTTGCTGTTGCTGCTGCTGCTGTTTGCTTGCCAGCCATTTTGTTTGGTTTGGTGACTAACCAAACCGCCAGCGGACAGCCACATGAAGCCAGTGACGTGCGGCTCCTTCCTGTCTGTTGTCGTCGTTGGTCTTGACCATAAATTAATGCATAATTACAGCACCTCATGGTAGTAAAAGTGAAAAACAATTCTTATTTCTGACGAACCATCAGCATGTGGCAAATGGCTAAAGTATTGTCCAGTTTGTCTATTGAATGGGCACCTGTTATACTAGACACCCCTTCACTGTCGCAGTTCGCCACGTTCTCTCGCGATGCAATGAGAGAGAAATCGAAGCACGTTATTTTTAAGCATTTGTCGTCGCGTAAAAGGCAATCAAATAAATGAAGATGCAACCAGTCCATAAATGGTTCAAATATCTCAAGACATTCTCCACTCGCTACGTGCATAACGATGCAGTCACTTTTCTCTTCCTCTTAACTCGTCTTCTTTTTTTTTTTTTTTAGTTATGCTTGAGTGTTATAAATAAATATGTACGTCTATAGGTCTGAATGCTTATTTATAGGGCAGTCGGCGCATGCCGGCACGCATTTAGCCGCATTCGTAGGGCACTGTGTCCAAGCACGTGGCATTGAATTAATTCATTGTGCTGCAGTCGCGTTTAACTGGTAAATGAATGAAATATCGTTAATGGTAATTTGCCCTTAAAGTTCTGCTAACTATGCTAATGCGGCAGCCCAGCGCAAAGTCTCTGCTTAGCTATGTCACAGGGTGTTTCATGCTGCCTGACATTCATTTGCTAATTTCCGTTGCATACTTTGCGGCAGTTGGCTTTTATTTATAGTTCAGTTGAGCATCGAAATGCTCAACTTGTTCAGTTTTTATTTGTCACAATCGTAAGCATGCTGCCTTGCAAATACGCTCCGAATTCCAATGTTGAAGAATCTATTATTAAGGGACGCTTGCTATCCACACTATTGCTCGAATGTTGGCAGCGGGAGTACGACAAACGGCCCTATACCAACTTTCGGTTTCGTCGTCTAGACTTTGAGGAACGCTTGAAACGCAGATATCACTGCTTTGGCGACTTTCGCGTTATTGTTAAGTTTTTGTTGAAGCACGAATTGTCTTCTGTTTCGATATGGAGTATTTTCGTAAGCAAAGCGGATCCACATTTGCTGCTGGACTTTGTTCACTCGCTGCTACACGTGCCAAGGATTGAGTTGAGGCTCATGCACTTGCCTGAAGAGTTTTTTGTCATGCTGCGCTTAAATGCAAACAAGATGAAAGTTGGCATGCTTAGCTTGGAGGGTAAGTGAGCAATGTAATTGCCATTATGTCTGATAATTTCTAAATTTATTGCAGGTACTCCCTTGACCGATGAGAAAGCAAAGCAACTGAGAGAGTTTTTGTTAGCCAGTAAAACGTTGCATACGCTCAACGTTTGCAGCTGCAGCCTGAGCCTATATAACTTTGCCACAGTGGCCGATGGTGTGCATAAATCCAGCAAAATGCGCAACTTTTATGTGAGTCGCTTGTTGGCCCTTAATTTATCGATGGATTCAGAGAAGATTGCCTCGATGGTGGGATCGTTGTTGATGCAGAACAAACTGGTGGAACTCACTATGGAACAGTGTGAGTTTCTTGCCCTTGACATGGAAATTGTTGCCGAGTATCTTGAGAATAAGCACTGTTCGTTGAGGAAACTCAAACTGGCATACAATCTAATCTCGGCCGATGGCGCCCTATTCCTTATGCGTGCCATAGCCAAAGGTGGGACATTGGAGCTGCTGGATATTAGCACCAATTCGATTGGCTCACATGGCGGTGAATGGGTTGCTCACTACTTTAGTTCATGCAACATGTTGCAGCATTTGTATTTGAATGACAATCGGATCGGCGCCGAGGCCATTAATCTGCTGCTGTTAACCATCAAGAAGCCATGTCGCATCAGACGACTGCAAATATATGGAAATCAGTTCAATTCTCGATCTGCAATGATTCTGCGTCGTCTGCTGGATGCCCAGGTTATAATGCAGGAGGAAATCGACATTAGCTATACCTACGATGAGGCCCTAGAGGATTATCGAATTGTGCCATGGCGTTGAAAATTATTCTGACATTTGATGTGTTCATTTCCAACAGAAATCTGTCGTGTGAATTAGTTTAAATATATTTTAACTCTATTTGAATTGTTATCCTGCATAGTAGCGCCATCTATTGAGTGCTTTCTGGCAGTTCAATCTTGTGCACGTGCACAAAGCTTTCAGCGAGCTCTCAGCGCATTCTCGCGCTCTCGCTCTCTCTCCTTATTGGTGTCGTTTGTTTTGCAACTATGAATGAAATGCGAAAGCTAAGGGTTGCCAGATAGTTTTGTTATGCAATCCATGGAATAACATTAGTGCTTAGACCCAAACTAGGCGCCATTTGCCTTTGGGCAAGTCCAAGAACTTTTGAAGCCGCCAGACTAAAGCTTATGAGTTGCCTTTGACTAAGCTTGTAACGGTAAACAGCTGATCTGACAGTCTGGCAACTTTCGCTCTCGTTTCCGGCTTGTTTGTGTGTGTGTGTTTGTGTGTTAGAGTGTGTGTGCATTATTGTTGGCGATTTCAAAGTCAAACGGCAACAACAACAACATAATGCGCAGCAAACAGCTGCGAAAGCATTGAGCACAAAAACTTCAACAGCAAACAGAACACGACGAGGACAACATCGGCAGTCGACAGGACAACGACGACGACGACGGCGACGACGACGGCAACGGCAACGTTATCCTTGTTGAGAGTTTCGCAATATATTTTTATTGCAGCAGTCTCATCGAAAGCGTCGAAGCAACTAAATCGCATCGAGAACCAACACACAGAATCGGGCCTAAAAAGAAACCGAAAGTAATAGAAATGCATAAAAATATCAAATCAAACAACAAGCTAAAAATTTTTAATAAAACTCGTTTTATAAATTTTGAATAAATGCGGAAAAGGGAAATGCATAAATGAAAAACATTTCACTGTGATTTGATTTGTGTTAAACGCTGTTGTCTCGATGTTATTATTCTTCTCGTTGTTGTTGTGCAAGCGAAACGCTTTGAACTGTGCGGCAAAAAGGAAAAAGCGAAAAAAAAAAAAATAAAAAGGAAGAGTTTATTATGTGGCACAGGATATGAGGGCATCCTGCTGCTTTGACTGTGTCTAATTATAATACATGAAAGAGGCTTAGCTTAAGACGAGTTTAAAAAGCGCTCAAGCGTTTAATACGAGACGTTCTTTCATTATGATTTTGATTACCTTTTTTTCCAGGCGGCGGCTGCTGTTTTGTTAAATGAGTTTGAAAATAGCATTTTCACATGGTCACTGAGTGTGCAGCTAAGTGGCGCTAAGCGACTTTCAGCATACGGGAAAGCACAAAGTCAAGACCAAGACCACCCACCTAAAAACTCAGCTCACCTCAACTGAAACTAAAACTTATCTGAAAACTAAAATAAAGCAAAGCTGTAGTTGAAGCTGTGCTGTAGCCGTAGCTGTAGCTAAAGTTGAGGTAGTAGTTGTAGCTGCAGCTCAATCTGAAACTGAAACTCAACTTTAAACAGAAGCCGTTAAAACTTTGACTATAACTAGCAAAAGACGTTGTCAAATACCTAAGCAAAAATGAACGATAGTCGACGCAACACGGCAACGGAATTCAGTTACATACTGCAACGGCAGGTGAGTTTGTTACCCAGCGAAAACATGAAAAGAAAAAACTTATTACTTCCTTGTTCAGCCATCCACCCACTCAACGACTTAGCCACTCAAACACATTCCTGCCAACTACCCACATAACTAATTGCATGCATTTTAGGGCTGCTCTTTTTTTTTGGCCCTTTATTAGGTTTAGCTTGGGCAGCGTGCTCTTGCCATTGTTTCAGTTTAATTGCAAAGCATTTGCGCTCATTAACTTGCCCCAACAGGTAGAGCAACTAATTGCAAACCCAAAACACAAAGCTAGCAATCCATTCCCTGCACCTTTTCCCTCTTTCTCTCGCTCTCCATTTGTCGTTACTCGTTTGCCTTGTCACACTTCCTCCCCCGCACGTAACCGAGTGCATAATTTCTGCTCGACAAGAACTACGTCTTTGTTAACTTGACTTGAAAATCAAATCCAACTCAATTCACACACACACACACACCACCCACCCACTTTTACTGTCGCTGATTTTTCCCCTCTCGCTATCGCTCTCCCTCTCGCTGTCTCCCTCGCTCCTTTACTTGTTTAATCAAGCATCGATTGGCCTTTCCTTCTGGTTGCACATGGCGTATGCTTAATGGACTTTTGTCCATTGAATTGATTGCCTTTTTCAATTTAACTCATTATCCCCATCTTTCAAAATGGTTTTAATCAATCTTCGTGCATGAACGTTGGTTATTCTGTCACCCCGGGGTCGCACATGACAGCAAAAATATGCTACAATTTTCACAATTTCCCTCCATTTATCACGTTACATGTAAACATTATCTTCATGTCCAAATATATATTATATTATTTGCTATGTAGTGAACACAGCATGCAGATGCAATAAATAATAACGAAATGCACATTGTCAATCAATAATCTGTCCGCTGTGATTGCATTTTCCAATTGATCGGAGTTGCTTGCACATTTTCCCTCAGCACGAGACTCACGTTGTTAAAACAATCAATAATATTTTCTATTATGTACATACATTATTAGTTGTAGTTGTTGTTGAGCAAGTAGTTAATCTTGTTATGCTTTAAACTGTTTTGTTTTATATAATCATTTTAAAGATTTTAAAGCTCATTCAATTGGTATACATTTTTATTTATAAATTATTTGATTTTAAATTTGAGTTTAATGGAAAATTAAATTATTTACTTTATATGGTCAAAAGAGATGTCATTCTTGCAGCTACTCTTAGACTTAAATATAATATATTCAAAAGATGTGTAGAATGATAGATAGCTAACTTATAAGTGAAGTGAATATAAAATTCAGTTTTTTCTATTTAAATGATTTGACAAGCCAAGTTATTGTTGAACATCATCGAAATTCTAGGACAGTCTGTCTAGATGATTGAGCATTCTATTCGTATTCGAATAGTTTTCGTGAGAAGTTTGCAGCAATAGGTATTTAAATCATTTGCATTTCGTTTTGCGTAATCCTTTGTCAGGTTTAGTTGTTCAACTTGATGAGATGCGTCACGCGGACATCTCGAAATTTGCATATGAATTGCTGTGAAAACAAATTCCGATGAAAGCCGTTCGGTTTATTCATACATCTATAATATATGTATAAGTATGTGTGTGTGTGTGTATGTTTATGGGATATGCATAAATGTGCGACGGTGTGTGCAAAAGCTATTGACGTGCCGATAATCCCTTAAGCTTGCTACGATAAATACGTAACTGAGCAGGGTCTCCACTGACGGCATTGAAGGCAGAAAAGACCAGTTGAGGGATTTGGATTTGGGGTTGGGGGGTGCCATGGGAAACCCGTGTTGTAATGGTTAGCTTTGCGGTTAGCTGACAGAAATTCATTAGATTTTTGTGTTGCACATAAACTGGCAAATAAACAATCTGCCACGAAATTGGCTTGCGTGTGGGCTCAATCGAGCAGACGGTTAAATCATGAATGAAATCAATTTGTTTCGTGCTCTAATGGCGATGACGGAGCAGCAGCAGCAAACGCCAAGCAACACCATTGCCAAATTACACACGCTTTGGGCATTAAGACAATGACACATTCGACGATGCAACAACAGCAACCACAGCAACAGCAACAAGCAAGGCTAATATTATTTTGATTGAGTGATAACTCAATACGTTGCCACAGACTGAACGAAGAGAATGCTGCCAAAGGCAAATTAATAAATCACATGCAAGAATCACACAAACACAAATACTCACCCATTTGGGATTGTTGAATTTGTTATGATTAATGAATGCGAGGTGTTTGTTTGTCTCTCTCTCTTTCTCTTTGTGTATTTGCTGTTTTGTGGTAACCGCAAAACTTTGCCACATGAAATTTGAGTTATTTATCGTGTGTACTCTGACCTTTGCCCAACTCTGGCAATTTGTCTGCTTTGTCATCTCTCTGCGCCTCTGTTTGTCAGGGGACCACAAAAAAAAAGAAGCTTTACTTCTTTTTTTTTGTGGTCCCCTGAAAAGAAAAGACATTGCATATGCCTCAGCATGTCCTACAAATTTAATTAGGCGTGGCAAATCTTTCTCAGCGCCCTTGGGAATCTCAGGATGCTGCTGCTGCTGCCGCTGCTCGCTGTGGCTGCAACATGATAATAAAATCGATAAGCCGCGCGTCTTAACCTTTAATTACACAACATTGCCGTCGCGCATATCTCTGCGATGCTCTCTGGCACATTTATCATACATATACACACATCCTTTCTAGCGACGCACACACACACACTCATACACACATATTTTAAGGATTTATGACGCCTGCTGAACATACTGATGAGTTTTGCAGCATTGTTATGATGGCTATGCAGCGGCAACGACAGAGGCAGCATGTGGCTTGGCATTGCTCGGTTGGTCGCCTGCGTCCTGCTTAATCGCCGCTTAATATGCATGGCATGTGGCTTAGGGTGTGACCTTAAGGCAGGCCTTGCGCCTTACTTCTTACGCTCTGCGACTTCTCAGACGTTTTTTTTTTTTTTTTGTGCCCTCCTGCCGTCATCTCAGCCCTTTGTTTGAATATCAAATAAAAAAAAATGTCAGCGCCACTTGCAGCGCTTTGTGGGAGAGCTCAAGTTCTCTCGCTGCAACTCCCGCAACGCGTTGCGATAACAGAAATCAATGTTCGTCTGCAAGTGCAACGCTTGTGGCAACACGTGCCACACACAGAGTCAGGTGCAAATATTGACAAACCTGCTTTGCATACAATTCACTACAGACTGCACAGACAGCAGACAGAGTCAGCAAAGTTGTAAAGTATACGCCGTGTTGTACATCGTGTGGTATGCGTAATTCGAGTGACGCTGTGCTAAAAACTCGACTTAACTCAATTGCCACCAATGGTCTTTGAAGCATGCCACCACGTAATTGTTTTATAATCAAATCCTGGCTAGAAAACTATTTAAACATTGTTGAAGGCCAATGCGGCGCCAGCGTCGACATCATCGCTCTACTTTCTGCCTCTAACTGTTGGTTCACGCTGTTGTCCTCGTCATCGTCGCCATCGTCATAGTCATCGTCGTCATCATCATCGTCCTGTCACTGACAATGACTGAAGTGTATGTGTGTCAAGGGTCTGTCGAGTGCTGAGTGAAATCAAATTGCAAACTCTCGCTCGCAATGTTCGAGTCCAAGTTCAAGTTATGCAATAAGTGCATAACTGTTGCGCACACACACAGAAAACGAACAGCATAAATAAATGTAGCTATATAGTATACACAACTTACAGTTATGCATATTTATATATGTTGATGGCGCAACAGCTGCTGCCAAAGATTGTGTCCATTATCTGGATGAAGGGAAGCAACATAAAAATCTGAAGCCGCACATAAAAAAAATGGCACAAAGGTGTGGCAATCCTCTGGCTCTCTTCCCACTCCACCCCCCGGGGGGTGGGAGGAATGGCTTCTGTTGCTTTAAATGGTTTCGATTTCACGTCCATGCCGATTTTATGCCTCTGTGATGGATTCAACGTGTGTTTGCGATTGTATGCGTCGCTTCTGTGTGTGGCAAAACAATAAAAACAAACGCGCTCTGGGGCAACAATGCGCTCTCTGTGGCGCCTCAGTCTTTTCTGCCTGCCTGCCTGCCTGTCAGTCTATCTGTCTGTCTGTTACACCATTCTCTCTGTGTTTTGCGTTCAACTGTGCCGTATTTGTGTATATCTCGGTAACTGACGGCGACGCGAAACAACAGCCAACAACAAAAACAACAGCTTTGAAAGCAACCCAACCCACAATCCAATCCAAAATCCAAAACAGAGCGGGGACCACACAGTGGCAGTAAGTCCATTGGGCCGAGTCTCGCTTTCACATAAAAATAAGTGCGAATCCCGTGTGCAGACTGTGCTAGACTATGCAGTTATCCTTTAAATGACAAGGGCTTCACATCGTCGTGATAAGCTCTTAAATTACTCTGTGAAGCGAAGCTGCAAAAGGCATTTTTGTTCTCAGCAAAAAGTGATAAGCCTATTGATAGCGTGTGAGTAATGAGGATTTCCTGGCAACATTTGTTTGCCAGCTTCCTGTTGTTCCTCTTGACTTGGCTTGACTTATGCATATTTTGACTACTAAGCGACGCTTGGTATACCCTTTAAATAGAAATAGAATTTTAAATGTTGTAACTGTTGTGTGGGTTTGTCAAGTTGTTATAAAATTAAAATGCGATAAGAGCTTGTTAACACTGTTTTTTTAATAAGACTCACAGAAGTTGTGGTTGATGGTGAAAACATTGTAAGAGTATTATATAGTAGGGATTCTCTTAAAAAAATACTTTTAAAACCAATTGATAATTTACTTCAAATACAATATTAGGCGAAGTCCTTTTCAGCTAGTGCATTAGAAGTACGTTAGTTTCAGTTTTTATTATACTATATCTAACCTTTTTGAATAAATGCATAAAATATCAACATCCGATTCAGCAACATACAATTTTATAAAATTTATTTATGGAAATATTATTTTTTTTCTAATTCCTTTTTTTAAAGCAAACATTTTATTTCATTCAGTCTAAATACAAAATTATAAATTTCGTTGCTCTTTTTCTACTTTCTCCTCTTAATAGCAATTAACTTTTTTTAAGTGCAACACTTCTCTTATAATTGACAGCTTTGTATTGAAAACTCTTTTTTGCATTTTGATGAGTACAGGGTATTAAAAAAAAACACGTGTTCAATGTGTACTTATATATAAGTATAAATATATATATGTGTATTTGGCATGCGAAATAAATTGGTTTCGTTTTTGTTGCTTTTGTTTTTCGTTACTGTTTCTGTGTTTCCATTTCCATTTCCGCTTGTGTTTGTTTTTTTACTGTTCTGGTTTTGTTTCCTTCAATAGCTGTTACTTGGTATGCAGTGCATATTTTTATAGAGCACGTTGTTTTATAACCCTACAAATAAATCGTGAGTCCAAAAGATCAATTAAGCTGCTCCCGTGCAACAATTAATAATAGCTACAATTTTGATTTGGATTTTCGATGTTACCATTTTAATTTCTCTTTTTTTTATTTTGGGTAATCGATGTTGCTATTCAGGGAAGCGATGTGTCCGCTGCTGAGGCTTATGCATTCGACGACTTCAACAATTTAATGAAGGTAATATGTTTGACCCACATTTTGGGGCAAAGCTGGATGGGACTTGTGCCCCATAAACATGCAAATCGGCATGTCTGCTGCCTTCACACATTCACGTTCTTTCATTCACATTCACATTCATTAAATTCCAAGTGCTGATATAACCCACAGACATACACACAGACACAAAGAGGGAGGAGAGGAGATTGTACATTTTCTAGCTGGGTGAAAATTGCTTTCGCTTTTCTCCGGCATCAAAGAATTTCCTTATTTCGAAATATTTTCAGCTTGACGCCTTCTGGGCAGCCAACTTCTCATTTTTTTGGCTTTTTATTATTAAATTTCATTTCAATTTGAGTTTATTAAAACCAAATGAAAAATGAACTGAAATGTAGTGGGTTCAAACATTTCTCTTCTCTGCTCTTTTACTATAAACAAATGTGCCAAAAATGTTTCAACCTCACACACACGAAAAAGCCGTCAGCAGTGACCATCAAGTTGATTAAAGCGCAAAATTTGATTTCATTTGCAAATGCAAGTTGCAAGTTGTGAAGTTCTGCAGAAATTATTTCGCAATCCCTTTGAGAATTACAGATTAAATATAGCTGAAATAAATTGAATTATCTGCGCTTTATCAAAGTGAGTAGCAGACAATGTTAAAGTTAAGGCAATTTTCATTCCCTTGTTTTGTGGAACTTTCTCAATTTAAGTAAAATTGTTTCACTTGTCGATAAATTTGTATGCAAGTCAGTTTGTGTCTTTGCGATAATTAAATTGAAAATGTTTAAAAAACATTTATAGGAAAAGTTGCACATTTTGTGTGTAGCACTTGGGCAAAAATTGAACAAAAGTTAGCAGCAATTTGATTCTACACTCAGGGCTGAGGACAATGGCAGAAACTTGTGTAATTTGATATGTTGATGCATGACCATGTAAGGATACAAAATCTACTCTGTGTGTTTGTGTGTGTGTAGGCTTTGTTATTTTTAGGCTAACACTGAAAGTGTTGGCACTGCCATTAGGGCCAACAAGGCTGTCCGAAATCCCGAACAAAACAAAGCTTGCAATAAGGACTCCAAAAGAAACAAAATGCCTTTTGTCGACAGTTTAAAAAGTTCACTCGACTTACAAATACCCTCGAATTGGCTGGCTTCTTGTCTTCTATGCAAAAACTATTTAAAGTTCTTCTAGGGTAGTGAAAAGAATGGCATCCATTTGTCAGCTATGACTTGTGCCCAAGTAGCTGATTGTTTGCCCAACTAATGGCAAAAGCAGAGCAAAGAAAATAAGGCCAGCGTGAACGCAAATTGCCAATGCTTCAAATGCTTTGTTAAGAATACGAAATACATATATATATTGTCCAAAAAATCTCAACTCGACTTTGTAGTTTGTTCCAGTAATTTATGCACTTTATTTGCAGCCCAAGAATAAAAATGTCGAAGGACAAAAATAACTTATTAATTGCAAGAACAGAAAGCCGAAATCTAATTATATTCTACATTTTTTTTTTTTGGGCAGCAAGACAAAAGACATCAAAGTAGAAAAAAGGAAATAAGGCCAGAAAAAGTTTTCACTTGCCTTGTGGATGTTTGTGTTGTCGTTGCTCGTTGGTCGTTGTCTGAGGGTTGATTTTATTTGTTTGTTTATCTGCATGTGCACCAACAACAGCAACAGCAACAGTAACAACAACAACGATAAAAAGAACAACAGGTCGACACGCTTGTGTCAATAAGGTTCCGAAAAGCGCAGTTTTTGCGGTTGACATTTGCCATGCGCATAATTACGGTCTGACATTTCGGTTAGCGCATGTTAATTGCAGGCCCTGCACCTGTCTCTGTCCCTTTTCTCTCTGTCTCTGTTGCTGTCTCCACTCCAGTGCCCACACCCCCAACCACAGCCCCCTTCGACTGACCCTTGGACCCATCTCTTGGCGTTGTGTTGACATTTTGTGCCTAAACGTTTTCAACAAATTAAAATGTTCGGTTCTTGTGTTTTTTTTTGTGTTTCTCTGTGTTTTGTTGTTTTTACTCGTGGCGCCTAATTTCATTAGGCAAACAAAACTTTTTGCAACCGTTGCTCTGGGGGTATGTTTACTGTACGTGTGTGTGAGTGTGTGTGTGTGTGTGTGTGAGCACGCGTATGTGCAAAGTCGAGTGTTGACTATAGAAAAGTAGGAGCAGACTTTTTCTCTCGCTGTCAGAATGTGAACATGAATATTATTAATTAAAATCGTGCAATGCATGAAAAGGTTTGTTTGCTGCCTATCTGAGAATTGGATTTCCTCAGATTGCCTACCTGTGTGTGTGTCTGTGTGTGAGTATTTTTCTATTTGTATTTGTGTTTGCCTCTGGACAATGTTTGCCTTTTATTAGAAACGTGTACCTAGCCCACAAAGACTCTGGACTGCGCATTGCCTGAGCCATTTTTTTTCGCATTTTAATATCCTACGATTTGTGCAAATATATTTTTGTGTGTGGGTGTGCGAATGTTCAGTGCTAAAAGAAAGCAGAGCACAGAAAAAAATCACTGCTGTTTACTCATAAAAAGGTTGCCACACAATTGACTGAGTTCACAAAGAAAAAATTCGGGGGAAAAAACCTGAATTCATTGCGTATAAAAATATTTTGCGCATTGATTGAAATTATTTGCTTATATCATTTGAAATAATATTTGGTTAATTGCATCAGGCGCTAATTGGATTTACATATATTGTAATTTCGTTGGATTGCGTGGTGCAGGACATCTGGCTGTCGTCTATTCCTTGGCATGTCAGCATGACTCTTGTTTGTTGCTTTTTGCCACTTTTTGCGCCTCACACGCTTTGGCTCAATTGAGTTTCGACCTGTGCACCCCCCACCCCCCGCCGTCTTTCGCTCTCTTTGCTTAACTGCCCACCTCACGCTCTGTTCGGCCTTTATTTTTGCATGTTGCCTTTTTCTCAGTTTCTCTTTTCTCTTTTTGGCAAATTAATTGGATTGCGCGCTTTAATTGCCTGGCAGGGAATTTGGCTGCCAAATTATTTATGGCATTTTCCATGACAATATTTATGGGCTTAACTTAAAGCTTTAACTTCTTTTTGTTGCCATCGCATACAATGTCTTCATTGTGCTTAACATATGTCAACAAATCCAAACATCTATCTATGGCCATGTGAAAAGTCTTGTGGCTCGGTCTGGTGGGAGTTGAATGTTAAATATGAATTGAGGCAGTCAGCCAGGCGGGCATAATAATTATGTGGAATTGATTGTTGCCGTTGTCATCGCCTTATCAAGACCCTTTTTGTCCCTTTTTTTCCCCTGTTTGATACGCCCGAGAAAATTTAAGGCATCCCGGGACCAGTTAACAGAGTTCAAGCAGCTATAACAAAAATATTATGCTGAATAAATATTATTTCCGAAGGGATGGGAAAAGTGTACGAGTAAAACATGCTCGTATACCTTTTTGCACAATTGAAGCGATAAGTGAAAACGCTTTAAAACTGCCATTTAATGGCCAAGTTGTCGTTCTCGTTGTTGTTGGTTTAAGTCAAAGCTAATTGCCAGGCCCAAAGGAGGCAGCAACGTGCTGCTGCTCTTGCTGTTGCTGCTGCTCGTACTTATAAATTAGGCAGTTAAATGTGACATTCAAACTGTGCGCACGTATGTGGCACGTAACTCAAAACGAAAAACCCAGAGAAAGAGAGAGCGAAAGCACAAAAAAAGGTACAAGGCTGTCTTTTAGATTTGACAGATAGAAGATATATAAGAGCTACACCGACAAGCCGCAGCAGCCTTCGAATCTTGCTCTGACAGATTAACGACCAACAACTTTCTCTAGCTTTCTCTCTATGTTTCGCTTGAGCCTTAAGTTTCACTTTCGCTTTTGGTTTTGGTTTTGCTCTATCCACCGTGTTGTCTGGCTTGTCGTTCATCTGATGCCGCAATTTATTTTGCCGTGTAGCTCTGCTGGCTGGTAGGAAGGAAGGACACTTGGTAATTTCATTTGTCTGGCTGTGTTGTGTAGCCTTGATGGTCGGTCGCATCCTTGACATTGCCGAGATATGCCTGCTACTGATGCTGTCATTGTTTCATTATTGAGTGCCGGGCAAAACACACTTAATAGTTTTTACCCCCGCCCTTCCTTCTCCTCTGGCTTGCCCATAATTAGCCATTTGCTTTGATACCAAATGCCATTTTTAATGGTACTTTGCCACGTGCCGCGTGAGCCGCCTGAAAGTATGCAACAAACTTTGCCACCTGTCGCAGGAGGTCGCAAGTCGCAGGTTGCACAGGTCTGTTGCTGTACGCCACTTAATTGAATTGAAAAACTCACAACTCGCACGTAATTTGCTTTTGGAAATTTTCATTGCTCAACCTAGAACGTAGCAGAGGCGAAAGAGCGGCAACAGCAACACCGACACACTCTCAAGCTTACACCAACACCTGCACACACACACACACAGAGTATTGGGATGTGAGGATGGAAGGCTTTTAAAGCATCTCGCGCTGGGTAAACATTTGCTTTTTGGGTTTACCCCGGCAACTTGAGTGAGTTGCGGAAACAGTCAACTAGCGAGAACACTACGCACAACTTTGTTGTTGTGCCTGCCTTATCCAGTTAGTGCACGGTTCGGTGTTCGGTGTTGACTGTTTGCTGTTTGCTGTTAGCCGTTTCCACAGTTTTGTCGACTGTGCCCAAGTTGCTCGTCGTTTGTTTTTGCCGACTAAAAAAAGGGAAAAACTTGTTTAATTGCAAACAGCTGCTAAAAACTTTTCACTCGCAATGCAGTAAATGCTTCAGCATCTAACAGACACCAGCAACCAGCAACCAACAACCAGCCAACAGCTACAGCAGCTGCTAACTTGGCTTACTGCACAAACACTCTCACATGTTTTGAGGGCTGTCACAACATTGGCCTTGTTCCGTGATGTGGCATTTTATTTCGGGGGTTTTATGTGTAAGCCCTTCATATAAACTTGTCTTTTATAGCCCTGTCTCATGCCGAGAGAAGCGAGATAGAGAGAGAGAGTGGGGAGCGGGGGTTTGCTTTCGCGTTCGTCATAAAAATGGCAAAATGGAACGCAGACAAACACTTGCCAACGCTATGTAACTGGTTCTGGCAGCGGGCAATTTACGATAAGGTTGCGTCAACTACCTGCACATTGCGTATACGCAACGTTCTCTAGCTATCTAGATGTGTGTCTCGGTGTGTCTCGGTGTGTCTCTGTGTGCGTGTGTCAGGAGGACAGTTTGCTTTTGATGTAAAGAGGCACTCGAGGCAATTTTGCGCTCTTATCCCAATCAACGTGCAATAATAGACTTAACTGAACCGGACGCAAACACTCTCGCACACTTGCTGCTCACACACACACACACACACACACACACACTCGCACACAACATTTACTGTAGTCTTTTGTTTTTGCTTAACTCTGCCTTTAGAACGACCATCAGACACATCAGCAACAGGGCCAACAACAACTACAGCAGCAGCAGCAGCCACAACAACATCGCCAGCAGCAATCATCGCAGCAGCAACAACAGCAGCAGCAACGAGGGGGCGATGTCATGTCCGGCGACACGTTGTCCTCATTACCACAAGCATCGTTCAACTATATCAACTCCATCGTTGGCAGCGGCGTCATTGGCATACCCTACGCTCTGCACCGCGCTGGCTTCGGTCTTGGCCTCGCTCTGCTCATCCTGGTCGCCTACATCACTGACTACTCTCTCATTCTAATGGTAAGTAAACGAATGTCCTGCGCTCAAATCATGGCACACATTCACACACACACTCACGCACACGGATGTCAAAGGTCGCTCGCCTGGTCAGCTAAAGCTGGCGAGAAATTGAAAATGCTGACGGAAATTGAATGCTTTAAAGTGTTGAATTTATCTGCAGCAGCAGAAAAATTAATGCATTAGCATAATTAATGTGTGGTCCGTTCGTACACATGAAGAGGGATAAACGCACTCGTTGTAGCTCATTTCATTTTCAGGTCAGATGCGGTCACATCTGCGGCAGATTTAGCTATCCGGGCATCATGGAGGCCGCCTACGGCAAATACGGTTACTATTTGCTCTCGCTGCTGCAGTTCATGTATCCCTTTCTGGGTAAGTGCACAACTTTAAAACCCAAACCGAAAAGTTAATCGTCGAAATCCCATCACAGTGACCAATTCTCTGACACTTTATCCCCCTCTTCTTCTTTTACAGCCATGATATCGTACAATGTTGTCGTGGGCGATACTCTATCGAAAGTTTTGGTTCGCTTCTTTCCCTCGTGGGGCGATTCCATGGGCGCTGTGCGGCTGGGCGTTGTCTTTTTTGTGACGGTGGGCGTGGTGGTGCCCCTATGCCTCTATAAGAACGTCTCACGTTTGGCTCGCGCCAGTTTCGTGAGTCTGGCGTGCGTGGTCTTCATATTGTTTGCCGTCATCCTGAAACTCATGTCGGGCGATTATAAAGTGTGAGTATCCCGTATAAGTTTTATCTTTAGCTGTGCTGCCTTAGCCTTAGCCTGTGTTTTACGTTCTTCGCTTTTAGTTTTAAGCAACAACTTTTGACGGCTTTTCCAAGTCATAATCCCCCAACTGCTAATCTGATACAGCAAGGCACAAATTTTAATTTATGGCGTTATAAATGCCAGCGGAATGAATTTTCCGTAGGTGTTTAAGTTGAAGGCAAACGTGACTTTAAGATTCATTCCGAGATACACAATGATGTAAGTTATTTGCGTTCTATTTGTGAATATAAACGTGAATTATGGCGACAGTCGACACTTAATCAATGTTAACTTGTGGGCGAGCAATGCTTTTGGCTATCAATAAAATATGTTTTATAAGGCTTTAGATGTCAGGTGTGCACAATAAGCGTCAAGGAATTGTTAAACTACTTCTCGTATACATTTTAAATTAAATGTCATATCTAATTTATAGCATATTAAATTAGTTTTTGAAACGTACATCAAGTATGCACTTAAAATGGTTCAAGTTTAATTAAAGCCAAGTAAAGTCAAAGCTTTAAGCACTTTGCTCAATGCTCAATCAACAGATTACGCATACGCACGTTTGCCTTTTTTGCTGTGCGCCCAAGAGTATGCTATGGAAAATGAATTAAAATAATGTAAATGATTTCTGAAGTGCTGAAGCTAGCAACCAGCTCCCTCGCACCTTCGTTGTTGTCATAACAGCGACAGCGTTTGCTAATTTATAAAAACGACCGAAAAAATATTATAATTTTTGTTAAGTGGCGACGCGGTCTAATAAGGCGGACAGATTTATTTGCATTTTAATTACAAATTGTGTGCGATGGTGGGGCGAGCTAATTTATGTGCAGTCCCTTGCCACATCCTTGCACACCGACACACACACATACACACACACACACCTTGTGTTTGTTTTTTGTGTATGCTGCAGTTGAGGTGGAATTCTGGTCGCTTTAGTGCTAAGTGGCGCTTTAGTGCCTTCAAATCTGTGGCACAACGCGCTTGCCTTTGCCCCGATGACCCGCCGGCGGCATTGAACGAAGCGCAGCTCATAAAATGTACTAGTGTGCCACTTGTTTGGCTTTTATAGCTTTTCATTAGTTTTTTTTTTTTACTTTTTTTTGTGTGCGCTGGCAAGAGACTTGCAACTTTGAATACGCTGCAAGCAAGGGTGAGTTGTTGGCTACAGTTGCCTGACTGGCGACGACAACCGAAAGCTGGGCAACTGCAGTTGCCAGTTGCCAGTTGCCACTTGCCATTCGCCCACTTGACTGGGGGGAACAGACTCAGAGACTCAAGCCCAAGCCCAAGCCCAGGCTCTTCATCCTCATCCCCATTCTCCTCGCATTGCGTATTTCATGGTCAACGGGTACTCGAGCTTAAGCTGCGAAGCTCTCTCCTCCAGCTGTGGCAATGTTTCTGTAGCAGCCCCTGTTGCTGTTGCTGGGCATAAAATTTAAATAAATTTCCAATTTACGCTGCCGGGGTCCGCTTTATCTGCTGCACATTATTCTGTTGTAAGCGGCAACACCTCAGCTTTGGTTTCTCTTTGTATTTTCCGTACATTGCTCAAGCCAACGAAATGTTAATTTGGTGTTAACTTTGTGTAATTTTTGCTCTCTCTTGCCTGTTGCTGCTGCCTGCCTGCCTGCCTGCTTTTAGTACGGATACTGCCGAGTCTTGGCGCTTTGCGAACACAGATCTAATACCCGCCACAGGCATCATGGTGTTTGGTGAGTAGCTAAGTAGTAGTAATACAGAAAAGGGAAAATGCCGCAGCGTAAGTAAGTCGATTTGCTTATGTAACTGAAGGGATAAACCACAACATGATTGAGGCTAAGCTCGGGATTATGCCACAAGCTATTAAATTGCATTCTCAACTCTCAATCACTCTTTCTCTCTTCGCAACTCGAACAGCTTTCATGTGTCATCACAATACTTTTCTCGTTTACCAATCGATGCGCGAGGCGACCATGGAACGCTGGGAGAAGGTCACCCACATCTCAATTGGCTTTGCCTGGACTGTGGCCGCGCTCTTTGGCATTGCGGGCTATTCCACGTTTCGAGCACTGTCTCAAGGTAATTGACAAGTTTTGAATACCATAATTCCTTTTTACTTTTCACTTTTATTGTCTTTTCTGTGCAGGCGATTTGCTGGAGAACTATTGCTGGGATGACGACTTGATGAACTTCTCGCGTGTGCTCTTCTCTGTATCCATATTGCTGACCTTCCCCATCGAATGTTTCGTTTCACGTGAGGTATATAAAGATACTTACGCTATCATAAAAAAAGAAACGAAACATTTGCGAAATGAATTTCGTACTTTTTTTGATAAAGTATCTGCGAGTGCATGCAGCGAATGCATCCTTGAGATACTTTCGGTAATGGTTGCCACTTTATTTTTGGCCAGCTGTTTTGTCCAAAACTTTGTGTGGCCACAGCTTGATAGATTTTCTATTCGTTTTCCTTCGTTCACAGATTGTGCGCGCTTTGGTGCATCGTTTTGTGCTGAAGGAGCCCATCAGTGAGTTCACCGCGGACAAGGATCCCAACTTGGAGAAGGGCGCTGAAATCGATGAGTATTCGAAAGCCATTACCTTGGCAATTGTGTTCAGCGCCTTCATTATATCGCCCATGACCGACTGCCTCGGTTCTGTGTTGGAATTGAATGTGGGTTTATTTTCGATTGCTACTTACACATATATACGTATACATACATATATACCATATACTATGCTAAAAAAGAGGGGAGTGTGAGTAATTTCATGCAAATTTCAAAAACAACTTTTAGGGTCTACTGGCAGCCATACCTTTGGCATATATACTGCCCGGCCTGGCCTACATACAAATGGAACCGCATGCGCTATTCAGCCGGGAGAAGCTTCCCGCCTTGGGTCTGGTTGTGTTCGGAGCACTGGTCACCATACTGGGAGCTGCGGTGCTGTTGCCCGGACTAATGGGCGGCGATTGCCGTTCGGATATTGTGATGGGATATTGCCGGCAGGAGTTTCAAAATGCCACCATGAGGAATTGAGCAATGCACGTGTAAGCAAACGGAGGAGAAAAAGGAGTGGAGCAGGAAAATTGGAGAAGCCAAAAGTCATTAGTTTAGTCATAAGCATTGGCAATACATTTGCATTAAGGATGGCAAATTGTGGTAATCTTTTTCATTGGGTTTGCTTAATCTTTGTTTTTGGTTTTTGGATTTTGGGTTAATGCACCGTATCATAACAATATGTTAGATTTTGGGAAATAGAGGGCGAAACACGACGAATGAATATCTGTACCTGAGTCTCTTAATGTGCAACGTATCTGCTAGCTAGATGTATCTGAAAAGTGTTTAGTAGATGTAATGCGAGCTATTTGAAACCTGAATCTCAGTACAAAGCGAAACGTAATGAAACGAAAGAAAACAGCAAATTGTTATATCATATGTACTTATATGCACCACAAATCAAATCGAACTATTTCTGTATCAATTTAAGAGAATTCCTCCAACAAGGGATTGTTAATGTGAAGTGAAGTGAATTGAATTGTAGTGCAAGTTCCTTGATCTTTAGCAAAGTCGGTCTCTAATGCATGCAAATTTTCGAATAGTTGTTATTGTAATTACCAAAACGAGAAACCAAAACCAAATAAACAAATGTAGGCATTAGTGTAGTTTGAAAATATATTTGGGCACCAATATACACACAATACAGACAAACAAAAAACAGAAATTTCAAGATGAGCGAGAGATGTGTACTAGTATTTGAAATTGAATGAAAAATAATCAAAAGTATTATACCAAAAGAAAATAATTTGTAACTATCTATATACGAATTATATACATACGATATAAAGAAAAATATGTATATGTGGCATAAAGTACAGTTATCGTATCGAATTAAATCATATTTAAACGTTTTATATATATGTATACAAACTGTAGAGAAATTGCTTCAGCTCCAAAATGTGACTAAGCTTTAAAAAACAAAACACACACGAAACCAGAGGTACATGAAACATAAAGACATACAAAACTAGATTCCACTTTCATCGAATTATACATATTATACTACATATATATATATATATATACAATATATATATTATATACTTAAAACTTATTTTAGGGAACAACAACAGTTTTAAGTTGTTTAACAAATGGCACTGATTATATTTTGCATACTTAAAATATATATTTATATTTATATTTATATTGACATGTATCCTCGCAGATTGAGAAAGTTAAAGTATTAAGAAAATTCGGTAAAATAATCCAATGCATTTACGAAATAAAATTGTATATTTCAGTTAATTCAAATCGAAGGCAGCTGATCAAGTCATTAATTTAATTTAGAAATCTGTCATAATCTCATATCAGATTATTCATATTTGAATTCAGATTATAATACCTTCTTTTCTCTTAAATGTTCTGAGCAGAAATCAATAATCAAAAAGGTAAAATAATTGAATCTATTAGTTTAAATTAAACTCAACAACTCAAAACAAAAAGCTTTAAAATGCATAATTAATAGTTGTTAAAGAGTGTTCTATCTGCGAGGGTATTCGATATTCGGTATACCGAATAAAACTATACTTTGGTGTTATGTACGTATATTTTTTGTATGTATATTTTGTGTTATGTTTTCGATATAATGCACGACGATTATGTAAATACATATTTGTATTTGTATTTCTATGTAATTTTTGATATGATTAAAGAGATTATACCACATAATATTGAACATACTCGTACTTCTATACTAAAAGAACACAACAATGCTCACTCTTCTTCTTACTGGTTACTGGGAACCAAAAGTTAATTCGGATTTTCTATTATTTGAAATTATTGAAAACTATAACTCTATCCTAAGAGCTTAACGACAACAACAGCAACAACAAAACACAAAAACATATCATGCCAAATAAGAAAATGGAACACTGGACATAACCAAGGGCTTTTCTATGATACTTTTTACAACAACAAAACTCGATCAATGCTTTTACACTTGAACAGAAACAAGAACAAACAGAAGAAACACACAAAAAGAGAAATTTGTACATACACTTTATAGAGCTGGTCTGCGGAACTATCCCCAATATATAAACCACATACTTACATATATACTATATACTCGTATGTATAATGATATTTTCATCTATCTGAATGTCTTAGTGTGCAGAGAGCTACGAGATGCAGATCAGTTCTACGATATTGAAATATTGACATATATATCACAGAGAAATTATTGTAGAGAATCTCGATGCTCTGAGCGTAGAATTTGTTGCATATATTTACATATAAAGAGTATATAGGTTATATGCATAAAAGATTAATCAAATTTCATTCGAATTAGCATATGTGTAAGCATAATTCTAATAAACAAACTAAAGAATGTATTTTAGAAAAATGCAATAAACCAAAAAACAACAAACAACCAAAAAAAATAACAACTGTGGTTTTTCGCTTATCATCAGCTTATCACTCGCATAGTTTTTCTGCTTAGTTCCCAGCGCATTCTTGGACTCGGTTTGCGGTTTGTGATAGCGTGGATATGCTGTACAGCTATAAAAGCAGTGTTGGTGCCGAGTATGGACACAGTTCTCCAGCGACTGCCACAACACAAGTGACAAGTGCTCAGTGTCAAGTGTCAAGTTCTTTCGCTCAACTCACAACTCAACTCGCAACTTTCCTTTCAAGATGGCCGATCCTAAGAATCTCCTGCTGCTGTTCGAGCACCCAACGGAGCCCATCTTCATGGACAAGGGCAAGAAAGTGACCGTCTTCGATTTGCCCGACAACTATCTGACCGATCGCTATCGTCCCATCAGCTCTGAGGTTCAGAGCCGTATTGCCGAAAAGGTCGAGCAGCGTGTTCCAGTGCGTGAGATCTCCATTCCCGATCTGCGCATTCCCATGTCCCTGGGCCGTGACGAACAGTTCTCGCTGTTCGTTCCGAAGCACCGCAGGATCGCAGCGCGTCTCATCGACATTTTCATGAACTTGCGCTCGGTGGATGACCTGCAGAGTGTGGCTGTCTATGCTCGCGATCGTCTCAATCCCGTCTTGTTCAACTATGCGTTGTCCGTGGCACTATTGCATCGTCCCGATACCCAGGGCCTGGATCTGCCCTCGTTTGCGCAGACCTTCCCCGATCGTTTTGTCGACTCGCAGGTGTTCCGTGAGCTGCGCGAAGAGGCCTTTGTGGTGCAGCCCGGCTCTCGAATGCCCATTGTTATACCCCGTGATTATACGGCTTCGGACTTGGAGCCAGAGCATCGTTTGTGGTATTTCCGTGAAGATTTGGGCATCAATCTCCATCATTGGCATTGGCATTTGGTTTACCCCTTCGAGGCGGCCGATCGCTCAATTGTGAACAAGGATCGTCGTGGCGAACTCTTCTACTACATGCACGAACAGATTATCGCTCGCTACAACATGGAACGCTTCAGCAACAACCTCGCTCGTGTGCTGCCCTTCAACAATCTGCGTGATCCCATTGCCGAGGGATATTTCCCCAAGATGGACTCGCTGGTCGCCAGTCGCGCCTGGCCTCCACGTTTCGACAACACACGCATTAACGATTTGAATCGCGAGCAGGATCAAATCAATGTGGAAGTCGGCGATCTGGAGCGCTGGCGGGATCGCATCTATGAGGCCATACACCAGGGTTTCGTCATGGATGTGAGTAAAAGAATTCCGTGACTTTTATCTTCAGTTAATAATTTCTGTTTGTGGCTTTGTAGGAGCGCGGTCAGCAAGTGGCTTTGGATGAAGCTACAGGCATCGATACGCTGGGCAACCTACTGGAATCCTCTATTCTCTCACCCAATCGCACTCTGGTAAGCATCGAAAATTTAGTTCCTTAACTACATATAACAAATTCCCTCCTTTAGTATGGTGATCTGCACAACTTTGGCCATGTGTTCATCTCGTATGCCCACGACACAAACAACAAGCACTTGGAATCGTTTGGCGTCATGGGCGACTCCTCGACAGCCATGCGTGATCCGGCCTTCTACAAATGGCACGCCTACATCGATCGCATCTTCCAGGAGCACAAGTCACGCCTGCCCGCCTACACGGACACCCAGCTCAACTATGCGGGCATCTCGATCACTGGTCTCCAGGTGGCCACCAATGGCGGTCAGCCAAATGTGCTGAACACTTTCTGGCAGCAATCCGATATGGATTTGTCACGCGGCTTCGACTTTACGCCACGCGGCAACGTGTTTGCCCGCTTCACCCATCTGACCCATACGCCCTTCACCTACACCATCAATGTGAACAACGATGGAGGCGCCCAGCGCTTTGGCTACATGCGCATCTTCATTGCGCCCAAGAACGATGAGCGTGGGCAGCCGATGCTGATGCGTGAACAGCGCTTGATGATGGTGGAGCTGGACAAGTTTGTGGTTGCGCTCAACCCAGGACCCAACACCATTCGCCGTCGCTCCACGGAGTCCAGTGTGACCATTCCATTCGAGAGAACTTTCCGCAATCTGGATGCCAATCGTCCAGCTGCTGGCACTGCTGAGGAGCTCGAGTTCAACTTCTGTGGCTGCGGCTGGCCAAATCACATGCTCATTCCCAAGGGTCTGCCCGAGGGTCTGCGCTGCGATCTCTTCGTCATGGTTTCCAACTACGAGAACGATAGAGTAAGTGCCACAACAAATTCTAAGAATTCTTTTACTCAAAAGTTGTTTATTTACAGATCGATCAGGAGCTTGTGGGACGCTGCAGCGATGCTGCCAGCTATTGCGGTGTGCGCGATCGTCGTTATCCTGATCGCCAGTCGATGGGTTATCCATTCGATCGCCTGCCACGCACTGGTGCCGATCGTCTGGTCAACTTCCTGACCCCCAACATGAGCATTGTGGATGTGAGCATTCGCCACGACAATACAACTACCACGCGCCAGGCCTAGACACAGTTTTCGAGATGACCCCGAGTTGATGACACCGCACAGACAATTTATTATTTACATATATGCTAGACTTAGATACATTTTACAAGCAGAATTATTGCATCTTTATTGAAGCTTATAATAAACGCATCATGGCATTTAAAAAATAATAATAACAATATTGTTCGTAAATCGTAAAAGCGTAAAATAGCACAACTTTTGAGCGAAGGCGAGTCGTGGCCTTAGACGAGTTTCACTTGATCATTGATTGCGCTTATCAGCTCGGCGTGTGCTATTGATAGCCTCCTCAATGTCTCTCATCTCTCATTTGTTTTCTCCTCGTCAGCTATATAGTACTCTCTAGTGTTTATATTCTAACCGAAGCCGCTGAAGCTGCTCAGTCTAAAGTGAATCGTCGTCTCGTGTAGTGAAAAAAGTGTGAAATATTTTTGGAAAATAATTTGTATTTTTAAACTGCTGAATGATGCACACTTTGTGCAAAACACTGCTGCTGATAGCAGCAATTGGCGTAAGCAAAAACCACAAAAAATGTATAGTCAACTGTTTTGATCTTTGCAAACTCTGACCCTTAGTGTGCCTCGGCTGCCGTCTCCAGCTATGATCGTCAGGCCAAGGCATTTATTGATTTGTCCAGCGAACGCTACTTCAAGCTCTACGATCAGATTGCCAACGAAACGTATTCGGCCAACAATGAGGAGGACTTTGAGGCGCTCTTCTCCAAGCTCACAAATGTGAAGCGCATTGCCGAAGAGCTCGTCGGCATCTCTCGTGAGGCAAGTGGTTTCAATTTAACGCGAGTACGTAGCGCAGAACTTAGGGCTGCACTGCAGGAACTGCGCACTGTGGGAGATTTGTTTGTGCTCGGCGAGGAATACTTCTCGTCGGTGCAAATGAATCTGGCCTCGCTGCAGAAGATGTCTACCGACAAGGACATTGATCCGTATCTGAATGGTGCTAAGATGCCCAACGAGGATGACAGTCCACTGGCCTATTACCCGGACATACAGAAGATTGTGCAGCGCAGCAGCGATGTCGATGAGCTCAAGTACTACTGGGAAACGTGGCGCGATAAGAATCAAATCTGGGCCTCGGTCAACTTCTATACGATTGTGCAATCGTATCAGAAGGCCGCACAGATTCTCGAGATACCGGTGCATCAGTTGTGGTATCGCTATGACAGCCAGGAGATGCTGCAGCAAATGGAGCACGCAATGGTCGAGCTGAAGCCCGCCTATAAGCAACTGCATGCCTTTGTGCGTGACGAGCTGCACAAGAAGTATGGCGGCGATGTGGTCAATCCAAATGGTCCCATACCCGATCATCTGTTCCAGCAGGTTGTGGAGCAGGCCTGGGAGGCAGGCAGCATCATTGAATCCTACTTTCCACGCAAGGATCTGCCACAGTACGATGACTTTGTGAAACAGCTCAGCGCCAAGGCGTTGATCAATGAGTCCGAGAGCTTCTACACTTCGCTGGGCTTTGATGCGCTTAGCGCTGACTTCCATAAGAATCAACTAAAGGACCCCAATGAGGAGAGACCCGATGACGACTGCCGTCCTGCTCTGTTCGATCTGACGCCCCACGTTTATATGATGTACTGCGAGAAGGTCAGCTTCAGAAAACTGATGCAGTACCACGCCCACATGGCTCGCGTCTACTATGCCGAACAGAAGAAGCGTCTGCCCTCGTACTTTTTCAAGGCATACAATCTGGAGTATCCTGTAGGCGAAGCTGTTGTTCTCTCAGCCTCCTCGCCTACACACTTGACTAACCGAGGATTGGCCAAAGGAGTGCAATTCACGGAGAATTCTCTGCAGAATCGACTATTCCGCATGGTGAGTGAATATTGTGGAATAATACATATTGGCTTAACTAATCCATTTCTATTTACACAGGCCATTCACAATGTGCTCAACATTCCACTTTACTATGTGCACACCAAAGTGATGCACGATCTGCTAAATGGCACCGTTGACATGGATACCGTGAACAAACACTACTGGAAATTGCTAGAGCAACATGCGGGCATTGAGCCTCCCACAGATCGCACAGAGGGTGCCATTGATTTCCCCTACAAGTTCTATGTGAATATCGAGCAGAATTTCCAAACCAAGTAAGACACATATTAATTAAACTAAAAAAATACATTACTAATTTGAATTCCTTCACAGAAAATTCATTTCGGAAATTCTGGGCTATCAATTGTATCGCGCACTCTGCCAAAAGAGCAATCATCACGGTCAACTCCACAATTGTGACTTTTATGGCAACTTTGTTGTGGGCAACAGCCTAAAGTAAGTGTTTAACATGTGATTTATTATTATTAATTTACAATTTTAAATTTTTTTTATGTTTAGATCAATGATGTCCTTGGGTTCTACTAAGCCCTGGAAACAAGTTCTTGCCAAAGTTCTGCCCAAGAATTCAGGCCTCAGTAGCTTGGCTTTATTGGAATACTATCAACCCATTGTGGATTGGCTCAAAACGCATAATGCGCAGACCAAGGTCAAGATTGGCTGGAATGCAACAACTAAAAGTAAGTTTAAGCCACAATAAAAACAATTATTTTATATTTATATTATTATTTATGTTTCAGAAATTGTTTAAACGCAAAGAAACCATTTAATTGTATCTATTTAACTTTGCTTATCAATAAACTTGACTACAAAGCCGTTCAACCCACAAATTTAAAATATTAACGTATTTGCCTTTTACATTTCACAACACTACAAATCAACTTCGCGAATGAACCAGCTCAGGGAGCAGCAGCTATCCCGTTTGCTCTCACACGCATGTGCGTAACGGCGCAATAGCGAGCAAACGTGTGTAAGCGAACGAGACAGCAAGATGTGAATATTAAAGTTTGGCGGCAAGTGTAGAAATTTGAATTTACTTGATTTAACATTATTAAAAAATAAATGTAAGCAAATTGTCAATTGCCATATTTTGTTCAATATTTAAATTTGTTTATTATCCGTATATATATATTTCACATTTCTGCACTACATTTTTAAACATTGGCAAATATCAGTTTTTTGGGATTTCCTAAGAATCTTGTCTAGCGCAAGGCTTTTGTTCACTGCAACAGCAACAATAGTTGTTAACTTGTCTGAGATTAAATATATATGTATTTCCCAATAGAGTGTAGTCAGGCAAGTAATCTGTTCCGGTTGCGGAGCTGCGCAGATTTCAATGCACTTTACTTTTGTATCCGTTGCATTGTAACACAACGACGCTATCGACGCTCAACCACAAATGACCATCGTCTGCAGATGTTGGCCGAATAACAATGGACGGGGGAGGGCAACGGGGGAGGGCAACGGAGGCGGTGGACAACCTCGAAGTTGAAAGAGCCCTCGACATGCGTCCGCTAAAGTGTCGCAATTTTTCGTCGTAGCTGTCGCAGCTGAAGCTCATCGAAGCGCGGCTCATTGCGTCGCTTGATTGCATCTAAAATCAGCCAAAAGCCACATCCACATCCACATCGCCACATGCCTAACGAAATCCATCTCTACCTGAGACGCCAACGACTTTTGCTAAGCAACATGACATGCAACATTTTTGTATCTCTCAATGCACATTCCAAGCGTGCAGCATTGAAGCATTGGACGATTGGCGTACGCGAATTTGTCCACTTCGTTGCCAATTGTGCCCCCAAAGCCGGACTTGAGTTGACGCTTCACTTGCTCCACAACGACGCCTGGTCAGAGGGAAAGGTCAGCGCTTCAACTGGACATGACGATGGTCATTATCCGAACTGTGGCAGCAGCCAATTGGCTGCCATGGCGCAAGGTCGTCCATTTATATGCCTCACTGCAGCTGAAAATGTTCGTTTCGTAGTGCAGATGATGGAAGTCCAACTGCGCTAATCGTCGGGCGTTACAAATGCTCTTTCACTAAACTGCAGTTGCAGTTGCAGTTGCAATTGTTTTAAGCTCATGGAGGCGGCTTCTGGTTAAATGAATGCATTGCGTGCCATCTATCAGCGGTGCCTCCAAATACGGAGTTAGGCATTCCATTAGGTTCCGTACCGTATCGTACCGACGGCCCGCTGCTAATTGCGCCAAATTGTTGTCAGAGTGTCTCGCTGGAATGAATGGCCATGAAATTAAATCGTTTCCACTGCAGCTGCTCCTGCCGAGTTGCCGAGTCCAACTTTGACATGCCACGGCTGTGGTGGAAGTTGGGGCACGCCTGCAGCGGCAACAACAACAGCAGCAGCAGCCGCAGCCGGACGCAAACTTCAACTTGAAGTTGAGTGAAAGGCACCCACGCCATAGACGTAGCTACTGCTATCGTCATCGCCATCGTCGTCGTCGCCGTCGTCGTCGTAATCGTCGTCAGTCAGTTTTTGCTGAATGCCTTTTTATGCAAAATCCCAAAGAGACCGCAAAGGGAAAACAACTTTAAATGAAATTAACATGCGGCTGTCAGCCAATTTGGCTGAACTTTTTTAAATTGCCCCCATGCCCATCAACAAATGCATTAACATTAACCCAAAAATCGTCTTAACTACATTCATACTCCCTCTCTCACTCACATGCCTCTTTCGGTGTCTCTTTCTCTTTTTTTTTTTTTTTTTGTTTGCTGCTGCGAATGACTGCGAACTTTTTGTTTACATATTCAAGAGGCGCATTTCAGGCAAATATTTTCTCATTGACTTCGCACAAAAGCACAAAAACAAATGAAACAAGCAAATTTGACAAATAGGTGAACTGAGTAGGATTAACATATGTATATGGTGCGTGTTGCTTGCTTGGATGGATAGAGGTCGGCGTCGGCTTTTCGCTCTTTTCATGTTTATTCAGCATCTGAAACAACAAGATGAAAGCTCTATTTTCTTTCGAATGATCTTCTTAATTATATAAATCTAGCTTTTGGGAGGATTATCACAATTATGTATGTACATACTATATTAAATAATGTGCAGTAATTTAATTTTTCCTTTATATGAATTGATTTAAATTAATTCTTCTTTTATTTCTATTCGTAATATTCATGTATTATAATACACTCCATTTTTATAAGTTTTGCCTTTCTCCTAGGTTCAAGGATTTTTCATCTTTCTCCCCTGGAGGCGTGAGGTTTTCTACCCACTAAAATACTAAAATACAATAATAATATAACAATAATAAACCTAATTAATCTCAATTTTAACAAATTTCAACAAATTTTCGGTACTTTTCGTGGAAGAAAATCAAAAATTGATATTTCAGTGATCAGCCAACACGTTGTACAAATGCTCAAAAAAATTAAAACAACAGAAATATATGTTATATAATATATATTATATATATTATTTTATATCTCTATGTTCCATTTTACACAAAGAATGTGCAATGTGCGATGAACTAACAAAAATAAATATAGAAAAAACTGTTATTGAGTTTGGATTCTGTCGCACTGCTATTTTAATGAGCATTGTTGTATATAGCAATGTTTGAAAATTAACTTTATTTTAAACTCTATTATTTTCCACAAATATTAAAGTTGGCCAATAAGTCTAAAGCTTGTTAAGCTTTAAGGCCGTTGTTAGATTTTCTACTGTCTAGTGAGATTGCTTGACAATGATGTATGTACCTTATTAATTAATTAAATTGCAGTGGTTTAATTATTGTTCTATATTGCATTTCTAAAATAAATTCTTCCTCTTAAAATTCCTAATGATTTAGGGTATTTTACATTTCATTAGTCATTAACAATGCGGTTTATATAAAACTCTCTTATTTTTCACAAATCTAAATTTAGGTCAATACTGCACTTAAGGTATTTATAAGATTATCTACCGACAAGTCAGATTTGCCAGTAAATCAAGCAGCAAAATTTACAATTATTGTTCATAACTGCAGCTCCGCACATTAAAAAAAGATAGTGGAAAAAGCCAAGTGCTGATCTGCATCAATATCACGCATACGCATAATTTGTTGTTTTTGTTTTTTTTTTATTGTTGATGGAGGAATCTTAAGCTGTTGTGGCGCCCCATGGCTGCATGACTGCAGCTACATACATGCTGGAGCAGGCAGTAAAAACGAGAAACTCCAAGCTGACCCCAAGCAATTAAGAAATTATGTATAAGTATTATGACGCAGGCTGTGATGATGGCAACAAAACAATAAACGAAATGAAAAAACACAAAATAACACAAACCAACAATATAACTGACCATATGGAGGGGTGCGAAACGAACGCTCTACACTCGAAATGAGCATTATGTATACGCACCGCTTGACGGCGCAGCTGCTGCCCCAAAAAATGTTGTGTAGATGTGTGTGTTTGTGTGTGTATACGCACATAAGTAATATCTGCAGGCGCTTTTCTTCATCATCATCTTGTTGTTGTTAACCTTTCTTTATTATTATTAGCAATAGCAGCAGCCAAAGCGGCAGCCGCAACAAGCAACACACAATGATAAAGTCGTAGCATGCCCATAATTATCATTTGTTGCATTTCATTTCTTTATTTCCTCGGGGAGAAGGGAGTAAGGGGCAGCGTCGGCTTTCGGCTGTCGCATTGTCTTGATTTGTGCTTTTCTTTTCTGGCATTATGGCATTTGGTGTGTAAATCATTTCTTTTGATTTTCAGTTTCAGTTTCGGTTTCAGTTGCTGTTTTTTTTTCAGTCTTTGCTTTGGCTGTAAATCTTTCACACTTCTATTCTGTTTAACGCAATTTGTTGCGCGTTGGAAATGCAAATCATAGTATTTATTTCACCCAATGTCCGCTTCCTGGCCATGGCGAATGGCTGAAACAAAAGACTGAAGACACGAACGCGCCCAAAGATTTAAAGCTCAGCTTGTGGCCAGTTACATAAGCGCGTGCTCGTCTTAAATAAAACTCCAAACAAGCACGCAAGGGGTCAGAGAGTTACAATCAGTGTGCGGGAGGCGGTGGCGGTGGCAACAACAACAACAACAGAGCTGGAGAGATGAGGGGGATGAGGCAGCTGCTTGGCTTGGCGGATGGCCTGCTGTGTAGGTGGAGAAATTATGTTGACATCATCGCCAAAAAATTGCCAAGAAGCCAAGCGGCAAGCCAAAGCTGAGACTACCACCACTTGAAGGCAGCCACAACAACAGCGAAAAAAAAGTTGGAAAAAATATCAAAATAAAATTAATTTTACTTTCATTTTCGGCAGCGCTCATTTCATTTAGTTTTCTGTCTGTGTGTGTGTGTGTGTGTGTGTGTGTGTGTGTGTGTGTGAGATGGTTGTGGTTTAATGAATTTTGTTGGGCAAAAAAAAAAATAACCATAAACAAATCGTCTTCTGTTCATTTTGGGTGTTAGTTATTCAATCTGATTGCATTTTGATTATGTTGCAAATTCCGCAAAAGCAAGTTACATTAAAGTCCAGAGAGCATCGCCTGCTTGATTTATGGGAAATCTCAATAGTTTTAGCATTCACTTTGACAGGAAGTTTTGTAGCATTTAAAGTGCCATAAAATCTTAAAGGTTTTTAGTTTGCTTTTCGACTATTGCTGCTGCTGCTCGCTATTTGTAACGGCTTCAACAGATCTGACAAATTGACTGACTGACTTGACTGTCTGTTGAGGTGAACGGTGCTGCTGCAATGAGGAAATCTAACAATCATTTCATTATAATTTGCAATTTAATCATAATAAAAAGCTTGAACGGCAATTTGTTTTGATTTGATTCGCCTACTGCACAGAAACGCAATGAAAGTCAAAAGCAAAAGCGTCTCGTTTGATTTTGCCACTTGAAATTGCCTTTTAATAGGCCAGAGGTAAATTTCCTGGCTCGATGCCACAATAAACAGCAATAGCAACAGCAACAGAGACAGCAACACAAATACGATAAATAAAAACAGTTACTGCCATTGCGAAAAGCCGGGCCAATTTGCCAGCGATTTAACTTATGAAATGCAACACCGCAAACAAACGCGATGAGAGCTGACAACTGTTTAGATTTTCGTAAGCTCGCTTTTCTAGGTCAGCTTAAATGAAATTTTAAACAAATTTTTTGATTGCCAAAACTAATTTCCAGGTGTTGCTCAATTAACTGTGTACCCTAGTGCACACACTAATGTGTGCAAAAGTCACTCGTATGTCTTCATCTTTCATTTCTCAAATTGCAGCTTAAAGACTTCGGGGAAGGTAATCAACTGCAGGCACAAAGCTTTGCTCTAAACTTTAATAGAGTGCGGTGGGAAAGAGACACACACACGCACACACATTTAGTTTTCTCCTTCAACAAGCATTTTACAAGGCGTTTCATAAAACTCATTTGGCTGCACACACAAAAAACACCCTCGGTTACGCATGCCCCGTTGAATCTCCATACACAATATCAAATTGTATAAGCAACAGTTCAGACAAGGCATTCAGTCAGTCCCCCACATGACACATAAATATGTCGCGTGTTGTTGTTGTTACACAGACAATTGTGTAATTAACCAGCAAGAAAAAAAAATAATAATAACAAAACAAAAAAGAGTAATACGACAGGGGCATTAAAAAATCTAAACGGCTTTTAGCTTTTCACAGATTCATTTCTGGCACTCACAAACATTTCCATAAGCCGTTCGATTGTCTCCCAGCCCAGCTTGGCATTTGGCAATCCAGAGACAGAGAGAAAGACAACAGTAGCCACCTTCACCAGCCTTCTCCGACTTCTTATCCAACATCAGGCCGCAACCGCAACGGGCAAACTGGTTGACACCTTTTCCTCTGCCGGCGCCGAAATTGATTTATGACAGCCTCACAGCCAGCTGTCATATACGCTTCCATATATCACAATAACTTTGCGACCAAGCACATTTATAGTTCAGTTTTTTGTGCCACTAATTGCCTTGAGAAGGCAAATTTCTTCGGGGCACGTGCCCACTGACAATCGATGTGTGCACTGTGAAAAATTGCAAAGTTAAATTAAAATATATTGCAACTATATGCTAAGATGATTTTGTTCGTGCTATTGTTGAACACAATTGGTAAATTTAACGCTAAAGAAATTGCTTTTAACTTCCAATTTGATATTTACCATAAACATTAAACAAATGTTGTTCTATTTTTAACAATAGCTTGATATATTTAGCAGCTATATAATATAGTTATATCACATCAGCTCGCCAGTCGCATCCATCAGCAGCATCGGGCATGCTTTTGCGATTAAAATAGAATTCCAGTTTTCAAGGGCAGAAAAGTTTAACTATATCTGATTTGTACCAGATTAACGATTTACGTTTCATTCATAGACGTGGAAAGTTTTGAATGTCCTCGTCACATTTACATTAACATATGCAATAGCTGTAGAATATATATGTATATGTTTGAATATCCGATTTGTATATCCGACAAATATTGTTTGCTTGCACATTATTATAAAATTATTAAATAATTATGGCGAATTTGTTAAGCACTGCTAATTGAATTAGAGCCTATATTGATCGAGCGACAGTCGATGGCAACACTTGTGTGAGATACACAAATAAACAAAAGACTTAGAGCACGAACTTGAAACAAAACGATGTTAATTCTTTTGTAAGAATTTTGTTGAAACAAGGGCGCTAAATGGCATCACGCGTTGGGTTTTTAGGCTCATCGAAGTAAACAGCGTGACAACAACAGCAACTATGACACAAGCAGCAGCAGCTGCAACAATAACAACAACAACATCAGCAATAATGAAGCGCATCTTGCGGGCAGCTGTTTATTTGCAGTTGCCCTGCAGTTGCGATTTTGCGGCTCGGGTTTTAGCTTACAGGCCGGTAGTTCATTATATCACCTCTGGGTGAAAGTGATGATGGCATTCGCAGTGCCGCACAAGCGCCGCACACACACACACACACCTATACACGTAAATGAAGCATGTGCGAACATTTTCCTGCCTCATCATTTTGGGTGCTTAGCAGAGATGCAAGTCGGGGGGAGACGGGGAGACAGACGAACTGAGTGCAGCAAAATCGTTGCTGCAGCGTCATCTGTGAGCACCCTGTATAGCTCACAGCAAATGTATGCTAATCTATCTGCCTCTCTGTCTTCCTCGCTGCATTTTTGTGCCGCATGCAAATATTTGTGTTGCCATTTTTCCAATTATCGATTTTTATTTACCTTTGACGTCGAACTGTGAAGCGCAGCAAAAAGACAAAAAGAAAAAAAACCTCTGAAAGACTTCCTCATTGCACATGGAGATGTGACTGGAGCTGGGAGCTGCGACTTAAGCTGTTATGCAGTCAATACAAAGTGTGACAACGTCAGCGTCTAATGGATGCAAATATGCTCAGGCTTTGTGCTGTCAGTGAAAACGAGGTAGACCTTAAATTGTGAATCTCAGTCAGTTTGTGTACAATATGCATATTTATAGATTATGCGCAAATAAACGGCAGCTGCTTTTGAAGAGCTTTACCGCGCAAAAAGAAAAAAATGAAACAAATAAACGAAAATATGAAATGGTGCCAGCAAAAAAGCGAAATTAAGAGCAATTGCTACTCGAGCTTGCGGTTATCGTAGCGCTTTTTTTTTGATGTGATGTGTATGCAAATATTTGCGAAGGCCCAAGCCCGGGTCACAGCACACAAAAAACACTTTCCAACTGTCGCAAGCATCCGCCAGCAGCCGCAACTTCAGCAACGGCAACAGCAACAGCAACAGCAACAACAGCAGCAGCACCCGCACCAATGCCAATGCCCATGCCCGCCAGCTGTAGTTGTACACAGATACACGTACTTACAGATACAGATACAGATATAAAACAACAACAGCAATAGCAGTTACAGCAACAGCAACAGCTACAACTTCAGTTGTAGAAACGAGCTGTGCTGCTCCTTTCACTTTCAATTCGCCAGTGTGCGAAATGAGAGCAAAACGGACTTTAGCTCGCCAATAACAAGGGGCACACTACGATAACAACAACAACAACAACAACAGCAACAACATGAGCGACAACACCAGCAACTCTTCAACAATCAAAATAGAAGAAATCGCAAGCCAAACTTATAGCGCTGATGATTCACCTAAAGTTGAAGGCAGCGGATGCTGTCGCCATCACAACACATCGACTTCGTCTTCGACTTCGACTTTATTTTTGTTGTTTTTCCCAAAGGCCATTTCACGTGCGTTCCACTGTGCGTGTGTTAGCTTATGTGAGCTTTTTTTGTCAACCGCTTTTTGGGAGTTTCCCTCGGCCCGTTGACTGTTGAGATCAAGGCTCTGCTGCACAGCCTTGACGTTGAATCGTTGAGCATTCAGCACAAGTTCGTTGCCTAAGTCTTTCGTTTTTGCTGGTCAACATTGAACGCTCAAGTGGTTCAGTGTGGGGAATACACTCCAATCGATACGATGGTTTTTAACCTGGTAAGAGTTTCACAGCAGTTTTGTAATTCTTATGTTTAGGTGAGGGTCACGTTCATAACAATATAAAACATTGACACAACTTTCCCAACTTTGTATGGAATTATTAATCTGTTCTGCATTGATTACAATTCTTTAAGGCTAAGCGATGAAAGTGTGCTTTGAATTAGTTTGAATGAGAAAGAGTTGTTCATCTTACAAATATTTTCTCTCCATTTAAGCATTGAAGTTAATATATTAATCATAAACATAAACGAGATTCCAGAAAGAGTTTCTAACCTCGTCTAGAAATGATATCGCATTTAGACACATTGGCCTTGGACCTTGGGCCAAGCTAATGGGCAGCGTAGCAACTCGAATCAGCGTTGCGCTGTGGAAATCGAGAGTCTTTTATGCGCATCGGACAAGACCGTTTACATTTCAATCGCTTTGACGCGCCTAACTGCAATTAGCTGTCATAGTCAAGTCACAGACATGTCACAGCCTGTCAAAAGGCATTAAACATGTCGATGCTTTTGTTGTTCTGTTTGTGGTCGGCTCGTTTTGTATTTTTCATCATTTTTGTGTCATTTTCCATTCGTGCCAAATATGTTTAATTGGCGCTTGTCACGGCCCGACAGTTGTTTAACTATGAAAATGAAATAAAGCAATGGCCAGTTTTGTACTTACTATTGACCGTGGCGGTCAATGATGCCTTGCGATGCTTCATAACATAATTACATCTTACGAAATGTCTCGCCTGTCGTTAGCTGCAGGGGGTGCGGGTGGGGAGGGGGCATCTCCCCTGGCACCCTTCCACTTCCCATATCCACATCCACATCCACTTCCACTTTAACCGGCAGCAAATGCAGAGACGAGGGCGACAGTAAGGGCGCCGGCTGATGTCTGCTGTCTGGCCGGCATTAAGCAATAATTGTTTGTAGTAAGTATTTGTACAATGCGCTGACTGTTACTGCCTTTTAATGCATACACACATCCACACACACGCACACGTATAAGCTTGTACACCAACTCATCATCATCATCAGCGTCGTCGTCGTCGTCGCAGTTGACGTCGCAGTCCCCTTTCATATATTGAACGTTGTCTGTGCAGTTTATTGTTGCCTCATCGCCAACGCAGCAGCAGCAAACAACAAACAGCAACAGCGCCAGCTGTTTTACACTGCTTTGCTTTGGTTTAGCGCAGAAACAGCCAAAAACGAGCGTAGAAAGCATCGAGCGACTTAAAGACACCCTGTATAAATAAATACATTTAGATAAATATGTTTATTTTATTTACAATGCTCACTGCAATAATAAATAAATATAATACAATTAAATACATTAATTACTAATGCCAATATTATGACAAGCTATTTAAGTTTATGGTTAATTTCTGTTTTTATTATCTATCTTGTAAATAAGTAAATTTTGTGAAATTTAATATACGAATATAAATTATTAAGGTTTTTTTTAAATAGTATTAAAGGAAAATGTCCTTAAATAATTATTATTAGTTTATTAAAATACCGAATATAATTCCTTATTGCAATGAGCTGAGCTGAGTTAAGCTGTGTTCATTGAAATAGCAGTGTTTACGATCCACACGATAAAGATTGAAAACACTACTTCTAGACAAATGTAGTTGTAACAGCTTAATGTATGTTATATATTTTGGGTACTTTAATTATTTAGCGAATATGAATTATTAAAACAAAGAGACACATTATGATGTTTATTGAAAAATATTTGTAAATTGACTTGTGGTAAATAGAGCTAGAATGACAGATGGAATGGATACATGGATACGTTAAGTAGTTTAATATAACCTCTTTAAAAACTTTTTAATACTCTGTTCAAAAAGCGCACACAAGAGTAGGAAGAGACGACAGCAACAGCCGCAGCAGCAACAGCAGCGACTGCGCAGTCATCGCATGAAAAAGTTTGCTTGCAAAAGCTGCGGCCAAGCAGCAGCAGCAACAACCGAGGCAGAGGCAGAGACAGCTACGGTCAGCTTTGGCGTCTGCGCTTGCGTTCAGACTTCTTTGAGACTTCGCTCAAGAAGGTCGTGTGTGCGCTCGCAGTAAAAAAGCTCAAAGCTTTGCATCGTTTCGTTCCGTTCCGCTTCGTTTTTGATGTCGATTTGTTTCGTTGAGTTTTCGTTCGTCGTCTTTCGTCGTGTTTCTTGAGCGCGCAATTTGTAAGTGTTTGTTTGTGAGCGTGTGAGTGTGTGTGTGTGCATGTTTAGGGATAAGTCAAAGGACTCCATACACAAGCAAAAAGAAAAGCAAAGAAACCATTTGAAATTGATAGCAGAAGCTGATGCTGTGCAAAATTGAGGAATAACAATTGCTAAATTGAGTGTGTTTATCGTTGAGTGAGTGGAGTGCTACGGTTAGCAATTGGATTGCATTGGATTGTATTGGGATTGCATTGGATTGGATTGAATTGCTGCTGCTGTTGTGCTATTGCTGCTGTTTGTTTGCGAGCTGCAATTTCGTTTTCATTGCGGCTGCTGCAACGCGCCTGGCAGTGAAAGTGATTTGATTTTGCAATTGCAGCCCGAGCTGAGCTGCAATCGCAATCTCTAGCTGCTGCCGTTGTTGTAGTTGTAAACAATATCTTAACTCTCAGCTGCTGCTGGTTGATTTGATCTGCTTGGTATCATTATATCCACTCTGTTTATATATACAACTTTATGGCCAGCAGATCAAATCATAACAAAACGCAAAGCAACGCAACGCTCAGCGAAGCCAAACCAAAGCCGAATCGCAAAAACCCAAAACGAAAATACACAAAATTGCAGTTAAAATCGCAAGCAATTTTCAATTGAACTTTATTGTATTTGTTTTTTTATTATACTCGTATCTAAAAGCGTGTTTTTCCACTGTGTGCTTCAATTTATCGCAGCTAAAAAAAAATACGAAACAACAAAATCAACTCCGAGTCACACAAATTTGCATTTGGATTAATTCTGCAAATAAATATCATTGGGTAAGTCATATGAATATAGAAAATAATTTGATTTTCAAACATTGCCACACATTGAAGCAGTGACACAAATGAGAGCAGAAACTAATCGAATGCTCAGACATTTCACATTCAATCAACATTTATTAGCAATCGCGCAGTGCGACGATTAAATCATTCAAATTGCAACAGCGCACGAACCACAAAAGCAGAAACCAACTAAAAGAAAAGCAAGAAGAAAAAAAAAATGAAATGAAATGAAAACTAAAGCGTCGTTATCTAATAAATCTTGCAATATACAGGCATATGGGTGCCTAAGCATAGCTGCATATAACACGACATGTAACGCGTTAACATGGCGCGATCTTGCAACATGTTGAAAGTATTCGCATTAATCGCTAGAAAAATGCATAAACTGGCTAAGAAACTGGCCAAAGCGATTACCACAGAGTATTTACGGCTATGATTTGCTTAAGAAACTCGAGGAATTCAAAATAATTGTGGATATTGCCACAAAAATATTTGCACGATAATCCAGTTTTCGTTGATTGACAATCTTGTGGTCTATCGAAAACAAGTTGAGAGCATTTAGCGAAGCTTAAAGAATTCTGAATGCAACGAAAATGTTTTGAAAATTAAATTTGTGTTTTGCAATTTTCATTGCTAATTGAATAATCCCACTCGATTGTTGCTTGTTATCAAATATCAAGTTACATTTCCTTTCTCGTGTTCATATTTGTTCATTTATAGCTGAGCAACATGTCGCTCCAAATTTGTCATGTTTGATTGTATTAATTATATTTCGACAGCTTGAAGCTTGTTAATTATTATATAATAAACATTTGCAATAAACACTAGCATTGAATAATAAATAAACAAACTGAACAGAAACAAAAAACAAACCATGTCAAGTCGCTTATAAAAATCAACGAAAATGCAAAAACAACAACGAAAATAAACAGGAAAACATAAATAAAAGTGCGTTGAAAAAAGGGCAAACTAGTAAGTGGGAAAGAGACAGAGAGAGATGGAGACGCAACACAAAAGCGAGCGACGAAAACTTAACCCAAATTTGCTTAAACCACAAGACGGCCCAAAAAACTTAAATTATTTGGCAACGTTTTTATAGCCCGGCCGTCGCTTTGTCTTGTGACTATACAATGCGTTTATGTGTGTGTGAGTGTGTGTGTGTGTGGACGTGAGCGAACAATATATGGCTGTATGTATTTGTGTATGACATGAACTTCATTATCAGCGCAACGCCGCCAACGCCGTCGAAGTCTTTTTTTTTTGGTTGTTTCTTTTCTTCTTTTTTTTGGTAACATCTCTTTTCTTTCTTCTTTTGCTTTTTCATTTCGCCTTTTTTTGTTTTCCTGAAGTGGTTTTATTTTTTTATTTAGGGCTTTGCTTATTGCATAAGCGGAGAAACTCGTATTGCTCTGCATGCTCTTTAGAGCATGTTATATATTGAATTGGTGCCTCGTTGTTGCTGTTGCTTTTGTTGCGGCTGCATTACGAAAGACTTAAGGCACAAACTTGAGAACTTTCTTCAACTGCCGTAAATTTATTTAAGACGCACTTTGCTGCTAAACTTGACATAATCCAAAACTCTATTAAATGACATTAATTTAAGATATAAAGTTCACATCGTGGCTCAAATATATTCTATACATGACTTTGAATAAAAAGTAGCTCATCGACTGCATCGTCACCTCACTTATGAGTATGGTTATGTGGTGTCCGAGAAAACATAAAACCGAAATCCGGTTGGGTTTTTCAGGCCGAGACCCTTTTGAAAAGCATCTGGCAATAAACCCAAATTTTTCATTGTACGATACGAGAAACAAGTTCCGCCAAATTGTGACCATGGCAATGGATTTCTTGCTGTGCTTGGCTCAGCTCAGCTCAGTTCAGTTCAGCTCAGCTGCTCGTATTTCTTTCATTTCTTTTGTTGATTGTTTATGTAAATAGATTTTTGATTGTGTCTGTTTTCTTTCATTTCATTTCATTTCGCGTCGTTTCCTCGCGGCGTTCGCTTGACTTATGTAAAGCAATCGAAAAAAATGTAAATGATTTCTCAATGCGCGCCTCCACTTTCCGACTCGCAATCGCAATCGATTATGCATTCATTTTTTTTTCGCTTGTTAATTGGATGATGGCTACTGTTTTCTTTATTTATTTTTCGGTGTAGATCTTATGATTAATCTGAACTGATTAGCGTCTGCAGTGAAGAGGCGTCTTCAGTGATGATGCGTATTTTTTTGGTTAGTTTTTAGCAGCTATTTGCGGTTAGTGACCGGATTCTTCTCTTTCGACTCACGCTCTATCTCCACGCCGCAATTTGCACGAGTCATTAGCGCAAGACACAGGCGAGACAAACAATGAAAATTAAAAATAGCAAAAATAATACTACTATACAAAATTTGATGGCGCTTATCTAATGCATAGTTGCAAAAATACAAAAACAAAAAAAAAAGTGAAGCCATTAAACCATAAAGCGCACACACCCAAAGCTTCAACTGTGCAACAGATTTTTATTAATATATTGCCAACGTTAATTACATAAGCATTATCAATAAAAAAACAAAGCTGCTGCTGCTGCTGCTGCTGCGATTTGCATGCAATACTTATGCAGTGTATCTCTTGCTGTTGCCAATGCTTCTTAACACTTTTTGCTGCCGGTGTTGACTTCACACATTCGTAACAATTGCGCAGCAGGCGCGTGTATTGAATATTAATTAACGCCTGTCTCTCTCTCTCTTTCTGTCCCTCTATTTCTTTCTCTTTCTCCTCTCAATACACTTCGATTGATTATGTAGCACGGCGTGCGCCGCTTGCGATGTGGCAACAACACTTTGGCGAGGGCCCAAATTGCCTCAGCTGCTGCTGCCAGCAGCTGCCTCTGCACTTACCTTACCCAATAGCTTTCCATTGCGTTGTCTCTGAGTGTGTGTGTGTGTTTGCTTTTGGCCTGGCTAAATGTGCCAATGGCATGACACCAATTTTCCATCGATGTGCGCCTTTGTTTAGAGTTCACCCAGCTGAGCTGCTGACCCACTTGAGTGCGTCTCTCTCTCTATCTCTCTCTGTCTGTCTTTGTCTCTGGCTTAGTCTCGCTGCATTTATTGTATGTGTGGGAAAGTCAAACGATTCGACCTTTTTGCATTGGCCATTTGCAATTGGCCAATTGGTAGCAATTCAAATAATTGCCGTCAACAATTGCAAATGTCTTCAGCAGTGGAGGCTAAGCTCAAGTAAATACTTGGTTTTCATATTGAATTGTCTGCAGACAAACTAATTGCAAGTTAATTGAAGACACAACTATTAAAAACTCTTGAAGATTTTATTTACAAATTCATTCTTAATTTCAACTAAATTCATTTATTCAACACATCTATTAAAAATCTCTTGAAGATGCATTCATTATTTATTTTCAATTCAAGACAAACTAATTGCAAGTTAATTGAAGGCACAGTTTTTTAAAACTCTCGAGGATTTTAATTACAAATGCATTCTTTATTTTTTTCAATTTTAGATACAACTATTAAAAAAGATTTTAGATTTATTTTCCATTTAACCCACAAATTTTTTAAAACTTTTGAATCTTTTAGTTATAAATACATTCTTTATTCATTTTTAATTTATGATACAACTATGGAAAACTTTTCAATATTTAAATTACAAACTTATTTTTTAAATTGAAATTGTAATTAAAAATTCACTCTTTATTTATTTTAAATTTGAAACACTACTTTTAAAGATGTTTGAATTTTTTAATTACAAATTCATTCTTTACTCATTTTCAATTTAAAACACAACTATCGAGAACTCTTAAAGATTTATTTATTATCATTTTCAATTTAAAACACAACTATCGAAAACTCTTGATGATTATAATCACTAATGTATTCTTAATTCATTTCCATGTTGTGTTCAGTTAAATGCTTATTAACACTTAACGATTACAAATTCTTTATTCATTTCCATTTGCTACCATAAACATTTTACTTTATAATTAATTGTATTTCATAAAATATTTTCGGCGGCAAAAAGCCTTGTTTTTTGTCAGCAATTTAATGTTGAATATTTTGTATAAAGCAAGTGAAAGAGTTTTGGGTAATTGCGCATTTAGCTTTTGTTTAATCGGTAGTTAAGATAAAACTTCAATTTGCTGGCGAGTTTAGTGCGCAGCTTTTCATAATTCATTTGTGCAATCGTGTGTAATTTAAGCAATTTGTGGAAATGTGGAAATGCCTGATGCAGACACACTCTTGAAAGACACACACACAATTTTCCAGTGGCTGACATTTATTTATTTATGCACAGAGCTCGTCAGCGGCACAAACGAGATGCAACAGGCGACGCGATAAACATCAGTAACAACGACTTGTGACAAATGCAACGACGACGAGCAACGTTTTTGGCCATTGTTTGTGAATAGTTTTTTTTTTGTTTTGTTTTATTTTGTGCATTAGCCATTGCCATTTTCTTTTCGGTTTTCGGTTTTTCTTATTTGAAATGCGTATTTACATTTTGAGTTGAACAAACCGCCGCAGCACGCCCCAAACACACGCACAACGCGGCGTATACGCAATGTCGTTGCATTGTATCCGCATCTTGAGCATCGCATTTAAAATGCATTTATCTCAATTACGAATAAAAGTTTAAGGAAAATACACAGAGAAGCAGCAACAAGCAAAAATTGCTTGTTTACTGCGAATAAACGAAACGAAGCGAACGAATTGAACGACGCATTGTTTGCAACAACAGCAACAAGAAAACTTTCACTAGGCGCCAAAGTAAAGCAAAGTGCACATACAGATAAAAGAGCTACACAAAAGAAGGGCAGCAATAAAAAAACAAAAAAGAGGAGCACAAACAATTGTTAATTAAAACAAATAAACTCGCAGACACCAAAAAAACAAAAAAAAATGAATGTGAATTATGCGTGCAGCAAAAAAAAACCAGCAGAAAAAGAAATAAAAACGAAGAAGTGTGAAAATGAGGCAAATAAAAGAAATGGAATGGAATGAAATGAGATGAAGGAGAAAGACAGAGAAAGAGAGAGGCGAAAGGCACATAGTAAGCAGTAAGCAGAAAGCAGAAAGAGGTAAAGCCAGTTTCCGGCGTCCTTCACAAGGCCGTTGAAATAATTGATGCCAGACGTAGCCGCAGTCAACAGCTAAAGCCAAAGCCACAGTCGAAGCTGTGGCCAGCTCGATGATAATAATAATCAAGATGATAATGACGACACGTTGATGACTGATGTGCTTGAAGTTGTTGTTGATGAAGCAGCTGCTGCTGCCCATTGTATCGCATTTTTAACGCATTTTTATATAACAACAATTTCGATTGGGGCGCCCCTCGCTTTTTTGTTCACCTTTTTGCATATGCTTTTCCAACACTGCACACAACGTTTTGAACGATTTACGACTCTTGCTGGTTGCATCACAGCATAATTCGCACGAATCGTGCATTTTAACTATACACAAACTTATATATATATATATTTGTTTGTATCGGTATTATATATGAACAAAATTCCGCAATTTGTTGACAAACCAGTTGTGGGACGCCATTTGAGGCACTTTTCAGATTTCATAATTGAACAGAGAGAAAAAAAAAATGAAAAATATAAACAAAAATCTATCAGCCTCGCACAGCCTCCAGAGCAAATGTGTTAACCATTATGCAAAACGATCTTCATGGCTGTCGAAGGAAGTAAACAACAGCAACGACAACAGTTTCTCTGTCACGTTCCAAGCAGTTTGCTTCCTGGTGACACGACCCACGAATCCCGATACCAACTTCAACTGTGACTCTGTCTATAGTGCTCTTCCTCGCATATTGAAAAATCTCCTTTGCCGGTGAATCAAGTTCAAAATGTCAAGTTTGCGCGGTTGCAAGAGGCGGTCACCGCAACGCCTGCCACACAGAGGAAGCTTAACAACAGCAGCAGCAACAACAACAACAACATCGATAGCATTAACAATAACAGCTTAGACATATCCAGCTGCCCGTGTGGTGCTTGAACTCGAAATGAAAGTGAAAATGCGCTGGCAGCGACGTCAACGGTGACAGCGACGTCGACTGCAACGCAGCTGAGCGCAAAAAGTTGCCAACTCTTACTTTCAAAGCTGTTGCTGTCGTTGCTGCTGCTGCTGTGGTTGTAGCTGCCAGTTGCTAGTTGCTGTTGCTGCTTCGTTGACCACACAAATAAGCAGCAACAAAGAACGCGGCAATTGCAACAGGTCGACAAGCAAATACCCTAATTTAAAGAGCAAAATTATGAAACTACAATATACAAAAATAAAAAAAACTTAAATCAAAATAAATAAAATACAAACAATACAAACAATACAACAATACCATATTTATTATTGCAGTATGCTTAATACCTAAAATTTTCTTACAATTTTTTAAATAAGTTATTATAATTGAAGAACATTTATAAAAGCTTTTCTAAAACTGTTTATAAGTCATAAAAATCTTATTGAAATCTGCACAGTTTAAATGGAATATGAGAAGAAATTAAAAATGTAAAATTTTTGCATAAGATTAAGTATCAACAAAAGGTAGAATTTTAATTTTTCAACAAATGAATTAAAAAATTTAATAAATGGCATTTTAAAATAGAAACAAAAAAAACATGCAATTTAATTTAATTTTCAAACATATTAGAAACCATTTCAAATAAAATAAAACAAAGTTTTAAATGATGTTTGAAAATCTACTCAATTAACTGAAATAAGTTTTTTAAAAAAAAGGAAATTTTAATTGATGTTTTCATTAAATTTAATACAAAAACATACAGATAAATTACAAAAATCGTAGCATGAAATTAGTTAATTTTCAACTAAATTATTAACTGCTACTACAAACAACTTTAAGCGTTTGAATTAAACAACAATATGAAAATAAAATATTTAATTTAATATCCGAAGAAACAAGTCCAATTACAAAAAATTCCATAATTCATTTGTGTATAATTGCGTAAGGTAAAACAAAATAATTTGATAAATGTTTTTTCAAAACGAATTTCCAATTTGAACAGTTATTAAATTGAAAATACAGACATAAATGTTGTTTTGCAGTAAATACATTTACATAGCAACATGCATTAACTTTAAGCAATATCAATTTATTATCTGAAAACAGTAAAAAAATAAATTGCAATACTTCAAAAATGCCTCAAGACATGTAAACAAAATCTGTTGCCTAACAAACGTAAATGAATAATTTGAATTGTGAATTACATAAATATTCATAAGTGAATAGGCAGCAATTATTCACGAATAACTCAAAAGTGTTTGACGCACTAAACGAAGCCAAATGCTCCACGCTTTTGATTGAAGCGCACACTGAGAAATGCAATTGCAAAAAGTTGGCTTTGCTTTTATTGCAGTCATTCATTTCCTTCTATCGTTAAGCGTAAAAATAACTTGAAAAGCAAAAAAAAAAAAAAATGGCAAAAGGAAAATGAAAAATGAAAAACGTAAAATGCAAAAATGAAAAATAAACTAAAAATAAAAGCATCGCGAATTTGCCGCTTTCCAGCCACTTGGAGTGACTTTTATTTTAGTTTAGTTTTTTTGTGTTTATTTTTCTAAACTGGTTTTTTGGCGCTGTTGCCAAAAGTCAGCTGCTGCTGCTGACAGAGGAAACGCATGTTGCAACTAGCTGGTGCGGCATGCCACCAGTTGATGTTGCAAGCTGATGCTTGAATCGGTAATTTGCAATTAATTTGTTGTCGGTTTAATGTGAATTTAATGCTCAAATCGTTGATTAAAACCGCCAGATGAAAGCTCATTTGAACATTTAGCCACAGCTAATGGGCGGCCACGCCAGTCTTTACCCCCTCCCCCTCTGAAACCTCTTACAATAATAATATCAATATACACACACAGGAGAAAAACACACCCACATCTAATGTCTTGCTTGCAGTCATTTAATGGCCAAAATGTTGTTTTCTTTTCATACACGTAAAGTAAATGCCAATCCGTTAACTTCATGTTTTTCTTCTTGTTGTTGTTGTTGCAGGCAATTAAGGAAGTAATTTGTGGCTGTCGATGTGCTGTAGTTGTAGTTGTTGTTGTTGCAAGATCATCAGCCAGGCAGCGTCCCGAGTCAGCTTCAGCGTCAGCGTCATCGTCATCGTCATGAATGCAACCACATGAAACGTCGGCTGTTGAAGCGTCAACAGCAATTGCCATAATTGCCATTGGAGCAGCAAACATACACACATACACACACACACACATCACTTATACATACGGATACACACCAGAGAGCTGGAGGCAAGGAGCCCAATAACCGCACCACCCATCCGACAACAACAATAGCAACAACAACAACAGCGTTGAGCATCGAAACTCGCCACACGAGATATCCGCGGCAGGCACAAATCCAATTGGCAACCAGCAACGTTTGGCTCCTCCAAACTGAATTGTAACAACGCGTCAAAGCATCGGGCGCCGGAAAATCCCAAAGTCAAAGCCAAAAAAAAAAAAAAAACTAAAATAGCAGATAGAAAAACCTGTGGAGCGAGGGATCAATGAACGCGGCACGCAGCTGCCAGCAACAACAACAACAACAACAGCAACAACGGCGCAGCGGAGCATAAGATAAAACGAAACGGGCCAGCATTTGGCTTGGCAACGTTCAAGTTCAAAATCGCCATAACAACAGCAATAGCAACAGTTGCAATTGCAACTGCAACAAGCAGGAAGTTGCACAGCTGCACCTTAATTGGGCGCAGTGTCATTACCACCACCACCACCACAGTAACAGCAACAGCAGCAGCCAGTACAACAACCAACACACACGCTCATCCCGCTCAATGTAAGATGTTAGTGACCAACCAAAACAACGACAATCAGCAGCAGCAACAGCTTCGCCACAGCCACAGCAACAGATGTCACAGCTGCAACACTTGGCAATTCAGCTTTTGCCTGCTTCTTGGCTGCCTCTGGCTTCTAACAGCCACCACGGATGCCACCTCGCCCACCTCCACGGTATCGACAGCACTGCTGACGGGCCAACAGCTGGCGCCGTGGCAGACAACAGCCTCGTTTGCGGCCACCGCTGCTGCCACAGCGGCGCCAACAGCACGCAATCTTTATGCGCCATATCAGCGCTTTAGTCGGCAGGACGATGTCAGCTTTAAGGATGTGCGACAGCGCACCGATGGCAGCATTGTGCAATCCTTTGGTTCCTATCGCACAGCACGTCAATCTGCCGCTATCCCACCATCCGTCGCACAGCGTCGCTCGGATGTAGAGATTATACCAGCTCCTTCCGTGGAGCTGCCGCTGAACGAGCTGATCACAATACCCAAGCAGCTGGTGCCCACGCTGCCCGAGAATGTGACACGTCAGGGACGCAAGCGGAACTACATGTACATTCCACTCCAGTCGGAGGCGGAATCCGGCACCGCGGCCACCTTGCTGCAGCTGCGTCCCAGTCGCAATGCCTCGCTGTCGGCGCTGGGACCGCCAGCCGACGGTGTGGCTGCTGTTGCCCATGAATTCGGTGCTGCTTTGGCCGCCCAGGCAGAAACGCAGCCACAACCCCAATCAGACCGCACGGAGCGCAGCGATCTGGTGGCTGCAGCCAGCTCTACAGATAAGTTGGAGTATGCAGAGCCAGAGAATACCAGTCGCCGCGTGGGATTTCAGTTCCCCAGCTACAGCCTGAAGCCAGCGAATCCCTTCTATCCGCAAGCTTATCGCGAGGACAGTCCCATCTTCGATGAGGCCAGTGCGGCCAGCGGCGGCTTTGAGCCGCAACCTTACAGCGAAGATGCCGCTCCTGCTCCCACGCCCACACAATACGAGACACACGAGACGCGCCACACGCGTCAGTTGTACTTCGACTCGGATGTCTCGCCCTCCAGCTTTGAGTTTCCCGGTCTCGTGGCCAACTCGAAGCCACACACTCTGAATGCCGCTGTGGCTGCTGGGAAACTGTATCGCGATGATGTCACCAAGTTTGGAGATATCAATGGTCCCATTACCGCCTTGCCACAGCGCCTGCAACGCGGCCTCTACTTTGGCGACACGGAATTCCGCACTGGACCTCCGGCCCCGCTGCGACAGTTTGGTCCACAAAAGGCCTTCACCGAGTACGTGGGACCTGGCGATTATCAGAGCTCCCGCAAGAGTCGCTACTTTCCCTACAAGTCGTCACGCAGTCCACGCGTTGTCTTTCCCAGCAACGATAATGTCGGCACCACCGGACCCAGCGGACCCAGCAGCGCTCCATCCGGCAATGGAGTTTACTTTAGCGACAACATTGCTTTCAGGTGAGCACGAGTTCAATTAAAAGTTGTCTATTACTTGGTAAAGGAAATGCAAAAAGTTGATTAGGTTGAAGTAGTTCATCAGGCTTTTTGCAATTAGTGATAGAAACACTTTACGATTGCTATGAGTGAAATTAATTTGCATTAAATGGGAAATTTCCATTTAGATTACGAGTTCTCTATTTTTTCTAAGAATCTTTATAAATTCAAATTATGAATTACAACTAATTGATAACGCAACGGCATAAAATGAAATTTGAAATTTGTTATTGAAGTTGAACTTTACAAACGGCATCAGTGAAACCAGTTTACATTAAATGGAAATGGTCAATTTATATTACGAGCTCGCTTATTTCCTATTGAGCTTTTTATTGACAACTCATTTAGTTTTAGTGACAACTTATTTAGTTAAGGTCAAAAGCACCAAAGAAATGCATTTTCAATATATAATTTAAATGGAAAATAAAAGTAATGCAAAAAGTTGTTTAAGTTGCGGTTGAAGTTATTCAAAAGAACCGTCTCTTCTCCATGGGCCAACTTAATAAAAAAAACGAGATACTTTTTGCAATTTATGATAACATAGCAAAACTTTACTATTGAGAAAAGGGAAATCAGCTTACAATAAATCGAAAATTTCTTTTCGATAATCTTCAGAAATTAAAATGCTGATTTAAAACAAATTCATTAAAGTTTGAGTTACAAAAATTTTTTTTTTTTTATAAAATTAAATTCAATGAAAATGTCAATTACAAAAATAGTTTTTATTGGCAGTAGATATAAAAAATATTAAGTATACAAGCAGTTGGCAAAAATAATTTTACGTCAAGAAAAATCAATGTAAGTTGATTAAGTGTTATTTACAATATGATTTTTAATATAATAATACCTATTAACCTATGACATAATGTGCACTTCCAGACAATTTTTACTTTAAAATATAAAATTTCATTTACTCATTTCGTTTCTTTCTACAGAGATCAGAACTTTGGCATTAATGAACTGGCTGCCGTTCAAGACGTTCGCAACGACTATAGCCTGCAGGATCTGGACAGCGCTGCGGAAGCAACGAGCAGTCCTCAGTCGGCGAGCACATTCAAGGAGAAAGGTAAGAGCCAGACTCTAAATACAAAAAGGCCAAATGCTACGGCTTGTCGTCTAAGTTAAGTTTCAGTTGTGTGTTGCTGCTGTGGCTGCTGCTGGGAACTGCTTGCACTAGGCCTAATTGTCCCAACAAAAAAAACAAACCTAAACACAAAAACCAACCCAAAAACTCTCTCTATCTTTATGTCTATCTATCATCTACCCCAAACACATAAACACATATACACAACCTATGTACATGTTGCTCTCATCGCAAAACAAAAATACAACAACAAAAAATACATTCCCCACAACCATTTCGACAGTCGACATCACAACGGACATGGAGTGCCAGCATCGCGGCGGTACCTGTGAGTTCTTTTTAGGCTGCTGGCTATCCGGTGGCCTCATACAGGGCACTTGCAACGGATTGCTGCGGGGCTGTTGCCATCGCACCGCCAAATCGGCAAATTTACGCAGCTCGGACTATGTGGGCAATACGGTTGATCTGACCGATTTGCCGCAAAAGAACTTTGGACCGGTCAACAACGAACCCAGTGAGTGTGGCAGCGTCTACTCCTCCTCCACAAAAAAAAACCAACAAACAACAAATACTTGCAACAACAAATATACTTTATATAGCCCAAGCACGTGCACACTAAAAATAAAAATAAAATACCAATTCAACTACTCTCAAGAGGATTCAGCTTGCCGCTTTGTGGATCCGATAAAAAAAAACAAAAATGTATTTTCTGCATGCGATTTTTCTTTACGATTTTTGTTTTTGTTTTAGTTTTATATACGCCTAACAAATAATTTTGTTTGTATTCGTATTAGTAACTGCATTACGTTGTTTTGTTTGCTTTGCTTTATGATTTATTTGTTATCGTTATCGTTGTTACTATTGTTATTGTTGTTGTTGTTGCACCATAAATTCGTAGTCTGCTTTAATTAAGCTGCAATTTGTTGGTAACTTTAAGACACGCTACTAAAAAATGAAACACAACAAAAAAAAAAGAAGAAAAGAAACGCCTCTAAAATGAGGCGCCAAGTGAAATGATAATGCCGCCAAATGCAATGGGAAAATGCGAAAAAATGCGAGGAAAATTGAAACTGAAATATGAATACTAAAAAAAAACAAAACATAAAAGAAAGAAAGATCTTCACTGCCCTGCAGCATGCGCATGTTAATTAGCAGAGTTGATGATAATTAAGACACATTTACACATCATTTAACGGCATGCAAAAGCAATAATAAGAGAGCTCCATGTCCAAGCGATCAACGAGATTACCACCTGACCCTAATCCCCCCACAATCCACCTCCCACCATCCCTCTATACCCACTTCACCCTCAACTCAAGCAACAATCACAGACTAGAAAGTTGTTGCTTCTCCTGGTCAATCCACCACAGAGTTCATAGATCACAGGTCAAACAAATTGCGGGCAGTTTCCAAGCGGCTTCATTTGGTTACGTTTTTCTCTCTTTTTATTTCTTTCTCTACACACACACACACACACACTTCACCTCTGCCTGCCTTTTCTTCCACTCTGCCTAACTCTGTTCACCCTAACGCTTCTGTTGCTATGTTTTGCTACTAACTTTTGTACTACAATCTATCTCAGTCTGACCCAACTGCTCGCTAACCCAAAGACAACCCCATCTCTTCTCTCTCTCCCTCTCGTCTTCTTTAGGCTGCGGCATCTCGTTGGCCAAGCAGACAGCACAGCGTCGCATTGTGGGCGGCGATGATGCCGGCTTTGGCTCCTTTCCCTGGCAGGCATACATACGCATTGGCTCATCCAGGTAAGTTTTGAGATTCCTTTCGCTCTCAGCATCATTTTAATTTCAAATTCAATTTTGCAGATGCGGCGGCTCACTAATCTCACGTCGTCATGTGGTCACTGCCGGACATTGTGTGGCACGTGCCACGCCACGTCAGGTGCACGTTACACTGGGCGACTATGTGATCAACTCAGCTGTGGAACCGCTGCCCGCTTATACTTTTGGCGTTCGTCGCATTGATGTGCATCCCTATTTCAAATTCACGCCACAAGCGGATCGCTTTGATGTCTCCGTGTTGACGCTGGAGCGCACCGTGCACTTTATGCCACACATAGGTACGATTGCAGATGTGATTTATTATTGATTCCTCTCTCTCAGGATATTTTGTAAGACTTCTGGATTATTATTTACTAGCAGAGCAGGACCCATTAATTTCTAGCTCTATCGAGGTATTTGTTGTTACTGATGATCGCTATGCTAGCGTTTTATTATAGAGTCATCTTCTCAACTAAGCATGAGACGATCCTCATGCAAACCCACAGCAAAGGCACAAGTGTCTAGATATCAAAACAAACTAAGGCAAAATTAACTTTACAAGAAAAAAAATTAAGTAGAAGAAAAAGATAATAATAAATGGAGAGGACTGAGGTATTGATGTCACTCCTTTTTTTCGTCATCCTCCCAGCCATAGCCTTCTATTATATGTATATTGAGTTGAAGACACAAATGTAACTTGCAATTTACCCATTTCTTCACAGCTCCCATTTGTTTGCCGGAGAAGAACGAAGACTTTCTGGGCAAATACGGCTGGGCAGCTGGCTGGGGCGCCTTGAATCCCGGTTCGCGTCTGCGCCCCAAGACGTTGCAAGCCGTCGATGTGCCCGTGATTGAGAATCGCATCTGCGAGCGCTGGCATCGACAGAATGGCATCAATGTGGTCATCTACCAAGAGATGCTCTGCGCTGGCTATCGCAATGGTGGCAAAGACTCGTGCCAGGGCGATTCCGGTGGCCCATTGATGCACGAGAAGAATGGACGCTGGTACTTGATAGGCGTCGTCTCGGCAGGCTATTCCTGTGCCTCGCGTGGCCAACCCGTAAGAACTGAATTTAAATATCTAAATTCTTCATTTAATTGCTTCATTTTTTAATTATAGGGTATCTATCATCGTCTCGCGTATACCGTGGACTGGATATCCTATGTCGTCGGACTCACAGCCAACATTTAAACGCTATAGAGCAACTCGCGTCTAATTTATTTTTTCAGCTCCCAGCCGGAGCGCGTCTTGTACATAATTCACTTTTCGGCTTCTTTGACATACACACTTCTTTTGCATACACTTATAATCTCTCTATTATTTATGCATATTTTTAATAAATCATCAAACAAATTATAAAGTTAATTGTAAGAAACAAAATGTGGAAGCTGCGTTCGGTAGAATTTACTTAGCTAAGAAGATATCCTCTAAAAATGGGGGGAGAAACACATCGAAAGAGCTTTGCGATTTGCATAAAATTTTTAAAATTTACCTAAACTAGAAATTAATTATTAATTAATTTACTTAGTCATATGCGCTGTTACGTAATTTTAAACTATTTATGAACTAATTTTGTGTAAATAAATTATGTAAATGTTGAAATCAAAGGCAAACGACTATCCAACTTTTTATTACGTATACGTACTGTTATGTTACATGTATCACATATCTGACGACTGTTGTTGCTATCGCTTGAGCGGCATATGCGGCATGTAGATCCGCGGATAAGGTAAACTGGCTGCCCAAGCTTGTTCTGCATCCTGGGAATAAAGCGGACTGCAATGCAGCTGCTGCTGCATGACCCGGAATAGGGTGAACACCTCATGATATATCTTATAATAGATCACTGGAAGAAGACAAAGTACAAGTTAAAAGCAAGTAAGGAGCTCGAAAAAAAACAAAAATGCATTCTTTACATTCCCAATGTACCATTGAGTAGAAAATATACTAGTTATATGAAAATAGATATACCCGACTGCAGCTTCTACTCTATGGCTAGAGACTATAATAACAAGTGGGAAAGCTACAGTCGAGTGTGCTCGACAGTAAGATACCGCTACCCATTTTCAACAAAAATAAATATACTAAATTAATAAGACCAAAGACTATGTTTGGTATATCGATATACTATTACATTTAAAATACCAAAGCAACTAAAATCCAACAGCAGTAGCAATTTTTCGTCTAAAATGTTTTTTAAATACCTTCCACATTTTTTAACTAATTGCAAGCAAATCATCATCGGCATATCATTAATCTGTCTGAAATCTAGTTGTCGGACGGACTGATAAGCAGCCATGGCTCTTTTCCCTTGGCTGCTGCATCATATATGGCATCCGAATTCTACCCCATGGGTAGCGAGTGTAATAAAAATAGGTTGAAAAACTACTTACCTAATATAAGTGCAAAGACGAGCAAACACATCAAGAAACTAGACAGATCGATAAAGAGACCCGCCATGGCATAAAACACTCCCAAATAAAGACCAAACCCGAACATAACGCCATGGTAAATTAGCCAAGGATAAAGCAAGCTGCTCGAATCCTGCCAAGGCGATAATGTAACAACAAACTCAATAGAAATCATTTTTCAAACTTACCCGTGCCACACCAATGAGCAGCAAGAGGCTGACGCCTAAGTTAATCAATGAAAGCCCATAGGCAACCGTACTAAATGCAGCCAACACTGCAAAGAATCGAAATTACTTGATATTAAATGTATTCATCTCGCGGGGGAATACAAACGATTCATCAGGAACTGCTGCTCCTTGTCTGTGGCATGGTTGAGCAGCAAGTTTTTAATCAACAGTTCGACATCTGTTTGCATATTAATGATCATCATGGAGCTAAAGACAATCACGCTTGCTATGATAACGCCCAGCCAACCGATTATGATGGCATTGTACTTGAGATTCTGGCATTGCACATACGCAATGCTGCTGCCACATGCCTCAGCTGCACTTTGCGCCGTCGCAGCGGCTTTTGCTGCTGCGGCTGCTTCCGTTGTGGCTTTCGCTTTGGCCGACATGGCGAAGAGCTCAAACTAATTTAATTTCGATAAAGTTCTATTGAAAACGATTATTGTTTGTGTTTACGTGTATATTTCACTGACAATTATGATGGAGTGTATTGAGTTGGTTGTTGATCTAGCCAATGTTGTGTTGATTTCTAGCCTGGTTTCACAATCGATTGAAAACAAAGTGAATCGCCTGCTGCTATCAAATATATCATAAGCCCAAAAATAAAAGCATATTTGATATGCTAATAACCACAACGAAATGCTTTTAGAAAGTTATATTAAAGAATGGAGCATTCCATCTTAAGCCAAAGCGAGTGAAAATGTGCTGCTCGACTAGATGATACCCTAAGATAGATATTAGAGTATCGAAAATAAAACAAAGTTATGTTAAAAGAATTAAATTCATTCAAATATTTCATATTTATTGTCACATTTTAAAAAAATCATTTCAAATTTGAAATTGAATTTCAATGAATAGTGTTCCAGTATCATGCTCTGCTTGCTCCATTTTTTTATGGGCACAGGGTATGGAAGAAGAACAGGGAACAGAACTGCTCCCATTTCCGACATCAAATGTGAATATGAATGACGGGCTGACAGCTCAGAACTCTCGTCTCGGCTCGACTCGGCTTTCAGCTCTCAGCGGTTGTTGCAATTATGTCGCATCAAATAATTATAACTTGACTTGGCAAACATTTCCTGCGTTTCGTAATAATTAGCCAAAGAAGCCCCCAAGATATGCCAGCGGCAGCAGCAGCAGCAGATGAATCTCACACACAGAGCGAAGAACAAAGAACAAGCGCGCGCCCAAACATCAAGATGCGAATACCAACAACAAAAACAACAACCTCAACATCGACAACGACAACAATTCAACCTGTTGGTGCGAAGCGTTCGCTAATGGCGAGAAGAAGATCAGCTTGTCGACTGCAGACTGCAGACTTGAGCTTGCGGCTGAGTCTGTGACTGAGACTTGCCACAGCGCCCAGTTTGATTCTGGCCAGCGACGCGTGCGGTTGTCGCTGCTGTTGTTGCCGCTACAAATAGAAAAAAATTTCAAAGTAAAGCTTATGTGTTGTTAAAGACATGCCACAATTGGCACCTGCGTCGGCTTAAAATGTGTGTGAAACTCAGTTAGCTGCGTCGATTGCAACTGCTGCGAAACTGTGCCAACTGCAGCTAAATTGGCACAGCTCTTCGGCTGTGTTTTGATCGCGCTGCTGACCCATTTTGTGGTAACCTGGCGTGGTCAGGTATCAAGGACACAATCGCCAACACAATTGATTCTAAGCTGCTGCTAGCTTTGCCGTCTCCCGTGAGTGAATCATCCAACTCCATTAAAAATAACAATAACAAAACGACCAGTAAAAGTGGAGCAGCAGTCATAAGAAATCTAAGTAGAAACAACACTTGAAATGGAAAAGCAGAAGACACCAACACCAAAACCAAATAACAACAACGATTGTAATAACAACACAACAAAGCGACGACATAAAAGTGAATAAGAAATTGTCATGCTTTCATTAACAGCAACAACAGCGACAACAACAATAACAACAACATTAACAACAAACGCAAAACAAAACTCAAATTTAACTGTCAGCAATTTGAGTTAAAAGCAAACTCCAAAACAGTGACTCGTGACTCGTTACTCGTCCAGTGAACAGTGACTATGTGGTGGAAATTAAATTGTGATTTGCTGCTACTCAGCCTCTGCCTGTTGCTCTGCCAATTAGAGCCCATGAGTGCCAGTAAGTGCAGCCAGTTGTGCATCCAAATTCCCCTACCAGCCTTTACGCTAAACGACATCTCCTATTCCTCCTCCTCTCTTGTTAGGCATACTCAACACATTGCTGGGCGTGCCGGCGGAATGTGTGCATCAGAGTGGCGTTTGGCCTTGCAAACTGAGCTTCTCCTGCTGGCTGCAAGGCGGCAAGCATGCCAAAGGCTGCGGCAGCAACAAATGGCTCTTCAGCTGCTGCGTCACTGAACCCCATCAGCATCAGCATCCACATCAGCATCAATCGCCACTCGATAATCTCGTCGACTACAGCAAACTCAAGATGAGCCTCAACAGTCTGCCCAAGCGTATTATGCTGCGACGACGCGATGATAACGAGCTGCACAATGTCAAGGTAAGAGACAGCTGGGACTTTAGATTGTGTAATTACAGTAGACAACAGTATTGAGGTAGCTGAAATCAAAGGAAAATCACCGAGAAAGCTGAGATGTAGTATTCTTACGGGAAGTGAAAGATGTATAAAAGGGAATGATGGCAGTGTGGAGAGAGCTTAGGTTTAGTATTCTCATGGGAGTTGAAAGAGATTCTAAACTGAGTGTCAGTAAAACAGCTGCAAAGTCATAGGCTAAAACTAGAAGGAGACAGCAAAACTTACTTTCTGAAACATTAACTTTACTTTGATTTAAAATTGTATATTATTATCAAGAGTACATACATACATACTTGAAACTTAGCAATGGTTAATCTAGAAATCGTTTGGCATTTGAATCTTGATTTAGTAATATAACTTTTGGGTTCAATTTTGACATAATTTCTTTTCAAGAATTTTTCTCGAATTAAGCATTTTTTGTTCCTGTTTATAATATAATATGTTAAATAAGGCAAAAATTATGTTGTAAAACATTAACCTTCTTGATATAAGATTTTCTAAGTGCAATGTTAATATTTTTGCGTTTAAAAATTGGGAATATATACAAGAATTTTAGGAATAGTCAATCTAGAATTATTGTAGAATTTGTACTTTTATTTAAGAATTTGCTTCTGAGGTAAATTTTTACAGTCATCATCATCATTATCAATCAACAATTTGTTCTTAATCTTAGCATGTTTCATTTTCTTGTGCATAAGATTGGACACATAATTTTTCTATATATATATATCAACACACTGAATATATGTATCTGAAAAGGTAGCGACAGAACTCACGAAAACCTTCCGATATTGTGTAAGAAATAATAAGCCCAATTGCATAGATATGAGTCTAGGTGCTTGGGAAGACTTTTAGTTAAAAACTGTGCTAACCCATTAAGTTCCAAATGCGCCGACTTTAACCGATCGCACAGCGTGTGAGCCGCGACAACAATGGCAACCAGACAATTGAAAACATTTGTAATGGAAAAACGAGTTTTCCACAGCTCATTTTCAATGCATGTTTGTGTGTGTGAGCGAGTGCTCTCAATGCTGTGATTAATTATGCGGCAGAATTATGGTATGAACTAATCTTAATTTGATGATGATATTGCAGCCCGAATGCGGCATGCCACGCACAGCACAGAATACGCTGCAGAAGCGCATCATTGGCGGTCGGCCGGCCCAATTCGCCGAGTATCCATGGCTGGCACACATACGAATCGCGGAGTATCAATGCGGCGGAGTATTGATCTCGGCCAATATGGTGGCGACGGCGGCGCATTGTATACAACAGGCGCAGCTGGATGATATCACGGTGTACTTGGGTGAACTGGACACACAGAATCTGGGCCATATTCATGAACCGCTGCCCGTGGAGAAGCACAGCGTGCTGCAGAAGATCATACATCCGCGCTTCAACTTTCGCATCACACAGCCCGATCGCTACGATCTGGCGCTTCTGAAGCTCGCACGTCCCACGGCTTTTAGTGAGCACATTTTGCCCATTTGCCTGCCTCAATATCCGATTCGTTTGATTGGCCGCAAGGGTCTAATTGCCGGCTGGGGCAAGACGGAGGCGCACATGGGTCATGCCGGCACCAATATGCTGCAGGTGGCCAGTGTGCCCATCATTTGTAAGTAACAAGTGATGGGAATAATTCAAATTTTAAATAATTCTGTCCTCAGCCACCTTGGACTGCATACGCTGGCATGAGAGCAAGCAGATCAATGTGGAGATCAAGTCGGAAATGTTTTGTGCCGGTCACTCTGATGGTCACATGGACGCTTGCTTAGGTGAGTTAAAAATAAAAGGTGTTGCATACTTTTAGGTGGCTTATTAACAGCGCTCTGTTAAGGCTTTTACCGTGACAGAAATAACATAAAACAAGTAAGAAAGCTACAGTCGAATGTACTCGACTGTGAGATACCCTCTACCCATTTTGAATAAAAGCAATATATTTTGCGGTATTATTCTCAAAATATACCGAATATACTGCAAAAAATACTAAAAATATACCAAATTGTATATGTGGTATATCGATATAGTACCGCATTCAAAATATACCATAGACGGCACAATATACCAGATTGTCGGCCAAAGCAACTCAGACCCCTAGTAAGTAGGCGTTTTTGCCCATACAAAAGTATTTCTTTAATAACTTCCACAATTTTTGTCTGATCGCAACCAAATTTTCAGGGATCATAACTACTATAGTTATTACTGTATATACTAAAATTCGTAACTCTAGCTTTAAAATTACGCTGGTTATTCGATTTTTTTGATTTGCAGGGGCGGAAGTGGGCGTGGCAAAAATTTAAAACAAACTTGATCTGCGTGCAAACATAAAAAATGCTGTCGAAAAAAAATTATAGCTCTATCTCTTATAGTCTCTGAGATCTAGGTGTTCATACGGACAGACGGACAGACGGACGGACGGACAGACGGACAGACGGACATGGCTATATCGTCTCGGCTGTTGACGCTGATCAAGAATATATATACTTTATAGTGTCGGAGATGCCTCCTTCTACCTGTTACATACATTTCCTGCCGGCACAAAGTTATAATACCCTTCTACCCTATGGGTAGCGGGTATAATTAGCTGCCTATTTAAAAGTTTGATGACTTGAGCGTTATATTGGTTTATATATTGAAATAAAAAATATATATGTATTTGTGAAATTTTGTGGAGTACTCAATTAAAAATTTAAAATCAAATTTTGTTTGTCCATTGTTTTTTTATTAAATTGTTATCCTGTTAAGAATTAGATGTCATAGTCTACATTCTTCACAATGACTTTACCACAACAATATAAAAAATAATTTCATTAAACTGAAATACAAGTCCACATATCTGCTAATTGTCTTTTTATTGTCTAATTCTTAAATTTATTCTATAATCATAGTATTTTCTTTTATTAAGTTATACATAGTATACATTATATATTTTACAATAACGCCAACAATTTTAAAATTAAATTTCATATAATAACTGAAATAAAGGTCTACAACCATTGCTAATTGTCATTATACAAAATTAAAATTTCTAACTAAGATTCGCTTTTTTTAATTGGTATTTTTATTTTATGTGTTAAAGGATTTTAACATTTTTTTTTCTACCCATGGGGTAGAAGGGCATTATAACTTTGTGACGGCGGTATATGTTTATCTCTATGGTACATTGTCGGTTTATTTTAGTATTTTTGCCGTATATTATTTGATGTATTTTAAGAATAATACGGCACTAGTCAAGGTCACTCGACTGATACCTTTTTTTATTTCATTTCCTCCTAGGCGACTCTGGTGGTCCTTTGATTATCAAGGAGCGTGGACGCTACGTGCTAGTGGGCATCACCAGTGCCGGGTTTGGCTGTGGCGTAGACCATCAGCCGGGCATATATCACAATCTGCAGAAGAGTCTGCGCTGGGTGGAGGATGTCGTGCAACACAATGAGCTGTAGCACAGAAATTGAAGCAGTTCGCAGGGTGTGGCAAGCAAATCTCATTAGTTTATGCCGTGTAGCATTAAGCAATGGCCATGTGCAATCACAAACAATAACAAGCAATAACAATTTATTCGATTTATTAAATATTATTATGTAGTTAATGTAACTGTGTCCCTTGTTTCGGGGTGTGTGCGTGGGTGTCTTGAGAGCGAGTGACCGACCTTGAACGCCAGCTGGTTGGTGTTCAACTGTTGCATTTGGAATTGAATTACGCACTTTGCAACACGTACAACAAATTTGCCTTTGTGTTATGTCATTTGGCATTCGCTGTGCTGGCCCATTTCCCATTTAGTGTGCCTGCCATAAATGCCACAATCAACTGCTTTCAGCTCAGCCAACATCGAGCGCCGTGCAGTTGGCTACAGTAACAACAATAATAATTTGTACATTAAACACATTAAGACGAGCCAAGTCAAACACTCGTCGAATGTCATCTGTCAATTGCCCAATGTACTTAAATTATGTTACGTTTTGTTTTATTTGAGCATTGTTTTTATTTTTGTTTTTTTTTTTTTGTTTTTGCTTGATTATTGCTTTGTCGTCAAGTGTGTCAAACTAATAGTTTTCCATGAACCCAATCGAGTCTCAACTTTAACTCCGCCCCCAAAAACAGCAATCAATTATTTGGGCTTTGTTCAATTCAATTATTGAGCCAATGTTGCAGTTGCATTCGTTGCTTTATTGTTGCTATTCATTTTTCACGCTTGAGATCAACTTGAAATAAGATGTTGTATGCGTTTGGCTTTCGCTTCGCTGCCTGCTGCCCTGCTGCTGCTCTGTCTCTCTGTCTCCAACTCTATCGCTGGATGTCTGCAGGTTTTTCCTGTTGCAATTTGTACAATTGTTGTTGATTTTTGTGACTGTTTGACTAAAATTACTTGGCAGCCCACAAATTGGTGGCAAAACTTAACTTCCTCTTTTTTCTACTTGCTGTAAGTGTGACTCTGAGCGCAGCTCCAAATTAAACATTAGTCATGCCAGCGGCAGCAATAACAACAACAACAAACAGCAACAGCAACTGGCAGAGCAACAACTAAGCAACATGCGACATGCAATTGCCAAGTGAGCGACAAAAGTTGCCGTCGTCTCTGCTCTGAGGCCACGTCTTGCCTTTTCTTTTCACTTTCGATTTCGATGCGAGTGTGACTCTCCACACACACACACATACACAAACACAGCGACACACACATACACTGGAGCAACCGCAGTCGGCGACTCTGTTTCACACTCTTTGGGCGCTTGCGTATTACTCAATAGTCAACGTTGCGACGTCTCTGCGGCGTCTGTGCGTGTGTGTTGGTGTATCGCTGTGTCTGTTGGTGAGCAGTGTTGATGGCTTTTTGATTTTGAATTTGTCAGCCAACTGTTTATTAAGTGTTTTGACGTTACCGCAAACTGTTCGCGAACGCAAAGTCCGCGCGCGCATCTAGAGCCCCGAAAAAGAAACAAAAACAGTTTCGGTATTCGATATTAAACATTGCAACTCACTTACTTACTCGCTCGCTGTGTGAAAGAAAAAGTGCGTGACGGGGCTGAAACGATAAAGAAGTACGCAAAATGTTAAATTATTAAAGTGGCCGCGAAATATGCACTGTGAATTATTGCCAAATATTAACGCAAATTGTTATTGTTTGCGTCTTTTGTTTATTTTGCTTTTGTATATTTTTATTTAATTCAATTTTAAGTCGCGACCGCCGCCTGCTATGCAAACGAGCGATTATTCAATCAAAAACTCGCGCCGCTACGTGAATTAAGTGAAACACACACAAATTGCACAAAATCGCAGACAAACAAGGCAACAACAACAACAACAGCAACAATAACGAGCACAACGGCAACAGCTACGATATCAACAAGCACAACAACTATATCAACCACAACAACAACAACAACTACAACGAAAGTATTGCAAAATGCGCTCAGTTGCATGGCAGCTGACGCTGCCAACATCACAACTGATGTTGTTACTGCTGCTTGTCGTGTGTCTGACTCGCTGTCTCGTTGACGCCGCGCACAGCAGCTACAACTCTGTCTACAATGAAGTGGTTACTCCAGAGCTGAAGCAGGCCATTGACAAGGATTTGCCCAAGCAGGCCAAATTCTTTGATGAGCTCGATTGTAAGTACACTCCACACCAGAAACAGCGTAACGATTAGGTACACACTTAAAAGTTCGTTGCCTAAGTCTTTCGATTCAACCGAGAGAATACTTAAGAAGTTCGTTGCCTGAGTCTTCTGTCCTTAAGCTTGACTTTCTTGTGTAATCTGCTTTTGCTTAAATTACGAGTAATTGAATAATTGAGTGTCTTCACTTCACTTCCTTTCGTCATTCTGAATCATCCTGGAATGTGCTCAACTCGATTACCTTTATTTCCTCGCAGTTCGTTGCCTAAGTCTTTTGTTTTGCCTGCCGTGACTCAGCAAACATGGACAACATGCGACAATTACATAATTTACATATTAGTTAACCTTGAGCGAAACATTCGATTCGATGTCAAGTTCACATGATTCACACATAACAAATTTACGCCATCAAATAAATATTTAATAGCGAAAGTTATTGGCTGGGTGTGAAAACGATACAAGTTGTGTTCGGTTCTTGGGTCACCCAACAGACTGCAGACAGCAGACATATTATGAATGCGTACAGCTTTAATTGGACTTTCCAAAAAAAAAGAGCCACGAAAAAGTAAAACACGAATACCAATTAGCCCGCAAAACGCTTAAAGTTAAAGTTGGAAACTGAAGCTGAATAATTATTTTGTCGACAGAGAGGCGACATTAACATATGACTAGCCCATTCTGCGCCCCGCGACGCTGAATGAAAGCGCATGTTATGGTCCATTATGAATGGTCCATTAAAATAATTATCAAAATAAAAAGTAGATATGAAATATCATCTACCAATCTAGCTGCATATTACACAGCAAAGTTGAAAGAAGAAAAAATGACTGTGCAAATTGCAGCACAAGTTCAATGGCATGCATTGCCGCCACGCTGCCATGTAATATAGAAAATCCGCAATAGAAAAACAGGGTATAGAAAAACAAAAAGCAAAAGTCTCTCTGCAAAGCGACACTTAAAAACTACTCGGGAGCAGGAAAATCAACTGCAATTAACGACAATTGCAGGCGACATTCGAAAGTGTTAAACAACAGCCATGTTATATATAGATTATAGATTATTTTGTGATCGAATACACAGCACTCACTCACACTCAAACACTTGAACGAGTACACGCACTCGTACTCGTAATAGAGCGCTGGCCAGCTAAAAGAAACCTTGACCAATAAAAGCAAAACAAAAAAGGCAAATCCCAATCATAGACTTGGCAACATGTTGCCAAGCTTTGTTGTTTGCAACAAAACTCGTTGTTGCCTTCTCTCTCTGTCTCTCTCTCTCTCGCACTCTCTATCTCTCGTTTACTCTCTTCATTAGCGTCTTCTCTCGAGCGCGCGCGTCTTCGGCTTGAGCAAGTGAAATGGCGAAATGCGAGCAATGCTCTTCGGCAGCTTCGTCGCTGCGCAAACACAAAACTTTGGCTTAGTTCTGAGTTGAATTTCCCGACGTGCGGTTGCCTTTTTGGTTTTGAGCTGCTCGATGCGCTAAAGCCACAGACAAAAACAAAGCCCCGTTATTTACAACTTTAATTTTCTTTTCGTGCGCCGCGTGCCGTGAAAATTGCCATCCGTTGCGCATGCGTAACTCAGAAAGTCACTGCTGAATGAAAATAAAAGTGAAATCCTTATCACGAAATTTTGCAAAAAGGATTGTGAAGCAAAAAGAAAGTGACCACAACAACAGCAGCAACAGCAACCGCAATAAAAGCAACTGCATTGACAAGTGTTGAAAGAAAGTGAAAGTCATCGCGCAATTGTCGTTGTTGCCGCTTCGCGCTCCTTCAGGAGCTGAACATGTCGTGCCACAGAAAGGATAATTGGCTGTGGCTTTGGCTCACACTTACCACAAGCTTCGTCCTCACGCCTCCCTCCGGCTACAGCGTCGCTGCCTTAGGCTATCCCAGCGCACAACAGGAGCATGACATGCTCATCTTGGACGCACTGTCGCGTCGCAGCGGCACCGGCTACTATGGCGAGAACAGCGTCATGGAGATGCTATCCCGAAGTACAACTGCCCCACCATTCCCCTTTCCCCTAACAGTGTTCTATTCTCTTTTATTTTGTGTGTGTGCGTGCAACTAATGCCCCATTATTTTCCTATTTGCAGTGATACCACAATCGTGCCGCTTCCGTGGCCACAAATTCGAATGCGGCCTGTCCATCTCGTGCGTCTTGGGCGGTGGAAAGCCGCTGGATCTCTGCTCCGGCGGCATGATCTGGTCATGTTGCGTGGACAAAGATCTCGACGCCGAGGAGAGTCCACATGCGGCGCCGGTCAACAATACAAGTGAGTAGAAAATCGCATTCTAAACGCCGCTTTTTGCTCTGCGCCGTTTGCCATTTCGCCAGCTGCTTTTCCCATCCGACCATCCAATTCATGTTCCTTCTCCAGTTGCAAAAATACGTTTTAAAGCATTTGCTGCTCTTTGTCTTACTACAGAGCAACAAATTGCAAATTGCTGCGCTTCGAGTTATGCAATTCGCCGCATAATAGCGCAATAAATTAGTTCGCATTTCGAAAATGACAACAAATTGCTCGACTTTGCCTACACACACACACACATCTACACATATACACTCAATTGGCAGCCGCAGGGCTGTCGAGGCAGAAGCACAACAACAACACACAAAATGCATTGCGCTGACATTACCAAATTCAATGCAGACACTCGCTTTAAAGGTGTCAATGGTAGACCATCAATCGTGTCGATCAGGGAGCACTCGAGTGCAAAGCAAAGCAAAGCAAAATACAGCAAAAAAAAAAGACTTTAGCACTACAATGGACATTATGTGCATTATGTCATCAAGTCGATGACAATATCAATTTGTTGAGCTTGCAAATTGAATAAAGTTTACTTAGCTAAATGATTTGAAAGTAAAGAGTAACGACATTGTATGTTATAAAAATGTGCATTATTGTTGATATAGAATTTGGTTCCATAATTAAATGATAATAGCATATTTTACTACATAAGTAACTATAGTTAGTAACCCATATTAAACAACTAATTTATTAGTGAGAGACTTATATATATTTAGTTCCGTTTTTTCTAACCAGGGGTAACACTTTTCGAACAGTTAAATCAAGCGTAAAAGTAGATCGCGTTTCTTAAATGCTTTGCTCACCATTAACTCTTAACTATCGGTCAACGAGTTAAAGTTAATATTCAAATATATATCTATTAGTAAAGGCAATCATAGAGATAAACAAGTACAAAAGATTTAGTCAAAAGTACTCGACAGTGAGATACTCTCTACCCATTGTGAATAAAAGCAAAACAGTGCGACATTAATTTTAAAATATATCAAGATTAGCAACCGCAAAAATCTTTAAAATATATTTGGTATAGTACTACATGAAGATATAGAGTGCAAAATATACCAGATTGTCAGCTAAAGCAACTAAGACCCGTAGTATGTAAGCGTTGAAGTTGCCTCCATCCTCCTGATACATACATTTGCTGGAGGCACAAAGTTATAATATCCTTCTACCCTATGGGTAGCGTCTATAAAAACGAAATATTTAAAATTTTATTGAAGAACTATTTGAAATCCAGAAATCCAGAAATTTGTATATAGTATAGTAAAAATTATAATAAAAAAAATATATTGTTCACTTTGTTGATTTACTAACAACACTAAAATCAAGTTTGTTTTTTTTTTTTAGTTTTATAATACGTACAATATTTGTGTATCAAATTTATTGGCTTCTCCTCTTAGCCTTGCCAAGAAGCAATTAACTTCACGAGCCATTCATATTTTACTGTTTGCTGCAGTTTTTTCTTCGATTTTGCACTTCGCATTCCTTGATCAAAATTTGATTTTGAATTATTTACGCTTTACCACCAAGTGCATTCGTTATATCGTAATCTCTGCACTTAGTTGCAAAGCAATAACAACAGATATTATGCCACACTCTGAGCCTAGTACACATAAAGAAAAAAACAACCAAATAAAAAAATACAGTTACTAAGCAGCTTGCTGCCATTTTGTTGTGCTCTGTTTAATTTTCTAGGCTTGTGCTTGGCTCTTTTTTTTTATGTGCATGTTACACAGCCGCAGCAACTACTACGAACAAATAACTAAAAAAAATAGACAAACGCATTACAACATGTTATAAATAATTCTTGATGGAAATTTTTGTTGATGCTCATTAAAAATGAGCCGAAATTCAGTTTAATTTTTATACGTTTCTTTTTTTTTTTTTTTTGTTCATTGTATTTTTTGGAGCAATTTTCTTAAAGCTCGTAAAGAGGAAGAAGTAGCGTGCGTTCTGTCTCTTCACTTTCTTCAAAAGGGGGAAAATGCTGTGAGTGTGTGCCGCTTTCTGGGAACTCTGATTTGTTGTGTGTCTGTGTTTGTTTTTGTTATTTTTGGGGTTTGCGTGCCAGTCGAGTGTAAAATTTTCTTAAAGTAAAAACGAGCGAGAGACAGAGACGCGACAATGAAAAGGCCAAAAAGTCTGCTATTGTCGGTTGCGGAAATAAACGAAGGTGAACGTTTTTGCATTTGAAAAGTGAAATTTTCGTGGCTTTGTTTTCTGAATTTTGCCTGCAACGAGTTTTATTTCGACTACTTCAACTTCTTCATTTTATTATTTTTATTTATTTATTTGTTTTGAGGCGTCACACACATATACACACACACACACAAAATGTGGGAAAAATCACAAGCGCCAAAGTTACGACATTCCAAAAGCTCCAAATAAATCTCCTCCATCTCCTTAATACAAGAAAGTGTTAATCAAGTTGTGTCGTTCTGTGAATTTGGTTTTGTTGTTTTTGAATTACGTGCGAATTGTTATCGCATTTGTGTTGATGTGTGCGTGTGAGTGTGTCTTTGTTTCTGTCATGGACAGTTGGTCAGTCATTTGGTTTGGTTAGTGGCGACTTTAATTTCGACTTCATTGGCTCCGCGCGGTGACATAATAAAGTCGTGCTGGGTTCCCCCAGTACGAGTAATTGCCGGGGCGCAGTTTATTTCTTTTTATTATGATTACTTTTGCCTCGGATGTCTTTCACTTGCAACTGACGGATTTTGTGGCGAAAGTTGACCCTAGTTAAAAATGAATGAAAGATCTCAGAGACACTTCACCAACAACACCATAAAAAAACAAGACCTGGTTGTGCATAGAGGAAAACTGCAACATCATCATGATTCTTACACACACAGGTGACATAATACATTTACACGACATATATCCCGATCTGTCGCCAACGGGCAACAAGCCAGCGCATCATCAGCATCAACTCCAACACCATCAGACGCAGCACAACAATAACGGCCTTTCGGCGGCCTCGTCATCATCATCAACACGTCCCGCCTACCCCAACCACGCCTACTACAGCACAAAGCGTCCGTCGCATTACAGCAGCAATCCGTATAAGCCCAGCTCTAGTTCCGGTTCCTCCTCCGGTTCATCATCATCCGCACATCGCCCCGGATCAACGAGTCTGAACAGCTGGGAACAGCATGACGTGAATCATTTGGGCATCACGAACCATCTGGACAATTTCTTTGATGTGGATGCACCACCCGACAGTAGCAGCGGTGGCGGTGACATAACACGTCCACAGCAACCGCAGAAACCGCTGCCACACGAACCACAAGCTCAGCCTTTTGCGGTGGGCAATGTGCTCGATTTGAATGCCGGCGAAGCGGTGGATGAGTACGAAAGTGGCGGTGGCTACAACGATGCCGGCTATCGACCTGTTCCGGGTACTAAACCAACTGCTCAATATTCTCGTTACACTTCTTTCTCTTTCTTGGCACTAATGCAAGTTTTCCTTTGTATGCACCACAAAAAATCAACAACAACAAGAACACTACTCTCACTCACCTAGTTATAAAGTATTCTGCACTATCCGCTCTTGCTCTCACCTTGACTTTAGTTTCATATGATATAAAATTTGTACAAATACTTACTATCTACTTTAACTTTTCACAGGTTGTGGCGAAGTTTATTCACGTTCCAATCGCATTGTTGGCGGTCACTCCACGGGCTTTGGCTCGCATCCCTGGCAGGTGGCACTCATCAAAAGTGGTTTTCTCACACGCAAACTCAGCTGTGGTGGAGCGCTGATCTCCAATCGCTGGGTGGTAACAGCTGCCCACTGTGTGGCCACGTAAGTGACAATTATTTGGGACTCTATCAATAGTTACTTCAACTGTTTTTTGCATTTTCAGCACAACCAACTCGAATATGAAGATACGTCTGGGAGAATGGGATGTGCGAGGCCAAGAGGAGCGTCTCAATCACGAGGAATACGGCATTGAGCGCAAGGAAGTACATCCACACTACAATCCCGCCGACTTTAAGAACGATGTGGCGCTGATACGTCTGGATCGGAATGTTGTCTATAAACAGCACATCATTCCTGTCTGTTTGCCACCGCCTACCACAAAATTGACCGGCAAAATGGCCACAGTGGCGGGCTGGGGACGCACGCGACATGGACAAAGCACTGTGCCCTCTGTGCTGCAAGAAGTCGATGTGGAAGTCATCTCCAACGATCGCTGCCAGCGCTGGTTCCGCGCAGCTGGCCGACGCGAAGCCATACACGATGTGAGTGTCGAAGTTTTCAAAGCTCTTTTCATTAGCTAACTTATGTGTACTTCCTTCCAGGTGTTCCTTTGTGCTGGGTATAAGGAAGGCGGTCGCGATTCCTGTCAAGGCGATAGCGGTGGGCCGCTCACGTTAACCATGGATGGCCGCAAGACGCTCATTGGCCTCGTGTCGTGGGGCATTGGTTGTGGTCGGGAGCATCTGCCGGGCGTCTATACGAATATACAGCACTTTGTGCCGTGGATCAACAAGGTTATGGCCAATGACAACAATGCGTAGAATCGAATTGAATCGATTATAACAGTCTCTCATTGGCTGGCTGTCATTAAGTAATCGAATTGGACGACTGCAGTCACACACACTCGAGTAATTGCGCTGTTATTGTGCGTACGTGCATCTGCATCACCGTTGCCTGGCCATGTGATTCCTCTACGACTCGGGGTTGCTAGTGTTTAAGTATAAGCTCCCAAAGTTGCGCTCTCTTAGCTGCGCGCACCTTCTATTTATTTCTATTATTATTAATATTATTATATTTCGTTCACCACTTTTGTGTAACTTGTGCGTAGACATGCAACAGTTAACACTAATCATAAACATATTTATTACAAACGAATCGATTATAAAATTTCATGAATTTACACCTAATTTTATTGCTAATTGTAATTAATAATTAACAAAAAATAAAAATAAAAATGTATTAAAAAATAATTATACAAAGTTTTAATAATTAATCTAATTTTTTGGATGTTTGTATTATTAATTTTTCATTTCTTATACTCATTTCAAATTTATACTAACGAATGACTTAAGACACGAACTGCAATTCGTTGTATAATAATCGTTGCATACTTTTAAGCGCAAACCAAAACCACGCTAGCCGAGACATTTCAGTTTTCGAAGCGAGTTGGCAGCACTACTCGAGCACCTTTTACATGATAAAATGCGGCAGATTCAAATTAAATATTTGTACAGAAGAAAAAAACAAACAAGCAGATAAAAAACGTGCGCTAGGGAAAACGAAAAGAGAAAATAAATAAATACATTAAAAAGCGAGAGAAATGTGCACAACACAGCACGCATCACATCATTTGGTAAGAACACCAGCTGAGTGCTGGAATTGTGGCAGGCAACAGGTGAGCCACACGATGCATGCATTGAATTTCTAATGATGCAACTTCCGTTGCAGGCAACTAAAACCGAAACTTAACCTTTTTCTCCGCAAGTGTGTGTGTGTGCGCGTTTGTTTGTGGACATCAAATCGAATAACATAATCAAAAGAGCATTAGCTAATTAGAGGTTCGACTCAGCTTGGCTTATCATTGATTCTGGCTCTCACTCTTGCCCATTCTTAACTCTTCGCTTTTCGCTCTCTTGGCATCCACACACAGCACACTGAAATGACATCCACTTCTTTTGTTGCGGCTGCTGTTGGTGTTGCTGCTGCTGTGGCGACGCCAGCGACTGCGGCAAAGAACTCGGGTAACTGGCCACAACTTGTTGCCTGTTTGGACTCAGTTGCTGTGGAGCAGCGCCAGTGTCAAGGTCTCTCAAGTTCAACGCGTTTGTTGTTGCTTTGCTCTGCTCTTCAGTGTATTTTCTGCGTCGATTGTTTAACTAAAGTGAAACAAAACAGAAACACAAAACAAAACGAAAAAAATCAAAGATGATATGTGGAGTCTCGGCAAAAAAGCGTCGCGTTTTCATATAACAAGCTCTGTATGTGCCTTCAAATGTTGTGTGTGTCATTAAGTCCAATTGATTAATTGATTGATTGACTGACTCCAAAGTGTGTGTATTGTGCCTGCTCATTGATTGCAAGTGAGCTAAGCCTAAAGAATAACAAATTGTTAAGCGGCTTCTTCCCCAAATGCAGGCAACAAAGTAAAAGTCTGACAGCGTTCCCAAGAAAAAAGACTTTTAACTGCCTTTGCATAACTAGCTAATTGCAGTCGACAGTGCAGTCTTATCAGGCACTCGAATAAGCATAAACAGGTACTAGAGAGAAAGAGTGTAAGAGCAAGAGGCAGATAGAGAGAGAGAGAGAGAGAAAGAGAGGGAGAGAGAGAGAGAGACACCCACAAGACACAGTCAACAAACTAAAAGCGCTAAGCGCAGCGATAATATAGTTTGACTTTCTTAACCTGAAGACGTGCATAAATTATAACAGCAACAACTACACATCCAACCACACATTCACACTCACTATCACACACACCTGGGCAGAGCGTTGATGAACAAAGAATGGCGACAGGCTGAGCCACTCATTTGCACCACACACAAAATATTAAAGAAAAAGCCACTGAGAAGAAGAGACTCCCAAGTTCCCAACATCGTGTTGCTGTTGTTGTTGCAGCTGCTTCTTGCTATTTTAATGTGAAAGCGCTGTTAACCCCAAACTTCAACTGTGGCCTCACCTCCCCCCTGCGCTCACCACACTGCTCGCTGCTGCTCCAATGCTCACCACAAATGCCGCCAATCAGCTGTGGCTATGACAACAAGAGAGTCGCAGCCACAAGCTGAGAGAGTGTGCCAGCATATGTGAGTGTGTTTGCGTGTTTGTATGGGAGTGTGTGTGTGTGTGTGACTGTTCATTTGAATAAGCAACGACAACACCAACAACAACAACAGCAGCAACAGCTGCCTAGCATTTGTTGTTCTCACCATTTTGTGAACTGGCCTTAATGGAAACCGTTATGCGCGAAGCTCCAAACTAACGCGTCGCTGCCGGCGTCGACTGCGCTGCTGACCGGCTACGCATGCGCACATGTTATAGCGCTCTATGTGCGTCTGCTTCTTAATGTATATCTCAGTGTATTTGTATGTGTGTGTGTGTGTTGACTCTCCAGCTACTACCAATTTTGCTTTGTCGTTCTTTAAACGTTGCCAGAGCAACGTCGCAGTCGCAAAATCTCAGCTACACTCTCAGTCGCTGTCGCAGTCGCTGCCAGCGTCGACGTTGACGTCAAGCGTCGTCTTCAGCCTTTTAGCTTTGGCTTTGGCTGACTTCAACTGGCGTGTGGATCTTTTGTATGCGCGCTTCTCTCCAGACGTGCGCAACTCAACGCGGTCTTTGGCTCCTCTTTGGATTCTTTTACTTTTGATCGCCTGGTTACGTCGCTCGGACTCTCGACTCTCGACTTCAACTTCGACAACAGCGTATGTGCGTGCGTGTTTTGTGCTTCACTGTGTGTGTGTGTTTGTGTGTAGAACTTGAGTTATTGGCCTCAAATTGGCTTGGCCAATGCGTGCATAGTTAAATAAGTTAACAGCGAGTGCAATACAATAGCTGCCAAATTGTGACTACGGTTCTTTCATTAAGCATAAAACATATAATCTAAAACAAAAAAACGAAAAACAAAAGGCCAAACGAGTGAGAGAGATAAACACAATACAAACCGTGTGTCAAACAAAAGCCAAATGTGAAGAAACTCATAAAAAGAAAAAATAAGAAATATACACAAAAAAAAAAGAGAAGCCGCAAGAAAAAACATAATTCTAACAACAACAACGACGGCAATAATCATAATAACAGTGTGGCAGCAAATTAAAAGAAATGACCCCAAAAATAAGTTGGCAGTGAAGTTTTCCCAACAGCAAACGAAAAACGAAAAACCAAAAAAAAACAACAACAACTACGAGAAAAGTAAAACAAACAAACAAACAAAAAGCGATTGTAATACGACAAAAGTCAAGTAAACTGAATTCAACTACAGAACACGCAAGTAAATGCAAAAGATAAAAAAAAATCTGAAAGATACGCATCCGTAAGATACGCGCGCCACTGAAGTCTCCCTCTCTCTCTCTTTCCCTCTTACGCTCGCACGCTGCTGTGCTGCTTGCTCTGTTGCTTAAGTAGCTGCGCCGCACTTTCTACCACGTACAAGTCAATTAGAGGCACAAACACACAAACACACAGACAGAGACAAACACACTCGCATACTCTCACAATAGTTGCACATAACTGCAACTAACTGCACCAGAGCAACCAGCAGCAGCAGCAGCAGCAACAGAAACTGGCAACAAAACAAGAGCAAGAGCAACAAGTTCAAGCGCCTTGATTTTGATCAACGGCCAAAGTCAAACGAGTCCAAAGCAAAAGTTGCCTTCTGCTGCAAATTTTTATTGAAATTCCTGTAAAAAGAAGCAACAACAACAATAACAGCAACAGCTACAACTGCAACAAGAACAGTCGCAACAACAGCAGCAACAGCAGCCACAAGAGGCAGCCTCAGTACAAGTGTTTCAATTGCCGCAGCAGCATCAGCAGCATCCACAACGAGGAGACACAAGAGCAAAAACTTCTTTTCGGCCTGCAACAGAACCCAGAACAGAGAACTGGTCTGGTAGTTGTTGTTGTTGTTACTTTTGTTCTGGTTGTTATTGTTGTTGTTGTCGCGCTTGGCTTTGACTTTGGTCTAAAATGCTGCGCTTGCCACTCAGCGTAGTAGTTGAGCTCAAGGTGCGCCTTTAGCATTATTTGCATTTCTGCTCATTCTGGTTTACCACAACCTGACGAGAAGCTCGACGAGCTTAAGCTGCAGCATCTTCTCCTGTTGATGCTGCTGCTGTTGATGCTGTTGTGGTAGCCGCCCCCCAGTTGCTCCGTTTAATTTCATGATAATTATTATAATTTGCATGTTGCCAATTGAGAAATTGCCAGTTAGTTGGTTCTGCTGTGCAAGTTCGTGCCCTAAGTCTTTTGTTCATGCCTTTGCAATTTCATATGGACGCCGGTGCTGGTGAGCAGTGTGGTGTGGCTTTCTAGTGCCACCTGAACCTAATGAACTCCCGCATCCCGCAGCTAGACAAAACAGTGAACATCGACAACCGCACACACACACACTCACACACACAACCACTAATATTCAGTCACGTTGAAATTTCTCCAAAGCCGTTTTTGGTATCAAGCAACAGAAATGAAAGCCATGTCGGTGGCAGTCAGCAAAAGTGGACGCACTTCTTCTTCTGGTTTTGATTATTATGTTGTTCCAAACATCATCAAATGGCATAATTCTTTTGTTCGTCTCTGCCTTTTTAGTATTTTTTTTTGGCTAATTTGAAATGACAGTATTATGTGCCTTCTGCATTTCACTTTTCTTTTAAATAAATAGAAAGACTGACAGAGATGGAGAACAAGCGATAGCGATAGAGTGAAAGAGACGGCAAGTTGTGCCTAAATAAAAATACAATTTGTGTGGCTTTCGCTTTTATTTAAGGCAAGTGTTATACACACACACACATACGGTCGCACACACAATGTCTCTTTAATAACACAAAAAGTTCCCCCAAAAAAAAGAAAAAAAAAACTTGTAATTTTCACTTTTAACACGTCGAGTGGAAATAAAAATAAAAATTTTGTGTTTTTTTTGCGGTGGAAATTACTTAATTGCTTCGAGATGATACAGCCAGTCAGTATTCCTCCCCCACACTCCGCACTTCCCCATATCATCAAATCATGCAAATCATCTGTGTGTGACCCAGTTTGTAGCCAAAGAAATTCTGCGATTCACGTGTGAGGCTGACTGACTGGTTTTTTGGTCTTATCGACAGTAGCACAAAATTCATGTTAATTTGCACACAATTTGAGCCAAACGGCGTCTTGAAATGGAACACCAATATAATTACATGCTTCTCTCTATGTGTGTGCGAGTGTGTGTGTGTTTGCCTGCCAAGAACGTGACCTAAATACACAAATAGCCAGCATTCAACAAAATGAAATGCTAACAAAGCTGGGAGAGATATTTGAGCTGTGATTATCGAAAACTTTAAATCTTAAATCTCGCGACGCGTCGACAACTCGCTGAGAATCGGAGAAGCTGCAATTAGTTGCCGATTCTGACACTTAATTAAAAGTAATCAGCGTTGCGTTGATGCGGAAATATTTTATAGCTTCCGTTCTGGTTTTTTTTTCCATCTTCTTCTTTCTGCGGCCGCATAAATTACATTTAATTGCAGGTGCCCAGAGAGAGACGAACGCCCATTAGAAGAGATGAGGAATAGACCTCTATTGAAGTTTATGGCCGCACTTGAATTTAATTCAATTTAGTTTAGTTTAATGACAGTCACTAGACATAGCTTTTATTCAGTTGGGTTTTTTTCTTTTTGTATAGCTTTTTTTTTGTTTTTTTTTTTGCACACTGTTAAATGCCTCTAAGCCTCGAGCAACGGTCAACGGTGTTGGCCAAGTCAATGACCGTATTACGCAACGCAGCTTCAGAACGCGAGCAAACTGCTGCGGCTGTGTTGTGTTGTGTGTTGTTGTCGTTTATCTTCTTTTTGTTGTTCAACTCTCCAAACGCAACGCGACAGTAAATTGCTCAGCGCAGCAGATCGTCGTCACGGAATTGTGAGAAGTGAGAAGAAGAATACAGCTAGCTTCTTCTATAATGCTCACCGATCAATGAAAATGTCGCCAAAGCAAAAAGGAGAGACAAACAGACAGAGAAAGAGGGAGAGAGAGATGCTTGCTAGCAGTTCCAGTTCCAGTTAGGTTTCCATTTCCCCATTTCTTTTGTGCACGCTTTCTTTGATTGTTACAGTTTATGTCATCATATCTGTACATTTGTCATTGCCACGAAACTTTCTTCAAAGATCCCACAGCATCATCACATCGCAGCCATCATCAATTAGGCGTCTCTTGAACCCTGAGAACCTGTTGCACGTTGCACTCCACTAGTTTGCACTTTGAACAGTTATATAAACGTTGCATCGCTGATTATACAACAATCGTTGGGCGGGAATAGAGCGAATGTGAGTGTGAGCTGCTACTGTTAGCTCAAAGTTGTCCGCTTTCTATACCTCACACACACACTCACACACTTTTGCTTTCTATTGGTCGCTTTTTGGGCATGACTAAACACACACACTTCCCCCTCTCAATAAGTAGCAAGAGGAGCGGTGTCAAAAACAACACTCATAATGTCCGCAAAGTGGCTAAATTACACATACGCCCTGTTCCCTTAGCAACTTGGCAACTTTTCTTGTTGAATTTCTACATACTCTGCTTGTGAAGTATTCTTCATTTGTGAAACAGTTTGATAAGAAGTGTTTAAAATATTTTTGTATATATTTTTTATTTAGTAATCGACTTTAAATTCAATAAGGAATAATTACTAACAAGAACCTTTCTTTTTATACTCAAAATGAATATTTATTTAATTGAAAACTTTTATACAATTGGCTTGAAAGGTTCAGAAATTCAATGAAAACAAAAACATGTTGTTCTTATTTGAGTTTTAGTATGACAAGCTTCAGAATACAAAAATAAATCAGCTTAAAAAGTTCAGAAATTCAGTTAAAACAAAGAATTTTGTTGCTTACATATTAGTTTTAATAATATATGCCTCAGAATCCAATCAATCTTGGTTAAAATGGCATTAGTTGGCCTGAAATTCATTTGTTAGCAGCTTATTTAGCTGTAAAGAAAACCCAAAGAATTCTATTGAATGGTATTAAATAAGAATTTGAGTCTGTCTAAATAATCAAATTCAACAGCGAAAGAAAAAAGTTTCACTCTTTGTTCACCTTCGCATGGACTTTTATTAAATAAGAATCAAATGTTACAACACGCGATTGTTAGATAACGTTTGAAGAGTATCTTTTGTGCGGTGTGTCAAAAGTTGTATTTCTTGTGACTTCTTTCTTAGCTGGCTTCGCTGTCTGTTTATTATTATTTTTGCATATGCAAGTCACTCGAATTGAACGACTTTCACCTACTTGAGCTTGAGTCATCCCAAGACTTCTACGCACTTGCTGTCTTATTGTAGTTGTTGTTGTTGTCATTTTTTGGCGTGCCCATGACTTTGTTGTAGAAATTCAGTTTTGTTTAGTTTTAATTTGAATATGCTTATGTATATGGATAAGACCCTAAAACGTTTCACATTTGCTGCGTGTGACTCATTTAAAATGTATTTATTTATTTTCCATTTACAGATGGGCGCGTTGCAGCAACAGAGTAAAAGATACACTGAAACAGATACAGAGAGCAGATATAAAAGTAGAGCAGACAACAGCTCAGCACCCGCATCGTCAACGATAACGCAGAGAAGAAGCCACAACAGCATGCCCATGCGTATCAGCATCCTCATCCTGGCGCTGGGCAGTCTGCTGACGCTACTGTTGCTGGCCACTTGCACAGATGCCAGTCCCGTGTTTGTGGATAATCCCAGCTTAGCACAATGTAAGTACTGAATCACATCGCTGGCCACTTGACAGCTTTACGCGCGCGCGTCTTTCTCTGAAATATATGAGTATAAAGACATCAGAGAAGAGATTGAGGACGGCTGCTGACGATGCTTGGCTTGTGTTGACGGGTTTTCCTCAGAACTCCGACACTTTCTCTCACGTAGGCTATTAACGACTCTTTTTACGTTGTTGTTGCTGTTGCTTTTTTGGGGCGCGTTCAATGATAACAAAGAAATTAAATGAAATTAAACAAAAGGGAACGCAATTTGTATATGAACAAAAATTTCATTTCAAAGTTTCACAATTGAGCAGCTGCTTATTTCATATTGCAATTAATAATTATCAACAGAGTTGTGGTTATAAATTTAACAATTTCCTCTCAGTTATCAGATTACATACTAGGCCAATTAAGCAGATCAAAACCGTTTTTAGAAAGCAGCTTCCAAGCCATATAGTTTTATGCCCAGTAAACAAGCAGGAAAATCCATTAAAATTTATCGCTCAACAGCCAGAACTAGAATCCAAGTTAAAGCTGTAGCATTTATTGCCAGAGACGTGTAATTTCTGCAGACATTAAATTTGATTGCCAAAATATAAAAAAAAAAACAAAAGAGCTTTAAGCGACAAACTTGTTTTCTTAGTTAGTTAGGAAAATGGCCAATGGACAATGTCGAACACTTGCCACAGGCAAAGCTGAGCTGAGCTGAGCAGCTGCTTCTGCTTCCATCTCATCTTCAACAGTTGCTCGGTCTCGTGTGGCGTTTCCAAATGAAAGTAATCAAAATTAATGATACGCCGCCGAGAGGCGTTGCGTTCTGGCATTCTTTAATTGGGTCACAACCATTAAGTATCAAATTTGAACGCTATTAGCACTTCCTCTTCTGGCCGATGCCATAAGAGATCTGTGTGTGTGTGTAAGCTGCCAATTTGTCTACACAGCACAAGCACACAGTTCTGTTACAGCTTCAACTTCAGCTTCAGCTTGAGATGGAGAGTTTGAAAAAAAAAAAAACTAAAACTACACACAACTTTCATACAAAAGCAAAGCACAAACTGACGGCGATGGCGGCAATGCCGGCAAACGGCCAAAACGTCAGCGAGCAAAAGCAATTGAGGTCAACCATCAAAGAATGTTGCCATAAAAATGAGCCACCATTGGAGCCAAGAAAGCGTGTGCCAGACACCAACAATAACCACAACAACAGTCGCATTCACAGTCACAGTCATTGGCAGTGGCTGTGGCCGTTGCTGGGTTAAGGTGGCAAGCATTTCATTTTTATAACTCGACTGGACCAATGACGCTGTCCAAAAAAAGGCAAAAAACCAACAATAATAATAAAAACAATATATATATATATAATATACAAGAATGTATATAATCTCAGCGCAGAAAGCGGAAAGTAAATTGACGCCAAGTGAAAGGGAAATAAATAAAAATAAAAATAAGAAAAAAACAATAAGACGTCGCCGCCAACAACAGCCATGAACTCATTCTCAGCTCACGACAACGCTCTGTGGTCAGTCTGACCGGAGTCTAATCCCAGCTTGCCGCCTTCCCCGGAGGTCACAGAATGACCCAATTTCGATTGGCTGCCGCCGTCGGTCGCCCACAAACAACTGGGCTCTCATCGCATTCGCATGCCAAAAGCGAACATTTCCTACATTGCAATGCGGGTCTCGAGTCCGACATCGAGTCCGCGTCCACGTCCGAGTCGCTGACTAACGTGAGCTTCACTGCCTGTTTGTTAGGCTGTCTGTGTGCTAGCGAAACATATGCTAAAGCTGTTGACCCAAAAAGCCACAAAACGAAATGCAAACACACACACATACTAACGCAACAGAACCGTGAAGCGAACTAAAGAAAAAGCTGCCGGTTCTTTAGCTGCGGCTGCGACGTCGCCTACGCTGACTGCGCTGCTGGCGTCGTCTATGAAACGTGACAAAAGTTTTCGGCTTCAAAAATATCAGCGTATAATTTGTGTGTCTATAAGAGTGTATGCGTTTTTTTTTCTTGTATTGTATGTGAGGCCGGCATTCAGTTTCCAGCTGCTGGTTTTTTGTTTGGTTCTTTGTCGAGTTCGTGTCTTAAGTCATTTGTTTTACCTCGGCCTCAGCGCCCGCTCGCTGCCCTTGCTATAACTCAGCATTTCGTGTTAATTGCATAATCAATATATACGACTACACAGCAAAAGTTTACAGTTAAAGTTCAATAAACGCAAAACACCAACGACTGCTGCTGTTGCTGCTGCGGCTGCAATTGTATCTGATTTAAAATTGAAATACGAGCAAATCGCACGAAATTTATACTCTGAAGTAACTTGCGCTTAACGCGACATTCAACTTGGGGCGGAAGCTGGCCACTGCCACTGCCACTGACTTCAACTCCAACTTTAGCTCCAGTCAGTGCCCTGGCTACTGTCAGTTGGCAGGTTCAGACGCAGTCCGTTGGCTGGCAGTTTTATTTATGACCACACGAAGTGCAAACAAAAGGTTCCACAAAGAACGATGTTGCTCAGCTGCAAGTTTGTTGCTCAAGTCTTTCGTTTATATTTCCTCTCTTGTTTCCTTTCTCCCACTGCCTTTCTCAACTGTCGTCTGCAATTACATAAGTTCAAACACTGAGCAGCAGCAGCTGCTGCGCAAGTTCTATTACAAAACTCACTGTACATTCTTCATAAAGTGGCAACGGCACGCGAAATAAATAAATAACAATAATAATAATAATAACAATAATAATAATAATAACAATAATAATAATAATAGTGTTATGCTTGCTAATATTCTTGTTGTTGTTGCCATTGCTGAGGTGTTGCCTCATCGGGCGGTCGGTCTGTGCGTCTTCAAAAGCTGACGCCCTTCAGCAACAGAGAATAAGCAACAAAGCAGCACAGTTGTGGTGCGTCTTTTATGGCCTGTTGTTCTGCCACTTTGGCCACTGTTGTTGCCACTTCATTTTCACTTGCGTTAACTGTTTGCCTAACGGTAAACGTCTGCCTCAAACTGGCGTACAAATTGAAGGCGTTAATCGCGCCGGCAAACGGAAGAATCAGCGAAATGGCAATAAGAATGCGGAGCACTCTTTGACTTTGTCGTCTACTTGTTGTGCACTGTGAGAAAATGTTTAGAGATAAGCAGCAGTTAAATAAATTGTAGTAATTATCACAAAAGCTTTAAGGTACATGGTAATAGCAAGACATAACTTTGTTTTACCACAGTAATAAAGTAAGCAATTATTTAAAGTGATAGTTGGAGCAGTTTTTTTAGTAAATTAGCAAAGGAAATATTAATAATAATAATAACAATAATAAAAGTTTTTGAATAACGAATTTGTGGTGTAAAAACTTCAGCTAAGCTGCAAGTTCATAATTCAAGTAGGAAATTCTACATTTATGAATATTTTTAAAATTGTTATTTATGAACGTTCAAAGAATTTGAAGAGAATAATTTGTTGTATTAAAATTTTGTTCTCATCTGAAATTTTTAAATTTTTATCCAATATTTATGCTTTTAAGAACTAAAAGTAAGAAAATTTAAAGATGAACTGTTCTAGACAAATTTTAGACCAAAACGGGATTGATTTAAGAATTTTATATATTAAATAATAACCAATGCATAGCTATTTTATCAAAGTTATATTTATAAAAAATAGTTTCTGAAGGGTTAGTAAAAATTATGTATTAGCAAAAATAATCATAAAATTAATTTCAGTAATAGTAATTGACGTTGTAAGAACTAATATAGAATCACGATAAAATTCTTAAATTAAGAATTGTGTATTTAAAATGTTGTCGAACGTTTATAAATTAAAATTATAAAGGTCGTTTTATAAATATACAAGTAGAATATTAGACTTATGACTTAGACTTAGGTATTTTTGTAAACAAAGAACGAATGAATTTAAAGCTAATTCCTCTGTCTTCTTTCACAGTTCAATCCGGTCGCAATATACGTCATCTGCCCTGCATAGTGCGCAAGTCGGGACGCTCTGGTGTCTGCATGTTTGCCATCGACTGCATCAAGCAGAATGGCACGCACTTGGGCACCTGCATCGATCGCTTTTACTTTGGCTCGTGCTGTGCATTGAAGGTGAGTCTTCAACAACAACTATATGGCAACTCTTAGTGAATCTCTCCATTTGCATTTCTAGGAGGAAGCCTCGCTATTTGCACCTGAGATCAACGACAATAGCATCGATCAGAATACCATTTCTCATTTCGTCCACGAGTCCACAACATTGCGCACGACGGACAGCACCTTTGGCAGCCACAATCACAGCAGCAACCATCAGCAGCAGCAACACATGGCCAGCGAGTTGCTGAAGAATGTGACGCAAAGTTATTTGAGCAGCGCCAAACCAGTGCGCACCACCAGCAGCAGCAGTAGCAGCAGCTCCACAAGCACCACCATGATCAGCAGCAGCAGCAGTAGTAGTAGCAGCAGCAGCAGTTCTTCAACGACTGCCAGCACCACACGTCGTCCTCCGAATGCTCACACCACCCACAAGAATTCGCATTTCGTGATACGCACCACACTGAAGCCAAGTGCAGCTCCAACGCTGATTACTACGCCGAAGCCACATCGTCGTCGCACCACCAGCACACAGCGACCAGTGCTAACCACATTGCCAGCGCTTGAGCAACGCATTGAGACCACAACGGTGCCCAGCAAATTTGTGACTTTCCAGATTGTGGAGACAACAACGCCAGCAGTCACCGAGGCCACCAACCGCTGGCCAGAGACAACCACCAGACGGCACAGCAGCAGACCCACAGCAAGTAGCGCAGCAGCAGCGTCAAAGACCACAAGCAGGACAACAACAACAACAACCACAACGGCAGCACCGACAACCACAAGCACTACAACGACAACAACTATAACACCACGTCCAACACCACCGCTGCGCACTACCACAACGGCAAAGCCACACAAGCAACAGTCAAGCAGACGCCCAGCTCCGCCTAAGAAGCCAGTCACAACAACAACAACCAGCAGCAGCAACAGCACGACAACAGCAACACGAAAACCTATTGAGAGCATCAGTAAACTAGGCAACAACAACAGCACCACCACCAGCCAAAGTCCAACAAAAACAACAACCACGGGCGGCAGCAGCAGCAGTCACAAGACTACGCCAACAACAACAGCAACATCGACAGCAAGCAGAACCACAGCTAAGCCGGAGAGAACAACACATGCGCCCAGGCCAAAGCCACAGCCAACGGCAGAGATTGTCAAAGTTCCGGCATTGCTGGCAGATGTGCCAATAACAACAACAACCACAACTACCACAAAGGCCACGCGCAGACCAACAACAACTGCACAAACAGCAACCACGACTGCGCCCAAAAAGCAACCAATTAGCAGCGCAGCAACGACTACAACGCCAAAACCAACGCGTCGGCATACAACAAAGACAACAACAACAACAACCAGCACCACTGCTGCGCCAACAACAACAACGACGACGACAACCAGAAGAACGACGACAACAACAACAACGACTGCTGCAACACCGCTAACCACCGAAGCAACCAAATTGCAATCACCCGCAACAGCAACAACTGAAGCAGCGGCAACGGCAACATCAAATGGCAGCAGCAGCCAAGCGACCAAGAAACCCGGTCTGATCACCTGGACCGATGTGGAGGCTGAGCCCATAACAAATGCGACCATTGCCAGCAATTGGCAGCCGGGTCAACCCGCCGATTGGATACCAATGCCCACTTTGTTGCCAGAGATGTACAACAAAACGGCTGCAGGCGCAGGTAAGTTTATTGTTCAACACAAGCAGCAGCAAGTTCAGCATCAATAAACGAATGTTTTCTCCCCTTCCTTTGCTTGCGAATTGCTCTCTAATTGCAGTTACGCCCAGCAGCAGCACAGACAAGGTGGTTATCTCGGTGGCCACCAGCGTTAGCACCAGCAGTGAATCAAAGCCGGGTCAGAGTCAAACGCCAATGCCAGCAACGACAGCAACAACCGCTAGCAAGCCGCATAGAACCACAAAACCACCACCAACTACTAGCAGGCCAACATCAACAGCCACGACGACAACAACAACAGCTGCTACAACAACGACAACAAGCACTCCAAGAACTACAACGACAACAACAACAGCAACTGTAACAAGCAAAACCACAGCGGCAACTGCAACCGAGAGCAGCAGCAGCATTGAATTAGCATCCTCGACAACATCTTCAACCGAATCCAGCAACGAGTTGGCCAGCAGCGGCAGCAGCACAACGGATTACAGCGGCGAGGAGCTGAACACAACCACGATCGATGCAGTTGGCAATACAACTGTAGCGCCTGCAAGTGGCTTGGAGGGCGTCGATTACAGAGAAGGTGAGTTGATGCTTCATTCAGGCACACACAAAGAAAGTGCTCGACTAAGATATACTCTGTAAAGAGATTTAACAAAGGCAAAGGCATTAAAATGAAAACACGAAGCATTAGGAACTGACTTCTATAAAGAATAGAAATATAGAATAGAATGAATATTTATTCAATTTACAACTCCAATTCTTAAGAGATATTTCTTCTATTATTCAATTTGTATAGAAGGGAAGATGATATCATCAAAAATTCAAAGTCAACTTAATTTGCATATAAATAACATATGCCATAAGCATTAACCTATATTTCAAATTGAAAAGAACGAAAAGACTTACAAAGAATGAAAACTATAATAGATTTTTGTATCACATCACAGCAAAGAATATACCCTTCTTCACCTTTAATGGCTACAGGGTATCGAAAGAGGAAACTTGTTTGCTGCAGAGAAATCTATTAATACACCAGACTTTGGCCATAAGACAAAGATGCGTGGCCATTAAATTCAATTTGAAGGCTGAACATTGGCCTTGACTCTGCTGCACAGAATGATTCTACAATCGAGTGTGTTGTGTGGCAGTTGTGGCAAATAGTCAGTTCCTTCTTCAGGCCGTTGATGCTGCACAGGAGCATCTTCGTCTAGAAAGCTAAGCGCGGCTTTTACTGCCACAACAACAACGATTGCAACTGCCACAACACAAGAGCAAAAAAAAGAAAAACAACAACTACAGTAAACCCAAGAGGGACTTCATGTTCATAGCAATTTTTACAGCAATAATTTACAATAATGACGGCGATGTGGTCGGTCATTGTGCCGCCTGGGTCACGCGTTGTCTGCTCGCTCGCTTATCGTGCATGGTTACTCGATTGTCCGTTGCTGCAGTTTGCAGCATCCATCCGACTGACTCCTCTTCCTCCATCATCTCATTTCCCGCGCCGTTTGCAATGAGTCAGGCCAAGCCCAGCCCCGTTGACCGATTTGCGAGCTGGCAACTGGCAAATATCTTGATGCACGAAACAAGTCAGTCGACAGGCAAGAAGGCAGGCAGGGAGGCAGGCAGGCTAGCTTGAAGCCAACATCGTCATAAAGTAGGCCGTTGACTGCTTGTGGCAAGCGCTGGCCAAAGTCAAGGCCTGGCCAAGACATGGCCAAAGCATATTACATTTCTTGCAACGACAACGATGCAGACTCCATTGGGATGACAGAGTGCCTGTTGCAGTGATTAAAATGTTTAAAGGGCTTTTGTGGCCATTACTTTAATTGTGAACTGTTCGCCTATTAAGATGCCTCCTTCTCCTCCTCATCCTTCTCGTTTCTTTCTGCAGTCTGTGGACGTCGCATGTTCCCCGAGCCGCGCATCGTTGGCGGGGCAAATGCCGCCTTTGGACGCTGGCCCTGGCAGATATCGCTGCGTCAATGGCGCACCTCAACATATCTGCACAAGTGCGGCGCGGCGCTTCTCAACGAGAACTGGGCAATCACAGCGGCTCACTGTGTTGACAAGTAAGTGCCTGGCCACCAAAGAAAGCCTCAATCAATGTATCAACACAACGCAACTAACTGACAACTTGCGCTTTCAGTGTGCCGCCCTCCGATTTGCTGTTGCGCCTCGGGGAGTACGATCTGGCCGAGGAAGAGGAACCCTATGGTTTTCAGGAACGTCGTGTACAAATTGTTGCTTCCCATCCCCAGTTCGATCCACGCACCTTTGAATACGATCTGGCGCTGCTCAGGTGAATTTACCATAAATAAAGAAATATGCGATTGTTCAATCTTTAACAATACCCTTTGCAGATTCTATGAGCCTGTGGTATTCCAACCCAATATCATACCCGTTTGTGTGCCCGACAACGATGAGAACTTCATTGGCCAGACCGCATTTGTCACCGGCTGGGGACGTCTGTATGAAGACGGTCCGCTACCCAGTGTGCTGCAGGAGGTCGCTGTGCCTGTCATCAACAACACCATCTGCGAGTCCATGTACCGTTCGGCGGGCTACATTGAGCACATACCCCACATATTCATCTGTGCCGGCTGGAAGAAGGGCGGCTACGATTCCTGCGAAGGTGAGTTCACAACTCTTTTTCGCCGTGTTATCGACATGACTAATTGTACAAATCACAAAATTTACAGGTGATTCTGGTGGCCCCATGGTGCTGCAACGTGAGTCGGATAAACGCTTTCAACTTGGCGGTGTCATCTCCTGGGGTATTGGCTGTGCGGAGGCCAATCAGCCGGGCGTCTATACGCGCATTTCCGAGTTCCGAGACTGGATCAATCAGATTTTACAGTTTTAGTCGCATCGTCGTCGTAGTCTTCGCCTGTGTATTATGCCTAATCCTTAGTGAATGCCCAGCAAACGAATCGACATCGAAATTGTTTTCGAAACTGAATTCAAACTTGATCTCGTGCTTTGGTTATGACCTCTTAGCTTACATTGAGACTCTGCGCATAACCCAAGCAACGATTTCAGTTACCATTTACCAATTTCCTATAAATCCCTCTTCAACTTTTTCTCCACCCAAATGCAACACAACAACAAAAACAATCACAACTAATTCCATTATCATAATGTTAATTTTAAAATGCTTAGCTTAACTCATAATTACACGAAAAACAAAAGCACAAAAAAAAAAAATAAGAATGAATGATAAAGAAAATATTCCCTAAACTAGTGAATGTGATTAGCACACTAAACGAGGATCGCATCGTGCATTATTATACAGATGGTAATAATAATGTTGGTGATGATAATGATGGTGTAACGTATTAATCAGTTTGACACTTAACTTATTTCCCCCATTTGTCTCTGTATATAATTTTCTAAATTATTGCATATAACATTTATGTAGCTATAAGTTTATATAATAGACAATTGCTCAACTCAATGTGGGGCATTTGAATAGGCGCTTCTTTCCAACGAAGTTATTGCGAATACGAAGAAGCTATTGTAATTTAATTTAATAACGTATTGTAATTATTTATTTAAAATCGCACATAAATTAATTCAATTAAAATGTTTAAAACGAAACTCCTTATCATCTTTTATTGGTATATATTTTAAAGCATTGATGAAAAAAGTTAAAGTAGATGAAAAAGATTAAATAGTGAACTGGTTACTGAGAGTATTGTAATTTCTGTCGACGTCAGACAGTAAAGCAATAATTTTCATAATTTTTTAAGATTGCCTCTAAAAAAAATATTTTGTAGTTGAGGGAAATAAATACATTAATTATGAACTATAATTATATTATTAACGGTTAAAGAGCAGTTTTAATGTCATTTGCATTACGTTAACTCGGCTTTCTTTTTCATTCATGGTTTCTCACAATTGTACTTTCAGCAAAAAAAACATTACATACTTTCAGGCCAAACTATATTGAAAGCGCCATCTAGCGACCGTAGTAAAGAGCAGCTTAAAAGATTTACGTGCGATTAAAGTGTAATCTCTTCTTCACCGTTTTATTGCCAGAGCAGGAAAGAAGAAATGGTGAAAAATGTTTCAATATCACGCTGTGAATATGAGTCAACGGATTCATAGCAGTTGACAAAACCTTACACGTTATTCATTAAGTGGAGCATTTGGCATTCCGAGCGTATTGCTTGGCAGCTATACAGCATTTTTTGGCAGGTGCCGCAGATCTGCATCAAGAGGTCGCACGAAACAACAAAATATACAAATAAAAACAAAACAATCGAAAAACATTGTACAATATTTCAAAGTACAAAACTTTCTTTAAAAGTTTGAGCAAGTAACAACAAAATTTCCAAATGTGAGAAAACAAAAATTATTAAATATGCAAAGCATGCACCAAGCAAACGATACGAAAAATCAAACACAATAAATAAGTCGCAGTTTCATACTGTTAAGTCGTGCAATTCTCCATGAAAAAGATACAACAATAACTAAGGGAAAATATATTTTTAAATTTCCTTCAAAGTTTGGGAATAAATATGAGGCTCAAGAGTTTTCTAGATTGTACGCTACATCGTCACATAAGAAAGTTATTTTGTGACTCTTCAAGTATTTGGTCAGTGATCAGCCATGGTGAACACCCAGCAATTACAGTTGCCGACGTCATTGCGATGAGGTCGTCATGGAACTTTCGCTTTCGGACGATGTCGGTCATTTGCATATGACAGAGAGCCAAAACACACAGAGAGAAAGAGAGGGCCCAACAGGCCGCTAGCTGTGTTTTCTGTTAATGTCGTGTGGGAGCTACATTTTGGGGCAAGTGCATGGAACAACAGCTTGAGATCTTATGCTGCGACCGTATCATAATTTGTACAGACATCACGTCTCACGAGAGGGTTCATTCATGTGTCGAGATTATCAACGGCTCCAATCACGACCTGTTCAAGACTCCATCGAGGAGTGTTTGTGTGTGTACTCCTTGACCATCTGTGATTGAGTGAGTGCAACTATGTTTTGGATGAACTTTCACATGCAATTCCCCACTAGTAATAAGCGGCGTTTAGTAAATTGTGGGCGTTGCTGATTATGCGATTTGGCAAATTGAAACGTACCGCGATATTTACGGACAATGATCCTGAACTCTGATTAACTAACTAGCCAACTCGTTAACTCAATAATCATTTATTAGAGCCATTCCGATAGGGCGAAAGTGAAAATTCGCCATGCCATCGCATTCACTTTTACAAAAAAAAAAGCCAAGCAACAAATATATTATTATTAGTATTATGTTTTGTTTAGATATTATACTGATTTATTCAATATTTTTATAACCTAGAGGGCTGCTCCATATGTTTTGATTGTTTGTTGCTTTACTATAAACTTTTGTCAACGCGAAAACAGCGAATAGCAAACACCAATCGACCCATCGCCAATTTATTAATGATATTGTTAACACTTTTTATCGAATTCGATCAAGCTACGATTTATGTAAAGCATAACTGAGTGAAATTTTGGAGCGCCTCTTGCATAAGTTTCGCAATGCGATAACATTTTATCGTTAACTACGGTGTTAACACCCTCCCTGCGCTCAATCACCTATTATTATATCATTCATTATTATATTATATCATTCATTAGCTATTCAAACCCAAATTTTGATTATTTAAAACCAAATAAGAATACAACGAATTGCCATTGTGAAAAGATAAAATCACGTCTTATTTTCCGTAAACAAAGATAAATTTACTAATGGTGTAAAGGGATGGAGATTAAAGGCTGATTATAATGTGGGATGCTATGATTGTAATTATTAACAAGTTTCTTACTACAGCTACAGTCGAGTGTGTTTGACTGTAAGCTTTTTAACCAATTACATTTTCAGGAATCATAAATACTTTAGTTACTATTGCAAGTACCAAAAATTACACTTGTTTTTTGATTTTTATCGATTTTCGGGGGCAAAGTTTATCAGCGGTAAAAAGTGCTGTCGAAAAATTATAAAATTATTCCTCTATCACTTATAGTCTCTGAGATCTACATTGGTGTTCATACGGACAAATGAACATACGGATACGGCTGTTGCTGATGTATACTTTATAGGGAGATGCCTCCTTCAGCCTATTACACACATTTCCTGGAGGTACAATGTTATAATACCCTTCTAGGGTATAAAAAGGGTCATTATTTTCACCACAATTTATATATTTAAACCAATGCTTTATTTTATCAACATATTCTTTAAATCTCGCTATTAATATAAATTGTTTTCTTATAAAATTAATATCTTTATTAACACCTATATGTCCAGAAAGAACTATGTAATATTAATAATTCCCTGAATTCTGAGAACTAAATGAAGTCATTATCAATCACGCATTAAGGGCATAATATCTTCATGGGAGGTTGCAATTCTGTAAGATCATTTACGTTGAAGCGTAGAAAACGAGAGGAGCATCACAGCATTTCCCACAGAAACTGTACTGCATACGCGCTCACAATGAAAAACGAAAGCGATGAAGTAACTGACACGACAGAGTGCCGCTAGTGTTGCTTGCATTTAATTTCCATAGAAAAGTTGCACAATTAAGCAGCTTGAAGCATCAGTACAAAGAATCATTAAACGCTTCAACCACTTCAAGGCGGTCGCTCGGTCTCAAGCAATTCCAAGCGCTTCAAGCGAGTGGGCGCGAGTGTCAGTTTTAGAAAGAGCAGCTGAAGCTGAAGCTCGAGCAGATGACCAAGTTTGTGGCGACTCCGGACTCCCGACTCCGATTGCTGGAGTTCGTTGTGTCCCGCATGGACAATGACTTCAAGCGACGTTTTGAACTTTCCCAACCTTCTCGACGTCGCATCGGATACAATGGAAATGCTCTGGCTCTTGTAATTTTTTTATTACTAGCCAAAGATTTATAGGAAGCAATACTCCAGCCACTCGAGAAGCAGCAAATGATTATAAAAAAAAAAAAAAAAAAAAAAACAAAAAAAAAAACGAAAAAAACGAAAGTTCCCGTTGAATTTTCTTTCTCTTAGCTTAATAAAATGTGTACTTTGTTATTGTTTTTCGTATACAATTGAAAGGTACTTGGAAAGTAAACAGTTCCAGTGCATGCTGAGATGCCACTGTCTGTCTCGATTGCCATTGCTGCTGCTGTTGTTCTGGCGGCTCAGGAAATCTTCCAAAAAAATACAATGCCTGCTGTCAATATCATAAAATGCAATCGCACCCCAGCAACCAACAAAACAAAACGGCAGCAGAAGACTTGAAAACGCTTCTTTAACGCTTTCGGGGCAACTGATCATTAATTTGATCGCATCATTTTGAAATGCAGCCCATAGGAAATTACGCCTCATCCGGTAATTATTGGTTTGCCTGGCCCTTTAAATCTTGATAGATAGATATTCGACGATGTGTAAGATGTACTTAAGTCGATATCTACAATACAGTCCCATGGGGCAACCAGCGGTTTCTCAGCGCCGCCAGCTCCAATGAATTCGTTTCGCTGACGTCGATTACAACGACGTCCATCTACAGGTGTATCTAATGCTTCTAATGCTTACAATATGACTTCAATATGGGCGTCATAATTGTAATTTAGTTGAGATGATGAAGTGCTTAGACCTCATTTAGAAAGCCAACAAGAAGTCCATAACTTCAACTTCAACTAACTCGAGTCAATCAAAGTATTTTCAACGATTTCATCTACCATAAACTACTTATTTGTACTTACTTAGGTTGACTTAATTAGTAAATCTCGATTGAGTGTTCAGCGCGTAATGATGACATTAAGGTTTGTAGATCTGAACTAAAAAAGGTGCACAAAATTTATATAAATTTTGGTTATTATTTCAACAGATACCTTCCTAGTTTTTAGTTGTCTGCAATTTTAGTAGGACAAATTCAGTAGTTGCAAAGTAGAAAAGAAAACAAATTGAGTGACCCAGCAAATGAAAAGTGAACGCAACTCATCGACTTCCCGCCCAACATTTAACACTTCAAAATAAATATAAGAAAAAGTAAATAATCACAGAAGAAGAAAAGATAGTAATAGTATTTGTACATTTTCTTTTGAACTCTTAAGCGGCATTTCTGCAGTTTTTTTTTTATTAAATGAAAATAAAGTCTCGCTTTCTAATTAATTGCCAGAGTTGCGACGCCTACACACAAAGTGTAAGTTGGCGAGTCTGTAAAAAGTATATTTTCCCTTTTTAATTTTCGCCAATTAAATGGCCAGACAACAAAAAAAAGCTGATTACATTGTAAGCGCCCAACCAACAAAATGACGGAAGTACAAAAAATTCTCTGTGAAAGGTGCAAAAATATAAGTATGTTTGAGCGCGCAATTGAGGGGAAAAAGTGCAAACAAAACGCGATGAAGACGAAAGTTGTTGCGCAAACGAAATTAAATTAAAATGAATGCCATCCAAATGAAATAATAATGCAATTAGTTAAAGCCACGACCACCAACAAAGCGGTTAACAAAACACCAACACCAACGACAACCGCAACAACAACACCGTCAATCGTATGTGGCATGTGGCGTGCAAAAGTTTCGCCCATTTTTTTGTTGTGCTTCGACTTCTGGCAACGGATCTATTGAATAACATTTGCGTAATTAAATTCGAGTGCCGAGGGTTACCGAAAATTAAATCATACCGCTTCCCCGGCCGGTCAGAGGCGGCAACGGTAACGACAGCAGCAAACCACAACAACAATAACAAACGACGGACCCGGAGCCAAAAACCGTAGCCATACCCTTTCCGGGGCCATTGACACGTGCAGCTAACCGAAATCGTGAGCCGCGATTCGTTTGTTTGCGCTTTTCTAACTCAAATCACAGCTCGTTATGTTTGCATTTTGTTAACGTGTCATACATTAGTTAGTTAACAATCATTTTCAACGTATGTGTGTGTGTGTGTGTACATGAGTGTGCGTGGTATTTGTACTTGTTGCTGCTCACTTTCATTTCTAATGCGCCGCTACTGAAGTTTCTTTTCCTAATGTTATGCCCTTGCCATTGAGTTATAACAGCTTTCACATGACACTTGCCACCAACTGATGTGCAGAATCTGCGCAAATATTTCCGGAATTTCATCGACAAGCTGTTTGAGTATGTGAGGTTAAAAATATAATATTTCAGTTACTGTTTTGAAGGAGAAAAATTATGTAACAACTCAAAAACTGTTTTAGCTAAGTACAATTTAAAGAATATACGAGTAAGCAGAAAACATATTCGACATTAAAATCAATCGATATCAATATCTGTATCAATCAATTTTCTTAACCCAAGTATAAAAAATTGTTTTTTTAATCCCGAAATATTTAATACTACTTCCATTATCGAGAAACTCAACTAACGGCGCTTTGGATGGACCCTGATGAGTAGATTAAAAATTGTACAAGATGACTCGATTAAATATAGTGTTTTTGGTATATTTTGTTATTTCCATCCTTAAACAGGTTTAATGGAACACTTAAATCCTAAATGCACGAAAATGCTTGATTTTAAGTACTTTTTTTGTAAGTATAAAATTCTTAAGTTGAGTGAAATTTAAAAAGTATACATATAAAAATAGTTTGTAGTATATTTTCACCTAAATATTTTTTCTTCTATGAGAATCCCTACATATTAAATACTTTCCACCTTTGCAGGGCATTCACACAGTCGTTTTGTGGCATATTGATTTAACTTCTAATATTTTGTTTGTTTGTTTCCATTGTGTTGTACCATCATAGGTTAACACTTGCTTGCCACTTGCTAAAAGTGAAATTATTGTTGTTTTATGTACCGTGGACTACTGTTGTGACATTGTCATTTTGTCAATTGCCTTGGAACTTTATGCCTAACATTAGCTTCTAGCAGTCGACGAGTTAGCATTTTGCAACTTTATAAAACCTAACTAAGTTCGAAAAAGTCAAGTGAAATGGAAAGTTCAGTTCACCGTCTGTTGATGATTATTTGCCTGTCGGAGATAACGAAATTGGATGGCGAAATATGTTTGCTCAATTTAGATGGCAATTAATCACAAGGGCGGCGGCAACTCAACTTGATAAATTAGCTATGAAAAGTTCATCTAATGGTCAAGCGGCGAAGGCAAAGAGAAGCTGCTTAACTTTCGTTTTCAATAACCAACGCGTTTGGAGACCACAGCACAAAAATAGTGAATTAATAGGGCTAATAAACTGCAAACTATTCGAGGCGAAGGCCTATTCGGAAGGCGTTGATGTGGCTGTTAACAACGGCGGTGAATTTGCCCCCAAGGGCATAACTTACATCTCGTCTGTCTATACACCTGACTATTTTTTGCATATCGACGAAAATAGTTGATTAATTGCGATAAACTTTCAGCGGCGAACATTTAAGCGAATAAAAATAAATAAGAAAGCAACAGCTGCGTGTGCTCGACTGTGAAATACCCTTTACTCATTTTTAGTTCAAAGCAAAACAGTGCGAAATCGATATAATCGTTAAAATATACTAAATATAATACGATATACCAAAATACTTAATTTTTAAAGTGCTAATTGTATTATAAAATACTACAATTTATCAAACAACTACATTTGGTATATCGATATACTACTACATTTAAAATATACCATACCATACTATATTTGGTATATCGATGGAACTTTACTCAAAATATATAATATATATAGACAGAAAGACGCAGAGACGAATATGACTATATCGGATATATATATACTTTACGGGGTCGGATATGTTTACTTCTGCCGTTATTAAATTACAATACCCGTCTACGACATGGGTAGATAGTATAAAAACTTCAAACTTCACTTTCAGCACGAAAATTGATTGGTTTGAACGCCCACAAAACTGAAGATCTTGGCCAGGCCACGCCCCCTTCGTGTATCTCCTTTCACACACAGAGCGACGCACAACGCGATCGATGATTGGCACAATCTTAGAAATTCAATTTCACACACTTGTCGCTCACCGTCTGCTAGCTAATTATGTTGATGTTTTTATCGTTTCGCCCGCAGCTGCTCCTCCTGCTGCGTCCGAAGTGCTGAAGTGCTGAAGTGCAAAAATCGTTTGTCAAAGCAGAAAAAATAGAAAATTTCATCTCCGTCACGGTTGATCAAAGAGCTCAAAAGATTTGCGAATTCATAATCTTCCACTGCATAGTTGTTGAAAGCATGAAAAACATTTAAACATTTCATAGTTATTTATTATTAATCGCATTTTAGCAACCATATAAGCTATAACAAATCAATCAGAGACAACAACAAAAAAATAAGAGGTCTGTAAATGGAAAAGTTTTCATATTTAATTTAATAATTTGAGAGATATTATTAAATCGAATTAGACTTTGTCAAACTATTTTATTAGTTTTAGGACAAACATTTAATATTCATTTAATATTCAAACTGCATTCATTAACAAGTAGGAGTTATGTTAATTGAATGTTGAAAATATCCGAATTTATGTATTCGAGTTGCCTTAAATCAACAGAGCAACCCATTCATTGATTCGAATAGCATTTCTTTCTCTCTGATCTTGGATCTCAAATTTACTTTCGATTATATAATGCTCGCCAGCGGCGTCCACAAAGTTAAATCGAATACAGATAAGATGCATAGCGAACTTTATCATTTTGTGCTTGTGACTAAACATTCGTTATATGTTAGTATGTTAAAACTTTTGTTATTTTTTTCTCATTGTTGTAATTTGGCACCTTCTTGAATATTGTCTGGGCAGCTGGGTGAAAGCGTTTCGATTTGAAGTAGTCTTTGTTTTAATTTTCCTGGAGCTGTGCACTTATTATGCTAAAATCATTTAAATTATAATAAGTCATTTATATTTGTCTAGTAGCACTGTCGCGTGTCGTAATACTGAAGCCAACTAATGATGCTCATGGGAAGTAAATTAAACTGTGTGACGGACTCGAGCAAACTCATACAAAAGGGAGGTGTGAAAGTGCTCAGCTTGAGGTTCTGGCGATTAAAGATTGGGCGACTGTGTGCCACCCACGTGCCCGGCATGCCCAAATGGCAAAACTATCCCGCAATGTTTTCCATTTCAATGACTCTGCGGCCGACCACAAGAGCAAACCAAAAAGGCAAAAGACACACAAAAAGAAAACAATCACAAAACGGCAACGACAAAAACAACCACGACGACGACGACGTTGACGACAATAACGAAAGTGAAATTCTATACAAAGATCGTGTCCACGCTTGACCAGCCAAGTGCCATGCCTCTGGCACCGGCTCGGCTCGACTTGGCTAAGCTGAGCTATGCTAATGTTTTTGCTTGGCCAAGCCAAGCCCCAAAAACAAGCGGCAAGCGGCGGCAACTGCAATGCTGCACATTTAGACTGAGACGTTGACAAACTAAACTAAGTGAAATTTGGGTCAAGGAAATGCCAAACGACAGGTTAGAGCCCCGCACACTCACACACACATACACACTCACACAGATAACAGTTATTGGTCAGCTTGTTAGCAATTTGGAATGCACTAATTGCCAAGTTTGTGTCTTGAATCTTTTGTTATTGCTTGCAACGGATCTGCATGGGCCGATAACCTTGCTTAATATGCGACTCCGATACGCGATATCTATGCACGTAAATCGTGCATACGCCATGGTGGCCCCTGCTGCCCACCGAGATGTGCCACCGAGGCGAAAGCTAAGCTAGGAAAACCTAACGCCACTGTTACTCTTGCTGGTGACATCAACATGAACATCGACATCGACATCAGCATGGCAAAATTCCAATTGATGTATGTGCGCTCGCACTTCTTCTTCTGCTTTAACAGTGATTTAACAGTTTTGCAAGCCGCTGTTAACTAGTTGGCACCGCTGAGCAGCTCTTAACCGCAACGCGTCGCTGTAAACCGTTTCAGTTGAGATTCAAACGCGCACGCGTGCGGACGTTGCGAGTGCTTACACACACACACACAAACACACACACACAACGTATACAGAGAAAGCATATGAAACAGGAATATCGGTGCTCCCAAAAAAAACCGAATCAGTAGCAGAAGTAGAAGCCGAAATAGAAATGTTTACCATTTAAGCGTCTCGCGCGCGACTCATAAAAATACTCGCACGTCGTGCTCTCTTGCAACGGCACGCTCTCGCTCTCTCTCTCTCGCTCTTCTTCTGGCAACTCTTTGGAATTCTCTCGCTCTCTCGTGCTAAAGTGAAAGTTTTGCCACACAAAAGTGGCAAAGGTCCGTTATCTTCTTGGCCAGCGCTTGGCAAACGGGCAACGCTGACAATCAGACACACGCGGAGCGTTCAGTTGACCGGACGCATGGCGCTTGTTCAAATTTCGCATCGCATTCGCATTGTGCAACTGTAAATTCGCCGATGTACGCCGTTTATAAACATAACAAACCAATACTAAATGTATAATTTAGTGTGTGCGGTTAACAGTTAGAGTTATTTAAATTGTGTGTGTTCGACTGTTCGAGTTCGAGTGTTGTGGTGTTTATTTCGGTATTGTTTCAATTCGTTTCAAATTTTATCAAATCGTGCATGCGACGCGCGTTCGTTGCCTAAGTCTTTCGTTTTTTGCCTAGCGGTACATTTAGTCGAGAAGTCGAGCGTGCGGCGCGGAAGTTACAATTTCTTACAATTACAACATCCAAACACCACACTCATTTCGCACTGGCTTCGCTCAAACCCTAACTGAAACTTGTCGACCGTCAGTCTAGCCGAAGTGCCAAGTGTCCCAGTGTCCAGCAAGCGAGCAAGCGATCAGACTGACCAACCGACAGACCAAATACGACCGCAAACATGTTTAAGTGGGTTATGCCGGCGTCGCGTAGAATCGCGACGATAACGACGACAACACAACTGGCAACTGCAACAGCAACAAGAACAACAGCAGCAGCAACCACAACAAGAGGAACGACAATAACAAAGCGTCAACTACTTTCCAACGCTTTAACAACTTTAATAATAATAGGCGCATTATTTGTGCAGACAACAAGTGGATTTAGATCATCAATTGAATCGAATGGCGGTAAGTGTCGAAGACAATTTCGTATTGAATGGCAAAGAAAGTAGTCGCGACTGCTGGAACGAACAATAATAGAAGCTGTAAGAATTATGAACAGAATGAAAATCAATTTGGCAAATTGCAAGCTCATGTTGCGGCTCGTTCTCATTGACAAATCGAATCGTGTCACTTGACACTTTGATGCCACTGCGAGTGAAAGCCCCTCTGGCAGCCAACCAACAACATTAAAGCAGCAGCAATAGCAGCAGTCGCAACATTGATGATGCTATTGACAATGGCCAAAGTCAAAACCAAAAGCAAAAAAAAAACACATAAACTGTGCCTTTGTGTCAATAAATGAACAGAGGCCAACAATTCCACATGAAAAACTTTGGCACAGAAAATGACTTTCCACACACAAATACACTCACACATTCACACACACACAGACACTCAAACAGTGAGACAGATAAACGAGAAGCGCAACGCACTTGGCAATTATTTGGTTCATTTTATGCCACATTACGAGCACACACATTTTGTATTTGCCATTTTTACCTTTTTGCAACAACAACAACAACAACAACCACAACAAAGCAGTCGAGTAAGAGCTACAGATGAGCACATGAGTAGACTCATCTGTCCGTCTGCCTATTCACACACACACTCACACAGTTTTATATACTTTCTTATGACAGTTTTTTAGCTTGTGTATTTGGCTTTCTGCAAACGCCGCCGCTGTGGCTGTTGTCGCTTCCTCTGTCGCTTTCGTGTTAATTGTTGCCGATTTAAAAAGTGAAACAAATTTCTAATGTGTCAGGTTATTAGTTGCTATCGAAGGCACTGGCACACTTATTGTGCTGTGTGCCCAATACTTCAATCGAGTTCAGCAACAAGCCAAAAGACTTAAGCTACAAACTTTAATGTGAAAAAAGGCTCAAGTGGATAATGGCAAAGAAAATAAGTATTTGTCACATGCAATTCATAAAAACAGAGCGAGAAATATAAAATATTGAATGAACTTTGTTTTAAAGACTATGTATTCAATATAAATAAATAAAAATACTTTCAATGTCAAATTGAATAACTGTTGTTTAGAAAGAAAATTTCCAGATCTCAAATAAAATTAAAATTTATGAAATACAAAGTCAGACTGAATCTTAAACATAATCGTGGGCATATTTACATAAATGAAATGATATTAACATTTTCTTAAATCTATCATAAAAACTATATTAAAAGTAATTATAAAAAAGTTTAGTTTGAATACTTTTTAACGAAAGTCCAATCAACAGTTCAATTAAGTTGCTAAGGTATTATTTCGTATAAGTTCAATTGAATGCAGGTTGTTAAACTCTTTCATAAGACTTGAGCTGAGTCGAAGGTTCACGGCCCTTTCGGTTGGTCTGCAATTGGACTTTATTTATGCAGCTTACACAGTGAAAACCTCTTGCCAAACACACACAGACACACACAAAGATGTAGACACATTCACACAATCAAATCATCAAATCATTGAACAAACACTTTTATAGGTTGGCTCAGGTAAAAAAGAGAGAAAAATCAGTGCTTCCGTTTTGCGGACAACGTTGCTGCGTCAGAGGCAGCAATCGCCATGGCAGTTGCAGCAGCAGAGTTAGAGTCAGCAAATGCCAATCATGCACCCAATGTATCATTAATAATACTAGCTGCATGTGAGTGTGTGTGTGATCGACGTCTAAGCAGAAAAACAATTTTCAATTTCTATTCAATTTTTATTTGTACACCAAACGAAACGAACAAACTAAAAAAAAGAAAGAAAAATCCCGCGGCGGCCACTGTCCTAGCTGCCAGCGCGTGCGAAATGAAAATGTCTTGGCCAGTAGCCACAACAACAACAGCAACAACAACAATAGCCAGCTTTTGTTGTACAGGTTCTGATCGAAGAGCGTGTGCCAGTTAGCGTCTATGCACTTGTCGGTCCGCAGTTGACGTTGAGTTTGCGGTAATTTGCGACTCACTCCAGTCGACTTCATTCGACTCGACTCCACTCAACTTCGCCTTGGGGAAGGAAGCTGATGTTGCCGCTGAGTGTGGCTGCAACTGTGACTGTGGTTGTTGCCATGTTGCTGCAGTTGTGTTGCTGCTGGCAGCAGTCAGTCAGTTGTTCAGTTGCTCAGCTGCTTGGTTAGTCAGTCCAGTCAGTCAATTTTCAGTGTCTTTGGCATCGATATAATTTCGAGATCACGTTTTTACCGCTGTCCGGTCAAATGCTCCACATTAAGCCGAGTCGTCTGCGTCTTCGCCTCTGTCTCTGTCTCTGACGTCTTTGGTCGCGGTTTCGGTCTTGGCAAATTATTGTGCTTAAAAAGCAATTCATAAGTCAGTTTTGTTTGCGTTTTAGGCGCTTTGGCTAATTGCTTAACTGTTGTTGCTCTGACACTTGATCGGTTTGCTTCAATTTATGCAAATTACGTATACGCAACGGTGTTTCATTTCATTTCATATTTCGCTGCATGCAATTAATGTGAAAGCGACATTTCTGACTTTCTTCCACAATTTTATTTTGGGTGGCGGGGCAAGGGCAAGAGAGAGGGAAGGGGGCAAAGCGGACTGCTGGTTTGCCTCAAATTTTCCCACAGACGTTTACCACATCATAAAACTTAACTCAATCGCATTAAAACTGTGACACATCATCAACATCAAGTGCCACCGAGAAGAGCATTTCACCCAGTGCACACTCACACACACACAGCATAGATAAAGACAGACACGATCATAGCCATAAACTTGTACTCGTATATCAGATGACGGCAATTGAGCTGCACTTCCTACGCCACAGAGAGCAACTCGGAACTATTAGTGCATAGCTCAAAACGCTTGTGAATGAGAGTCGTGAGTAGTGTGAGTGTGTGTGAGTATGTACTTACACTCATACCCATTTGTTATTTGCTATTTAGTTTATCTTTTAAGCTCATCAGCATTGCTCAAGTGCTGCTCGTCTTGGCCAACGTTTCCTTTTATCGACAGAGCAGTTACAAATTATCGACTTGTCAACACTTCCAAAACCAACTCCAAGACGCAGACAAAGTCACAGTTGGAGATGCGAGTCGTGGAGTTGTCTTTGTTATGGATGCGTCTAACAGGAAATACATAGCAAACGTCAAATTTGTTTTGACATGTTTGGCGGTGAAAGTGAAATTCTCTCTCTCAGCTGCCGATTGGCTGCTGCTGCTGCCGTCTTTTGTGAATGTTATATGTGTTGCCGAGGGGAAGTGTTGGAAGTATGTTTGTCGCCGCTTCCGTTGAATGACTCCACACATTCTAAAGGCCTTTTGTTTTTGCAATAAAATCTGCATACGCATTTAAATGCTTGCCTTTCATGTGCAGTGATTAAAGTCGCTTTTGTTGCCTCTGAGATTTTGCACTCTTCTTCCTTTCCATAGTGTTCATGTGGTTTTAGTTATCGATCGGACTATTGCCAAAATGATGTCATTTATTTCGGGCCGACAACTTTCACTGCTCCGTTCACACACTCAATTTAACGACTGCGTTTGTTCATCATGCATATTTGATTTGATGTTGAACGATTTGTTTTTCTACTATTTTTTTGCCAAATTTTTTGTATTGACTGAAAAGTTTCTTAAACCAATGTTCCCACAAATGTGTATCAATAATACTTAGTCACTAAACAAACGAGTAGCTAAACTTTTCACTTAGCTGAAACGCGTTCATTGTGCGGAAAAACAATATCACAAACGAAATAGAATAATAACAATCATTTACATACAAAACAATGCAAAGTTCTTATCATGCTCGAGTCAAACTGAAATCGAGTGACCTGGCAAAAAAGAGAACAATAAAACCCCACAAAAGTATCATAATAGGAATAGCAGTAATAATAAAAGAAGTAGTAGTAGTAGTAGTAGTAGTAGTAAGAGTCGCAATGAAAACAAAACGGAATAATGTACTTACATACGATTTATGAACAATAAAGAAGAAGAGCACAGCGAGCAGACAAGAAACGACACGAAACGAAACTGGCGCAAAGCTAAAAGCTGAACCACACACACATTCCCATTCTGTGCATGGTGTGACTGCGTGTGTGTGTGCGTGTGTGTGTGTGGGGCCTCTTTTGGTGTCGCTGTGCAACCTGTTCACGCTGGACGCACTCGACTCGCGGTTGACACTGTGATTACCTTTCTTATTGCGGACAGCTGAAAGCAAACACACACGCACCACACGCTGAAAAGCCACACGGAGATGGGCACGTGAGAATCGCCCAGAAAATTCAAATTTGATTTTTAACCACGTTAACACACTAGAAGTTCACTGCGTGAATATAATAACACAATATTTATTAATTTACACATATCAATCAGAAATGCAAAATCAAACTCAAGGAATGTCGATTATTGAAACGAGCAACAAGTTTCAAATCGATTAAAAAGCGTTACAGAGGCGAACTACAATTTGATTAACTGTTCATGTCAATTAAATTGCTTGCACTTCATTTAATTAAGCACACACTCGTTAATAATATAATAATAAGTAATAGAAGAATGTTCATTAATGCAATTTAATATACGGTACGCTCAGCAATGTTGACATTCTTTATTGCGTTTAAATTTGTGTTAATCATTGCGATAGCAACCAGTTGCCACTGGAAAGTGCTAAGCATATCGATGACAGCGTCGTGACACGATAAGCCTTTGTAGCATCTCTGATACGCCCGTTGTCCGCCAGTTATTTTCAGGTTTGCAGTACGAAAAAGAAAAATAACAACAGACAGTTTCCCATTAGAATTGCACGCGTATAATATGTACAATCGTATAAATATACAAACATATATGTATATGTGTGTGTACACACTGGCTGGAGCACTTGCACATTCACTGTTACATTACCGGTCTTTTCGGTCGCCGCATTTTTTATTTGGGTCACTGTTACAATTTTTACACTGCCATCGACGTTGACGAGGAGAGCAGCCCAGGTTGAGGAGGAGGCGGCGGCAGAGGCGACTACTTGACTGGCGATCGGTGTTCCGATTTCGATTCAGATTCGGATGCTGTGCCAATTCAAAGAACGAGGAGCGACACCCGACCCGATGCCAAATCAAATGGGGCGGTCTGAAATGCGAGCAGCAGCTGCAAATATGTTGCAAGTACACATGTGTGTTGTGAGTATGTGCGTGCATATGTGGCACACAGAGCTAGCTCATTTTGTGACTTTCAAATGCAATTTTATGTAATTCAAGGCGCTGTCTTCCCGTGTGTAGCATGTGTTTGCGTGCAAATCGGTTATATGGTGCATGCCACAGTCCAATTCACCCAGAGCTTGACTACTAGTGCATGGAAGCCAGAGTTATGTTTAATGTTACTGCAGTTGCAATTGCTGCTCCGACTTACTGTTAAACAATTCAATTACATACATTGTGATTAATAGAAATGTTTTGTTCCGGCTCAGCTGCCACAAATTGTTGCAGTCTATTTGCTGCATCTGCATCTGGATTTGACCCTGGCCCTGGCCTTATTAGACAATTGATAATCATCTCGCTGGACATAATTGAAATCTTTCCCTTTCTTTTGCCCATAGTTGTACCTCAAGGGTCAAGCTTACTCGATTTATTACACAAAATGTCGACGAACAAAATAATACTTAATAAGAAGAAAAAACAACTTTCATTTTCCATCACGCAAAACGGAAAACTTCTTGCGTGACACCGCAGAATGGTGTGGAAACAGATGCGAGCTTGTAATCTTAAGATGGGAGTTGGAAGATTGAAGACTGAAGACTGCAGATTAAAGATGATGGCAAACATGGCGCACAGTCGCACGTAAAGCCCATTAAAATTAATAAATACATACAAAGAGTCTCGTAAAACAACAGCAACAAATCACAAAACAAATTCAATTTAACTAGCACGAAAACAAAAACTCTCGCTTTAGCTAGCTCCAACGATTGTGGTTGTCGTTGTTTGTATTTTTGTTGCTGTTGTTGTAATAATTAGTTGTAGCCCAAATCAAGCGATAGCTGTAAACAGTTTTCCTTTTGTCCATGAAAAGTGAAATTAACCCAAGATTAAGATGAATGTGGAAGTTGTTTTTTAATGTTAATTTTGTGAAAAGTGACAAATTCATTTTTCTCCTTTCTTCTTTTTTTTTCTTCTAAGCGGACATTTCTTTTTTGTCGATGTTTGGGGAAATTAATTTCGCAAGAAAAGTTTTGTGTGTATTTATTCGTTTCTAATTATAGATAAACTATAATTATATCTATTGGTTCTCGGGCAATTAAGCTACTTATGGTGTCCATAAATGTAGTCCAAGAACATTTAAACACTTTCACAAAGCAATCAGAGCAAAAAACGTTAAATACCAAATTGGCCAGAAGCGTAGCAATAATTTATAGGCCTGTAATATTAAAACCGATCTCTAGCCAACTCAGAAGCTATTAAACTAGCATGTTTGCATATACTTCCAGAGTATCTATTCTTATACACCTTTAATTCTCTTTAGTTTTTTCTTGTTTTTTTTTTTTTTGCAGCTTTGAGCTAATTGATCGATAATAATTTTCCATTTTACCGTTAAAGCGCCTCGTTTGTTTACATTCTTTGGAGCTCGATACGTTGCGTCTCTGTCTCCGTCTCCGTCTCTAGCACTGTCTTGATCTCGGCATTTCAACCGGCATCTGGCGCTCTTTGTCTTCCTCTCGGAGAAGATGCTTGGCAAGAAAACAAGTTCTACGAATCCGATCTGCTCTGTAGCGTGCAGCATATTTCATGATTTAATTAATTTTCATCTGTGTGCGAGTGTGTGTGTGTGTGTGTAAATTTCACTGCATGCGATGTAAATGAAACGCAGTCGATAACTGTTTCATGTCGGGGCCAAAAAGAATTTCCAATACATGCTTCCAATCGAAGTTGTTGCTGCAACAAGGGCTCCAGTGACATACTGTTGTTGTTGTTTTTGTTTGTTGCGGTTCTTTCTTTTTGGCAACAATTAATGTTTATGGTCAAGAAGTGGTCAAAAGAACAACCTGTTATCTCATTTTGTAGTGGCTTCATTGTTTTCTTTTAATTCTTTATACTCTTGCTGAAAGTATTTCGATTTTGCGGACAATTGAAGAACGAATTTAAAATTTTTGATCAAATTAAATAATAGTTGATAGTTTATTCATTAAAAAGTAAAGACTACCATGACTAAAAAAAAACAGGTTAATTTAGTCAATAGAAATTGTATTATTTCACAAAGTCTTAGTCAGCCTATGTTATGAATTTAATTATAAAAATGGTTGCGAAATAACCACTTTTTTTCAATTTGTTGCTCTTCCATTTCTGAACGATAAGCACCGAAAAATTTTGGAAATGCGGCGCAAAAATTATTCAGGCGTTTGACACACTTTCGTTCCCCCCAAAGTCTGGGTCTGAGTCAAGTCTAGAGAGTTTGGAGAGCGTACACAACGCAACACACAAGAGAGCTAATGTGTGAGTGTGTGTGGAAGCCGGCTTTTGGCGTGCGCTCAGTTATTGCTCTTGACGTTGTCGCTGTTGTTGTTGTTGTTGCGATGCTGTAACCTATTTTGCATGCCACTTGGCGATTATTACGATACATTGACTTGAATTTCTTGTTGCAACCAATTAGGGTCAGAGGCATAAGCGTTAATAACCCCCTGAGATAAGTTGCCCCAATCGCGCGCAGCGACAACCACAAAATAAATCAGAAATCACAAATCAGATATAAGATATAAGAGTCACGCATTCTCGGTTACGACTTTGGCTACGCCGCTGCTGCTGTTGTGGCAGGTGTGCCCCAAAAAATAACTAATGCTCATGCAGCGACGCGTATAAACATTCTTTGCATATTTAATGGAGAGTACCGAAACGACGTTAGAGTTTTTGCTTTATGATTTTCTCGGGTGTTTTATGGCATTCTCTTCAACTTTGAACAGCATTGTGAAGGTCACAACTTTGAGAATGGGAGACGTTATGCTGTTAAAGAAGCTGTGAAATAACCACGATATCTTTTATCATACTCAAGTTTCGTAATAGAACAGAACAGAGAACTTGTAGATTCTAACGGAATTGAAATTCGATCTGAATAACTAATAAATGTATTTAATAGTTTGAATTCTATATTATCATAATCATATCATTTAAAAACGAATTCAATTCAACTTAAATACAACATTAAAGTTAACCATTGATTATAGTATTTAGTTCTCAGTAACTTTAACTAAACTAAAGACAACCCTTTGTTGGATTCAAATCAAACAAAATGAAGTTAAATAGCATAATTATCGCACTCTCGTTCGTTCCCAGAGCCTCACAACACCCAACACCATAATTATGTTAGCTAAACAAAAGAGGCGCTGTTAAATGGCAATGTTAAGTTAACAGAATGTTTGCTGAGCAACCAACTTGATGTCTTGTCTGACGTGTCTGCCTGCGGCCTTTTCTCATGCCTCCTCTCTTTGGCATCGTTTTGTGGGTTTACTATCTTTTTAACGATTGTCGGAAGAATACTTCAACGCACTTGAGTGTCTAATCATAAAATGCGAAATGTCTGCAAATAATAAAGCCACAAAAAGTAATATTAATAATAGACAAAAAAAAAGTAAAACCAGCGCCACTGAGCAGAAAAACGAAATCGTTTGAAAAATTACGAATAACAATAACACAGAAAAAAAGCAAACAGAAAAAATGAAATTAAATGAAATAAAAAGGCAAACAAAACACTATCACTTTTCTCAATTATGTGAGTTTTTTGCGGTGTTGAGATGTTGAAGTCCACGGCCGAGTTGGAGTCGGAGTTGAAGTTGGGGCTACGTACTGGACATTCTAATTGGAGTTTTAGCGCTGCGCGTTGATAACTTATTCACTTTTCTCGCTCTGTTTACTTTCACTTGACTCCAGCTCTGAGACGTGCCCAGCATGAAGGAGCAGGGTTTTTTTCGATGTATTTTTTTTCGTTTTTTCTTCTCGCCTTACTTTACAGTTTGTTTTTTTTTTGGGCTTTTTTATGAGTCAGGCTGTAACTGTAAGTTAATGTTGGCTTTCTTGCAATTTCATTTTCGTTATCGCTTGATTTATATTTAATTAGCAAGTTAATTGTTAATTGATTGCGACTACAACTCTTCATTTATTTATGGGGTCTTAGAATCTAGCACTCGTCTTCCGTATTGAGAATTTCGGGCTATGCTCCAATTTGGGGTAAACATTGACACACTCTTCAGGTAAATTCGGAATGGGAGCAGCCACAAGTTGAGGTGTTAATTGTTTGCCTAAACTCGAGTCAAATGCCAGTCTCAATTGATTCCCTTGCTGGCTTGTCTAATTGCAGCACGAAATCAATGAGCGTCACTTGAAGCCAAATGTCAAGTGAGATGCGATTGTAGTTTTTGTAATGAGAAAAGTTTCTTAGCTCATTTGCCAAATCAGGCGAAATAAAAAGTCCCCAAAAATGCAATTAAACTGCATTTAACCTAAACGAAAAAGTTTGGGGGAGAAAAAACCAGGTAAAAAGGCAGCGTTGAACTTTGACATTGCAGCAGCAACTTGGCAGCACTTTCACTTGCCACTTGCTGCTGCTGTTGCTGTTGCTGTTGTTGCTTCTGCTGCCTTTCGAAGTGGCACGTTTAAGTAGTTGTCGACGACGACGACGGCTTGCAGAACGACAATCGTTTCTCATGTTAATTGAGTTTATTGTTTTTGTTGTTTTCTTGCTTCATAATTAGCAGTGCAAAATGTAATTAAAATACCTTTCGTCAAGTGCATAAAGAGGAAGCACAAATATTTAACAAACCAACAAATTGTCACTTTCATTTCAAGAATTTCGAACGCACACAACAAGATTTTCACTAGCTAATCCAATTATGTACAGTTGCCTGGCTTTGATTTTGACAGACAACTTAATTAATCGGTCTAAGCCTCAGGCATAACAATATAGTTAATTGAACTCTACCATTTGGCTAAACGGAAGGCTTAAAGTTAGTACTAAACTAATTATGAAAAGCTTACATTTTTTGGCAATTGAAAGCACACAAATCTAAATAATTAGAGAATAATTTGCAACACATCACAAAATTGAGCTTGAATTTAATTTAACTTGTTAAATTATTATCGAAAGATTTGTAGTTAACAGAGAAAAGTCACACCAACAATTCACACCAGTAATATAGGCTTATTTACAAAGCTGGTTTGCACACTCGCCATACTTTTATTTTATTAACAAGTACGAATCTTATTAGCAGAAGAATTTTAATTGCGAAACGTCGAAAGCGGTTTTCAAATATTTATAAGATGTCTATTGCAATTATATCTTTTTTGCTTTTCACAAGTCACAACTAACTGGATGCTGTTGCCTTTCTCTCCATTTTGCAGGTGGACGCAAATTGTTTGGTGGCTATCGCATTACCCCGAAGCATTGTCGCGCCACCAAAACGCTGCCCAGCTCCGATCCTCGATCAAATGGACCCACCATCTGCATGTTCAATCATGAGTGCGCACAGCGAGGCGGTGAAGTGGTGGGCGCCTGTATGGATGGCTTTCTGTTCGGTGCCTGCTGTCAGATTCCGCAGACGCATGAGTTGGCCAGCACCTTGATCAATGATGCGCAGAATGCTTACTTCCAGCAACATCAGCAGCAGCAGCAACAACAGAAACTGCAACAGGCAGCGCAATCCTCCTACGAGAACTACGGCGAGCAGCAGCAGCAGCTGCAGCAACAGAAGCCACAACAGCAACAGTATGACCAGCAGCAACACAAGCCACAACAGCAGCCGCAGCAGCAATATGGTCAACAGCAGGAGGATGAGCAACAGCAGCCACAGCAACAATATGGTCAACAGCAAGAGCAACAACAGACTCAACAGCAGTACGATGAAGAGCCTCAGCAATATGCTCAGCAACAGCAGCAACAGAAACCTCAACAGCAACCACAGCAGCAATATGATCAGCAGACTTCACAACAACAGTACGATCAACCATCGTCACAACAGCAATACGATCAGCATCAGGAGGAAGCACAGCAAGTTAGCGATGAGCAGCCAGCACAGAACATCTACGATCAGCAGAACTTAGACAAGGTCTATCAGCAATTGAGCAGCACGACCAGCATTGGCCAGCACAGTGTGCAGCCAGTTGTCGAGGATGAGGTGAGCTTCTCCAGCGGCTCCACCGAAGCAACAAATTCGCAATCAGCCAGCGTCGAGTTCGAACAGGATGCCGAGCTGCAAGTGAACAATGATGCGGCCAACTTTAATGAGGTCAAGGTAACGGAACAACCACCAGCAATTCATGTCAACAAGCACTCTGTGAAGATCAACACGTTCTCATCGCCCCCTGGCAACGATGACTTTGTGATGCAAGTGCTGGCTACGTTGCCACCTGAGCACAATGATGATATTGTGACCTTTACCACAGAGGTGCCCACCAAGATCTCAGGCAGCACCTTGGATCACAGTTCAGAGTCAAACTCGTTTGAGGAGACACCGGCCACAAAAGCACCAGCTACCACAGCTGCGCCCACGACAGCCAAGCCAAAACCTCAGCCAAAGCCACAGCCCAAACCTCAACCCAAACCACAGCAGAAGCCACAATCGAAGCCACAGGCTAAGCCAACGATTCCAGCAAAGCCAATGCCACAATTGGCCGAGACCATGAAGCGCCCCGTGCAGCAGATCAAGGCGAAACCAAAGCCTGCCGCACCATCGAATATGCATCATCACAATCATCTTATACTCGATGGCGGCGAGTTCACGCACAGCGATATTACACATCCTGGTGCAGATGCTGATCTTGTCGAGGACTTGCAGTTCTCCACCGGCTACGGACCACAACCAGTCTATGTGCAGCCACCGCAGCAACAACTATCATCGCAGAGCTACACTTCGTCCTCCAGTAGCAGCAGCAGCAGCAGCAGCAGCACTCAGCCTACAGCTGCCACGGAAGATAAATATATTCTGGTGCCCACATACAACAATGAGAAGCGTCCAAATCCAGTTGCGAGTCAGAGCAATCCCACTACAGTCTCCTCGATTACCACGCATGTGGACTCCATTGAATCGATCATTCTGCAGCTGAGCAACAGCAGCCATGGTCCCAGCTACAATGTGGTTAGCCAGCAGACGCCTTCCTATGGGTATGCACCGCAGACGGATCACAGCGAGACAACAGCTGCAGTCACAGCACAACCCGATGGCTACTATCAGCAGAGTCAGGATGAAGATGTCAAGTCGCCAGAGCAGGATTATGCCTACACCACAAGCCCCAACTATGAGACCAGCTACGACAAGGTGTCCGATGAGCAGGATGTTTCCGCCACTGGCAGCCAGTCCGCAGAGTTGCCAACACCGCGTCCCACATACAGCGAGGATCAATCCTCAGTGCTGGATGAGCACACAATGCCCGCCACTGGCTACAATGATGCAGCGATCCCTTCGGGCCCACAGACCTCGGAGTTCAACAAAATGCCCGTCATGGGCATCGCTTACCCCGTGGACATGGCGTACCTAGAGAGTGAGTCGGGTCAGGCTGAGCTCTCTGGCTATGGTCAGCTGAGCAGCGGTTCCCAGGAGGCCAACACCGAAGTCAGCTATCAAAAGATTACAAACACCTACACGGAGCCACCGCAACCTTCGCCTGCCTATGTGCGACCCTCGACAGCAGCTAATCGTCCCGTTGCCTCGTATATTGGCATGGTGACAATGCAGCACTACAACGATCCGCTGCCCGCCGAAGTGTCCGTTTCGTCGCACACCACCAAAGTGCAAGAGCAATACGATGCCAGCTCCGATGGGTATCAACAGACGGAGAAGTTGTCCATTGCCAGTCCAGTACCCACATCCAGTTACATTGCCAGCACCACAACTACACAGGCACAGCGTCCTCAATACGATACTATGGATAGCTCTTCCACACGTCCTGTTCTGATCACCGCTAGCCCCAAGCCGCGTCCCAAGCCCAGCAGTAAGCGTCCGCCTACAAAGAAGACTCCTCTAGCGCAGCCCAGCAATAGCTATAATCAGCCACAATTTAGCGAGCAGAACACTAGAAGACCCGCCTATGACGCAGAGGAATCTCCTGTGACACACATACAAATCAAACAGCCATTGGGCAACTACAACGCGGAGCAGGTGACACAACCAGCGGACACGGGCTATCCACAATCCCAGTCACCAGCTGCCAGCTATGATCAGCCAGCGGCAGCTCCTACTGTTAGCTATGAACAGCCATCTTCGCCAGCCGCCAGCTACGATCAGTCGGTGTCTCCAGCTCTTGACTACGCCCAGCCAACTATCAGCTATGATCAACCAGCTCCTGCGCCAGTTCCAGTACCCGCTCCAGCGCCAGCAGCAGAGAAACTCGGCTACAATGAGCAACCTGTGGCCAGCTCGCCAACACGCAAACCCGTCTCATCCAAGCCAATTTCCACCAGCTATGTCACGGGTCCAACTACACCACGTCCACCTGCTACCGTCGACTATCACTACGACAAGGTGCCACCACTATTCATGGCCGACGACAAACTGGATGCCTTCATACAGAGCACAGCTGAGAATATCTTAGGATCTACGCCAGGCAACTATCAGCCTCCTTTGTATGCCACCGCCTCAACTCCCATTCACATCCAGCAGCCCACGAGCAATTATGGTGGCCACAAGAAGCCAGGTTTCGTGCAGATCACACCTAAACCCACTGCCATCAATCTGGTGAGCTCCAATTCATGGATCAATAACAACGAAAACAACAACAACAAGGTGGCTGCCACCACAAACTCTTACATCTATGGCCCAAGTGTGACCCGTCGTCCGGTTAGCACACCGGCTGTGGTGAGCTCCAATGATTTTGAAGATCCGGGCTACTTTGGCATGCCAATCACCGGCGCGGGCAGCAGTCCAGTTCACGTGGCCTTTACGCAATCGACAACCGAAACATTGTTCGGACTTCCCTCTGATGATAAGCCCGCCTTCCCTGGCTACTATGGTCCTACACCCACATATCCGGCATTCTCGGTGCCCGGCGAAAAGGTGGGCCAACAAGTGAACGAAGAGACCTACACGTCACCCAATGACTTCGTTAACTTTCCACCGGTGCGCAACCCCAATCTGAATATGTCTGCCGCCTCGAGCGCTGTGACCAGCGATCTGGAACTGTCCACGCCTGCATTTGTTGAGGATGTGGTGCTAAAGGATAAGATGCATACGCTCGTCCACAAATTGGTTGCCTCGTTGCAGGGCAACTTTGAGGCCTTGGCTGACATGATCGACGAGACCAACAATACCGCAACCACCTATGCCGCCGGCCCCGTTGGAGGTGCCACTACCAATGTTAACCGCAAGACCACTCGGAAGCCAGTGCGTGTGGCAACCACAGCAAAGCCCAAGGCCACGACTAAGAAACCTGTGACACGAGTGTCCACCAAGGCGCCCAACAAGAAGACTTCTGCAGTTAGCACGTCTCGCAAACCGGTGACACGTCGAACCACTATACCGAGCACTACAACGCGTCGACCCAGCTCGAAGAAACCCACCAAACGCATTGGCAGCACTGTGAAAACCACTGCACGTCCAGCGAATGATGAAATCGTAGACGAGGAGGATGAAGAGGATGTTAACCCAAGTCCGCATGAGAATGAAATCGATCAGGGATCAACGCTCAGCTCGTACGGTGGTGCCAATGGACGCAAGATACGTAAGTATTGAGTGATTGAAGCAAATGGACATGAAGCATAGACCCCAAGCCAACTGTCTCTATCACTCTCTATCTCACTCTCTCTCTCTTTCTTGTTTTCTCTCTCTTGTTCCTAATAATCGCATTTACATTATAACCCCAATCGATCCACTGTTTGCTAATCCGCATACATAACTCCTGCAATCATCCGAAAATCATTCCAAAATATTTAGCTCGTCGACGCAAACGGCCTGCTCACAGGCATCGTCATCATTGAAAAGCCATCCTAAGCCCCAAGTCACACAGCTAGTTGTAGTACCCCACATCTCCTAGTTCCTCCCCAAGTTCCTAGTAGTCCAAGCACCTTGCCTGATCCATTATGCATTCCCCAATATTGCAATTCTATGTTTCCTCTTTGTAACTCTCTTACTCGCTTTAACTGTATCTCACTAGCTGTCAGTTTCGGCAGCTAGCTTGCTTACTCGCTTATTTTGTGCTCTCTCTTTATTTCTCTATGCCTGTCTCGCTCTCAATCTCCCACGCTCTATCACACTCTCTGTTTCACTCACACTCTCTCGCTCTGTGAACACTCCCTACTCCTAACCTCACATTTCACTCCCCATCAACAGAATGCGGCGTTCGTCCACACGTCAAGTCCGGACGTATTGTCGGCGGCAAAGGCTCCACGTTCGGCGCCTTTCCCTGGCAGGTTCTCGTCCGTGAGTCCACCTGGTTGGGACTCTTCACCAAGAACAAATGTGGTGGCGTTTTAATTACTAGTCGCTACGTCATCACCGCCGCTCATTGCCAGCCTGGGTAAGTTCTTTAAACCATCAAAGTTAAATCATTTGCTAATAATTTGTGCCTCCTACAGCTTCTTGGCCTCTTTGGTCGCCGTCATGGGTGAGTTTGACATCTCCGGCGATCTGGAGAGCAAACGTCCCGTCACAAAGAATGTCAAGCGCGTCATTGTGCATCGCCAATACGATCCGGCAACGTTCGAGAATGATCTGGCGCTGCTTGAAATGGACAGCCCCGTGCAATTCGATACGCACATAGGTAAGTTCCTTAATCACCATGAAAAACGCTTAATTTAACTCTTTTAATCTAAACTTGCAGTGCCAATTTGCATGCCCAGTGATTTGGCTGATTTCACTGGACGCATGGCCACGGTCACGGGCTGGGGTCGACTCAAGTATGGCGGCGGTGTGCCCTCGGTACTTCAAGAGGTTCAGGTGCGTGTTGCCAACTGGGAATTGCCCGCATTTCCACCTTGACTACAGTCATTTGTACGATTAAAAACTTTTTAATTGCTTTCTCACACGCTACAGGTGCCAATTATCGAGAACAGCGTTTGCCAGGAGATGTTCCACACCGCTGGGCACAACAAAAAGATCCTTAACTCCTTCCTGTGCGCCGGCTATGCCAATGGGCAGAAGGACTCTTGCGAGGTAAGTTACACTTATTGAACAGTTGCACTCATGCAAAACACCTAATCAATCAATCAATGTCCCTTTTTTTGCAGGGCGACAGCGGTGGTCCTTTGGTGTTGCAACGTCCTGATGGTCGTTACGAGTTGGCTGGCACCGTTTCCCATGGCATCAAGTGTGCGGCGCCATACCTCCCGGGCGTCTATATGCGTACGACATTCTACAAGCCTTGGCTGCGCAGCATAACGGGCGTTAAATAGGCCACGCCCACTTGGTCAAGGCGCAACAGGCGAACTGTAAATAGAAGTAGTAGAGTTAGAAACTAGCAGAAAACAAAGTTGAAACAACTTTCATATATTTTGTAATTCGAACGTCGCATTCTCGACTCTGACCCCTTCATGCACAATCATCCCCCCTCAATTCCCCCCACATACACTGTCATTAGCTTAATTGGAAAAGTGTATCAGCAGTAGGAAAAGCAAAACAAAAAAAAAAACAAGAAAAAAGAAAAATTCTCGTGAAACATGAGCAGGACACAAATTGAGTGCCATCTACAGTTTTGCATGCCACGCAAGTGACTGTCAAACTGCAAGCGCACAATTTGTGTTGCCTACTTTGCGGCGAGTACTTTTATTCATTTTAGCAGCGCGTGCCTAACAGAGTAGTCTGAATGTGTTTAATAATTACAAATTAAACTAATTTATTGAGCCTAATACGCAATAATAGCTTAAGACATAACATATTTATTTGTACGCTAAGTCTATTTATTTATTTATTTAAATTATTTGATATATATTTATTTATTGACGATTATTGCTGTTTTTTTTAAAATGTGTGCGCCAATTTCATTTGATTCAACTAAAAACTTCACGCGTTTTGATTTTCATATTTTAATAATGATAATAATCATCAATTGTTAATTTTCATAGGCAAATTGTTGTTATGTTAAAATGAAAGAGAGCGAGCGAGAGCAAATGTTTTTAGTTCAATTGAATTTACTAATTATTTAAATTATTTATATTTCTCTATAAATATATATACATATCTAAACTTGTTAGTAACTTAAGTGCAAACAACGAACAAAGCGAACAAACAAAAAACATGACGAAATAAACGAGAGTAAATTAGTGAAATAGCATTCACAAATTCTTGAACTCCATTGAGAATTGTATTTCCTTGTACTTGCTATGAATTTGAATCAGCAAATCCGTTTGCTCCATTTACTCACAAAGCAAAAGGGCGAGTGAAAATCATGAAAAGTTAATTTGATTTCATGTTGTGCAACTCTAGACCAAAGAATGCACGAAGAGAATTCTGAAAGGTAAGCAATTTACAGTTTGGATATAAAGGAACTTTCTTCACTCCCAGTTCAATGCAAACTCATTGATGGAAATAACCATTGGCACTGCACTTGACTCGCATCAACTTTTGACTTTTGCTTTCCCCAGTTGCCATGTGAATATTGAATATCATATTGCCAAAGTTGCTGCATTAACCCATTTGCCTCGAGTCTCCTGGGTGCCCAGATGCCATTGCAGCCAAAGAAGCCATCATTTTCAGTTTTCAAACAGCATCTTAAATAACATTCTATGAACAACTTTGTACGCAAAAAGTACGAGACATTGCAAGCGATTTTAAAGCCATTTCATTGGGGTTAAATTTCCGGGAAAATAATCGCTCTGACTTTATACTTATGGGGGGGCAATATTCGCATAAACAACGCAGGTGAATTTTGGCTCTTAACGTGAATTTAAAAGCTCCAAAAATAAAAAATCATAATAAAACGAAAATCATTTCTGTGGTTGAGTGCTTTTCAAAACATGAATAAACGTTTGAGTACAGGGTGTCTTACAAAGAGAATTTATAGCTAAATTTCAGCTGGAAATTAGAGCTGTATATAGCAAAAAAGAAATTCAAGAATTCTATGATAAATATACAATATTTACAAATTTATTTCATTGCACACTGCAAACTATTTCTTCTTGGCAACTCTTCAAATTTATCTCTATTGCAATCCATTTATAGACTCAAGCAATTGAATTATTCAGGCTAATTGATTTGCTTTTCAACAATTTATACAAGCTAAATGGATTAATTTGCATATCACAGATTTAGCCAGCGACAAGGACGACGACAAGGACAAGTTACAATTTTAGTCAGGCCAACGAGACAATGGCAATGAAGCTGCAGGCATTTTGGCTTGTTTTTCATGCCAAAAATGTACTTAAAATCGTGTTTTAATTCAAATTGGCGCACAGCCCGCAGCGATTTCTTGTCAGCTAACTATATTGACAGGCATATCAAATTTGCAGAACTGCCGCCGGCAGTCGTAGGATACTCTGTGCGGATAACACAGAGAGAACAGGACAACATGGAGTATTTTGTCAGGAGGTCAGTGCTTGCTTTACGTTTTTGCTTGTGACGTCATTAGGGTGCCAAAGCAAATGCTAGGTACACAAATGTAGCCTTTCATTGATTCGTTGTAGGCCTTTAAGTTGACACAAACCAACATTCTCACGTTTCTACAAATACATATACACATACACAGAGATGAATGCTGATAGAAAGCTTTTTTGCTGCGCCACCGAAATTTAATTCATAAAAATGCACAGAACTGGCGAAAAAAGCTTTGCGGAAAAAGCTTCAGAGTTTTGCTTTGGTTGGCAGCGAGCGTCATGCGGCAGCCGACAGGTGTTGCCGCAGTCGTTTTAAGGACACACCAGCAGCAGGTACACGCCAGCTCCTGCCACCTGCGTTTGTGCCACAGCTACAAGAACAACAACAACAACAACTATAGACTCGAGTGTGTTGTGATTGCACTTGAAGGAATTTGCCAGTTCAGTTCTGTAAAGTCATGTAAGTGCTAGTGAATGTGGCTTGTGGCTTGTGGCATTAGGCACTTAGGTCTACCACTTGTCTGCAACATCAGTTGCAGCATCGTTTGCATAATTACGTGCATAAATTGCAACGCAAGACGAGAGAGAAAGAGCGAACTGTGTGGAAAGTGGAGAACTATAAATTTTGCGAGCTGTGTTATAATTAAAGCGTTTTATCATAATTAACTTTTGCAAACCGTCCAAACTCATTTGTGTCCAATAATAATTACACTTCCGTAAGTAGGCGCGCCACACGTCATCAACATACAGGAAAACTAACGTTAATACACGCCAACTATCCAACTTATCAAATTTCTTAACTGACAGAAGGACTGAGGCCGCTTAATGACATTTGGCCAGGCCACATTTATAGCTGAGACAATATCCTGGGGCTAAACAAGTCATTAAATTGTCAGCGCGTCTGTCATTCGAGTTGACTTTTATGAGCTGCCAAGAGCCGTTAGCGAGAAATGTCAGAGAACTCGCAGTAAACGTAATATGATAAGCGTATCAGTACTGGAAAGTATGCTACATATTTAGGTGGAAATTATAAGTAACTTGAGCTGTAATGTTTTTAATAGCCATTAAGTAGCCCCCAAGCTACTTTTATTTACTTAGCTATCAATCAAAGGGCTCATCTATAGTTTGTTGTAGTTCATGATTGTCACAGATAAACAATTTCTTTCAAAGCGAACCACATGCTATTTTTAAAACATCAAATAACCGGTACATTAAAATGGGTCTGCTTGCAATAAGAAAATTGTATTAGCTGACAACCTTAGCTGATTAAAAAAGGTAGGCTTTACTTTGAGCATGAAAAGTTAATTATATGATTGGATAACTTTCTAAAAATATTGCTGGCAATTCGCTTGACCTTCAGTGTTAAGCAACGAGGCAAGCAGAGATGTTAACTATTTTAAAAATAAATACAGAAATAACAAATAAAATAAATAAATAATTGAATACTTTATGCACTTCATAAAATCTGAATATTAAAATATTTAGCAAACAACAACTACCGAAAAAAAACCTTATTACCTTAACTTAACCCCTTTCCAAATATGCCAAAACCCGAAAAATATATTTTAACAGCAATCTATCAAATCGCAGCGTTATAAATAAGTCATACCTAATAATAAATTAACAATTTTAGCCAAACACAAGACAGGCACACCCAAAAGCTAAGCCAAGCGCCAAGTTTAATCACCCCGAAAAAGGAGCTTCAGACAGCAACAGTTGTTGTGCTTTTCATTTATGTTGTTGTAGCCGTTTTGCTTGTCTTTGATGTTAAAATATAATTAGCTAGTATTTCATAATCCAACAGAATGATACTCTTTACTTTCACTCTCGTAAACCTTTTCTTTGCCGAGCCAAAAACTCAGTTGAGTGCCCCAAACTCGAACAACTTTGTGCGAAAAGTTTGTCTCCTTAAAAAGTTTACCAACAAGTAATGAACATGTTGCGTAGAATGCATACCTGTTAAAAAGTAATTAGTAGAATACCAAAAAAAACAAAAGGTTTGAGTTTGAGACTGCAAAACTTGGTTAAAGCCAAACTAGACGGGGGCAATTAATGAAATTGATTCAAGAATACGACGATGCCTAGCCCAAGATGTCAAGATAATGAAATGTTTCAATTACGGCAGCGCGAGTGTATTTGACTTGCGTGGGCGACTACTAACTTGTGTCTATTTTTAAAAGCGGCGCCTTTGCGCTGCTTGGGTCGTAAACACCTTGAATCATGGGCAGCTGTCAATGCCTCGCTGGGCAACGGATAGTTTAACCAGCAAATTTACAAGTGCGTCAAACTAAAATATTAAATATGCATTTGAATTATTTATTAGAAAAACTAGTATAAAAGCGCAGAGTATAGTTTGCCTGCAATATCGAACGATGCCCAGTAAAGTATGCAACATTTTTTCTCGAACCTTTTAAGCAACCAAAGTTGGTGCTAGAACAATCAGGAATTCGTTTTCTTTTCAAAGCGTTGATTTATAACCGACATCCTTACTGCCCGGATGTTGGCGATACACTGAGAATGTGAGAGCGCACACATAAATTAAGTAACTGCCGGTAATAATACTAAAAGCAAACCATATACAACTCGCATAATTTTAATGACCGGCAAGAGAGAGAGAGCGTTGCCTGCCTGAGCAACGGAAACGCCTTTTATGCCATGAACATTTAATACAAACGGCGATTAAAGCTGGCTAAACATTGCGTTGCGTGGGCTGTGCGTTTTAATTAACGGTCGTGTTTTGGTTTTCACACACACACAATTTTTCGCAGATCAACAGGCCAACGGTCATGCGGTTTAACTAACATTGCAAATATGAGAAGCATTCCATTGCGTCTTGCAGTGGCGGCCCTGCTGCTGCTGCTGCTGGTGCTGGGCCTGGCCACACAATTGGATGCCAGCGCCTCGAACACGGGCTGGCCATCGTCGTCGTCGTCGTCGCTCTTTGGCCGCAATTCTCGCAATTTGCGGCATCGAAATACGGCAGCTGCTGTTGGCGATCTGGCTGCCGATGTGCCGACATTCGATATGATTGCCAGCAATTTGAACAACGCGGCGTATAACAATGAATATGGTCAGCTATTTGTGCCATATGCCATCGAGTCGCAGTCGCAGCAGCAGCCACAACAACAACAGCAACAGCAACCGCATCAACAACAACAGGTGAGTGTGCGAAAAGTAAAAGCAATTAGAGCCAGGGACAGTGAAAAGTCTGCTCTAGAGTCAGCGAGACAGGTAATTAAAATAGAAATGGTAGACTCTATGCGATGCGAGCAACGAGTTGCGCTGCTTAAAGCGAACTAAGCGTTAAGTGAAAGTTATAGCACATCTAGTATAACGATGATAGCATTAAGCATGTTGTTGGCACAACTAACAGCAATCTGTGCTCTATTATAAACGAGTGCAAAGAGAGACTGCAGCCTGCAGCGTAATATGCAGGCAATTTTATTACTCATACGCAACGTGTGCACAGCCGAGGTGGCAAAGTGCAAGGCTGTGAACATAAATTGAAACGACACGCTGTTCTGCGCAGTTGTTTGTTAATTAATTTCAATTGTGCCCACGACCAGGTTTCTGTTGATTGCTTTTGGTTGAAGAGGACAGAGCAGGCTCAAAAGTGCAAAGTTCAAAGTGAAATTGAAATTGACAGGCCGCAAAGTTGTCAAGAACTTAATTAATGACAAGCGAGGCAAGCAATCGGTAATGGCACCCCATTGAGAACGTAGTCGAATATCACTCATACGCACTATTTAATAAATGTCACGCATACGCATCGTGTGCTGCCCACACTTCCCACCTAAAGATAATTTCTTTAATTGCTGACACAGGCCATGGCACCTCTATCGTCGCCACTGCGTCAGCAACAGACCGAAGTGTATGGCATTGTGGAGCCACTGATTGAGGACACGCCCTGCGCCAACCGCGCCTGTGTTCTCAACGATGATTGCTGCCCCACAGGAGTCTGTGTCAACACCTATGGCGGTAAGTTGGCCTAATTGCACCTAGCACCAGCCACACACAGCTGAGAGAGTACTACTGCCATTATTTTGTGATAGAGGGCAAATGTGTTTATGTCTTTGGGCGTCAACGGGATTTGTGCCAGCGTCATGCGGACTGTGCACCAGGCAGCGCTTGCATGCTTGCCCCCCAGGAGGGAATTTGGCGCTGCGAAACGGATGCACCCCTCTTGCAGGAGATGTTCAATGTGCGGGCCAAGCAGCCACTAGGAGGCGAATGCACCAGCAGCAGTGACTGTCAGGTGATCAAGTAAGTGCCACATAACATAATCTCTGTCCCTCTCTCTGACAACAGATTCATTTCCTTCACTTAAATCAGCGGCATGTGTTGCCAGCAACAGCGTTTGCATCATCGTGCTGCCACAAAGTTGAGCTGTGGCTACTTCCGTGATGCCTTCGACTGCGTAAACGTGGCTCAAGAGGTAAGCTCTTGTCTCTTTATGCACTCACTCACTCCTCCTCTTCATTACTTTGTTATTTTTACTGCAGCATGTGGCTAGCATTTTCCAGCATCGCCGCAACTGAAGCTGACAACTTAAGAGGCAAACGGCACCGATTGATAAAGAGACCCACAAAGAGAATATTTCAATTACATATCAAATGTTTAAACCAAATACACATATCACTCTTGATGTTTATATAACTATTTAAGTGCTTTAATATATACACAAAATAATACTAATCGATACAAGTTTTCTGTAGACATATAAAATTATTTACCCAACCAAAGAAAAACAATTATTAAAATAAAATACTGACTGAGGCATTCAATGTTATTACAGAAAGTATTACAATATTAACTTTTATTCCAAATTAGCTCGTTCCAAGTCTAAATGTAATAACACAATCACAACGTAATAATATAATTATAATAATAAAAGACCATAACCAATATGTGAACTGTACTTTTCCTTTACAAGCACATTGTATTCCCATTCGGATCAAGTCAAGTCAAGTCAAAAGCAAAAAGGAAAAGATAAATTATACATTAAAATTTAATCCTATGCGAATATGTTGTTTTAATAAACCAAAAAAAAAAAAACAACCAAAGCAAAAACATGTTAATGAAGAAACAATGTAAACAAACGAGTAAGCAAATAAACATAAAAAAAAAAACAAAAAAAAAAAACAAACAAAATGTAAGGCACGCGTAAAGTGCAAAGGGCATACGTCCTATATAAAACCAAAAAAAAAAAAAAACACAAACAACAATTATTAATTCATTTAAATTTACGTCGGGTCGCCTTTGGGTAGCATTTCAGCTGCTTCACTCACGCCATGTAATGAAAATACATAAAAGGAGACGCCTACTTTGCCCGAATTTATGGTTCGTATACATATGGAGGATTACATTATGCATAACTCAAGTGTCTACGTTGCCTTAAGCATGCTAATGAATCTGCAGTGCTTGCAAGACATATGCTAAAGTCGACACAACTTGAATTTAGCCTATTTTCATAACTCAATTTGTAGTTGTTTTAATTTTGATAAAATTATTTTTCATTGCATTAAGTACTTTTGCATTTCTTCATTAAGCAAATGTGAATTGCGTTGGCGCAACTCGAGGCCAACAGAACATACAAGTATTAAATATTACTGAGCCGCAGCATCGCCCGCGTTAATTTTGAATATATCATACATATGTAATTATAGTGTTTCAAACTCAATGATAACAGAAGCTGTGATCTGTAAAAGATTTTCTTGGTTCGTTTTTCATACCTAACATAAATTGCATTTTTGGTTAAATAATAGGCATACAAGTAGGAATATTTTTGGATGGGTAATTACATATTATTATTCTTAGGGCACAACCAAAAACAAGTAAGAATTCTTCAAGTACACTTGACTGTGAGATATCAATTTTTAATAAAAGCAAAAAAGTGCGGTGTTATTCCAAAAATATACTAAATTAATATGCAAAGAAAGAAAGAAATATACAGTAAGAAAGCTACAGTCGAGTGTGCTCGACTGTGAGATACCCGCTACCCATTTTGAATAAAAGAAAAAATGGGTAGGAAGTGACCTTGACAAAAATTTTAAACAAACTTGATCTGCGTGCAAACATAACAAATGCTGTCGAAAAAATCTATCTCTTATAGTCTCTGAGATCTACGTGTTCATACGAACAGACAGACAATCGGACATGACTAGATCGTCTCGGCTGTTGACCCTGATCAAGAATATATATTTTATAGGGTCGGAGATGCTTCCTTCTACCTGTTAAATACATTTCCTGCCGGCACAAAGTTAAAATACCCTTCTACCCTATGGGTAGCGGGTATATAAAAAAAACGCCTATAAGGTTATATTGGTATATCCATATACTAACACATTCAAAACATGACATAGACTACAAACAAACTATACCAGATTGTCAACCAAACCAAGCTCGAATGAAATAGGACATTTCTGTTGATTTGTAGTTTATTCAAATTAATTTGAATATACAACAAGTTGGAATAAAACGTATTAAGTTAATAACAAACAAAATTATCTGGCAACGTTTTTCAATCATTTCTAATTAATATATTAGTAGAAGAAAATTGGTCATAACGTTGGTAATAATTAAGTTCATCACCGTCTTTAGAAGAAGCAACTTCATGTGCAGAAGAAATTCAATTATGCAATTTAAATTTATGTATGTACATGACCTCGAGCTGGACTTGGAAATAGGTAAAAAGGGAGGCCAAGTAAAAGGTGAAAGTCCCTAAAGAAATTTGCAAATGGCAAAGGAGAGAAGCGGCAACTTCTGTTCCGTGAAATGTAGTTACAATTTTAATTAAAGCCATTTTTTACCACATGAATAATCTAAGAATGTTGCGCCGTGGGCTGAAAGCAAAAAAATCTGTTCGAAAAAAAGAAGACAAGATAAGTTTGTTCATTTACAAATATTTTGGGTTTTTGTTTTTATTTAAAGTGCCAGTAAAAACGCAGCTTAAAGCTAAAAGTTAGACTCTGTTTACACTTTCAACGCTTTTGTTTGTTTGTTTTCAACAGTACACCGTAAATGCTCCACATACGTTACACATACCAAATACCAATTCACATTCTTCTTTCTCTCTCAATCTTTCACTTTCTTCGTCACTTCGTCTTCAGCTAAGTTACGTTTAATACACATTACAAACACTTTTACATCATTTTCAATTTAACTTTCATGCCACGCTTGAGCCTAACAACTAAATCATAGTTAGTTTGAATATTTTTCTCGGCTTCAATTCAAATGTTCGTTAAAAAACAAACCAAATATATTTTGGTTTTCAATCAGCTGCAAAATAGGAAATTAATTGTATTATTTTTCTTTGCGCATTTGTTTATCAAGTCTTTTATGTGTGAGTTTTCTTTTTCTTCACTTCGGTTGTGATATTTCGGTTATTCTGTAAACTTCTTCAGCTCAGTACTAGTTAAGTTGCCTCTTTAGCAAAAGGCTGTTCTCAATTCCAAATTCGCTTGGATAACATTTATGCATGCTTTACGTATATTTTTCTTGAGAATTCATGCGAATGTGGAATTGCGAACAACCAGGTTTTATGTCGATGGGGAAAACATTTGGTAGGGAATTATGGTTTGCAATCAATTGGATGTGTCTTTACAGCAACTTAGGGGCACTGGGGGGAGAGTAGGATTTGGGAGCTTTCGATTCTAGTTAAACATTTATCGAATTTAACATTGTTACAAATTGTTCTCTCTTTTCGTTATTATTTACACATTTTACAATTACAGGAATATTCATCGTAAAAACTTATATAATATGTACGATCCGTTAATTTGCAAGTGGAATATGAATAGAACATTCAGCAAATTACAATAATGTAGTATTACAGTTACAGGAAATGAATTAAGTTTAACTTAAAGTTTAATCGTAATCGTAATCAATTGTTTGTATAATTTTTTGTTTTTCGCTTTCTTTTTAGTTGTTTTGGTGTGCCTAAATTAATAGGAAATCAAATTTCGCAGGCCGAAAGATATAACAATATAGTTAAAGTTCTGATAATATATATGTTAATATGTATATATATATATAGTTTATCTCGTTATACGCATATCAAATAGAATTATAATTATAATTAATGATGCTTCTTACAATTTACTTTGATGTAGGTCAAATTAATGGCTTTACTTCTTCTTTCATTATTTAAGTTCACATTAATCTCTCAGCGTTGATGTTTTGTGGAATTAAGGAAACATTTGATGTTATATAGAAACTACTATTGCAGGTTTGTGTTATGATCGAGTGGGTGATGAATGGGTCAGTGATTTGAGTGGTCGTAGCGTGGTGCAGACATACATATAAAACATTTAGTTCTTGAACAGATCAACATACACGACAGCTCTCGTAAAATGACTTATGATTACACTTTCTTTCAATATTTTTGTTCATGAAACATCCCGAGTTTCTTACATGGATTGTTACATTGTTTCTTATATCATTTAGTTTTGTTTTTTTGTTTTTTGCATTATTATTACAGTTAAAATAGGAAGAACAAGCTTTGGTTATACAAAGAGGGAGTGAGTTCCAGGATATGAAAACAACAACAGAAATTGCTGATAAGAACTTAAACGCAAAAACAATGTCTATATTTAGAGTAATGTATATGTATTTTCTGTATGTGTGTGTGTGTGTGTGTATCTGTGTAAACAGCTTGGGAGTCGCACACATTGTACGCTGAGCAGCACTGTGGACGTATGTATATTTGGGGAAGGTTAGCTGGGGCAATGGGGCATGGGGCATGTTGCATGTGATGAGCAGGCGGCGCGCCAATTATTATTTTGTATTTCATAAACTGTATTTTCATTTTCAGTATTTTCGCTTATCAATTTCGTTTTTATTGTAATTCGTGAGTTCCTGAGTTTTGTCAACGATAAACGCCTAAAAATGTGTTGAATCCTCTTTTCTCATTGTCTATATAAATGTATTCTCTAAATGTGTATAATCGCTACTTCTATATATGTATGTATATTACTCGTATATTGATATAATGCAGCACAAAAGTTGCCTGCAAGTTTGTAATTTATATTCCACTTTTTTGTAATATGTTTTCTATTTGTATTTCTCTTTTTTGTTTTGTTTTTGTTTTTGTTTTCGTTTTCGTTTTTTTACTTTTTTTGTTTTCTTTTTGGATTTTGCTTTTCTCTCACTGCTGCTCAGTCTTGGCAAAGTCTTTTAACTGTATGTATTTTGTTTTAGTTTTGTGAACAGTGGCTATAAAAAATATACGTATACGTATATGTATATGTTTTGTATGTATGCGTATGCTCTAATCATTTAGCACTAATGGCAGTGCGACGGTTTTGTGGCGCGCCGCATTCTGCTCCTCGTTTTTTTTCTTGTCTCTGGCCGTGAAATGAAGGCAAATCTCAGCAACAATTTCAACGAAAAAATTATATGTACAAAAGTATAAAAGCAAAAGAAAGAACTATAAGGAAAATTAACTAAATGCGATTACGAGTCATATCCAAAAGCGGCAATGGGTTCAGGGATGGGCTGAAAGGCGGGGCTGGGGGGTGGTAGGCGGCGATTGTTATTTGTTAAGACCTAAGTATGTACAAAGTATTTGTTAGTTGTGGGTTTCTTGCTTGCTTGCTTCGTTTTCTCTTAGGTTATATGTATTTAGATTTAGATTTTGTTTTTGTTTTTGCTGCTTGTCGCTTGAAGGTAACACGGGACCAGGTTACAGGTTACACAGGTGCGATGTACAGAGTCAGAGTTAAATAAAACGCATTCCATTCGGCTACGCACTAGAGCCACAATCAGTTCTTGACCTTATCCTCCACACGTATACTGGCAAGCGTCTTCTTGATCCGCAGCGCAGTCAGACGTGCCACGGGATTGGGATACCAGCACTCCTTCATGACCTTGGCCATGTTGTGCAGCACATCGGAAGCATGCCAGCGATTTGGTATATTCGGCCGACTCTTCTCAATGCATACCACCTGCAACACAAACCAAACTATAGTAACCAAACTCTTCGTTAAACTGCTTCAATGTCACCTTTTTCATCTCATCAATGCTGGGATCGGGCTGCACAGCATCCCAGTACGGCAATTGGTATTCCTCAAAGATCATGCCCATGTTGCAGCGACGCGCTATCTCCCAGAGTATCAAGCCAAAGGCATAAACATCAGCCCGTTTATACGAATCAAAATGCTGGGCATTCATGCTCTCGTCGAGCACCTCAGGTGCCATATAACGCTTGGTGCCCACACGATGTGTGGATGGAATGTCCACCGAATCATCTTTCTCCACATGTCGCACGGCCAGCCCCAAATCGCCAATGGCACAGCTCAAATTCGTCTTGACCAGTATGTTCTTTGATTTTAGATCGCGATGGGCAATCGCTGGCTTTCCACGAGTGCCAACAATATCCATGTGCAGATGCGCCAATCCAGTGGCTATGCTCAGTGCCATGTTCAGCATGGTGTTGGTGTCCACAGTGTGTGTGGTTAGATAATCAAATAGTGAGCCGTTCTCGTGGTAATCTGTGACCAGCCAAAGCTGAGTCCAAGTGCCGTTGTCTAAAAGAAAAGAAAAGAAAAGAAAATGAATTTATAAAAATCATTAAAAAGAATTCACAACTCACCTTTGTTGTCTGCTGCAATGAAACCCAAGATATTCTCATGTCGCAACATAACAGTTTGATATATTTCGGCCTCGCGGAACCAGGAGCACTCTTCGCGACTGGAAAAGATCTTGACGGCAACATTCTCGCCACGCCAGCGACCGCGCCACACCTCACCGAATCGTCCCTTGCCAATGACATGACACAGTTGCACTTGTCGTGCAATCGAACGTTGCACCAAGAGCGGCAGACCAGCTACAAAGAGTAGAGAGTTAAACTACTGCTAATGAATGCAAAGATATTACTCACCTGAACCAGATCCGGATGTGGTCATCTCAATGATATCGTGCAGTGTCGTGTTGCCATTCAGTATGGGATCATAGACAGAATCCTCCTTGGCAAAGGGTCGTCCATTGGCCAATTGCTTGCGACGCTGGCAATAATACCAAGTCGCTGTGCCAGACAGACAGATGATTAACGTGGCGCTCACAATGATGGCCACCAATTCCCAGCTGCTTAGCGTCTTATTAGGTAGAAAATCTGATGGAAACACAAGCTTGATTAGTTCAGAGAGTTAAGCGGGTGGAGAAAACAGATTGAAAGCAGCTAAGGTTGAGCGTGAGAATTAATGGAAAATTAAATGCCAGAAAGTTAGTGAATAAATACCATATACATACATTATACACAAAATATATTAAAGGTGAAGACAACATGCTGCAAGCCAAACGTTTAAATCATTAATAACATATAAACATAAAACCAAATAAACTGCGGGTGCATGCTAACGAAACAGTTAATTGCCAAGTGCCGAGTGCATGTGTTGTTGTGTGAGTGTTTGAGTGTGTGTTGTGTGTGTGTGTGAGTGTTATTTCGTGCATAGTTGTAATTAACTAGGTGCATTTTTCACTAACCTGCTTATGACTTTTGATACGTTATTTACAAACCTTTGCATACTTTGCGGCGCAAACTTAAAATCTACAGAGCAATAAACTGCAAAACTTATGTACATAAACACACACACCCTCACGCACACAGACACTCGCGCACATTCATACAATATGGACGCAAAACAGAACTACTAATAATATAAATATGAGTGTACAAAATAATAAGTATAACAAAAAGAATGCTGCAAACAGCAAAAACACAAAAATGCGGCCATAAAAATGAATGGAAAATGAAGCCGCCGACTGCAGTTGCTGCGACTGCGACGTCGACAGCGACGCAGCAGCAGATGAATGAATATACATACATACATACATATATGAATGCACGACTTGCATAAACAGACGCAGTGATAGAGGAGTGAAAGAGAGAGCGAGCGAGGGAGTGAGCGAACGAGGTAAACAAAATGCGCCGTCTGGTTGGTGTTTCTTCTTCCTCTTCTGCTGCAGTTGTTGTTGTCCCCTTGAGACAGTTGTTGTTGTTGTGGTTGCTGTTGCCTACTTCCTTTTTTTATGCAGTTGTTTGGCTTTTATGTGCGTCGTGTCGTCTTTTTAACAAGTCAATATGAATGATGCGAAAGGTCAGCAGACAACTCGAAACACGGCGAAGCGACAAGTGTGGGGTGGGGAGGGGAGTGGTGGGTGTTGATGGTGTTGCGACGAGGCCACAAAAACAGCGCAGACAAGGTGAGACACACGCACACACCGAACAAAAACAAGTGTGTGAGTGCAACGCAAGTATGTGTGTGTGTGTGTGTGTGAACCGAGAACGAGAAATCCCAACAAACAAAATACGTGTGTGTGTTTTTTTATTATTATTATTTGAAGACAGCACAACGACGCATGAGAGAATGTGGGGCAGGTCCAAGGGCAACGTGGGGGGTGGGGCAGACGGGGGCAGGACAACAGCGTGCAGCATGACAGGTGTGCGTGTGTGTCTGAGTGTGTGTGTGCCACAAATTTCGGTCTAAAAAAAACGCAAATAATGCGGTGCAATGACATGGGCGTGGCTCGCAAGGGGGGAAGAGTGACGACGTGTGAATGTGGTTAAATTTGTTGTCGCTGATGCGATGATCTATGTGTCTATGAATGTCTATGGCTGGACGGATGAATGAATGGATGCGTGAGTGAGTGAATGAATGGATGGCTGCATGAATGGTTTTGGTTGAAGATGGGAAGATGAGAAAATGGTTGAATGCTTGGATGGTTGGATGGGTTTAAGCAACTCTCACCTGGTATAGCACCATTGTAACTTTCACGCGTATTGCAAAAATCTTCTTGACAACATTTTGTGGAGGATCTGGGTGTGTTGTCATGACACCAGGCGGGATCTTCGGGTGGTAAGTGGTTTGCAAGAGGCAGGCATCTACATACATACACACATACATTTACAATTGTTGTTCCTTTTTTTTTTTTTTTTGGTTTTTGGTTTTAACTAGTAAGGTTTAATATAGTCTTGAATTTTAGTTACAAACTACTTAGTTAGGCGGGATAAAAGGGTCGAGGGGTAAATAATACTATTTGGCGGTTGCTTTTGTTGTTGCTGTTGGGGTTTTGCTGTATTTGTTGTTGCTGTTGTTGTTGTAGTTGTGCAATTGTTGATAAGCAGCTGTTGTCATTGTTGTTGTTTTTGTTGTTATTGTTATTATTATTGTAAAGTTGTTAAAGTTGCAGTTTTTGCTGTTTTGCTACGACTTACGAACTAAATCAGCTGTAAAATAGTTTGCGGGCGTGCAGCAAAGGCGTGGACTAAGAGGGGGAAGGGCGGGTTGCTCACAAAATGGAGGATCAAGGTTGGAAGAACAAGAGTCAAAGCAGTTCAGAATATATTCCCAAAATCATTATGTACAATAAAAAATACAAGAGGAATCAAAGCACCAGTCGATAGTTTACCCAATTATACAATTGTAGATCGATAAAAAGGAACCTCAGTGTTAACACAATTACTATCGATACTTCATACTATCGAAACCAAAAAAGAATTTACAAATGGAACGAAATCCTTTATTTGCACAAGTCGAAAATCGGAGAAATATACAAAATATAAACAATTGTTATCGATAGTATCGATAGTACCGACGATAGTTTTGCAGTTCCAGGCATGTACAAAAAATGCAAAAAAGTACACGAAACCATACCATGAATAAATGCCTACTAGAGGTTCCACAAAATATAATACTGTACTTACTACAATAAGATCAGCGAAGAGTTTAAGAAAAATAATTGGCATGCAAACAAATTGATTGAGTATCGAATAAGATACCGTCATACTTATATATTATGTGTAGGTGTTGTTGTTTGTAGCTGTTGTTGTTGTTGTGCATTTAGATAAAATAGTTACTTAGATAGTGCAAGAGGCAGAGAGCGAAGAGCAGAGAAAGACAGGCGGCAAACAGGCGGATATCGTGCAGAAAGATCAAAAGAAACCAAAAATAAAGAGACCTACAAATCGGAGGACGACTAAGGTGCAAATAGAAAACTAAATAAATGAAATACTCAAGATATATATTTTCAGAAGAAAACAAAATAAAGAAACATTTAGGATCAATTATAGTTCGAGTACTAAATTGTTGTGCAAACCGAATTAAAATGATTATTTATTATTATTACTATTAATATTATTATTAATACTGTTGTGCGGTAAGTGTGGAAATTGTTGGCATACAATAAAATTGTGTTGTAGTTGTTGTTTTTTTGTTTGTTTGTTGTTGTTGTGCATAATTAGCTGAGAGTACAAATGAAGAGTGCAAAACCAAAAAGCTTTTTAATAGAGACAGAGAAAGAAAAAAAGTATTTATTTTTGTTTATCTTTTTTTGCTATTGTTTTCTAGTTTTTTTTTTTTTTTTGTTATTTGTGTTTGATTGATTCATGTTTGTTGCTGTACCTGGTTCAAATATGGTTTTCATAAGCTCTTCCTTATTGCAGAAATCCTTACTACAACATCTAATTCTATACGAATCGATTTTACTGCGACTGGAGAGGCATTCCAGAGGTTCGCGATGCAGTTCGTAACGCTTTTCGAGGCAACTGTACAGCATAATAGACCAATACAAGTAAGTTTGAGTGTGTGTGTGTGCGTATGTTTGTGTACGTGTGTTATTTGAAAGAGAGCAACGACGAGCGAGCGAGCGAGCGAAACGAACGATCACACAGAGAGTGACAGAGAATGTGCAGAGCAGGGAACAAGAGATCGCGTGTGGCATTTCATTATTGATCGTTTTGTCGGGTGTACACGAGCGTTTTAGGTGAAAGACAGAGAGAGAGAGGAGAGATAAATAGAGAAAGAAATCAAATTAGTAAAGTGTCACTGTTGTTGCTGTTGTTGTAGCTGAGGCCAGTGTCTTTCGGCCAGCTGCTAATTGAAACTCAGTCTGGTTAGTAGCAATCAAAACAGAAACGAATCAAACGAATTTGTTGCCAGGAGCTTTGCTCGCTCTTAATGTAGTTGTTGTTGATGTTGCTGCAGTTGCTGCCGCTACTGTAGTTGTTGTTGTTGTTGCTGTTGTAGTTGTTACTTCTGCTGGGTTTTAGTAATGTGCGCTGCATTTAATTAAATTATTTATTTTCTTTTTGGATTTTGAGGTTAGCTTTCGAGTTTGAACTCAACGAACGAGCATGGTAGATATAAATGGTAGAAGAACAAGTTCAAAGAACGAACAAACTGGAACAAAGCAACTTGAACGACGTGCGTTTGTTTCACTTGAATGGATGGTTGTTAGCTAGGAGGAGCAGTTCAGGAATATTGAGGATAGGTTTTTTCTTTGGTTTTTTTTTTTGTTGAACAAAAGACGTGCACAGCATAGCGCACCTTCGTAGACAACCGAGTTGGTTTTATCCATGGACGGCGCGTAGTACTTGATAACGGGACGCAGATCTTTATTGCAAAAGTCACGATCATTACAACACCCGTGTCCGCCACGAGGTGCGGCCGGACGTGCTGTCGGTCCGCCATGGCGACCATCGTTGCACCAGATGAAACGGCCCGGCGGAAAGCTCTGCGACATGTTGAGACAGCTACGACAATGAATTCGAATCCGAATTCGAGTTCGAATTCGCACACACGCAGATTGATCAGCAAATTGATTGTCATGTCGTTGTATTTGTATTTTTTTCCTAATAAACCATATGAACAAACTTACCGGAAACTGAAGATTATCTTGTTGTCGTTGTCCTTCTCCACTGAGGTGAAGCAATAACCATCCGTTTCGCATATGTGGTTCGTTTCCTTGCAGATATCACAATGGCATTTGATAATTTCTGTTAAACAAAATAATAATATGATTACTTAAAAAATATAATCATTTAGAATCTATAGATTAAATAAATCTAGCTCGATCCGTCTTATAGATAAGCAATCCTAAAAATTGTAACTCATCAATACGTAAAAAAAGAAGCAATATCATTGATATTGATCACTGAAATTTAGAGTCCAATCTAATAAGTATCTTCACTCACAGAACATAAGGAATATTTAAAAGAATATATGTTTCAATACTTCGAATAAGTTCTTTCAAGATTATACAAAAGAACAAAAGTTACATTATGATTAAAAATAAATATATATATTACAACAAATAAAGTAAATGAAAAAATTAAGTACGATTAACAGTCTTAATCTTGAAGGAACAATATAACATGCTGAATATTTATCATGCTTCAATAATATACTAAATACCATAGTTCCTCTAAGATCAATCAACACTAAGCGTTTTCACACTATATCTGCTGCGCCTTCTTTAAGGTGTCACACAGTTCTAATTAAAATTATAATACTCCAAGCAAGTGTATAAACATATTATTTCCGTGAAAGCGATCAGCGCGCTTATCATATCTTTTTCTATATCAATTTCCTCTGAACTTTTATATCAGCATATTGAAATTTACACAAAATTGTAGTTTTATGCAGGCGGCTTATTCCGAAAACGGTTTTTCGCACGAAACCGTCGATTGAACCACTAAGGGAAATCAAAATAAGCTATTACTGATCTCAATTAGTGGCGACAGTTATCGGTTATCACTTGCGATCTTGAAAGCTGCTGACACGAGTCGCTTGGGGCCAATTAGCAAGTCGCTTCTCAGCCCAATTTAAAGTTTTATCATTAATCATAATTCGGTCTTTATTATTGATTATTTTGTTGCTTCTTGAGCGATCGCTGACATTCAACGTCAAGCGACAAGCGCCAAGAGGCGACGACACGCTGTACGAGGGGGAGGGGTTAACTGCGTGGGGGGAAGGGGTCGGTCTCAAGTTGCTCGCACAAAAGCAAAAGCAAAAACAAAAGGCATTTAGCATAATAATAACAACAACGAAACAGAGACAGACGAAGACAAGTGTAAAGCGGAAAGCATAAAGAACCCAGACGAAGTTGACGCGGCCGTTGACGTCGCTGCCGCTGCCGCAGTCGCTGCTGCCGTTGGCGTTGGCGCTGGCTTTGCGCGCCAGTTTTGTTGTTTTTGCAGTCTTTGGTTGCAGTTGCATTGCAGTCAAGTTGAGTTGTTGTTGCTGTCGCTGTAGGCACAAGTGCAATGCAAAACGCGGGGGTGGCTCAAGTGCGAGTGTCTGCTGCTGTTGTTCTTGTTGTTGTTGCTGTTTCAGTCAGTCAGTCAGTCAGACAGCGCGTGGGAATGAGAGAGAGGGAGAGAGAGAACTGCAGTCTGCAGCACATTGACATCGGCAATGAGCTGACGTCACGAGACATGGCTTGAGGGTAAAGGGAGGGGGAAGTTGTGGAGTTGAGGTAAAAGCCAGACAGCTTGAGTTGGGTTGGGGTTTTTTTAAACTCCATGAATAACGCTTGAGCTGCTCTTTGAGGTGTTAAAGTCACGCGAGCCGCGTTTCAGTTTATTCGTTTGTCCGTCTGTCTGTCTGTTTGATTGTCTTGGGTCTGGATTGTCTGCTCTCTGATTTGGCGGCTTTTACTTTGGACTTACTTTCGTGCTTCTTGTTGTGCAGTGGCGCGTAAGTGGGTATCGATGATTGTTGCAGCGAAGTGGCAGCAACAGCAGCCGTTTCATTTGCGGCTGCCATTTGAATTGACACTGCGCTGTTGTCGCTGCCGTTGCTGCTGCTGTTGTTGTTGTTGTTGCCATGGCCGCTGTTATCAGCGGACGACAGCGACGATTTAGTTAGATAAGCACCAGCTGTTTCATTTGCTGCTGTTGTTGTTACTGTTGCTGTTGTTCTTGTCGCTTTTCTTGTTGTTGTAGCTGCTGTCGCTGTTGCCGCCACCGCCTCGGGCAAAGCTTTGTTGCCAATTTTTGTTGCTTCATTTGTGGTATTTATGACAAGTTCAATTGGAGAGGCTGCACACAAAATATAGAAAGAAGAAAAAAACAAATACAAATTTAGGTTAGTTTCACACCTCAAACTGTGACGTGGGCACGAAGGGAGGGCGAGAGGAGTGTGCTTGTTGTCACCACATATCCTCGGTGATCAGCGTTGGATAGTATCTGTTTACTTACCGCCGATTACATGGAGCAGAGCCATCAGGCAGAGCAGCTTAAGCCACAGCCACATTTTGATTGTTCTTCTTCTTTTTGATAATCGCTGACCGTTCGCCATGTTATTGTTTTCGTTATTGTGATTTTTCTTTTGTTTTCCGCGTACACACACGCACGCACACATACACACACACACGCACACGTGCACGCACACAAGCGCGTAAGCTCAAAGTCTGTGTGGGCAGCAAAATTTATTTGTGCTCCTTCTTCTGGCTGTTGTTGTTCTTGACGACACAAACAAAACTATGCAAAGGAGACAACAACAACGACAACGGCGACAAGGACGACGATGACGACGACGTCGACTGCAGACGGCAACTAATTTGCTTTATATTGCGCATTTATTGTGTTGTGTAGGACTCGAAACTCGCGCTCTGCTTGCGCCGCAACGAGCTTACATTTTGTTTGTACATTCGATTAGCGATTTAATTAGCATAAGCAGCACTTTTTATTTTTTCATTTATTTTGGCCATTCGGCATTATATGGTGCACCTGGCACGCATGTTTTACAATTACAAAACTGCACACAAAAAAATTCGTTTCACTTCTTTTGCAATCCAATTAGAAAAACTTGATCCCCTCCCACTTTACGGATAATTTTTCAGCCGTATTTTCATCACGTGAGTTTGGCACTTGTCTGGCTTGTTTTACCACCAAATATTATTTACAATTGTGGCCAGCACCTTGAATTGTATTGTGCACTGTTGTGTTTGCGTTAATTTCTATTATTTATTTGCTATATATGCAATTTTGTTTAACGAAATCAGCGGAAAACCCGTCTGTGTGCGAATAGTTTAGCGAACGATGTGACCGTCTTCGGCAAGCATAGCAATAACGCATTTTTATTGCAAAATACCAATGCGATAACGTCTAAGGCGTTGCCCCCTCTCCAAATTAGAATGACAACCAGTGTTTCCACAAGCAAAAATAGAACAATATATTATATCCATGTAATTCTAATGTTTTCATAACATTTGTAGTTTTGAAAGGGATCTAAATTAAATTTAGATTAGTCGTAACCGGCAATGGAAATGACAAGCTATTCAAATGACGCGGCTTTAATCACGCATTTGGAAATATACCAAAAGTCAAATGAAGAGTAACCAGAGGACATGGACAACGGGTTTTCCTTATCTCGACGTTAAAACCTAATTTAGTTTATGATAAATTCCGGTTCAGCTGCTAAAGCTTTATAGAAGCTAAATTTATCCGTTTATATTAGTTCTACGAAATAGACAGTTTTAAAACAATTGTATGTGAACCACCAAATATTTTAATATTATTTGAACAGAAATTTATTTCCGCTAGCTCTCTTTAAGGTACTAGTGCTTTGAAAATGCCAAGCAATCAACAACAACATTTTGTCAATTTTATTTTGAGTTTGTTTCCGCTCGCAATCATACTCGGTATGAAATAAATATGTGTGTATCTATTGCCACAGAAGACTCAGAAGGGATAGTGGAGGCATTCCAGGCTCAGCTCCCTTGGAGAATCCTATTTAAATAAAAAACAATCGTTAATACAAAATCAATAGATTACACTTGTGGTGCTTATCCCCAACACGTGCAAGAAGTACTTACCTAAATAAAGGACCATGGGCACAAATCCCCAGTGAAATGTGGTCTGCACGATATCCACAACCACTCCCAGACGTTCCTTGACTCCCTCAGAAAGAACCATTTTAATTTATTATTGCAAAAAATGCGAACAATGAATGCACACTCTCGTATTATGAAATTGTATCAGCAGCAAATCACCGACTAGAAAAGATAGTGTTGGTAACCGTGTTATTTTTCGATAATCGAATGAAATTAATATCGTTTGCGTAGAAGTTTGAAAAAAATTAATAAGGGTTTTAACATTGAATTTGAAGTAAATTTCTTACGTAAGATAATTAAAACAGAGTGTACTGTATCCAAACTTCAATAATAGCAGCACGTTTTGTCTATACTGGTATTGCAGTTGTCATGCCTTTATTTCTGATAAAATGTAAACAAATAGATGGTGGTGCCGGACTGGGCAAAACGAAACGGTGACAGGTTGTGGTAGAGATGGGTTCATGTGTTTTTGTTTTTCACAAACAAATGTAGCATAAATTTCTTAAATTTTGCAAATGATGGATGTTCTAATAAAAAAAAACTGACTGAATGCTGTATTCCAATCCAAAATATCCTATTATTGGACTCTATTTTTTTAGAACAATTTGCAATAAAAACTATTCAACTATTTATTCAGTTTCGAGTGTAACCATCTAGTAATACAAAAATAGTATATTTTATCAGCGTGTATTAGGAAATTAATTCACGGTCACTCTGCCAACCATCTGCTCTTTCCTGCTGTAGCCCTGTCAGCCCTGGCATGCTGCTAGAGAGAATTTTTGCTTTTTTTTCAAATTAAATTAATGCATTAAACAATCTCAACGCAGAACGCTCGGAACTGCATTATTGAATAGACGTCGGCAGAGGGCATCGCATTCAAATTACTCACTCACACTATGTAAGTTTTGATAAGCAGGTGCTGACGACTTTCACACTGACATTCTGAACGAATGAAAAAAAAGGAAAAATCAATTTCCTCTTATGTAAGCTGGGCTGCGCTCGAAACTGAAATTTTGTTTGCTTTTCAGATAATAATTGATTGATCGGACAATGAAAACAACTAATATCGGATTATATGCATTTCGTTTAACTTTCGGTCAGGTGAGCATTCGCTAAATAGCAAAAAGAAAAACACAACCGGATTTTAAGTATTGGCAAATGCAAAAAATATGCAAATTGAAGGGAAATTGTGCGTAGCGTAATTTTCCCAAACACGTTTCGAGAAATTCCCTCGCAACACGCACACTCGCGCCCACATTACCTATAGAATGGACAAACTGCAGCCAGGTGATTCTTGCGAGGATTGCCAAAGTCAGGGATTAAACCATAAATTGCGATGGTTTTACATCAACCTTGAGGAGCAAATACTGAAATGCGAGGCACGCAGTTGTTTGTGGCCGCACAACGATGAAGTGTCTTCCGACGAGGAAGATTCACCTGCTGAAGTGGTTGTCCGGCCGGAATCGGTTGATGATGTGACGGATTCGCTGGATCCGTATGATGATGATGATTTTATTAAAGAACTTCTAAAACAACTGGCACCGGAAGTGGAGCCGGAGCCCCAGCATGCAACAGATAACATTCCCAGTAACTCGAATCCAGAAACAGATGGCTTAATCCAGATTAATGAAATTCTTGAGCTGGCGCCGATTGAAAATATGTGCATCGACGCAGATAGCAACAGTCCAAAGATCACTACTGTATCCAGCACTGATAAACCCTTATCAGCTACAACAACAGCTGCCAATTCAATGCCCGATTTAACGTCGAATCTCTCAATCAAGACTGATCCATTTATATTAACTACCACAAGTAACAGCAACACCATAGATTCCATAGAGTTCTCCATCTCCTTTGATCCCACGGCACTCGCTGGGAATACCGAGCAAGTGAAGCGGGCTCTTGACATTCCAAAGGCATCTGTCTTCCAGGCTGCACCCAAAAAAGCATCCACACTATGCCAACAGAAACAGCAAACAAAAGCAGAGCCCGCGTCTTATTTAGGACCCAGTCCATCGGATTTTCTGGATGCATTGAAGCGACAGCCGGAGTCACGCCTAATACGTCCCCAAAAGCAACAGCGTAGCAATAGACGTAACATTGGCAACGCTCCAGTTGCCAGCCGGCCAAATACGCATCAGGTGATGCAGTTGCTCCAAAGCATTGAAGCGCAGAAGCGACAGAAGGAAATAAAAACGGAACCCAAGCAGGAAAGGGAAACGGAAGCAAAGCAAACGCAATCGCAATGAACGATTTTGGATCTTTTTTGTTTTGTTATGCCAAATAAATTTGCGTATCAAAATGAGTGTCAAAAATTGCCAAACACGTCGCATTTATTTATAAACATTGGATTTTTTGTTGACGGTCGGGCGCTATTCTACAAAATTGTTGATGCGGGCCACGCGTCCAGTGCATGATGAGCAATGACCAGCGAGCTGAGAGAGATAGTCCAGATGAATCTGCTGAAAGTAATAAGGAAAACGGGTCAAGCCAAGTGCGTCACAAGATGAACAAGATCTCGCAGCTCAAGTTGCAACGCGGTGAGAGTTACAAATGAGAGGCTACCGTTTGCTTACTACAGCTGATAAAGTAATTACGGACAATGTCACACGGTGCACAGTGGTGCGGGAGTTAAGCGAAAGGCGCAAATACAAACAAAACTTGTTTGCCCCCCTTCAAAATAATTGAAGCAAGGCAACGCGGCGCCGGCGGTGCTAAAAATAATTCACCGTTTTATTTGGCGAGCCTTGCCAAACCACAAATTTAAATACGCATATTTTTTGCATTTGTATTTTACTTACGTATATAAGATTTATTATACTCATATCAGGTATTTTATGGGAAAACTGCTGAATCGCATTATTATATTTCGACTTAGTAATTATTTTTATTTCATTTGACCTAAAAATGCTTATGAAGATTGTTTTTGTTGAAGTCATAAAATTATTTCGTATATTGAGATCTCTTGACTAAGCTTGTGTTCATTGCAATCGTTATATCACTTTTTTTTTGTATCGAGTCGCAATTAAATTGATTTCCTTGAAATACTTATTTAGATTGTTAGTGTGCTTATCAAGATTGTTTTCAATCGCAAATATTCGTAATATCAAACACCTAATTTTAACTTGATTAACTTAAAGCTTATCAAGATCTATTTGTTACGCTTGTAATATTAATTATCTTCAAGGTCGAGTACATTTTTGGAAAGTACTTGGTGTCTTTCATGAAATTATAATATGTTTTATTTTGAATTGTTTTTATAAATATTTTGAATATCCGTTCTCAATCTAATAGTTAATTTGGTATCTTCAAGTTAGATTAGAATATTTCAATTTTATCGAGTCACCTTCTGAACTCTACACAAACGCTGCAATTTATTTCGCAGTAGTTTCAATAACCTTTTTCCAGTGTGCGCAGCTGACGTCACGTGCCACGCGCTCGCAGCTATTGCGTCTTTGCTTAGTTTCATTGAGGAATGCAAAAGCTGTTCCAATTGCAATAAAATCAACTACAACTACAACAAAGTACAGTCGAGGCCTATACTAAATTTGCTGTTGCTGGGGGGATTGCCATTAATAGTAATGAATCGTAGTAGAATATATTATATATTATTGCATTATCAATATTATCAACAGGTGTTACAAGTTCACTGGCATGTCGAATACGCTTTACAGCGATTTCAATTGTTCGGTTTGTTTATCAGTTCAATGAACGTGGGAACGTGTGTGGTGGGGTAATCAGTCTCGATCCCATTAGGGGAGAGGGGGCTGAAGGAGGCACTTGAACTTGCCGTTGCCAACGGGTAAATTCGCAAACTTCTGCTGCGTAGTAGAAAGAGGCTTTTAGACTTTTTTTTTGGCAATAGGCCATCTTGTTTGTTTGACATTTATAAAAATAGGAATGTACGCTGTGATAAGGCGTTCGCATTAACCTGGTGCTGATGTCTTAATCTCTTTCATATTATTTCAAGTATTATCTGTCTCAAGACGATAAGCGAGTGAATTTACAATAACATTTTTGGGAATAGAAAGTTAACGGATAATTTTACATTTATGTTTTACTAGGCGTTAATCTTTTTTTAAAATTATAATCCAAAGTATTAAGATAATCAATTTGATTCCATAATTATATATTGAGTTCCTTATTTGCAAGGTTATATTTGTAATATTTGACATAATAATTCTATTATATTACATACTATTATATAATTTTATAAATATTAAAAAACTGGTACAAGTTTTCTTGTTGTTCTCTTTAGTTTTAAGATATTATCAGTTAGGCTTATTGTTAAGATGTTTTCTTGGTTGAGAAGTCTATTTAATCTAGGTTTAACTATATTTTAGGATAAAAATTTTTTAATTTTTTTTATTTACAATCTTAATCAAATTTATTTAAAATATGTATTTATACAAATATAATAATACTATTACATTATTATTACTTTCTACTTTTTAGTATGTTAATTAGTATAGTCTTATGATCTGGAACAATCTTTCTTTTCGTTCTCTTTAGTTCCGAGTTTATTGTTAAGATGTTTCCTTTTGGTTTAGAAATCTATTTAATCTAGCCCTAACTATGTTTTACAATATCTTAATCTGATTTTAATTGGCTTATCTCGTTATCATTCTAATTGCAGGCACCGCCGCTGTCCGCGCAGGCCTCGACACACAGCAGCCATGCGTTCACCACCAGCTCGTCGGCGCCCAACCGTGTGGTGACCCGATCTGCAACGATGTTGGCTCTGTTTGGGATTGCGCTCTCCTCGTTCAGCCTGAAGCAGCTGTTGTCCAAGAAGCACAACAAACACAATGCGCTGCGCAAGCTTTAAACGTCGTTAGATGAGGCTCATCTTCTGTTGGATAGTATTGTTGTTGGCCATGTCGTCCTCTGTTCGCTCGCCATACATTCTCAGTTCTCATTTCACATCGTAGTGTATATTTCTTTATGTTTAAGTCATCATCAGCCAAAAACCGATAGCGCAGCGACATGGCAACAACAATGACGAGGAGCTCACATTATTATTATGATTATTATATATTTTGAGACGGATGGGATTGAATGTGTATATAATTACTTGTTCTTCATACATACAACAAACAAACACACACATACTCAAGAAACACAAACATATACGTGTACGCGTCGCCAACAGAAAAGGAATAAAAATTGTGATAGTTACTAATGAACATGATGATGATAAGGATGATGATGATCGACAGGATGGAGATGATGTTGCAATGAATTGTTGTTGATGAGCGCATCCTATGGAATCCCAATGTATATTCTATATATGTATGTTTTCAACGTCTCTGTCAACAAGTCCTATTATATACATATAAGATCTTTTAGTTAAATTCTAAATTTTAAACAAAACAAGCAACCCCCTAAAAGAAACGACTAAGTGAAGAATTATAATACAACATATAACAATAGCAACAGGATAAATAATTGCCTAATAATGGTCTGCAATTATGGGCGAAAGTATCCAAGTTTTGTATTAGTTTTAGTTCAATATTCAAATAAACCGCATTATTATCGAAATTTGATTTCTTTTTATTTTTACAAATCACTTTTGTCATATGAAACACAAGCGGACTATAGACTAGATTACTCTATTAAATAAACAGAATATGAGAAAATAATTGAAACTAGTTTAATTAATGTAATTGTGATCTAGTTGTGTTATATCAATAATTTCTATTAGTTCGCTACCTTCTTCAAATTCAAATGAATCTTGTGTGACTTTGGTCTCGCTGTTGTTCATTTGTGACAGTGCTCTCGTGGATGGCAATGGATAATTCTTCTGGAGCAGCATGCTATAGACAGTTGGACTTGCCGCATATAGAGTAAATGCATCTCTTAGATCCTGCTTTGGCCACATAATGCGTTTCCCGCTTTGTAATTTATGAATTTGTGGTCGGGAAAATACCTTTTCTAATTGGGTAAATAGGTTATTGTAACGAGCATTTGACGCCTCCAATTGCTGCATCAGTTTCTGCTTCTCCGCGGCGTCCTTTTTATTCGCCAGGCTCATTTTAAAGTTCTCACGACGCAGCAAGATGCTAAAATATATTTAATTATAATTTGAATTACGTATTAAGTGAGCTTTCGCACTTTTCCCTCTCCAAGGCTGTGAGATAGGCGTCAGCATCGACCACCACCTGGACAACCTCCTCAGTTGGCTGGTCATCCGTGATTTCTTCATCCTGTTCCAAAGATTCATTGGTTTGTTTTTCCTCATATTCCGTTAGTAGAGCATCCACAATTCGTTTTCTTTGTGCCAATGATTTTTCTTGCTTATCATCCCCTCCTTCTAGTTCTTCGTATTCGAAGTCAAAGTCTTCTTCATTGTTGCTTACACTTGGCACCGATTCCGGCTTCAGTTTCAATGGTCTGGGTTTATTATAGACTCCTAGTTCATAAGGCAAATCCCTTTCAAAGTCGCTTTCCACAAAGTGTTGCACACATATTTTCTCTAGTTTGGTGTTTATTTTATCCGTTCGCCGACAAAATTCCACCCATCTCTGCCGCATTTTTGCATCCTTTGGAAACAAAAAGTAACGGCTTTTTGATTTGCGATTTGAGCAGCCTTCAACCGCGCAAAACATGTGTGAAACGGATTTCTGTAGGCGAAATAAACTTGTAGGGAGCACAATTGACGTCACTTTTATTTAACAGTGCTGGACAATATTAAAACAGCGCAAGTTCAGATCTGAGCTGCGAACTAGCAAATGAACTATTTTGTAATGAGCTGCCTTTGAGATTAATTTCAGTTGATCATTTATATACTTATTAATTATGCAAATTTTATAATAATTATGTAAATTGTTCTGTTTAAGATTTTTAAAGGTTTGTACGGTTTTAACTACAGGTACAGTTAAATGAACTACTAAACTATCGCACCAAAGTTAGCACTTGCGGCGATATATGCAGTGTTGCGAAACGCACACAAAAAACATATGAGAGAAAGAAAAAAAACACATACAAATAAATGGGTGACGTGCCTAGTGCCAACTCGTTGAATTGTTATTATTTGTGAATTGAAAATAGGCCGAGTGCCCTGGCAAGTGGCAACAAATGCGCTAGGCAACTCCAAGCCAGACACTAGACCAGCAGCAGCAGCGACAGAGCGGAGAATTGTGTTTGCGGAGACAAAAACAAATATGGGCATTAACGTCAGCAGAAATGCCGACTTGGCGTCAAATGAGTTTCTTTTGCGGTTTGTGGGACGCCAGCACATTGCCCACGATGATGAGGCCTTCTGGAACGGTCTTCTCAACTACAATATTGTGATGCCCGAGAACAGGTAACATCAAAAAACAGTAGCAACGGTGAAAACAACTCAATTGTTAATCTTTGCAGTCAGGATCAGCTGAGTTTGGACTCGAGGCTGGAGACACTATGCCAATCGTTTATTGGCAACAATCTGAAGACAGGCAACTTTGGCTCGCTCATTACCGTCTTTCTGGAGAAAGCCACCGAGCTGTTGTCACTCTCGGATCAGGAGAGCAACATGCATGTGTGGCAGACGTTCAATGCGCTCTTTATCATACGTACATTGATCAAATATATCAACGAGACGGCATCGGAGTTTCAGCTGCTACAGCACTTTGAGGCCATGCCCAGCGCTGAGCTGCTAAAGGCCGCCGAGGAGCAACAACAGCAACAGGATACGGCAACCATTGCCATAGAGGCTATCGAAAATCCACCATTGGCCGCTCTCATTGTGGACGGCGCCAAGTTTGAGACATTCATTGATGCGCTTGTGAATCTGATTGTTGTCATACCCGTCAAGGAGTTCACCTACCATCTGCATCTGGAGTCGGTGAATACTCTAATCACGCTGCTGGCCGTGCATCTGTTTGCCCAGCAACAGCAGCCGAGCAGCCCGGATAAATCGATCGTCTTTCGCACCATCTACAAGTGTCAGCATGCCAATGTGCTGATGTCGGCGCTGTTGCATTTCGTGGCACGCATGGTTGAGGTGCCGCACACCATGTTCGGCTCCAGTTCGGCGGGCTCCTTTGTCTTTGGCATTGCCGAATCGTTGCTCTCCATTTTCACGTTTCGCAAGCAACAGGATGTCCTCAAGACGACCAATGCCACGGGTGGCGAGTTGTCGCAACAGTTTCGCACTCACTATCCTCTGGCTAATCAGAGTCTACTGTTGATCTTGGTACTGACGAATCATTGCACCGCCCAGGACAATGCGTATCGTAACAGTTTGTTTGGGTGTGCCGACTCCAAGGACTCGCCCAAACAGAGCAGCGGTGCTGTTTCCTTTCAAATTGACTTCTCCGCAGTGTATGAAACGCTGTGCCGCATTGTGACCATCGATCAGGCCACGTTGCTGCTGTACTTGCTGTTGCATCGAAATGAACGCTTCTATCGGTTTGTCATGCAGCAGCCGGATCTGGAGCAGCTGGTGATACCCATACTGCAGACGCTGTACAATGCACCCGATAGCAATTCACATCACATTTACATGTCGCTCATTGTGCTGCTCATTCTCAGCGAGGACGAGGGCTTCAACAAGAACGTGCACACGATTGTAAGTTGCTCTCGAATATGGTTCAGAATATGCCTTTACTAACGTCTTCCATTTCCAGCTGCTGAAGAACATTAGTTGGTACACGGAGCGCACCATATCGGAGATATCGCTGGGCGGCATTTTAATACTGATTGTCATACGCACGATTCAGTACAATATGCTAAAGATGCGGGACAAGTATTTGCACACCAATTGCCTGGCCGCATTGGCCAACATGTCCGGACACTTCCGATCACTGCATCCGTATGTGGCACAGCGTCTGGTATCGCTGTTTGAGACGCTGGCGCGTAAACACACACGACTGGATGCCCAGTTGAAGGAGCCAGCGGATAGTGCCGTCTTTGTGAATGTATCGACAACGCCCGAGGACATGATGCAGGATTTGAGTGTGCTGGAGGAAGTGCTGCGCATGGTGTTGGAAATCTTAAACTCCTGCCTTACAAATCAGTTGGTCTATTGTCCCAATCTTGTCTATACGCTGCTGTACAAGCGCAGCGTCTTCGAGGGCTTCCGCAGCCATCATGCGTTTCAAGATGTCATACAAAATATCGATATGGTGAGTGTTAGCGTGATATCTGCTTTATGACTCATGACTCACATTAATTGCTTTTATCTGCAGGTGGTTGGCTTCTTCTCGTCGCGTTTGCAACGTGTACAAGAGCAACGTGGCGAATTGGGAGTAAATGAGGTGCTCGAGGTGATATCGAAAGGCGCCAGCCAATGGTCCAGCGATCGACTGCGGGTGAGTAACTAATTAAATTGAATTATTGCTTATATTAAAAGAGTTCTTTTCATAGAAATTTCCGGATCTGAAGTTTAAGTACGTCGAGGAGGATGCGCCCGAGGAGTTCTTCATTCCATATGTGTGGACGCTGGTCTGCAAATACGGTTGCGTGCACTTCAGCTCCGAGAGCATTAAGAGTGTCACCACAGACATTGCCTGCTAATATAAGACCACTCTTCACTCCACGCTCTACGTTCTTCTACGTTCGCCCACTTCCCTACAATTACTTATCCACATACGCTGTTCCGCTTTTATTTGCTTTTTTAGTCTATGTCTTAACAAATTATGTGTAATCCCAGCTAAAAACGAGAGGGAGCCTGGCTCGCTCCGCTCTGATTACCGTCAAGCCAAATGGTCGAAACATAAGCGATACCTAATAGAGAAAAACAAAGTAACGTTGACGTTAAAGTATCCTCTCGATGAACTAATGATAATACATAGAACTAGGCTGCAGAGCATAAACGAAATCAACAAATATAAACATAATAATAATTAATAATAAAATACATATTTTGCTACCGCTAAAAACAGTTCAGATAGTTGAGGATGAAAAAAAGTTAAGCTCCGATAACGATTGTACTAATCAAATAAAGACAACAGCAAAACGATATAAATATTATTGATAAATTAAATTACAAATTTAAAGAGAAAACAAAAATTGAATATATACATATATATTTACATTGTGTATGTTAGTTATAATGAATATATATTATTGTATTTAGCAATTGGAAAAGATCGATAAATTAAATATTAACACGAGTTGATGAAGTTTCACAGTATGTTTCCATTCTCTATTTTATATCGTGTCTTTAGATAAGCCCTCCTTATCTACTTTCCACCTTACTTAAAAGTTATTCCCATGCGTTGGGGGCTTTTTGTTGCCTTCTCTTTATCTAGAGCTAGATATGAGGACAGCTGCTTCGATGCATTGATGGGCAGCCACTTGAGCAGACAGGAAATTACCTCCAATAATGCCTATGCCTATTTACGCCTCATTATGCATATTTACATTATCAGCTGTAAAAATAACAACAACAGCAACAACATCAACGTCAACAATATCATTGACAATAACAATGCATTCGTCATGTCTGTAAGTGTTTTCCCCAATATCAACGACAATATAAATAACCTAGCAAGAAGAAGACGCTGGTTGGCGACCCTTGTGTAGACCGAACATTATATACTCTTTGCTATCTAAATTGAAATCAGCAAAACTGTCACGAATTCGAGGGTCGCACTTAGTTGTTGTGTTGTAAATTTATTGTAATTTATTTTGGAATAGTTTTTCGAAATGTGTTTTTTGTGGATCTTTCTGTATTTAATCATATAAATATATATATATATATTTTCATTTCAAAATACATACAACTTTTTAATATCCCAAATCCTTCCATTTTGAAATTTCTTAGACTCTTACTACCATTTCATTTTAACTAAAATACCATCTATGTTTTTAACACATATCTTTTTTTTAGTTAGTTACGTCTTTGCAACCTGTTATCGTAAAAGTGTGTTAGGGTATCGTAAGGGACTTTTACTGCCAACGTAAAAAGTTCGTTGACTTTTGTCGCTGATGTCGTCGTCGTCACATTTTAACATAGACACAAACCCGCAGGGGGGCGGGGCGCTTTGTGGTCGGCTGACTTTAGTTGTTGTTATGGTTGTTGTTTATATATATTTTTGTTGCATTTTTTTGTGCAGTTTTTGTGTTCGCTACGTGCTTTCAATAAATGAATTGCAACGGCAAAAGCAAAAACATAAAAAATTACAAACAAGAAAAAATCATAAAACATTAAACAAAATTTATTTGCTGTTCATTAGTTGTTTGTTGTTTGTGTTTTTGTTGCTGCTGCTGCTCAACGCGGAAAATTTGTTATTGTGCATTTTCATACAAGTTGAGAGTTGTTGTTGTTGTTGTTGATGGTGCGCTTAACGCATTTTAATTAATTTTTCTACACACAACAAATGTTTTCAAATTTCCTAGCGTGCCCCGAATTGTTGTTGTTTTTGTTGCCTACTAATGTTGTTGGCCGCTATGCAGGTTAAAACGGTTTATTGACTTCACTCGCCCGCATTTTGTTCAAGCCATTTGTTTTTGCCAATTTCAATTTGGCAATTGGCCACTAACAACGCTAAATAGACACGATTGTGTTGAATTCTTGACCAATTCCACGTGAAGAATTTGCCAGAATTTATAAGAATTCGCTTAGCGAAGTTCGCAACCAAAAATCCAATTGCGAAAATTCTCCGTTAAAAATAAATCGTTGCGCATGCGCCAAACGAAAATCGTGAGAGAAACAGAGACAACAACAACAACAATAACAACAATTATTGTGGAGACCGAAATCAATGTGAGTTAAGCTTGAGCTTGATTGGATTTGGAGTTGGACTCGGTTTCGGACCCGACTGGACTGAAAACGTGAGCAGACCAAATACTTGATGTATGTATGTATGTGTGTATGAGTGTGTGTGTGTGCGTGTGTGGAGTGCAATAAATGCGGGCCCCTCGCAACGCCCCTGGGCGCCCCCCTTTTGGTGCTAGTAAATTACAAATTATTGTGCAAAGTCCGCCTCATTGTGAATTAATAAAGCCAACAACAATATTATGACATAAATATTGGCAAAAACCAAAAACTACAAAAAAATAAATGGCAGAAAATGAAAACGAAATAAGAGCATAATGGCAAACATAAGCCCGCATTTTGAATGGGCCTACAACTGGACGTGATCTTTGTTACATAGTTATATATTCATGTCATCTAACGGTCATTGATCCAACACATATAGTATGTGTGTTCGCAAAGAAAAAGAAAAACAAACCCGCAGATTAGTTATTGGGTTCAAATTGAACCGCGTTTGGCCCGCAGCTTCAGCTCAGGTCGAGTGAATGAATGAGTTACATTTGTTTTGCCCATTTGCCCTGAGGTTTGCCCTCGCTTTCGGTTTCGCTTCAAAGACCACGAGATTCGCGCAGAAAGAGAGACAAATTATGTTTTATGTTTATTGCCAATCGATTTAACATAAATTCGCACCTTTCAATTGTTTATGTTTACTCTTGTCACGGTCCGGTTTGACGTCCATCTCCGTCCGTCCGTCTGTCTGTCCGTCTCTGTTTGTCTTGTTGCTGGTTGTATTTTTACCGCTGACGTCTTGTAGTGGTTTACCTAGACCCAACTAGACATCCATTGACAATCTATCCATCCAGTCATCGAGCCAGTCATCTTTGGCGTGTGACCTTTGCTGCTATTGATCTGGTTTGCTTACCGATCTCATTTTGTTTGCTATTCGCCAACAATTTTTTCTATTTCTGTTTGTTTGCCCGTTTGTTTTGGCCCCTAAGAAATGATTTTTGTTTTTTTTTTTTTTTTGCCATTCGACTTGGGCCATTTCCAAGTGAAATCTATGAAAGTTGCACTGCGACTCGATCGCTCTCCTCCATTGTCCATTGTGACTAGCCTCCAGCATTACTGGAAATCAATCAATTCGATTTGCATAATCGTTTCATTTATTAATCTACATATAGTAGGCTGTTGTTAATGATCTCAGACAGCAGCAGACAGCTGAGAAGCCATAACAATTGCTTCACACAATTACAAGCGAGTTTTTTGCTAAGCCTATTTCACTGTATACAAGTAATTAGATCGCTAGCTAAATGTTGTGCTAAGTGTTTATAGTCAGCAGTAGTAATTGCAAAATACTACAAGAAACTACTGGAGAATTCCAGCGGTTTCCATTGAGTTACTATTCGACTTTTAAATGCTCTGCGGTGGTAGAAATGAATTAAAATACAATTAAAATAGTTTTAATAGAATTTATCATTAAATCTAACTTAATCTACTTAATTTAAAAAGATTTAGACTCTCTGAGGAAACATGGAGGAATTTTGATTTGAAATGTTTGGAATAATAAGTACGAAAGCTACTATCGATTTTAAATAAGAGTAAAACAGTGCGGTATTATACTTAAAATATGCCGAATTAATGAAAAAAGGCTTTATTGGTATATTGATATAGTACTGCATTCAAAAAATACCATACTTAACATATCAGAGTGTCAGATATACGGAATGCTATATTTACTTAACATACCTGATTGTCAGATATATTGAAGGTTATATTTGGTATACTGATATAGTACTCCATTTAGAATATACAATAGAATACTTAACATACCAGATTGTCAGCCAAAAACCCAATTACAGATTTTTCTATACAAAAGTATTCCTTAAGTAATTTCTTTTTCAATTTGATCGCTTTATAAAATAAAAAAAATGAGAATATTATAGTATTGATACTTTATTATATTTAAAATTATTATCCAATTACCTACAATCAATTACCAAAAAGATAAATAAAAATATGTCTATTCATTTGTTTGGAATGTTTTGATTACTAAATATGCTTAGAGGAAGTTCGTTTTTATATATCAAGTTAAAATTGACATTTAACATTGCAATTCAACAACAAACTTAATATTTTGCAGAAAACAACAAAACTCTAAACTATCCTCCATCGGTTTAAAGTAAATAATAAAATAGGTTTTTTAGTTTTATAAAAAATGTTTTATGTATTTTATTTCATCATGAATAATTATCACAATAACTTAAGAGCTACGCAAGTGTTGAACACCTTATGTAAAGCAATAGAAAATGATGCATGAAATTACTTACAAAATAAGAAACTGCATAAATATTAAGAGAAATATTGCAAGACAGTTGCTTAATGAATAATGTGTGTTGTTGTTGTGTGTGTTTGTGTGAATGTGAATGTGTTTTATAAGTAAATGCTGCCTTCGATTCGGGTGAAAGAAAAGCATGCGCCTTTGGCAACGCCGGCTAATCGGAAACGGAAACACCGACCAGCAGAACTCCCATCAAATTTCCCTTCGAAATTTCCCTCTACATGCCTTCGCAAGTGGCCATGCACGTCTTGTAGCTGGGGAAATTGTTTTCGTTGCCATCGCAGCCACCAAATTTGAATTCCACACACTTTTTCTGCTCCGGATCGTATCGCCATCTGGGGATCAAGGCACGACAAACACCTTTACGGGCTGGCATCATGCAGAATTGCTCGGGATGCGTGTTGCGTCCAGTGTTCGCCACATCGTCCAGGGAGATGGCATCGAAGAAGTCGCTGACATCATCGTACAGATCCATGGGACGCGCCTGACACGCCACCAATAGCATCATCAACACCATCACCACGACTCCAAAGACTTTCAGCTGGGCACACATTCCGGTTCGATTCAAATACGGATTTTTGGCACGAGAATACGCGAATTTATTTAGTTGAGTTTATTTATGTGATCTATGATCTGCGGCGGCTTTCTTTCTTTTGCTGCGTTTACTTTGTTTTTTTCTTGTATTTTGTTTTGGTTTCTACCGTGAGCTCTTCATCAACGACTGGCGACTGACTGATTGCATTACAAGAGTCGCATTTGGTTTTATACCAGGAACGTGACGTGACTGTTGTCTCGCGCCGTCGCAACGTTCGATCGGATGGTCGAATGCTTTACTCTCGGCCCCTCGATTCACAACAATTCGCATAACTCATGTTAACTCTTGGCTCTTAACACGCTCTTTACTCTTTATCTCTTTTTACACTGAGCATAAAGTGGCCAGATCGACAAAAACATGAAGGTTTTACAATTTTAATTTTGTAAAGTATTAAATTGGAATGTCATATATTTAATGATTCTGGTAACTAAATCTACACTCAAAATATAAATAGAAGAAGTTATTATATAGTATTCCCTTTGTAAGAACTGATTGAAGTAAGAAATTGTAAATTAGGAATTATAGTATATAAAATGAAATGCATAAATTTAGGAAACCTTATAAAAAGCCTTTTTATGTTGTATGATATTATATTGAAATACAAAAAAAAATAATAATTTAGTTTCTTTAAATCAAATGTATTGCAAGAATATGCTTGAAAAAAATGTAAAAATGTATATAGATATATATAAATTTAGATGTATGAATATAGTAAGTCATAAAAACCAATAAAAATCAATTTAACTTTGACAACTAAATCAACGCTCACATTAAACCTTAAAATATGAAATACTTTAAAATGAAAAATTTATTTAATGTAATATAGGATGGATGAGTTTTTGTGATACTTATTTACAAATCCAGCAATCTTTAAAAAAACTGAATAATTAAAATTATGTAAAAATATTAAGATCAAATTAGATGAATAATTTACTAAATGTCCCTTAAAACTAGCATTCACATCAATTAATCCTTAACCTCACTAAGTTTAATCAAATTAAACTTAAAATATAAATTGCGTTAAATTGGAAGGGTTGTTTAGTGTAATATACTAAGCAATGAAGGTGTTGCAACATTTGCAACAATCCTTTATTGAAATTAAAAATTAAGATTATGTAGTACAACAAAATTAACATCAAATTAGGCGTAGGAATCAAATCAATTAAACTTTTGTATTAAAGGATTTAATTATGCTTTAAATTAGATAATTACAACTGAAGAATATTCAATTGCCCAATAACTAATAAATAACACATGTGTCTAAATCGAATGTGTAAAATGAATTTATTTAGAAACATTTAAAGCCTGTCCGAAGTTAACGCTGTGTTGCAGCCATTGATGGCTAGAAATGTAAGCGAACCACTTGCTGCGTTCAAAGTATTACTTGGATAATAAAATAAACAATTTTATTGCTGTTGACTCATTTGAGAATTGTCTGTCCGCCCGTCTGTCCGCCCGTCTGTCTGTCTGTTGTGTGTAAGCTCGTATTGGCCAGTTCAGCTTCAACTTGAGAGCATGAGGAACGTGCCCTGAACGAAGTCGCAGCTAAAGCTGAGCAAGCCAGCAAGGATGATGCTGATGATGACGATGGCAGCAGTGGAAAGCAACAGTCAGCGCCCAGTGGCATTAATTTGTGCAATTGCCTTGGCCGTGCCGTACAACGTAACGCACATACATAGATAAGCAGAGTAGAGGAGGAGGCGGCAGTAAGATACCAGTGAACAGGTAACAGGTAACAGGCAACATCTTGTTAGCTCGTACTCCGACTCCGATCCGCGTGTACTTCGTTGTACTCGTACTAGCTGAATGTTGCGTCTGCATTTGCTGCTGCTGCTTTTGTGGCCGTGATAAAAATTGCATGAGCATGCACTTGGCATTTTATGCTGCCTGCAACTTGCGCCCGTTGCTTCCGTTGGCAGACGTTCCCAAGTTGCAGTCAAATTTTCATTTTTCCGCTCACGTATTTCGATTAAATTCTCATTTTGGTCATAATTTTGCCGTTTTTACGTTTGCCTTGGCATTAACTTTTCTCACTCTCTTTATCTCTTTCTCTGTGTATCTCTCTTTCCCTTTCGCCCACACTCTATCACTCTCACTTCTCAGTGGTTTATGTTTGTTTCTCTTTCTCTGTGTGTGTGTGTGTTTTTAGCACTCTCCAGTTGGTCTGCGTTCTTTATGTGTGTAACGAAATCATCAAGTTTGTCCGAAATACATTTGGAAAATTAAAAGTTTTTAACTTGAAATCTCCCCATCTCTGGGCTAATACACGCATCGTGGTTGCCAATAGTTCGATTGTTTCGCCTTATTGTTGGTTGGCAACATACATAAATCAATTTGGTTTGCGCGACATTCTCCGCAGCTCCGGTTAGAGTTGGCAACTTTTTATTATTGCTGCATAAATCCGTTAACAAAGCCCAAGCACCTGCGGTCGCTCTCTCCCGCTCTCTCTCCCGTTCTCTCTATCGCTTTGCCTTGTCTTGGCTGTCTTTGGCTAATTTTCCCGGCACGCACACATTGGCACGTCACATTGGCAAATTCCCCATGAGCATTGAACAGTTGGCAGTCACAGGAGCAGCGCGCTCTGCTAAAGCTTAGCAATAAACTTTTGTTATGTGCGCGTAATAAATTGAAAAATAGTGCGCACAACTGCAGAGTTACACGCCCACACACACATGCATCCACCTCACATTCAACTGTTGCGCATATCCGTTCACATCTTCACCGTTAAATTGCTGTCCATGGAGAATGCAAATGCATGTAACATGTCTGACATCGAACCGATTTCCTTTTGCCGTCTAAAAGTATGCAACAGCTTTTGCGCAACTACAGGTTTGTAGTCGGGAGCAAAGCCAGCAATTTTATGTTGCATACTATTAGGCTGACGGTAATATTATTACTAGGCTGCATACGGTAGACAGCATAATTCCGTTAAGATATTAATTAAATAAAATCAATTGCCTAAACTATAATCAAAGCATCGACATCAAATATGAATTCCAAAAATGGCACTCCATACCTAATCTATGTGCAAAGCCAATAAAATCACACACACACACGCACACGCACATAGAGCGTTCGATGCAATAAAGCATATTGCAATAATTTTACTGCCGCAATGTAATTAAATTACTTAGCCGAGGCCCCCAGGAGCACACTGAATGCACTGAACAAATCCTTTTAAAACGGCCGTAAACGCGCCAGTGTCATGCCAGTGAATCCGAGGTGGATCCAATGGGATGCGTTATGCTCTGGGCATATTTTGCAGTAAAAGCCACCGCAATAACCGCTGTCAATATGCGGATTAACGCATCAATTACATGACCAGCCAGAGGGGGCACTCGCAACTGTATGAAGGGAGCACTTGGTGGCTCCAGGCTGGATATCGTGTTTATTAAATTTGTTCGTGTAAAAAAAGATGCGACTGTTGCATGCAGCAAAAATGTCATTTACGCTGTAATTTAATTAATTGCAAATTTTGCAATCAGACATCCAGCCGCACAATTGAGTTCCACCAGCAACAGCAGCAACAGCAACAGCTTGCCATCAAAAATAAAACAATTTGAATTCCATTTCGGGCAGCTGACGATGGCTCAAAGCCATTTACATTTATGATGCACCCTAAAAACTAAAAGTACAGCAAGAAAAATATAAAAAAGGAGTGTCGAAAAAAATAGAACGAGCAAAAGGAATTCCCCATTTAGCCAGGTCACTTGCAACTAAATTAATTCGATAATTGACTTCCACACTCTTGACTGCTTCTCCGGTCAGTTTTCGGTTCTCGCAGAGTTTTTTTTTTTTTGTTGCTGTGTCCTTTTGCCGGGTTGTCGCCCCGACATGGTTCGAAAGCTTCCATTTCGGCTCGTTTATTTTTTTATGTGCGGCGCACACAAAACATAAAAACGTCTGTTGCGTGTTGCATATGGAAAATTGCCAAAAGTGTAAGGGCGAAAGGGCGACGCAAAGAAGTCGCAAAAGGAAATGTAGCAAGTCGTAATGGCCTGACAGGGCCCAAAACACAAGCATCAAAAAAAAAAAAAAAAAAAAAAGAACTGAACGAAGGAGAAGGAAGGAAATTTGTACTTCAAGTTTGGCTGGCAGTTTTAATAGTTGTGCAAGTGCATGTGATTGCTTTATGAGCTTGGGATGAACTTGCCGGGCACGTGCCACGTGCCACTTGGTATTTAGTTAATTATACGAAATTAGCCAGTGCTGGCTGCACAAATTGATTGTCGGCATTCTTTTCATTCATTTTGAACAGTTTTACACAGTTTTTTTTAGAATTTACTTTAGTTTGAAATATCTTAACTTCAATTTAAGTATTTGCGAATGAAGAACACTCTGTTGTTAAATATTTGAGCAGAAACTGAGCTGTCAATTTGTTGATACATCGATAGCATTCTGTTTGTTTTCCTTAACAATTTTGAGCGTTTTAAGAAGTGAATGACAAGATCTATATTCAGTTTGCAGTTGACAATTTCAAATGAAATTGTTTTGTAAGGTTTCGTTCACCTTTTGGCAAATGCAGTTGAAAATTTGTCAGCTCTCAGCTGTCCAGCTCACACAGTTCTCATGTATATTTAATTTGATCAATTGGCGCAGCGTGTCACATAAATTCGCCCATTTTAGAAATGCACAAAAAGACACTAAATTTGCCGGTTGTTTGCCTTGGCAGGCAGACAAAACTGAAAACGAAATGGGCGACACTTGTGGACTTGTGAACGCCCATGGGCGAACGTCAGCCAACAGCTACGCCTTGACCTGTCCACGTAGCTCACATACGTCTCAACACCTTTGGCAAATGAAAAGAAATGGCCAAGACAGACGGCGATTCTATTGTGGAATGTGTATGCAACACATTCGATATTCTTACTTTTCTTTATTTTGTATATTTTTTTGTATTTGAGAATGCAACAATTTCCCTGTTGTGCACGTGCCTAGCATCCTCATTCTCATACTCATACTCATTTTCATTCCCAGTCAAAGTCTCATTCTCATTCTCGTGCTTGTTCTCATGCTGTTCCTTGTGGACCTGCTTGCCTGCCTGCAACTGACAACATACTTCAATGCAATTGCATTTAAATCAGTTGGCTATGCGTTGTGTCTGCCTGTCTTTCACTCGGTTTATTTGTGTTTGTGTGTTTCTCTGTGTGTGTGTGTGTGAGTCCTTCGTGTGTTGCTGCCATTGCCGTTGCGCTTCGTTCATAAATTATGCAAAATTTTTTGGAGTCAACATTATAGCCCACTGTGTGTGTGTGTGTGTTGTTGTTGTGCGGTTGGTGGCGTACGTTGTGCTCCATTTGTTCATTTCGAGACCAATAAAATGAAACATTTCAAAGTAGTAAATATGCAACCCATCGACATTTGCCCGTTGTCTGCGTCTGTGGCTCGTAAACTCGTTCGGCGTAGACGCTTTTCCCTCCTTTCCGCTCTCCCCCCCTCTCGTCACCCCTCGCAGTCAGCGCATCAGTAATTTTCTATTTTCTATTGCGCTTAATGAATTGCTTGTGTGCGGTTAGCAGCCCCAAGCATTTTGAATATGCATAAGCAAAACACTATGGAAATGCATTTAACTAAGTTTTTTCCTTTTCTCATTTCTTTTTTTTTTCTTTTGCTCTTCTCTACGCTTATTTTTTTTTTTGGTTTTTCACACAGCCGCCAGCGAAAATGCAACAACAATGCACAAAAGTTTTTGTTGGCTGTAACATAATATTTTACTCAAAGCGCACAAGAATATACACAAAAACAAAAAAAAAAAAATGTTTGGACGCAGCCCAAAAAACAACAAAAAATGAGTACGAAAAAAAAGAATAAGATAGCTGCAAAGTAAGAATAGAAAAACAAACGAAATGGCTCGTGCCATGTCATGTTTTTTGATGCACGCCCGCGCTGCCACAGTCGCTCTAGTGTCCAGTATCCTGTGTGTACTGTATCCTTTTTTTTTTGTTTTTTGTATTTTTCATTTTGTCGTGTCGCTCAGCATTTTTCCTTCCTTCTCCTGTGCGCAGAACACTCGGACAAGGCAAAAGTATTGAGGCATAAGTAAAAATTGCTGTAGCATTTGCTCACAAAACTGCTGCCGAGTTGACGATGTGGAAACTGGCAAGCTGGCAACTGAAAACTTTGGCAGTCTCAACTTTAAGCCCACGCAAGGCTTTCCAAACAGGAGCAAATTAAAGTCACAGCCTATGCGAATAATTGATTCATTGCAAATAAATGATATGCTGTGAGCATAAATACTGAGAAAAATCTTCCATCTCAATTTTATATTATTCTTTGATATATGAGGTTGCTTAAGCAAAATCAGTTTATAGAATTATTAACATTTTTAAAAAATATAAAACCAGTTTCCTCTCTTAATTCTTTTATGTATAATTTAATAATGTTGCCAAAAAAAAACACGTTTTTAGAAATATTTAAAATTTGTATAGCAGTAAAAATTCAATGTGGAATGGGAAATTCTAATTTCGATGGCATTTGATATATATTTCTTTAACACATAATTTGTTAAAAAGATTGCTTCATCTCTTCCACGGTAGTGGATAATCGTATAATTTAAATTATATTTTATATCATTAAATTTTAGATATTAAACCCAACTTTAAAAGTAGTTTAAAATGCTAATCATTATAAGAAAACATAAAGTAAAAAATAGAAAATAATGTATAACAAATGAAAAAAGTCTTTAGGCAAAACTTTAGTTGTCTTTGAAATTAGAGTCACTTGGGAATGTTTACTGTTGCTCACACACAGTTGAGAAGTGTAATCGCATATTTAATTTTGATGACTTTGTTCAATGAATTGGCGCTTCAGTCAAGCCGCAAAACTTTTAATCAAATGTGCTCGCTAATTACATTAGTTTCGACTGTTGCTCCATGCGGAGGAGTTGTTGTTGTTGTAGCTGCTGTGTTTGCTGTCGTTTGTTGACTGCACATTTGATTATTTTCAATTATTTCGAGCGCGCGCATTGTGCTGACTTTGGCATTGACTATACACACACGTATTCCCAAGTGGCGATAACAGAAACTCTTACCCACACAGAAGCGAGGACGCGTGCTCACCCACACACATAGTCAGACAAACAGACAGGCAGACGGAAATAGGAAATGTTATTGTCGTTGCGCATACGCCCCCATAGCCCGTTCACTTTTCGCTGTTGGGTAAAAGTTTTGGCATAAAACAAAAATGTGATTTACATGGGGAAACGCAGCTAACAATGCGCCAGCTGGGTGTGTGTGTGTGTGCGTATGTGGTTTGTATGTTGTATTGGCAACAATGAACATTTCATGTTAAACAGTTGGCATCGCTTGTCGGAAGTCGCCGTGCAAAACTTGACACAATGCAGGGAAAAAAAAGTGAAGGGGAAACTCAGGCTCAAGCTCGAAACTCGAGCACAGGACTCGACTCGACTTGACTCGACTCTCTCCAACCCAACTCTACTTAGCCTGGCTCGACTCGACTCGACTCGGCTCTTATCAGTTGTTGTCAAAAAGTTGGCGGCAACAATGGAGCTGATGTCAGACACCTGTTGCCAAGTTAATGAAAACTCAATCGAGGCAGTTGGCGCAAACTTTTCAATTGAATTTCGTTATGCGACTTCGTATTATGCACAACTCAAATTGTTTTTATATTTATATTTTGTATTTACTTGTGTGTGTGCTTAAAATTCAACATGATCTTTCTACAACTCTGGTGGACTTTAATGGTTTTAGCAGGCTCGAATACGTTGACGCCAAAGGACGAGCCCGTGGGCAGCGACAAGTTGCGCAACTTTCACGATGCTGTCAATGAGGCGCGTGAGCAATTGCACGAACTGCATTCCAACTATGGCGATGTTCAGGGATCGGAGCTCTATCGGCATAGACGGAACACCATTGACGACTTGCTGGCGAGCTTTGCTCAGGCAGGTGATAAGCAGGAAGCCGAGGAACACGATGACAAGTCGCAGCAACATGCAGAGGACGATTGGTTTCGTGATTTCGAAGCGGGTGTTGTGCGAATGGCGCCAGCTGCTTCTGCGTCGGATTCAACTGTGAAGCACTCGCGCTCCGCCGGGCGAATTAACGCCAAGACCTATGTCAATGATTATGCCAAGATGCTGGAGCAAACCGAGATCGGTAAGGTGAAGAAAAAGTACAAAGATAATGGCATGGAAGGCATGCCTTTAGCTGCGCCCGTTGATACTCAACCAGCGGCAGAGGAACCATTGACTGGCGGCGCCTCACAGCTGGATATTAAGCTGAAGCATGTGCAACAGCTGCTGGCCAACCAGGAATTGGAGCAACAGCACCGCGAGCGAGATCGTCAGCGTGGCCACAAAGAGAGCAAGGGCAATGCCAAAGAGCGAGACGAAAGGATGCCTGAGTTCGGGGATAACGCAGTGCCCGATGGCATTTATGAGCAGACATTGGCTCGCCTGCAAATTGCGCACATGAATCCCAATAATCTTTCGCATGAGGCCAACTACAAGCTGTCCAAGATCGAGCAGGAGGCAGCCGAACGAGCGGGCAAGATGCGGTACCCAAGTGGACTGCAGAAGCGCAGCTCCAGCGCTGGCTTCAATCCCATGAACGAGATCAAGCTGAAGACCAGCAATCGCTTGATGCGCAAGGGCATGGGACCCTCGTTGCCCAGCAATGCGTTGTCGGACAACATGCGCGCCCATTATGTGGATGACATGCTGATGCGACGCGAGCGCAACATGAAGCGGCAGCGAGAGCGACAACAATTGCAGCAGCACCAGAAGCTGCAGGAAGAGGAGGCAGAGGAGGAGAAGGATCCCATGCTGGCACCATATGAAGAGCGCAACGCTGCAGTTGACAGCTCCTTGGATGTGTCTGGCATACATTTGCTGGATACGCCACAAAGCTATGACTATCGCTTGCCGCAGCTTGATCATTTTCGCACCCTGAACCAACGCACGATGCCGAATATGCGTGATTATGTGCAGGCCATTGACAGGTTGAATCCGAATGGTGAACGCTTCAAGCGGCAGCCAGATGAAGTAAAGCAGGAGGCGGAGCTAAAACTTACAGAGACAAAGCCGAAACTGGAGCAGAGCGAGGTGGCCAGCAGTAATATAAAATTGGCAGAGGGAGAGGAACTTCAACAGTCCAATTTAAAAGAATCAGCTGGCAAAGAACCAACCAAGCTGGAAGCAGAGAGTGTCAAAGACAAGTTAGAGAATGCTGCTAGTGAAGAGCTTAAGCATGCCGAAGCTGTTGCTGTGAAAGTGGAGAACGCAGGTGAGGAAGACAAACCCCAAATTGAAGCTCAAGTTAAGCCCCAAACTGAGGACAAGTCAGAGAAACAGCTTGTGGCGCCGCTTGCTGAGTCGAAGCAACAGCAGGCTGAAGAACCAGAGCAGCAGCAAGTGCAGGCTGAGCAACCTTTAGGCGAACCAAAGTTGGAGACCGAAAAAGAGCAGCAGCCTATGCTAAAGGCAGACAGCAAGCTGAAAGCCGAGGCGCCGCAGTCAGCTGCTCATCTGGAGCCAAGATGTGGCCCTGAGGCAGTTGTCAAGTTGCTGGCCAACAAGTTATCGTTGGCTAATAGCATTGATCGCGACAAGCGCAACATTAAACGATGGACCTGGCACAGATGCCATCGCCAGAAGGGTAGCCATGTGCCTTTGGAGGCGACACATCAAAAGCGACGCAGCAAACGTTCTGTGGAGCAGCAGGAGACGAGTAAACCAGCTGCTAAGCTGTTGGATGAGTTCGAGGATCACAATGGCAATCGTGTGCCTTTTGGCAGTCTGGGAAATGGTTTGCTAACAGATCCGGATGAAGATGACACTCTTCGCTATCCACGTCATCAGCAACTCAAGGTGGAGGCAGATGAAGCTGCTCATCTCGATGGCCTGATTGACTCCAATACTTTTGCCAATTCACGCTATCAGGTGCCCATGATTGGACAACGTAACAACAACTTGGTTTATCCACAGCCGCAACAGCAGCAACCATCTTACGGACAGCAGCCACAACAACAGCCACAGCAACCTTTGCTTTCGCAATGTCAGCCTCAGTTGCAGCTGTCTAAGCCACAGCAGCAACAACAGTTGCCAGCGCCTAATAATGCAAAGTCCAATTTCAATTTGACGCACTTTTTCAATGAGTTGGCGAAGCTGGAAAAGTTGCCAGTGGCAACGCTGCAGCAGTTGCAACAGCAACCACAACAACAGCAGCAACAGCAACAACAGCAACCACAACAACAGCAGCAACAGCAACAACAGCAACCACAACAACAGCAGCAACAGCAGCAGCAACCACAACAACAGCAGCCACAACAGCAACAACAGCAGCAGCAACAACAACCAATATTGCCAACTCAGCAGCAGCAACAACCACTCGGACAGCAGCAACAGTTGCCGCCGAGTCAGCAGCTGCCAACAGGTCAAACTGGACAACAGCCTCCAGTGCATCTGCAGCCAACGGTGCAGCTGCAACCAGCAATGCCGCAACAGCAGCAGCAATCACAGCTGTTGCCGCAGCAACAGCAACAGCCGCAGCAGCAGCCACAGCAGCCAATAAGTCCGGAGATAATCCAAGGCAAGCCGCTTTATGGCATGCATCGTTACCTAGGGCCATTTATGAACAAGGTGGGTAAAGGTGGCACCACAATTGATCCTTGTGCAACCACTACGACGACAGTTGCTCCCGAAGTGACAACCATGAATCCGGATTGTGTGCCAATCACAGCAACCGATTCAGCGAGCACAATTTATGCCGGCGACTCTGGCAATCCTTGCGGCAATGCCGATGCCATGAAGCTTCGAATATCCATGAATGGCAATGTGTGCAGTGATCCAAAGACGAAGCAGCTCTTTGGCAATGGATCGATCAGTGTGCAGCCGAGCAATCAGCGCATGAATGCCGAAGCATACTATCAACTGGTGGATGCTTTGGTGGATGAAACGGAAGCGGAAGCGGATATGGATAGTGATCATCACTATACCAGGCAGGTCAACTTACGTGTCAACAGGGATAATAGGGATAACCAGTTGGATATGGATACGGATAATGATAAGGAGAAGGATAAAGAAAATGTAACTGAAAAGTCTAAATTTGGTCATACGAAGAAATCTAAAGCCAAGGAACGCAAGAAAACTACACGAGCGAAGGATAAAATGCAGAACAAGAAAAAAAAGGAGAGCAAAACCGAGAAGAAGAGTCAGTCCAAGAAGAACAGCGAAGCCAATAGGTAAGCTATAAAATATATCATACATATATTCATTTAAAAAGAGGCCTTTTTTTAAACCTAATAGCAATATCGATCGTGGTGAGCCTTTAACCGATAACTATGACAAGCTGATCACTGGTCGCGCTTCTGAGCAGATTGTGCGTGCTGTCTTCGATATGGTCAGCAATGATCCCAGCATGGATCCATTGCTATCGGTGCTTTCCCGCAATCGTAAGATAGTTAACAAATATCCGAAGACTTTCTATCAAATACGGAACGATCGCACCGAGGTGCAATTGCAACAGACCGAGGAGATGGTCAGACGGACTATGGAGTCGATTAGTGACATCATCGATACACAAATGCGACAGCGATCGTGCATTCCATTGCGACCCGATCTCATTGAGTTCTACGATCTGATTGTCAAGACAATGAACGAACAGCAAAAGACACGTGAAAAGCGTGAAGCGAATTTGGGTTTGCTATCTGATCAGTACAATCAAGACGTGCACATTCTAGATGCAAACAATATCGAGCAAAAGTCGCGTATTGTCAAGAAACTGTTAAGACAGTATGAGGAGCTGCCGCTAGAAGAGCAGCGCAATGCGGCTTCTGTCAGAGATGAATTGCTCATGGATCTCATATATCTGCGTAAGATGGCCGATTCGCTGGAGCGCAATAAGCGCAACGAGCAACTGCAGAAAGTGATGAAAAAGTTCGACGGTAACGGGGTGGATAGTCAGCAAGTGAATAGCGAGTATACGCCCCGTTTTATCAAGCTGCTAAAGACAGCTGAGATCTTTAAGGAGGTGGGCGAGCAGCAGGCAAAGGAGTTTATTGGACTCTAAGAGAAAGGTTAATTTATTTGTTTTATTTTAGTTATTTTATTGGAAAAGTATTAAATTATTTTGCAATAAATAAAGTGTTGAATTGCAAATTCCCTTTAATGTTGTTAAACAACACTTTAAAGAGTAGCAGGAGGAAAGTTGCCCTTGCACTTATTAGATAAAGAATAGTCTTGGTAAAGTCTATTTTACGAAAGGTAATTACCGATATCAACAAAGTTGCTACGTAATTTCTCTAGTGCAAATATTATAAGGAGTCTCATGCTTTTTTATTATTTTGGCTAAGTAACAAAATATTCTTGAACGCACGAAAAAAGATGGCTCATTCCCAATCTGCCCCCAAGTTCATTTATGTTGTTAAGCGGTTCAGTTATGTACTTGGATTTCGTACTGTGATTAAACTGGAATCCATTGACCAGCTTATTTTGTGCAGCAAAAGCCAATTGTCAAAATTATGTACGCCATTGCTGAAGAATCCCAAAGTTGCTGTTTCTTGGACGCTATTTCTCACATCTGGTATGTGTTTGACTGACTTTTGGTCAGTTTCACACTATGGCCATGTCTGTGTAAGAAATGATTAATCGTGCTGCCAGCTAATTAAGGGAAACAGCCTGACAAACCTACTTGCTGTTGGCTAAGGTGTCGCCACTGCCTGCTGGACTGATGACAGGAAGAACAGTTTGCCATTGTGCTCTGCGTTGTCCAGTACATCAGCCCAGTAAGCTGGATTCGAGGTAAGCGATCCACCAAAGGCCTAACGGCGTGCTCGTTAAAGCACCATTGGCAACGTCGGTGGCGGATAATAAAGTAGGTGCTGGGCATACACTTGTTGTGGCAAATAGACAATATGTAGCCCAACGCTGACTATGATGAAACTAACGCACATTGGACTCATTGTGAATTAGTGCACTTACTCGAACAGTGCTTGACTCTGGCTGCTGAGAATTGATGCGGCAATAGTGTTGATTGGGTTTTTATAGCAATCGCAAGTACTAACTGTTGCTCTAACATAGCTTTCCTAAGGTTCGTGATGAACTAACATTGCCTGATTTTTGTCGACATCTCATTTCAGAATTATTTTTTAACTGTCTACTGTAGAGTTGGCATAGTTTTAGATCATTTCTACTCAACTTAGTATTTATTTATTATTTAGCTTAATTAATAGAATTAGTACAAATTTACGGAGTTGGCTTGAGGCGTTCTTTATTGTTTTATCTAAAAAACGAAAGACTATTCAATTTAATTATATTTTCAGTTGGTCATAAACATATGATATTTGATATGTGATTATTGCCAACTGACAACTGAAATTCAAATGATTTAAAACTTTTAATTTTTCAGATAATACAAACTATGTTATTAGAGGGTTAAGAACGAATAGTGTTTTAATCAATAAACAAATACTTTCAGAATGATGTTAAAGCACTTATTTTTGTGTACAAAATTAGTTTACTATTTCGTTAGATGATTGATTAAAAATATACTTGCATATATGTATGTATAAGTTGTTTACGATATCGTTAATGCTTCCTTATGTATAACTTACCTTTTGGAATACAATATAACAATAATTCTACCCTATAAACAAGTATTAATATATGACTATTTGAAAACATACGTGTGTACTATTTTATCAAAGAATTTATAAATACTCTTATGAGAAAAATTATCTTAGTTAGTGCAGAGATAAAATTCAAAATTTTTGTGTGTAATCTTTGTATAGACAAACACAATTATCAATTTTACTAAAGACAAATTGAAAATGGGGAAAAGAAATTCTCTGGGGGACTATTCGCTGGAGATGCAGTTGATCCAGAAGAAGATCGAGCATATTATAAACTCGATAGCCGAGGATAAATTGAAAAGAGTGCACCACCCTCGCGGGATGCGTGAATTGCGGAACAGATTATTTGTTAATCTGAAGAGGCTGCTGAAGGTGAAGTTAAAGAAAAACAAGTCCCTGAAGAAGAACGACATCGGATTGCTGAGAAAGTACAGTAATAAGTTGCATAAGTGGCAAAAATATCTGAATGAGCAGCAAAACGAATTGCAAGAAAAGGAGCAGAAAGAATTTAAATTAGATAATAAAATGCAAAAGTTGAACAAACAGTTGAAAGAACTTCCGCAAACGCATAATAAACGTAAGGAGATTCCTCCAGCACGAGTAAACATACCAAATTCTGGCATTGAAAGAAATTCTCTGGTTAAAAAACGTAATCGTAAAGTCAAGTTCGCAAAATATACCAATCAGAAGAGATACACTGTGCCGAGCACAGTTATTGACTATTCAAGACGTTCAAGTTCTTTTAGTGGACCACGAAAAACTTTAAGTGCCGAAAATGCAATTAAATTAAGAGATATATTGGAAAACATTGAAAAATCGACTACAGAGAAGCAAGTGGTGCGGGAAGTCATATCTGAACCGGATTTGTTACCAGTGAGATCACAACAGTTCCTGAGCAGTCACGATAAGAGATTAGATCCATATTTCAGGGATATCCGAAAGAGCATTTCTGCACAGTTGAATACTAACCAAAGGCTCGAATCTAGGAGCAGTACCAGAATGAGCACAAAATCGTTAAGTTCGTTGAGATTGAGGAGACTCAAAAAGAAACTGCAGCAGCATGTACATCATGTCGGTTCTGGTACCCAGACCCCTCAGCATACGGTGCCAGTTGTGATTGCGACACCAACACATAAGTTGCATATATCAGATGTCGATGCTTTGGTGATTCCCAAAATTATTTCCGCCGGGCTTTTTACACAGAAAACTCTCAAATCTCCACACTGGAAGTTGTTTCAACGCGTTGTTGCTGAAAATAAAAAAAGTTTCGGTGAGGAATTTATCGAGAACGTTGTAACGAATCACTAGTGTAGTATTCGTCTGGTGCTGGTGTTGGGTTTATTAGCGTGGCGTACGCGCTGGCTTCTCCGGGCTTTGCTCAGATAGCATGGGGTTCAAGGAAAGGGCCAACTAATAGGACGCACCACTTATAACAATAATACATTTAAAATTCGCGTACATATGGGAAAACAGAGAAGGAGTGCAATGGGAAGGTTACATGAAACAATAGTGAAAGAGAAGAGAAAGGGAAGGAGAGGAAGGTAGGTTAACAAAGAAGACGGAGCCACTCTCTAACGCAACACAGCTGTTATTGTGTGCAGACGCCCACCCTACCGTGATCCTGCATTCAAATGCCAAAAACTAAAAAAGTTGGCAGGATCCCTAAAAGACAGTGGTTCGGCTAACCTACTCCTGCTTCGTTAGGCATGGTTCCAAATAAAAAATAGGCAATTAAGCGGACATACTTAATTTATTAACAGATAACAAAAATACTTGGAATATTAACATCATTATGAAATGACAAGAAAAAAAATGACAAGAAAAATAAATAAATAAATAGATTAACGGACTAACATGGTAAGTGTGTATGAGGCGGGAATTTATAAATAAAGCAAAAAGAAAAAAAAATAAATAAAGAAAAACTAAAAATAATTAACCTATAAATATAAAATATGATCTAGCATAATTATAATATAAATAATTATTTTTGCATTTAAATGTTGAATAAATTAAGAGAAGGAAAAAAAAATTAGCTAAAATGAACTAGTTTTGGTTCATTTAGAAATGCAATGTTAGGTCATCACACCGAATATAGGCAATCACTAGATGCAAGTAAAAATGAGGATCAGCTGATGGCTGTCACTCAATGAAATGTTTTGCTATTGCCAGTCTCGCAAGGTCACTGACCGCTGGGACTGCAGACAGCTGTAGCAGCGCTATGGTCAGATGGACCACCAGCAAAAGGGAAGCTTTAGCTGTAGCTCATGTATTATTAGTTAGTTAGAGTGAAACAGACTTACATACATTAGAGACTCCCACGCAGAAAGATCTTTCCTTGTGTTGGTGCCTGTCTGTGGTGTATCTGTGGGGAATAATAATAATTGCGAGCTTTTGCGCCTGCATGAAAGCTGCTTGCTATGACCGGTAGCGTCGATCAAAACAAACATGCATACATACAAATGTATGCAAGTATGGTTTTACTTGCTTTTCAGGCAATATAAAAACATTAATTTCTATAACTAAATACAATTTTACAATAATAATTTGCCTATATGTGTTGCCTTACATGCATTCTTAAATGATTGTCACTTCTATTTTTATACAATAGTACAGCGGTACTTGTATTATGAGGGCCCAAGAAAAGTTGTTGGTTCAACTTTCTCGCCACATCATAGTACACTTACAACATTGACGGACTATCACTTATAGATGCATAATTGGGACAGAACAACGTAACCTAACAAGAATCAACAAACAAAAAAAACATAAGCTGCTATCCAGCTGTTCGCCTTTCTCCTGGGTGTCGCATATACTCGGCCTCGAAGCCACCACAAGTGCGGAACAACCAGTAAACGAAGAACGCACGGCTGGCAGACGCAGGTGCTTTCGGCAGTAGAATCACAGCCTGCAATTCTCCTGATGCTCAATGAGCGTCTGAAGCTAACAACCGCTCAACTGTTTGTGTTGTCCAGACAGCTGATCTGGCCAGCACAGCTGCGACGTGGAGCTTTGGGTGGTTGGCCGTTAATCAAGCAGTTGTGTCTGTTGAAGTTGCAGTTTAAATTAATTTAAAATTCTACCGCTGGGCTATTATATAAAATATGGCTGGGTTTATATAAAATATGACTGGGTCATTAGAGTCAGTTTAATACCAGGTTTTATATAAAATATGACTAAGTGCCGAATCTAAAAATAAATAGACAAAACTAAACTTAGAACAACGAAAAACTAAACATACGTTCAACAAATATTTACCCTAATCTGAAAAACGGCACTTGGTATGGGAGGACAAACTCCTGCAGTGGACAACCATCTATTGCATGTGTTGGGTTGACGGCAAAGGTGCACTTTTGCGAGAACAAATACCATTAATATATCAGTATAACAATTATACATTGCAGTATCATTGTATACTTACAAGTAAGATATCTGCATCAGGCTTCGCCAACCACTTCACTGAGATATATACTTTTTAGTCACATGCACTTGTACACATTTTTTCAGGTTCGGCACATAACCTGCCAACCATTTTTCTTCCAGCCAAAACCAACAACAAAAAACCTTTTTTTTCGGAAATTTGACAATTAATCCTACTCAAAAAGGTAATCGCTTGTCTATTTTGGTCTGGACTTCACACGATCAGCTGATCTAGCAATTAATGCTTGCATGTATCGTGGTCCACCAATAGATGGCGCTATTTCTGGAGCTTTCAGTATCATTTGTAAATAAAGCTCCGCTTCTAAGCACAAAACACGACAAGACATTGAGTACCATTTTCTCAGACTACAAATTATGTTATACAACGAAACAAATTAAATAATACAAATTAACTAGTACAATAAACATATAAATAAATAATATAATAAATAATAGGTAGAAATATGTATGTGTATAGAAAAAGAACGAAAAAAAATGTTGCATACTTTTAGGCTTAGCCAATTTCAGATACGACAAGCGGCCTATTACAACGTCGATGATACGACTAAAAGGAATCTCAGATCAGTACACAGTTTGCTTAAAGATGTCATTCAAGGACCGAGCATGCTTGACATTATTGCGGACAGAAATGGCATTATTAGAATTGTGCGCCGCCATTATATGTGGAAGAATTTGGCAGGTGTTTACAGTGATATGAGCAGTGTTGGTGTTGGAAAGAAGGAAATTTATAATGTCTTACGCTCTCAATACTTGGAAAATATCGATGAAATCTTTAATGAAGCCATGGAGAGTGGCATGGCACTTGTTAGCGAAAGGGAACCCACAATATCTGTGGACGATATACAATTTCATAACATGCATTTCACTGACTCTACTGAGAACTTAATGGATGTAATACGATTCAAGAGAACTTCTGCATCGAGAGAGGGTTCGATCGCCTCCGGAGGCTCAGACCGACAAAGCGTTCTTTCACTTGCGGTAAAGGACTTATCTGATGTGAATAATCGTTACTCGCTCACAAACTTGAAAAACATACAGAAGGCGCATGTCGCATATTTTGCTAGCCTAAAGAAAACGCCATTGGAAATTCAATTGCAGCAACAGAAGAATGCCATGAAAAAAGAATTACGAAAACAATCGCGATTACAATCGGGCACTAAAGAATGCAAAAAGAAGCAAAAAAAACTGCAGCAGAATGTCGACAGCAATCGATTGTACTATGAGCCAAGAAAAACTTGCAGAGAGCGCAGCATCTTAGATGATGAACTGCAAGATTGCAACTGCCTTGAGCCGCTTTGCACTCCAAAGTGCATGCGCTGTGGTGCCGAAATGTCATCGCTGGACACTATGGATGTAATCAGTAGCAGCAGCAAACTCTCCTTGTACTCCATTGCGGCATGTGGCAAGAACAAGGATTTGCTGCATCTGACCTCTGACATATGCGATCAGTGCGGCTTTGTGCATCATCAGCGTTCGCCTTGTCCCATGCTCATTGAAGCGTCACCCTCAAGAACGATGCAGCAGCTGCGATGGATAAAAGAGATCGCTCCATATGCTGAAGATCGTTGCCAAGTGCTGACGAATTGAAGTGGTGCAAGCGCAGTCAGTGTGTTGCTGATTGCCCTTGCAACACTTCAATTCGTTGCAGCTGCCTTGGTATTAGCATCAAATCAGATGGCAAAAGGCAATGGCATCCTGATGCTGATGCTGCTGGCAAATGAAACATTTTGTTTAAGTGCAAAATAAATTCAAGTAATGAGTTTGCAGCGTTTATGGTTGCAAATACTACAAGTGAATAACAGAATGAGAGGAGAGAGAAAAAGAGCGAGCGACTTTGTAGACGTTGCACATACGCAGCGTGGGCTGCTGCTGGGCGTTAAATGCTCGCCAAGTTTCATAAAATATGCAAAAAGCCAACACACACACACACACATGCAGAGAAAGAGTACATACACTCACGTAGTGGCAAATGGGGCTGGCTTTTAATACACTTGCTGTCGGCTGTGCGCCTCAGCGTATGCAACGAAATTTTTCGGCCAAGTTTTTAAGTCAAGCGGCTGTAATGGAATTTTATTGCAGCACTCGCATTCTGTTTGCGCAGGCGAAACATGTGCCAGACATTTTCATAAACGCTCCGCTTCGCTCCACTCCACTCGACTCGAACAACGAATGGAATGGAAAGAAAGGATACACTGTTCGCCAGCAGTTGCCTAAGTTGTCCATGCTCATTGATTTAATTTCCTTTAAGTTTTGTTCGCTTAAAGTCAAGCAGTGAGACCAGCAGCTGAGCCGTGTTGAGCTCAATTGAGCTGAGCTAAACATAGCTTGAAGCTGAGCGAGTCGACAAACTGTCGAAAGCAACGCAATAATGTTGAAAATTGATGCCTGTGATCAATCATTTAGTTGCCCATTGCTGCTCTATCTGCGGCAGCACTTTCATTTGGCCAGCAGCAGCAGCAACAACAGCAGCAGCAACAGCAACCGACACCAAAACCAACGACCGCGACATTCTCTCTTGCCACCAAACCGCCCTTCGACCTAGGGCCGGTTGCCGCATATTGCTGGCCACTGGCTGGGCGTAAGCTGAGACGTTTTCATTTGCATTTTGCGCCAGCAGCTGCGAAAAGCGAATAGTCAATTGAGAGGAGGCACGACTGAAAGATGCTCTGTGCAAAGTGAGCTTAAGATGATTTTGTTTTTGCAATACTTCTATGTCTTAAATTGTCCAACGATCTGTAATAAAGTATTCGATGTAAGTGTGGTTAAAATGTTCAATTCTAATTCTATTTATTTTAAGCTAAAGTTTATAAAAATCACCAACATTGGACTTTGAAATTTTAAATATGAAATTTCTATAATTTAATAATACTATTTTATTGTAATGCAATTACACAGTTTTTATTTATATGCATATATTTCTATTTACGTACTTTTTGTACACTTAATAAATAAAAAGATAAATTGACAAGTTTAAAGAAGTGTAATTACTGGTATAAAGTAAAGTTTCATTTAACTCAATGAACCGTTGAATTTTAATTAGACTGAGAACTCTTAAAGTCATTGCAATTTATCACAGGGTAACAAGCAAGTCAAGCATTTCATTGCTGTCGTCATCGTCATGCTGCTCAATTTGCGCTGACTGGCTGTAACATTATCTTGTTTGCTCATGACACGCGCCACAGCCTCAAACTCCGCCTCAGACGCAGTCTCAGGCTCAGTCTCAGTCTTAGCCTTAGCCTGGTTGATGGCAAGGAAAAAGGAATGGAAAGGAAATGAAGGCGATGGAAGGAAGAACATGGTCTTGGTCGACTCTGGACTCTGGGTGATGTCCTGGCATTGTCCAGCTTTGGCATTTCACTCATTTCACTCATTTCTCGCATTTCACAGTTCGGTTGCGGCTTTTGTCATTTCTCCCATCGTTTTTCGCGTATTTTTCATAAGTCATTTGTGATTTAAGTCTTTTGGCTTGTCAAAACAAACGAAATGAAGCGTTGAAATAACTGACAACTCGAAATGCTATCAACTCAAATGCTCAAATGCTTGTAATAGCAAACAATAAATGCATTGTCATGCCTTGCTTTTCTGCTTTTGCGAATGTCTACAAATCGGGTAATTGCATTTTATTAGCGCTTATCCCTGATCCATGATGTTGGCTCTCCATTGTCATCGCTCGACAGTCAAAATTTAATTAATTTCCATTCGTGCAGTGTTAGTTTCTGTCTTTCTTCATTCTCTGAGTAACACATGGAGACACTTAATAATGCCTCACCAAACGCTTTATTATAAAGCAGCAAAGCAAACAGTGCACAATGGTCTCTCTTTCGTTCTCATCTCTCTCTCTCTCTCTCTCTCTCTCTCTCTCTCTCGGTCTGTCTGTCTTATTTTATTGTGTCTCAGGTGTGGGCAGTACTCAGCCTAAGTACTCATAAAGATGCTACAAATTAGGCTGACTGGAAAATTCAGCTGAAGAAAAAACACAAACAGGATGATAAATGTGCCGGATTTGCTTGATGTGCTTTTGGCTAATTGAATAAAGTGCTTTGAAAATCGCTTTTCACAGTAATTCGACAAGTTAAATGGAGCAAAATAAACGAAAATTTACAAATGAAATACTTTTAAATGACTTAGTTGTAATTATTGTACAACTTTCAGTTCATTTCATTTCAAATCCTGCTGATAGTTGTTCTTCAATTTGTTGTGAGCTAATTGCAAGTACCTAAAAGGAGTTTAAATTGTTTGTTTTATATGAGCTTTATTACATTGATTAGTTTAATAATTAAGAATATTTTAAGAAGCTTGAAACCATATAAATGCTATACAATAAAGGACTTTCTATTCTATATTTGCAATTAAGCTTTTTAATGCAATTTATTAAGAATACTGAAAGTTCATTGAAGATAATTTTGACGCCAATTCGACAACTTAAAGTTTATTAAAAAACTTAAATATTTTTGTGCTTTGAAGGTTAATCTTTACATTTAATTAAATTTGTACTGTTCATTTCTTTTAGTACGAACCCTTAAAGGCACATTTATGGTTTACAATTGATTCTTTTTATCGAATTGGAATGTCTTACATTTTTGTAATTTAGGTATTTAATTTTGATGATTTATAAAGTTAAAAGTGTTTAGAAGCATTAAAGTATATCAAATTGATTTTAACATTTTGTTGTAAGCCGTTAAATCACATTAATTCCTTGAATGCTTTCCTATTGTTATTCTCATCAAATTGGAATATTTTTATATTCGTAATTTAGATTTGTTTCAAATGATTTATAATAATTAAAGTGAAGATAAGCATATTAAATTTTTATAAATATTAAGTGTAATGTTTACTATCGAGTATTTTCCTATTATTATTCTCATGTAATTGTAATGTATATTTGGTTTGTAATTTAGTTGAATAATAATTCAAATTCAATTCATTTCTGATTTGCTACTTTCTAAAAACCTCGTTCAACTTCTTGTTATTGTTCTCATAACTCAGAAAGCTCAGAGCTGACTAGGCAGAGGAAAGTTTTTCGAGTGTCAATGCCATTATACTAAAATCTAATTGTTGACAGAATGCGGAGCTTTAAGCAAGTGTCATTGGGTTTTGCGGAGCGTCAAAGAATAGTTACGATAACTGCAATTTGCACTTAACCCCTTGCCAGTCAATGTTTTAGACGATTTATCTAGGCGTTGGGTGTTCTCCTTTGGACAATTAAAGTGGCACACACATACACGAGGCGAAACCAATGTGATAGCACACAAACTGAGACGGAGCTGGTAACCACTCAAACCACTCGAAAAGTTGTCCGCAAAGTGCGAATGCATAATTAATTCCAATTATGAGTTTACCCAACAACATTGGCAACATTGGCACTTGCCTTTCGCTCTGAACTCGAGACGACACAAGATGCGAGCTGAGCGTGACACAAACACACATCGAGAAGGAGGAGGGAGGTAGTGGAGGGGAGACTAAAGACTTATCAGCGCATCGACAGCAGCAACCAACAGGCGGCAACCAACAACCAGCAGCAGCAAGAGCATCAGGTTCTGGCTGAACTTTGGTGATGTTGTCAACCCTATGCGACTGATGCTGCCACGGCTTGTTGCATAGTTTGAGTGAGAGGCAAGTGCTTGGCATGTTTAAACACATGCTTAAGTGTCATTTAGACAGTTATCCGCTTGGAAGCAGCAGCAGCAGCAACAACAACAACAGTAACGTGAATGGCAACGGTAAAAGGACATTTAGTCAGACAATTGATGGCCCTGTGCGATAAGTACAAGGCGAATTTCTTGGCGACTTCAGCGACTTCACATCTTGTTTCAATTACAACAAAAAAAAAATGCTAAAAAATGCAATATCAATAACAGTTAACAGGCGAGAGCGAAGGCGGGGCTGGAATGGGGCAAATGCTGTTGCGTCTAAGTGTTGCTGCCTTCAAAGCAGCCTTCACTCTAAACGGAAATGCATTTTGATGTTGTTCCCATTCCCATTCGCATTGCTCTCTTACCCACTGTTGTTGTTGTTGTTGGTATTTCGAGAGCCGCGTCGCGTCTGCCAACGGCTCAAGTGTTTTAATGGATTTTGAACATGCATAGAAACTGTTCAGTCTCCTCTCGCCTCCCCTTTGCCTCCACCATTCAGCTGGCTCAGCGTAATGAACTTTCTGCGAAAGAAAAAAAACATCGAAGAAATGTCAAGTTTGCTTGTGAGCAATGTCACATTGCTTGATGAGCATCGTGTATGACAACTACACATGCAGCACACGCAGCGGCATCGGCAACGGCACATCAATCATGCAACACAATCTAGAGAAACCTTAAGCCAAATCCAAAAGAGGCAGTTCAGTTCATAAAAGATAATAAGCCAGCTTACCCGCATGCCACTCAAACTTAAGGCAGTCCTTATATTCCTTGCCACCAGCTGATGCCCCGCTGGCAGCCAACAGTCTGCCACTCTGCCACCAACACCACCCGCAGCAACCGTTCAGTCTGCCACGCAGCAGCTCCCCAAACAAAAGCCTATAAATTTTTAGATTATTTGCATATTGTGTCGAGCAGCCAGAAAGAAGAAACACAGCGAGAAGGTAAGCAGCAGGGGCAATTTTGTTATTGTTGTTGTTGTTCTCCGTTTTTTTATGCCGCAAATTCAATTTGCTGCTTTTCTCCTTAAGCGTCGTTTTTGTTTTTTTTTGTTTTGTTGTGTTTTCTCGCGCACTGCTTAAACTAATGTAAATCAAGGCACATTAAACGCACAATGCACACAGAAATAAATATGGCAGGTTGTATCAGGAGCAACAACGCGACACCAAAGACGCAAATGTCTGCTTGCTAAATTTGTTTTAAGCATTAAACATTAAATTAATATTTGTCGCCGTTGCAGCTGCGCAACAAGCACAGAGATGGAAGCTGTTTGTGCTGTGGCATGTTGCTTACAAATGCTAAATCAGATTGCTTACTGTTTGGATTTGTGCAGAGATTGCAACTAGTTTCTGTCATTAGTTAGTCTAATGGCATTTTCTTTTGTCATGCTTGAAGTGTCAAAGATAAGGAAAAAGCAAGGAAGATGAAAGAAAATTGAAAAAATGTAGAGAAAAATTGTCTGCAGATTTCAATAGAGAAATGATTTAGCAAACTATATAAGAAGCGGTCTTCAAAAAGTAGTTAATTTTTTTTTTTAAATTATTCATTCCAAAAATTACATAATTTTTAATGAAGCATTGAATATGAAAATAACAGAAATGTAAGTTTGTTTAAAAACAGAAAAGTAGTAACAAATCTTAACAATTGTATTTCTTTTAATAATTCTTCACTTGAACCTTTTTGAATGATCCTCGAAAAGAAATTGAAGTAGGTGCCAAAAAAATAGTTACAAGTCATAGGCACAGCTTTTCCTAAGGCATTTCATAGCTTCTACATTTTAGGAATAGTGTTGAATATTGAAGAAGGACAACTTAAATAAAAATCATTAATCAAATTGTCATCAAATTGTGATACACTAATCTTAATCAATGTCCAACAGCATTAATAAGAACATTTCATTTAATGGGTTGCCTATAAAGCTTATTTTCCAAAGGCAATCAAGTGAAATCTGAAATCTGTATTTAAATATTAAAATGCTCTGCCCAACTCTCAATAGTGTTGCCAAAATAAAGCCACCGCAGTCTATGACACAAATTACCGTGCTATAAGCATATTATAGCCCAACATGATATGCTGCAACTGGGAAAAGGCGGACAAATTGAATTATCAGACAGACTAGTGCGGTAATCGGACATGATGTGAGAGCTGAAGCCGAAGCTGAAGCTGAAACTGAAGCTGGGATATGCGCTTAACATGGCAGAGAACAGTAACTGGACAGTGGGCAGTGCCTCATCATGTCAATCAACGCTCGCCCCAATAGTGCAAAACATTTTAATTTATGCGCCCGCTGGCGATGAATGCGACGAGTGCAGCATGAACAGCGTACACAGCGGAGTCAACGTGGCGGATGAGCGATAACTTGTGTCTGTGTAAATTGCCTTAAATCATTTTTAATGAAATTTCCATGGCAGAGGCGAAACACTTTATCGAGGTTCATAGGCGTAGCTAATCGACATGTGTGTGTGAGTTGTTGTTGTTGTTGTTGCTGTTGTTGCTGTTGTCGCTCTCGTTGTTGCTTTTGCTGTCAGTGTGTGACAGGTCGCGCGCTCTGCGTTGGTTGTAAACGCATAATTGGGTTGTTGGGCAAGTTGTCAATGGATTGAACAACGCCGAAGGCCACTTGATAAATGAGCCATTTGCTCAGTAATTTAAGCATCATTTCAATAAGCAACCGAAAGACTGGGGTCAGCTGGTGGTGGCAAGTGGCAAGTGATGGTGGTTGCTCCTGCTCCAGAGATTTGTGTAACCAAATACTCATTACATAAGTCGACGGAAAACTTGGCAAACAAGTGCTAGCAAAAATATGCTGATGCTCGGCGAGATGGCAACTAAGCAAATTTTCAAGAGCTATGAGGCAAAGGGAGACTCACCCTATGTGTGTGTGTGTGTGATGCGTGCGTGTATGTGTGTGTGTGTGCTAGTTAAGCCAAAGGCAAATATTGACAAGCAAAGTCAAATGCAGGACGAGGAAGCATTTAAAGTAATCGAGTGTTAAAAACGGCAAACGCAGGCAAACATTGGACCAGGCAAAAGGCAAACACACAGCAGCTTCCACTTCTACCGCTTCTCCCCTCTCATTTCCGTTCCTCATTCCCCATTCGCCTTTTGGCTTTGGCAAATATTTAGTTGCTCATAAATTACGAGTGTGCCTGTGTGTATGTGTGTGTGTGTGTGTGGGGAGAGTTTTGGCATTAGAATCACACTTTAATGCCTCATTAAAATATGCACAGCGGCAAATAAATTCAAGCTGACGTGCCCCAAAAAATTGAGACGCGACCTGCGGCAGCCAAAAAGTCATAAAAATCAAAAGTTTTCACATAAAATCAATTGCTGCCAAGAAGCAGGAGCAACAACTCGCAGTTGGAGATGGAGAAGGAGAAGGAGAGCAATCAGTAAAGAGCGAGGGCGAACACAATCCGTTAGCCAAGTCACAGTCAGTTGGCCAAAGGCAGTTCCGGGCTGTCAAACAGCTACGTCTCCGTCTCCGTCTCAAAACAAGCTTTGCCGTTTGGTTTATTAAATTACAAATAAATAATGAGACTGATGGCAGGGCAAACTGTTGACTGGCAGAGAGCAGAGCACTTCTGACTGCCAGTTTTTCAGCCTTCCTGCCTGCCTGCAGTTATTAAAAACTTTACAAAAACAATTAACACAGTCACAGCAATTGGTTTGGGAAGTGCGGAATTATTTGCCTTCCTCTCTACCATGCCACAAAATAGAAATACTTTACTTAAAGCATTGACAAATTGCTTAAGGATTTATTTAAAGGCTGAAAATCTGCACAACACCCACGCCAACAACAACAACAACGACAGCAACCAAAAAATAAGAAGAGAGTGATAAAAGAAGTGGCATCCACTGCAGCCTTTCGTTGTGGCCACAAAATGCAAAGCATTAACCAAAGTTACAGCCGCAACAATAACAAATGCAGTTGCAAACAGAAAGAGAAAGGCGCACACTGCGACAGAGAGAGAGAGAGCGAGAGGAAGAGGGAGAGGGAACTTGTTCTGGAATTGAAATTGCAGCCGCAAATAAATTTGTGCTGAGTAAAATATATGGCAAAAATATAAAACATCGCATCGCATCGCATGTGCAACTGCAGCAGGAACAATGCCAAAAGCAACAAGCAACCCCCTCACTGTCTCAAACCCCTCTCCCCACCCTTTGGGTGGCTTGGTTGCTCTTCCCTTTTTTCATTACAATACCAAACACCCGCACCCCTAATGGACTCTGCTTGAGTACGAGTCTAGCGAGGGATGCGAGGGGCTCGAGTTTCTGTTCCGCTGTTCCCATTGTTTGCAGGCGCGCTCTGATTAGAGACGAGCCCCATTCAAAAAGGTATACAGTTCGTCGCTGCTGTTGTTGTTGTTGTTTTACTCATAACTGCAAATGCATAAACTGGAATATATATTTCACATTTTTAAAGACACTGAGGAAACACTGCATAGAGTGGGATATATTTTTGGTGCAATAATTACAAGCTGCTCACAATGTGCAACACAATAATTTTCGCTAAAAACCCATTTCAATTACTAAACAATGGGTATAAAATAAATGTGTTTAAATTCACAAAATACATGCTGCAGTAAATTAAATACAATGTGGACATTTAATGTTTTCTACGTTAATTAAATTTCTTTTCCGGGTGAAAATGAAAAGCAACACTAACTTTTATTTATTTTAGATTCTGAATATTTGAATATATGAACACGAAGTAAATTTCAAATTAGCGTGTCATTGTTTGCAGTGTTTTTCTGATTATCATAGAGTGAAATTTCTTACTAATCGATGTACACTTATGTTAATCTATTTCTTTCAACAATTTAAAAATTTTATTTTAGATACAAATCGTATTTTATCAAACGTTTACGAAACGGTATACGAATTATTATTTTAAGTAAGAGTAAACAAATTACTAAAAGGTAAATTATTTTTGCTACACACAATTAAATACTCTTTATGATTCCTAAAATCATAGAAGCTATTTAGGAAATAACTTTATATGGCTAAAAATTGTTGCAGTAGTTGGCAATTGGTTGCTGTAGTTAAAAATCTGGTATATTTTGTAATTTATGCTTAATTTTGCATTGCTTAGGTAGACTATCTGGTATATTTTGTTCTCTATGGTATATTTTGATTTGCTTTGGTAGATAATTTGGATTTTTTTGTAATCTGTGGTCTATTTTGTGTAGGATAGTATATCTTAGTATATTAATTATGTATATTTTAAGAATAATACCGCAAGAATAGTAAATTAAGAATAATTCGCGCACACTCGAATGTAGCTTTCTCATTTGCTTGATGTACGAATTAATATAAATGATCAAAAAAGGTTTTTCAAATTGAGTAAAATAATTGAAGTATAGTAAAATAAATTTTTTACTTCAAACAACAATCGAGACAATGTAAAGAATTGCAACTCGACTTTAACATGAAAATTTGTCTACACACTTTTAAAATTATTGTAATTTCATAGCTTTTATTCCCAAGATTAACTCTACCATTCTCGTATCCATATAAGGGATTCTGGCCATTTGAATAGCAACTGGCCCAACTGCAACCTGATACATTTTGATGTGTTGAGTTGTGTCTGGCTTAAAGAGGAGCGTTGATTGCAAACATGATGCGCCTAACTTTGCCATTAACCAACTGCAGCTGTCAACTGTGGCTTTCAGTTGAGGGTTTTGGCTAGCCATCTGTCCTCGCCTATGTTCCCCCTCCCGCCTCCTTTTTGGTTGGCATTGTTGGCATCTTGAGGGGGGAAGGAAAGGGAAGGGGGAGTTGTAGTCGCCACTCAACGAAGCGTGTGTTCTGTGCTCTAACCAAAGCGCTGTGTTAGTCTTTGATTTGTCACACCAAAGCGGACTTTTCTCTGGCAGCCTGTCACAGCAGCAGCAACGATTTTTTTTTTTGCTCTAGCTGAGCTGGCCAAGATGAGGCCAAGATGAGAGACATTGAGAGAGACATTGTCGTTGCCTGCCGACTGCCGACTGCCTGTTCCATGTCCAGTTTAGCCCTTGGCTGATTTTTGATGAAAAGTTTTCAGTTTCACATTATTCATGCGCATTGCCACCCTGCTTTGCTCCCCTCTCCGCTTTCCGCTGTCCCCTCTGCTCAGCTCACTCCCTCATCTTCTGCTGGCACGGCCTTTCACAGTGTTTGCGGTTGAATGGCGCTTGCATTTGCTGTTGTCTTTTTGTTGTTGTCGGTTATTTTTTATGTTTTTTTTTCTATGCAGAAAAAAACACAATTTTTGTTGTATTTTAATTTTGCACAAATGGAAAATAATAATCAAGACAAATAATAAAATGGACGCAGGCGAAAAAGGTGTTGGCAACAACATCATCATCAACAACAACAACAAAGACTAGTGGGCGTGGCCAGAAAACGCATTGGAGGGCGCAAAATGTTGATGCCGGTGACGACCCCGCATGCCACTCCAGCTCCAGCTGCTGAACAGCGAGAATCTCAGTCGAGAGTCAGAGATTCCAGAGTTGCAGAGGCTGGAGTCAGCATTGGATGATGGCCCGCAGCAGCTCTTGGCTTTGTTTCGAGTGATTTTCAACAAAGCGCAGCGCACTTAATTCTCTTTACGCACAGCACAGCACACATGCGACGAGGGGAAGAGAGAGCAGGGGAGGGAGCAGAGGAGGGAAGCGGGGCCAGACATGCTATGACAGGCTTTTTATGCCTAAGTATCTTAAGTTGTCAGCTTGCAAAAGGCAAAAGAAATCCTTTAATTTGCAGTAAAATGCAAAAACGCAGCGCCACTTTGTCACACACAGCCAGCATGTGTGTAAGCTGAGTGTGTGTAAGTGTGTATGTCATGTGTGTGTGTGCTTGTGTGTAGAAGGCAACAAGTCAGCGTACATTGGACTTTGCCACTTGGCATGCGAGGCGAAGGCAAAGCGAAGGCGAATGCGAAGGCGATTCGCCGCAAGGTATGCAGTAAATTAAAATGCAGAGACATTCTGCGAGCAGAGCAGGCCAGCCAAATGACATGTGTGTGCGGTGTGTGTGTGTGCTCGTGAGTGTGCGTGTGTGTTTGTGTGCTTGTGTGTGTCTGGGGCGAGTGCACTTTCTTTGCACTTTTCACATTAAAAAGTTTTGCCCGCAAGCAGCCGGCTAAGAAACATCTTACCAACTAGTGGCAACTGAACTTCGGTTTTGACAGCACACACACACACACACCCACACACATACACAGGCACACATACATGTAGAGAGAGAGACACACTCACACAATGCATTGAGCCATAAATGCATGACTTTGATTTCAGGCTGGGTTGCCACACGACTTTTCCTTCCACACTTTATGTTTTCTTCGCTTGCGTTCAACTTTTGTGACACATCTCGCTGACAGTTTTGCATATGAATAGCAAGCAGGTAGTCTGGCTGGTAGCTCGAGCTATGGCCAACACGCTTATGGCCACGTTAATGGCAAACTAAACTGCAAACTTTGCTTTTGCCACCGACGCACGCATACGTAATAAAAGGTGTAAATGAGCAAAAGAGCCAACAGGCTGCTGCTGCCTGCCGAGCTGCCAAGCTGCCGAGATACTGCCAGCCAACTAGCCACCTCACCTGCTGCAAATGGTGGCTATGACTGTGGCTGTGGCTGTTGCTGTGGCTGTGCCAGAGGCAGTCAGGCGCATAGGCGCACACGGACAGACGGATGGACGGACGGACGGATATGGACTTACGCCTTGGGCCATTATAGGGGCCACTTGCTGCCGTTACAATGCCTTTGCCTTGCCTTCCAACCAGGTGCCGGAGAGGTGAGTGTTGAGGTGGTGGGCTATTTATGTTGGCACTGTACAGTGGATGAATGTGAAGCGAATGAATGTCTTTGGAGTTCTGAATAAGCGCAATTCTATCAGGCTAGCAGAAAGCTCTTAATTTTAATTGCGTTTGTGAGTCTGATGAAACCAACTGTTAAGTTGCTGCAAAAAATTGAAAGCAATTTCGATATTTTGCAGATTTTGAAATGGTGAAAATATAAAATTACGATACTTTTAATTTAGAAATTTGTTTTAGTATAATTTTTAGTAATAAGTCCACAAATATTTGCTTCTCTTTAAATTGCATATCTTTTTTCATAAATTTAATCGGTCTATGTAGAAAAGATTAAATCGACATGCAATCTTTTCTTTAATAAGGGTAAGAAATGAGCCCTTACTTTTTCAATACAAAAAACAATTGTAATAAGTAAAGCAAACTTTTGAAGGCTTTTAAAATTAAACAAAGTTATTAAATAGTTTTGAATTAATTTGTGAGACATTTTCAATATTCAGTTAACACTATTTTGGTATTTGAGCAAGTACATATGAACTAAAAGGTTAATTAATTATTAATACACTATAAAACACACTAAATAGAGGGAGTTGCCTCTTATTTTTACTAGTTAGTTAAGAGTAAAAGTAACAAATTTTCTTTTAAGCTTGATATGTTTGAAAAGTGTAGACGTGAAACAGCTGCCAAATACAAATATGCTTTTGGGCCTCACTTAGACAAATTTTTAAAAAGATAATAATTAGATAGATTTTGTGTTAGCAGTGCACTTTGATATCTTATAAGTTGCTTAAAGAAATGTGAAGCTTTTATTATGTTATTCGAATAACTAAAGAGTTAGTTTCAAAAACTTGAAATGAATATGTGACACTGTTTGCCGTGGAAAAAATATAAACTGAAACAATTTTAAAAATAAGTAAGGGTTATTCTTATAGCTCGAGGTTTGGAGTATATTTAGAGCTAAGATTGACTTTAGGAACTTTCTTTGTTTTATGATAAAATATAATAAATTCGTTGAGTTTTGCCATTACCTTGAAACTGAAAAATTATTCCAAAATCAGCTTGCAAAATATCTTCAATTAAAGTGCTATAAGGTTCATCTTTAGTCAGAATAAAAAAATGTTTTGGTATATGTTTTTTTCACTTTAGATATTGTCGCAAGCGACATTTTCTCCAGAGAATTCCCCATATGCAGAGAATGCACACCAACAATTTGCTTATTTTTTCAATTAAGAAAGTTAACATTTGTCTCCATGGTAACTTTGCATGTGTATTAAACTAAATTTAGCGTCACTTTGAATTACGGCAGCTGCGAGGCGAACAACTACAACTACAACGACGACGACGACGACAAGGACGACAAGGACGTGAACGTGGACGACTGGAAAGCTGTGGCAGGCTATTACAATACAAGTAGTCCTGGCAGGCAACCACCAAGCTAGTCGGTCTGAAAGGATGCCTAGAAATCTAACAACCTATGTATATGGGAGTTATAATGCGCTCATGTTTGCAAATTTATGTAGTTGCAGGAAACGTCAGAAAAAACGAAAAAAAAAATAATATATTAAAAAATGTATATATACATAAAAAATATATGTGTATAAGAATATGAGGGGGAATAAAAAGTGTGTGTGTGTGTGTGGCCGGAACGAGGAGCTGAAGCGGATGTGAAGCGCTGCCGTGACAAGCTCGGACGCGTTTAAAGTGCAATTAGCGCACGTAATTGTAATCGAGTTGCCCTGGCCCGCTGGTCGACAGCGGAACGTTGCCATATTAAGCCTCGAGTCCAGGCCCAAGGCATTGCCACACTCGCGGCTGCCACGCGGCTTCCGGCAGGTGGCCTGCCGCGGCTTATGCAACAGACCCTTTTGGGCTTTTAAGCAGTTGCGACCTCAGCGTATACTTAGCGTATATGCGACCTTCCTGCCTTTCTCTTTTTTTTTCAGTTATTTTCCACATCTTTTTTTTTTTAAGGCAACGGGGGAGCTGTAAATAAATTTGGCACTTAATCATATTTACGGATTTGGATTTGTGGCGCATTTATTTATGTGTCCCACAGCAGCCACATCTTGAGCCTTGTCCGCCGCGCTTTGCATTTGATTTCAATTTCTTTTGGACGCTTTTCCGGCCACGCTCGCAACGGAAGTGCAGTCGCAGTCGCAGCTGCCGTCGTAGTTGACAAACTGCTCAAGTATGGCTGTTTGCTTCACGGCCAACAAAATGCGCCAATTTGCGCTATTTCAAGTGTGACAACAACAACTACAAAAAGGTGAACAACAATGTCAAACGAGGCAAACTCCAAAAACGCTGCCTAATTATGCGTTTCGTGGCTTTGTTATTCATTGAGAGAGCGATTCGACGCTGTCGCCATTTGCCAGTTGCCATCGCCTTGGTCTGCGGCTCTTTTGAATGCTGCCCACGAGGCTAATTAGGCCTAAAGCGCGACCATTGTGAAACACACACAATTCAACGATGTCGCCGCCTGTTAGCTGCGCTTTGTTATGAACTCAATTTGTGTATTATAGCACATAGTCGCAGTCGCAGTCACAGTCACAGTTGTGTCCCTCAGGTGGCATTTCCGCATAGTTGCATTTGCGAGTTCATTAATAATTTAAGTGTTCAACATAAAGTACGAGTATCAACAGTTCAGTATTCAAATTCGATGCGATAATTGTAAATATAAACCAATTTGATTAGCATTGTTATTATGCCAAATGATACCCTGTGGCAACATGAGATAAAAGGGTATGCTGTATTGTGAAATGAATAGATATATTTGAAATCTTTTTTATCCACACCTTGAGAACTTTTCGGCCTTAAATAATTTATAAATTAACAGCACCAGATTAAATAATGTATTTACAAAATTCGGGATTGAAAAATTCTTGAAACGCTAATTCTATTTTCATTATTGTTTTTAGATAGGAATTTATTGATTTAAGCTCTCCAATTTTAGAATTTTGAATCTTGGCAAAGCGAATATGGCAATTCCCTTTCCTGTTTATCGCTATTATCTCAGAATGTAGAAATTAAGCGAATTATTGTTATTATTGGATCTAAACTGAAATCTATTCAGATCGAATTTTAATGGTAAATATTAACATTTTAAGTAATAAAAACTCAAAAAAAATATGAAAAACCACAGAAACCAATTTTTTTTTTATTTACTTTAAACAATCAAAATTGTAGAAGGTTTTCGTTCTATTATATTCAATTTAAGGAACTTTTTATTTTTCAATTCTTGAATTTGAGCAACAATTTTAAGCAGAATTTAGTTTTTGATTTAAGAAAGTATCTCCAGCAGATTTTTTTTATATGTTACACTTTTTATTATCATTACTTTATTAACTTATTCTTATTATTATTATTTTTTTGAATTAATCTTCTTAACAACCAATTAAATTCATTATAGGGTATCGCTTAGTGTAGCAAGTCGATTTTTTTAGCATATTATCTCCCGTTGATTTTGCGGTTTCCGTTTTGCATGTACGTAGTTTAATTTGGGTAATGGTTTAACTTTTATGTGCATGTAAATTTATTGAATTTTGCGGTCGACTTTGGGCAGCACAACAATTATGTAATAAACTTGATTAGAAGGGGAGCTTAGTAAGACCAATTAGCAATAATATGGCCAAGTATTAAATTAACTTGAGCCGTTTACCGTGATGCCATTGCAACCGAAAAGGATTTCAGTTCGAAGCGAAACGAATATCTTCTCAAGGGAATAAAGCTCTCTCAATGGCATTTGCTTCGATATCGAATTGTTGTTGTTGCTGCAGCTGTTGATTATGATTATTGTTAAGTGCAGTTGGAAAACTGTCAGGCAACAACACTTGAATGCATTTTCATTACACCTCATTACATTTCATTTCATTGCAATTGTGCGTTCTTGATGAATTTGATGCTGTTGTTTGTTGTTTCTCGTTGTTGTAGTTGTTGTTGTTGTTGTTGCTGTCGCTTGTTGTTTGTTGTCGCTTGTTGTTTGTTGTTTGTTAAGCGCATGAATACTGAGTGAATGGATCCGAGTTACTCGTTTACATAGATGCGAATGTTTTGCATGTAAAATGTTTTTAATTGAAAACAATAAAGTTTTCTGGCTTTGGCTGCTTTTACCTCTGGATATTTTGCTGCGCATTTTCACTATTTCCTCTCCTCAGTTTCCTTCACTGCAAAGCATAAAACATTCCATAGAAATATGAAAATGCCAAATAAAACGAAATTCAAATGCTCTAACAGCAGCAAGAAAATACAAATGTGTACTACAATAAATTCGTTAAATATTTTAAATATATATAACAAAAATGTTAAAAATAAATTTACAAGTTTGTATAACATTTGACACACTTTGCAAACCATTTTAAATACCCAAAATTTGCAAGCGAGTGTAATACAACTTTCCGTAGCTAAAAGCTGAGCATTCACAGATTGTGTGTTCTTTGTCTGAGGCGTGAAAAACGTAGCTGAATGAAAATGGAAAATGCAGCTTTGCCTAGGCAATGTGAATGATAGATATGCTTGTATGTGTGTGTGTGTGTGTGCAGCAACAATGAACAGAAAGTAAAATGCGAAAGTGATAATTAAAAATCGCGCCATATATTGTTCTTCATTTCGATTGTTGTTGCTGCTGCTGCTTGGGAAAATGGTTATTGTGTTGCCTGCATTTTCTTGTCAGAAGTTGAATATATTGCAATCAGCAGGGGAAGGTGCATGTCGATATGCGATGCGATTCGATACGATGCGATGATACGTTACGAATGTGCAACATGGCGCATGAAGTGATCAATGCGCCTAACAATGATTGACAGCGATTCAATGCGGAGGAGAGTGCGGGGGCTTTGGGCCAGACAGAGCTGCCATGAAAAGGCAGTTGAATGAGCAAAGATTGAAGAGGAACGGCTGCAGGGAGGGGAAGGCAAGTCATGTTGATGACAAACAATTATGCAGAATTGCAAACGTTTGCAATTTTGTGCAAAATTAATTTTGCATTTTTAATTTCGCATGAGGGTTGTCAATGTATGTGAGTGTGAACGAGTGTGTGTGTGTGTAAGTCTATTTATATGTGTGTGTGTGGTGGCTTTAAGAGTAGCTTGTGGTCTTTAAATAAAAACAAAGAGATTAATGCTGAGCCAGCAGCAGCAACAATCGAAAACACAAAACAGCGACAACAAGCTATCGCAAAGGATTGATAAGTGCTCGACTTCGACTGGCATCAGGCGAGAGCTACACTGAAAAAAGTAAAATTTCTAAGACTAAGAACATTCGTCTAACAAAATGTGTTCTTAAAGATCACTTTAAGAACGAATTCTTAAAATTAAGAACAAATTCTTAAAACTAAGAACAAATTCTTAGAACTAAGAACAAATTCTTAAAACTAAGAACATTAGTCTTAAAATAATACCAAAAATACTAGATTTAGTTTACTAAATTCGATGATCCATCGAAATTCTTATAAAGTCTTTATCCAGCTTTCTTGGTTTTCGTTAATAGCTCTGTTTAAGAAAGCACAAGTTCTCCTGGGTTCAAATACTGTTCGAAAATCGATCACACAGGTGTTTTGTAAATAGAGTGGTTAACAACATACAACTGAATAAAATAGTAAAATAATAAATAAATAGAAAAAAGAACAATAAAATATAATGTAAAATACTTTTATTTCTTTCATTATTTCAATAAAATTTCTGGTCTTAAAACTATAAGATTTTTTCTTCTTAATAATAAGAAATATTCTTGGAATGAAGATCGTGTTTTCGAACATTACGATTTTCATGTTTAGTACTAAGATCACAATCTTTATTGTATTACTCTTTTTTCAGTGTACAGTGATCTGTAATATAGATGAGAACAAGCTTGATTCTAGGCGTTGTCGATTGGTGCTGTTTGGGCCACGTGTCTTTAACAAACTGACCATCGGCTGCTGTTGCTTCGGTTGGTGTTGCTGCTGTAGCTGTCACTTCTGCTGTTTGATGAACTGTTGTCTCAATTCAATCTCAGCTCGTTCGTCTCCAGCTGCGGTTGCGTCGAGATAGACAGCTTAAAGATGCAGGTGAGCAGAGATCTGCAGCAGGAGCTGGTGTTGTTACGCGCATCCTTCGAGCAACCGGCGATGCAATTCCCGGAGATTTGGCTGCGCGACAATTGCCAATGTCCCAAGTGCTACATGCAACAGACACGCAGTCGCTTGCCACATGGCTGGAACTACCTAAACACTGCGGTGCAAGTGCAGCAGCTCAGCTGGTGTGTGGCACAGCAAGCACTGCACATCGAGTGGAACGATGGACATCAGTCCAGCTACACGTACAGTTGGCTCAAAGAACGTGACTTCTCGCCAGCGAATCGCGCGCGATATCTGCGCGATTTTTATCGCCCCGAGCCGCGTCACTGGTCGGGGAAACAATTCGCTCTGATTCAACGTGAGTTTCAGTATCAAGAGTTGCTCAGTTCAGATGAAGTACTGCTGGAGTGGCTGCATCATTTGGCTGTCTATGGCGTGGCGCTGATCAAGCAGGCGCCACTGGAGGCAGATGTGCTGCGCAAGCTGTGCAACCGCGTCGGGTTCATGCGACGCACCACGTATGGCGACGAGTGGAGCGTTCGTGCTCAGCCTGGAGCCAGTAACTATGCCTACTTGGCAGCTCCGTTGCCACTGCACACAGATATGCCCTACTTTGAATACAAGCCGGGTGTGACGTTGCTCCACACGCTGGAGCAATCGGATTCGCCTGGTGGTTGGAATCTGCTGAGCGATGCCTTCCATGTGGCTGACTTGCTGCGCCAACGACATCCCAGAGCCTTTCAGGTGCTCTGTGAAACGCCTGTGGATTGGGCGGACATTGGCAACGACAAGGAGTTGAGCTTTCACAACATTTGGCGTGAGCCTGTTATCAAGTAAGTTTGTTATTTTTTTATTCAAGCTATTCGCTAGTTGCTCAACTATCTCCACTGTTTGGCAGCCTCGATGCGAATGGCCAGTATAAGCGCATCAACCATAGCATTCCACAGCGTGACAGTCACTTTAGTGTGGCAGCAGGGCAAGTGCGTCCTTGGTACGAGGCGATGGCATTGTTTATCCAGCTGGCCAATGCAGAGGCATGCACCTTCAAGACCACACCCGGAGATGTGCTTACGTTCGACAACCTGCGCATGGTCCATGGACGCACAGGCTACGATGACACGGATCGCAATGTTCGACACATTGTTGGCGCCTTCGTCGATTGGGACATTGCTTTCTCTCGGTGGCGTGTGCTGCGGCATGCCCAAGGCTATTGCAAGTAGTTGCGCCACTCAATCTCAACTATCTATAGAATGGTCGCTATTGCTCAGCTATCGGCTTATCAGCGAGCAAAACACGTGAATAACAAAATACTCGCTACGGGGTCAACATGCGGCACGTTCTCAGCAATAACATCAGCTTCAAATACACAATAATTTCTAATAAATTACCATAATAATATTGCTTGAAATATACATTCAAATGCATTTACTCATGTCAAATTATATAACACCTTGTTAAATTAGTTATGATTAGTTATATAAAAAGTCCATTCTGTAGTGATTCAATTGAATTATGGCAATTCAGTGATTTTAATAGTTTTACTTGGTTGACAAATTAAAGTCAAAAGAAAATTTAAGTCTGTTTAGTTAATGAAATCGTCAATGAGGTTATTAAATAATATATTGCTAGCTGCTGACTAAAGAATTTAATTTATAGTAATCACATTTTAAAATAGACTTCATTCTAAATATACCATAACAAATTTTACTGCTACGTTCAGAGTGTTTGCCCCACAAATATATTAAAATATATCAAAACTCTTTAATATTAATCTCTTGTTAATCATCTGTTTATGTTAGTGGCAAGAACAAATTGTTCATTGCAGAACTTAAGTAAATTATTATCTTTAATAAATTGAACACTTTAGTAGCTTACAACAAAAAAGAGTACAGGCAAATATGGCCTTTTGACTTAATCAGATTAGCTTAGTGAAAATAAAAGAATGTAAGGAACATAATATGTTATTATAGTATAATTTTTTGAGAGAATCTAATTATTATTAAATGTTGATTTACACTTTTTAAACAATTTGCATATCCATAGAAACTGAATTTCGTTTTAGTGTAGAATTAATGACTGAACAGTTTATTTGTCATACTTTATTTCTGCTCATTTCATTTGAGTATATAAAAACAAAAGAGTTGCTAAAATAGAATTTAATCTATCGGCAGACTCACTGAAAACATGTGATGCGCATGGCGGTGGCAACAAACTATAAAACTAGCTGAAATCTTGCTGCTAATGAATGAGCTGGGAATCTCGCCTGATACTATTACGGATGATTAAGCAAACACAAAAGCGAAGTAAACACATGACAACAAGTGAAAGTCCGCGACACGTCATTGTTTACTTGAGCAAAATTTTGAGCAGAGATTGAATTGAATAGAATTGAATGCAGATGCCTGTTATCAGTGGCAGAGTGAATCAGTATTTGTGGCGAGTATTGCTGAGTTACTTTTGTGGCGTGTTTATCAATTTGTGAAAAAGCCAGAGGAAGAGAGAGAAAGAGTATGAGAATGGGGTAAACAGTCATTGAAGTGTCGGCAGCTTTTAGTGTCGTCTGTAAATCACGCAAATGTGTTGCCAAGCACAGAGACAAAAAACCCTTTAAACAAGCAACAAGCCAGAATGTCCTTCTACCCATCCACATACACACACAAACACACAAGCACACACCTTCGGGTAAAGATTTCTACGGCATTGCCACATTTTGACGGCACCTTTTGGCAGTGCCGGAAGCAGTCCGTAGATGTTCTCGTTGTTGTTGTTGTTCTGGCTGTTGTTATTTTTTGTTCATTTTTGTATGTGTTTGTGTTTTTTTGGGTGCGGTTACCCACTGGCAAATCCTTAGCAAATCTTTTTATTTATGTCATTGATGCCAGCAAGAAACACACAAAGCACACGAAAGACACACGAAATACACACACACACTCGGCATCTGATTTTCAGCTTGCGAGCAAATAGAGAAGGTAAGGAAAGCGAAGGGAAGGGTTGGGAGAGAGCACATGAATTTGTGCATGCCAGCCAAGTAAATCCCTCTAATAATCCACATAATAAGCAGCTGGAGAATGTTGTAGATGCCAGTCCAAGCCAAGACAAGCCAAGCCAAGGCAACAGCAACAGCAACAGCTGACAAAAGGGTTGCAACTTCAACTCGCCTCGCTTCAAAGAGTCTCGCAAGTCTCCTGCCTCCTCTTGTTTATAAGTTCATAAAACTCAACGAGCCAGGGGGAGGGAATCGCATGAAATGGAATTGCTGCCACATAAAAGCAACGTAACGGGAGAGGAAATACGAAAAGCAAAAAAAATACGACAACGAAGAAAAAAAAAAACAGTCGCAAATCCAATTTCTGGTCGGTGGCTTTTGGGCCAAGAAAAAAGACGAAACTCTTTTACTGCCCCAACCATAATGTGTAATTGAAAACCTGCGCTATATTGCACCCCAGGGCACGGGGTTCGATATGACCAACTAATTGGCACAGTTGCCACAAAAGGTGGCAAGCATATTCACTGTGACACTGACACCAACACCGAGACGGAGACGAAGACTGACACCGCTGGCCGTTATGTAAACAAGGCCAAGAGAGCAACCAAGAGAAACCCTTGCCAAAATGCTGTCGCGTTGCAAATAATGCGCTCAATTTGTAGACACATTTCAAGAGCAGACTGGCAGACAGACAGCGACTCGGGTTTGAGGCACACAACACAATTGGCAAACTAAAACGCTTACATACAATTTCCACAATTTCCGCGAACGAGCGAGAGAGAGAGAGAGAGAGATAAAGTGATGAAGAAGGGTTTGTGTCCCAGATTCGTGCCAAGATCTGGACAGAACTTTGGCTGTCACAATGATAAACATGCGGCAATTGACGCAATCATTGTCTGTCCATGAATTGAATTAAATCAACTCAAGTGCGACAATTCTTCTCCGTTTTTTCCTTCAAGCAATATGAATATGCTTGCCACATTGGCACATTTCTTTGTGTGTGTTTGTGTGTGTGGCAAATGAATGGGTTGCGTCATGCATGCCCGCCTCCGCCTGAGTCGCATTGAAATCAAACTAAAAGTAATAGAAGTATAAGTATATGCCACTCTTATATACTGAGTATGATTGTCAATCCTTTGTGTCGTATGCGTAATATGTGTTGCCCTGTAATTCCGTTTGATTTCGCTGTTGCAGGACATTAGCGCGGCTCAACGGCGCATTTTGCTTATTAGAATTCGTTTGTGCCGCTGGAGTATAATAAATTTTCCGAGCTGCCCCATCTTCAGTCTCCTTTTCTCCTTTCTCCTTTCTCCTTCTGCCACGTGCCACATACGTTCTGCAGCAATTTCAAAGTTTATCACCAAAGCGTCTGCAACTTATGTACAACGTCTGTCGTTGTCTCTCTCTCTATCTATCTGTGTATGTGTGTGTGTCTGCACGTCTGCTGTGGTTATGTGAAATCACATCGTAAAAATGTCCAAGTCCAAATGCCGCGCAGCCAAAGCTCATAAGTCCTTGCTTGCTTCAGTTGTTGCTTTTGCTCTCTCCTTATCCTTATCGTTTCACCTGTCGCCTGGAATTGGCATTAGCGGTCCAACCCTTTGGCCCCCATATCCTTTCAATTTATAGATGGCGCGCATATAAATATTTATTTCGATGTGCAGCTGCCTCTCTCTCTTCAGTCGTCATACCTTTGCATCATTATTATTTTTATGATGGCCTTAAAAGCATCGCCTTGGCGATCAATAAACATTCATGTCTGCGTCTCGATTTGCAGTTTTTTTTTCTTTCCCACATTTTCAATAAGCGAAAGTGCTTGCCCGCAAACGTTCTTTCTGTGCTTCTTCTCCGCTTTATGGCAGCAAATAATTAAAGGTCAACAACAACCACAACAACAACAACACGTGTTTTATGTAAATGCCTCTCTTAAATGGCCCATCATCTGCCTCTGTGTGTGTGTGTTTGGCCAAAAAATCAACAAAACTAAACTAAAACCAACTGAAAATTGTGCCACATCAGCAGCATACAGTAAATTATATTTTCGGATTGAGTGTTGTGTGTGGGAAGGGCAAGGCAGGGAAAAAGGGGAAGCTGGCTTGATATCACGATATGAGTTGGGCCCTTTCATTATTATCATTTCGCATTAGCTGCATTTTATGGCCACTGTCACATAAAACAATGCAAATACAAATACGAGTGGCTGGCTGTCTCTGGGCCTGGAGCTGTTTTCACATTTCGTGCCAAACATATCACAATTTTAATTAGGCTAAATCGCTGCATGATGCACATTGCTGTTGTTCCTGCTGTTGTTGCCTGCCTTTTAAATGCCAGCCAGCAATTGCGAAAGTGAAATTTTGCAACCAGCACGTGGCAACATTTGACTAGTGCTCTCTCTATAATATTTCGTTAGTGCATCCAAATTTTGTGACGTGAATCTAACGTTAAATAAAAGCAGAATTTATTTGCGAATTCAAATTGCAAGTCATTAGTTTCTAATTACTTACTACATTCGCAAAATTAAAATATTGATTTTGATGAAATTAAATGTTGAATATTTTGAACAGAAAATGTTCTGATATTTTCATTATATATATATATATATGTGAATATTATTATAGTGAATATTTTAGTTGTTTTAAAAGATTATATTTACATAAAGTAACTAATATTTATTATACAACATTATTTCAGTTTAAATAAATAGTTTTTCATGCTTATATTGCAAGAAAAAGAGGCATAAAAAATACAATTATTTTAAAAAGTATTCAGAACTTAATAAAGTTATTTGCAAAAATATGAAAATGAATATTTTCATATGTATATTTTAATTTTGAATGTAGAATAAATTTGAAGTTATTTTAAATTAGTTTTGAACTAAAAATTTTACAATAATAAAATTGTGTGTCGATATTCTCATGTCTCCTTTCTTTAGTGTACTTCTCAGTTTTTAATTATTTATAGCATTTCCAAATTGAAATAAAGAATATTAAAGTTTTGATATTTCTATAAAAGATTATATTTTTATTATATGGGTAATTCTCTGAGGGATGTCGCGTGCGACCAGCTTTTCAGTTACAAAAAAAACATATTCTGAAACAATTTTAAAAATAAGTAAAGGTTATTTTTATAGCCCTAGATTAGTACTTTAATTAGAGCTATGAATGGTTTTGGAATTTTTTTTCTGTTTTGTTTTCTGTTCTGATAATTGCAAAAATTAACAAATTCGTACGCAAAACCAAAAAATGAACGAATTTATATATTTTATCGTAAAACAGAATAAGTTACTAAAATCAATCTTAGCTCTAAAAATAGTGCTAATCCAAAGCTTTAAGAAAAACCTTCACTTCATTTTAAAATTGTTTTAGTTTATGTATTTTTTTGTCACTGAAAAGATGTTCGCACGCTACATTTACCAGAGAATTACCCATATGTATATATTTAGATGGAGAACATTTTATTTATTATAAAAGACTATATTTATTAATAAAAAATATGCAGACAAATTTCTGAGTAGCTTAGCTTAATGCAGCAGCTTTATGCGCTTCAATTCCATTTGATTTTAGTGCTAATTTAGGGTTAATGAAAATAATTGACAGTCGAATTGCTAAGTTAAGTACAAGATAAGCATTACAGACAGCCAGAGGAGAGAGAGGAAAAGAAAGGAAAGTGGGAGTGGAAGGTAAGCGACAATATCAACAATGTGGCAAGACTGCAATTATTTGGCAAATTGAGTTGTATTATGCATTAATTGCATTTGCAGCATAATAATTTGGACAGCGTTCGCATATCGTTGTTTGGCCATGGCTCTGTAATATTTGTTGCCGACAGCAGTCGAAGAACAGCAACAGCAACCAGCAAATGGCAAATGGCAACGGCAAACGGTAAATTGGTTAACAATTACACAAATCTCATAATGAAGTTAAATCGGTTCAGTTGCACCGGAAGAAGAACAGGAAGTGGAAGTGGAACTGGAACTGAATTGAGGTTGAGGTTTGAGATGAGCTTGAGTTCGAGGTTGAGGATTATTAGCATTGCCTGCGGTCAGGAAAATCTCGCTCTAGCTTGCTGCGGTGGCTTCTGCTCCATTTGCTCCAAGACCAAGAGTCCTGGAAAATTGATTAGCTGTTGTTACCGGCCACCGGTTACGGGTTACGGGTTACGGGTTACGCTCTATGCTCTGCAGTTTACAGTTTACGGATTGCATTTACCCTTGGCAATGGTTTGGTCTGCTTGCTGGCTGCAGCATTTGTTCTCTCTTCTGTGCAAATGAGAATCCCTTAACAGGTGTTGATGTTTGCTAAGTAGTTGCTGCCGTTGTCCCTGCTCTCTGCTGTGGCACGCTTCGCTTCGCTGCACATTGCTTTGATTATTTTCTATTTTCAACAAATTGTATGCAAATAGTTGCGGCCTCCACAGCCAAAGGGCCAAAGAGATTTAATATTTTCCAGTAACAACCACAATATTGACTTTTCACCTAAGCAAGCTGAAAAAGAAGAGCCGAGCAGAAGGACAAACTAAACAGAGACTGTTGTTCAGACTGTTTTCACTATGCGGGCTTCAGATTCGAAAATCTTTTGCCTCTAAAACGAAACAAAGTTCAATTTTGGCAAATACACCTGTATCGATTGCAGGCTAATGAAGAGGTTTAATCAACGCCCCAATTGATTAACCATAAACAAATTGTGTTGCAATTCCAATTAGGAAACTCAAGTGCGAGTCGAGTCGAGTCGAGTTGAGTTGAGTCGAGAGACTTGTAACTTGAGAGCTGAAAGCTTGCCGCAAGCTGTTGTTGCCTGGCAGCATTTGAACTGCAATTTGGTTAATTGCTTTACGCTCACTTAGTGTGCGAGTGTGTGTGTGTGTTCACAGGTGTGTCTGCTATCATAATTTCATATGTATATATTTTGGCAATATTTTCCAAAGTTGGTTTAAATTACTAGCGAACGTTATGAACTTAATAGTCAATAAGCCAAAACATTTTCACAACTTACTGCCATCGTATATATGTCTATATATAGTATAGTGTGTGTATGTGTGTTTGTGTGCGCTGTCAACCCTTTTTTGCGTGTGTGTGTGTGCTGGGGTTTGCCTCATTAGACGACAACACATTTTGGCATTGATGCTGGGGCGTTAGAATAAAATTCAAGTTTTTTATGTGAGCTCGTAAACAGAATTGAATTGCCGCCTCTATGCGTGTGACTATGAGTGTGAGTGTAAGTGTGTGTGTGTGTGGGTCTACTATTGTGTGTGTGAGTGTATTTGTGCTTGCCTTTTTAATAGTTAACGAGCTCCAAAAACTTGGCGCCCTTTTGTGTTTTTGCCTCGCACATCCTGGCAATCTTCCAGGGAGGGAGAAAGGGAAACCCTTGTGCAAAAATGGGTACGGTCAACACAGGGCTAGAAGGGGGAGGGGTACGGAGCTCATTGTTAACCATTGTTGCAAATTTTCTTTTATGAGTTTTGCAAGAGGTTATAAAAATGGCATGACCGGAAATTACAAATGTCCATATAATGTCAATACAAGTGCAGATTAGTGGCTGTCATGTGGCTCGTTTCAAGAGCGGGGGCGGGGGGCGTGTGCGATTTGGCAATTGTGCTAAATTTAAAACTGAATTGCCTAACCCACAGCCTACGCTTGCCTATCCCCTCCCCCACTCAAACCACCTTTATTTGCTTTAAACAAACAAACTGCCAAATGCCGGAAGTCATTTGCATGCAACGCAGAGTCTCCCTCTCTCGCTCTCTCTCTATACCTAGCTCTCTCTCTCTGTTTTGTTCCATGCATGTTTAGATGGATTTGTCGATTTGTGGCTGGACTGCAAATGCATTAAATGGGAGCGTAAACACTGCCACAACTGGGTTCAGATGCTGCAAGCAGCAACCAGCAACCAACAACCAGCAACCAGACAGCAGCAGCAGCAGCAGAGAACACAGAGTTGCGCCCTTCTACGTGCCACGCCCACATTTGCTGGTGTTTTGGCATTTGTGTTAATTTCATGCCAGGCACACACACACACACACACACACACACACACACACACACACTCACACACATACGTTCAGTCTCATTGTGGTCTCTGTGCATCTCTGAATTATGTTTTTGATTTTAGTTGACAATGAGCGGGGCACAAATTTATTGTCTACAACTGCAAAATCGAAGCGTTGACAACGCCAGCAACAACAGCAGCTGCCGTTGCTGTTGCTGTTGCAGTTGCAGCGTGGGCGTTTTAGCAAGTGCCAACTGCGACAAGGCGTGGCACTGACAGCTAAACATAAACAAACAAATGGACAGACAAACAAACGAACAACATACAAATGCAACTGCAACAAGCGCCTAAGCAGCAGCAGCCACAACTGAGTTGCAAGTGCAACACTCTCTGCAACTGCACTTGATATTAAAGTGATGCGTATGTGTGTGTGTATGTGTGTGTTGGTGGTGCAATTGTGGTTTCTGTCGCCTTGTTCAACCATTCTCTGCTGCTGCTGCTGCCTCACGCTGCTTGCTGCCATTTTAATTGAAAATTGCCACTATTTACGATCTCAGTCACAGTCAGCGAAACAATTATACTATTGTTTTTGTTTCTGGCAAATACAAAATATGCATGCATTTTATTAATTTAATAATATGAAACTGGTATTTTTGACCAGAAAGAAAAATTAAGTGAAATTCACTTACTCTTATTTGATTTTAAAATTTAAATGAAAATAATTAGCGGTTACTATAAATAGAGGGAAATATGCTTTTAAATTATGCTGCTTTATTAAGTATAAAATATTTGAAAATTGATTATTCTATTCAAGTCTAAAATATTGTGTCTCCAAGTGTTTGGCATTTAACATTTCTTTTCCAATTATTCGTGTTTGTGCATAGAATTTAAAAATCCTAAATGATAAAATATATTTATACCCGCTACCCATAGGGTAGAAGGGTATTATAACTTTGTGCCGGCAGGAAATGTATGTAACAGGTAGAACGAGGCATCTCCGACACTATAAAGTATATATATTCTTGATCAGCGTCAACAGCCGAGACGATCTAGCCATGTCCGTCTGTCTGTCTGTCCGTCTGTGTGTCTGTGTGTCTGTCCGTCTGTCCGTATGAACACCTAGATCTCAGAGACTATAAGAGATAGAGCTATAATTTCGACAGCATTTCTTATGTTTGCACGCAAATCAAGTTTGTTTAAAATTTTTGCCACTCCCACTTCCGCCCCCGAAAATAAAAAAAAATCGAATAACAAGCGTACAAACAAATTTTGGAATATACAATAATAACTATAGTGGTTATGATTCCTGAAAATTTTGTTGCGATCAGAAAAAAATTGTCGTTGTTATTAAAGATGATTTTGTATGGGCAAAAACGCCTACTTACTAGGGATCTAATTTGCTTTGGGCGACAATCTGGTATATTGTGCCGTCTATGGCATATTTTGAATGCGGTACTATAGCGATATATCAAATATACCATTTGGTATATTTTTAATATTTTTGCAATATATTCCGTATATTTTGAGAATAATACCGCAAAACATATTGATTTTATTCAAATTGGGTAGCGGGTATCTCACAGTCGAGTACACTCGACTGTAGCTTTCTTACTTGTTTTTATTAAAATATTGTCAAAACAATACAAAATAATTTCTGAAATATACGTGATTTGTATTCAACTTCATACGAAAATAAGATTATTTTCCTACAAATAGAATATTGACAAATAAAAATAATTTTTAGCAAAATTAACTTTTTTTATTTGCCAATTGTGTAGAATGAATTTTCTGAATAATTTTACTCTACGTAAATATAGCCACAAATAAAGAATTTCAATTAATGAAATTTCTTTTAGAAAACCAGTCAACCTCAACTCACCGCAGGATGCTTGCATCCTTGCCACGTTCTTAGAGCCATCTATTATTGCAGTTGACAGTTAAAAATGTTTTACATGGCGCTGGCTAAATTAGTAACGGGGTCATTAAGCGACTTTATTTGTGTGTTGCATAAAATTGAAGATGACATCGTAAACTTGCAACTGCCGCTGGCTGGCCGGGCCAAGAAGAGGAAGAGGAAGGGGAGAGAGGGTGCATTACACTTTCAGTCTTGCAGCAGCATATTTTTTGGCATGCAGTCAAGATGTGCCTCGACAGTGGGCCGAATGGGTGGGCCAAGCTCAGTGGGGAGCTAAAAAGCAGCCGTAAAGGTGTTTTTATAGCTGCCATGGCAAAGGCTTAAGGTGTGGACTACGGGGGAGGGGCAGTGCGATGGGCAGCATGTTGTTTGCGCCTGGCAGTGGAGTCGATATTTACACGCGAAGCTGTCCTGTCCGACTGCGACTGTGACTGCTGCCAGGACTTGTTTGCTAAGCGCCAAGGATTGGCTGCCAGGTAACGGCCAGCAGAAGAGAGAGAGACGGAGAGATTCAGAGTGAGAGAGAGAGAGAGAGCGTGTGATAGCTGCTAAGTTGGCTTGCAGGTGTGATTTTATGCAATTTGCTTTCATATTAAATGAGTAGCTGCTGTCGAGCTGCTCTCTGATGTGCTAAAAGTGGGCGAGGGGGGGAGGGCGAAGAAAGGGCACTCGATAGTTTGGGGGCATGTGGGGCACATAAAGAACTTTCATTCATGGCTGTGGAAGTGCTGTTGGGTATCGGGAATCGGGGCCCCTATATGCCGGGCTATGTCGGCTATACTCTACTGGCAAAGTAACTGTGCAAACGTTGCAGCTGCAAATCCGCAATCAGACAAAGCAAATAATTTTGCAAAAATAAATATGAGGGATTATTGTGCAGGCAGGCAGTCGACAGCAGGCCGAAGGGGGGCGTGCCTGAAAAGTATGCTATAATAAAATGCAGCTAAGTCGAGAGACGACAGACGGACAGACGGACAGAAAGACGGACGGACAGACAGACAGACGGCCTGCATAGCGATATTAAATTTCAAGTGCATGTGTTAAGCCGCCAGTCGACGACGACGACGACGTCGACGACGACTGTACCGCCTTGTGGCTGCCACTATTTGTGGCAGCACAGCAGAGTCGGGCGGGCCTGCCATTGAAATGTTGTCCTTGTCTTGTGCAGCAAATGCTGCATCAGCATCAGCAGAAGCAGAAGCAGAAGCATCTGTAGCATCCCCTAATATGTTGCTCAATATTACGACGACATTCAACTGAATGCACTTGCCACTTGAGAGATTAGCCTGCAACCCAAAACGTGTGGTAGCCCCCCCTCCCCTTCCATTCCCCCCTCTCCACCCTTTTTAGTCATCATAAATTTACCTTTTGTCATTGCTTTTATTTATTCTTGTTATTGTCGTATTTCTTGGCTTAGCAGCAGCCTCAATCCAACCACAGCAGCAGTCATTATTTTGATTATGTAACTTTTTGTGCTGCCTTTTTTTTTCTTCTTTTTTTGACAGTTTGTTTGCCTTTGGCTTCACCTGACCGCACCAGCCAACCCCCTCTCCCCTCCCCCTTCCATACCCTTGCCAAATTATTATTATTATTATTATTTTTATTTGCTTTTGTAGCTCTTCATTGTTTGAAATTTACTTTTTAAAATATTAAAAAAATATATAAGAACAACAACAAAAAAATACACTCTAATGTCGTATAAATTCATTGCGAAAAAAGTGCTCGGGAAAAGCCGTCAACTGACTGCTGCAAAATGCAGAATCAGTAAAAATTTTTAGACAAATTAAATGAGGTCCATTAGGGAGCAGGAAGCTGGGAACAGGGAGTAAGGAGCAGGACCATTGTTTGCGTTTGGCTGCACCGAAATGGGACAGCAATTTCACTACGTCTATGACTGTGTATTTAAAAAGTAGCTGGAAGTGTATTCTCTGTTTAATTTTATGTGACAATGCATAGCTGAAAGATAGTGTAAATACCACAAGTGTAAGTAGTATTTAAAAAAACGAGATAGAGAGGAAATTGTTTACTTTTATGTAAATTGCAATAATGTTAAAGAAAATTAATGAAACTGACAGTTATGTATATTCAATTTAATAGATAGAACTATTTGAATTCATTCATGCAGAAAGTATTTTTAGATCGTTAAACAAGAGTTTGATGAAAATTTTAAACTATGGAAATTTTTTTTCCTTCTCCTTTTAAATTTTCTTTACTAAAAGTGTCTGCAAATAGTTAAAAAAAATTTTTTGATAAAAAATTAAAATTTAAAATATATGCAAACTCTGATAAAAGTGTCTGCAAATCTAGAATTTCAAATAAATAACATTTTTAAATTCAAAACAAATCAAGACATTTAGTGTATCTAAATACATTCCCATTTTTTGCTAATTTCATGCATCACATCATCAAATTTCTTTCTTTGCATTGCATTGCTTAATTTAATAATTTATAATATTTCAAATAAGTTTTATAAATTTAGTAAAATGTTATAAGCATAACAGAATTTGTTGAGAATGTTGAATTTCAAATATTGACAAACTAGGGAAATTTCATTTCATTTTTCTTTTAATTCACTTTGATAAAAGTATCTACAAATGTCACAAAAATAATTTTATAGGAAACTAAAATTTTAAATATATAACAAAAGAAAACAAGGCATGATGATGCACTTTTTCATTTTTTGCAAATATTGCTTCAATTCAATTTTTGCTTCCTTGCATTGCATTGCTTATTTAAATAACATAAAATACTTTAGGCAAGCTTCAATTATTAAATTATCAAGTGAAATGTAAAAATGTTGCAGTATTTGGTGAATATTTTTCACAGAACTATTTCATTTTATTTGCGCATTTACCAAAAAAAAATATTTTAATATTCTCTAATAAAGTTATACAAGCAAGCGACTGCAGCACAAAAAACATTTGGAGAAAATATTAAAATTATGAAAATATAAAATGTAAGCTAACTTTGTATTTCTAAGCAAAAATATTTTTTATTTATCAATATTTATTCTGTCCTCTTCATTTATGCAATTTTTGGTATTCAGCACAAATCAAGGAACTGTGTGCATCTAAATAATATATTCCTTTTTTGCCAACTTCAAATTTATTTCTTTAAAATGAATTGCATGATTCATAAATGAATTTGTACTATTTAGTTATTTCTTTTGTTCTCTTATAAATATTTGTTGTAGAAAGAAATATAATTTCGATAGATAATAGATTATATATGTTGTAAAAATGTTGCTGTCTTTTATGAATATTTTTAATTTATGTCGATTATCGCTTATATATTTTGTTGAAGTTGTCCTTTCGTTTACGAATATTTTTTGTTGAAAGGAATTTAATTTCTTCTGATAATTTCTTTGTAAAATAGTGAACTTTTCATTAGTTGATGTTATTTTCTATTCATTCCAAGGAAATTGATTTTCTCAATAGCATTAAAGTCAAGGCAATGTGCGGCAGCTTTGGATAAAAGTAAAATTTAATTAACAGGCGTTCAATATAATGATTCCGGTTCGTGTAAGAGCTCAAACACACACACACATACACAACCACAAATAAAGCCAACACCAATACAATCAAATGCAGATACAGAGTGAGTGAGAGAGAGGGAGAAAGTGAGCGAATATAGTCGTAACATGACAAATGCACGTCATTTGGCTTATTAGAGGTTTATTTCGCTTTTGGCACTCAACTACAATACAATTACGCCCCACACATACACTTGTACGCCTTTTGGCAATGAAATCCGTGTAAAATCAAAGTCCACACTCAGATACAGACGAAGAGAGAGCGAGAGAGAGAGAGAGAGAGAGAGAGAGAGAGAGAGAGAGTGCTGCTGCTGGAGCAAAGTTTGGCATTGCGTTGTGCCAATTTGCAATTTCATTACAATGCTTAATCATCATTACTTGCCAGCGCCCCATAGAACAGCTATAAAGTGCACACACACATACAGAGTATGCATGTGTGAGTGTAACACATTCACAATATTGCGTTCGCACTTCCGTTTCGTACGTAAAATAAAAATCGCAACCCAAAAAATGCCATTCGCCGTGCAATTTCACAAACTCTACCAAAGTGTGTGTGAGTGCATCGCTGTGTGTGTGTGTTTGTGTGTCTCTCTCTTTCTGAGCTTGTGTTGGTATGTGTGAAGAGCTGCCATGTCACCATTCACATGGCTGGATAGCCAGATACAGGTCCGTCGCATTTGTTGCTAGTGGTATTTGATTATATATGTAGCCATATCATGCAGCAACGTTCCACCGTGCCACCGTGCCACACACCGTGCAACACACACACTTCGAGTGAGGCAGACGTCACGCTGCTGTTGCCTCATCGTCTCCTTTCCCCTTTTGCCACTGCAGTCGCGTCAAATGCAGTTTATGCCCTGGCCATAAATCAAAATTTTTGGTTTCTGCTGTCAGCCAGTGGCAATAGCTATGAGCTCGCTCCATGAGCAAAGCGAAGAGAGTACACTCCCTCCCCATCCCCCTTCCCTCCTCTTACTATCTCTGTGTAGCTCGATGATGTTGCAGCTGCAAGTGCTTCACTTGCTGTTGCCGCCTTTTGCGTAACTCGTTTATTTTTGTGGTCATAATTTGGCAATGCCAGCAACTCGGCTTCTCCTGGCATTTCCCATCACACTTCTATCACCCCCTCCTCCACACACCGCGTCTGCTAAAATATTGGCTTAGATTCTGTCAAACAAATTGAATTTGCTATTTTTTGATGAATCCAAATCGCTGCTAGCAATGTAACAACAACAAATTGCAACTGCATTTGCATTTGCATTTGGCAACACTTGAAGCTCGCTTCGAAAGTGTTTTGATTCCTGCCAATGATTCCATTGAGCTTGAGTCCTTCACAGTAATCACTCGCATTGAGAGCCAATCTGCTTGGCTATTTGTAACAACAAAGCGCAAGCAGTTGCTTCAAATAGCCAACAAATCTTAGTGCAATTTGATTGTTTCATTTGTTTTGCGAGGGGAGATCAAAATAGCTGAAGATTTCCTTAGAATTTGTGAGCACTGGGAAATCGAACTATATAACCAAAAGTTGTTAATCTAGTAGTTATATATGTATTATAATAACTCAATGTGTCATAGCTTAAGATCAGAAACTAGAATTATTTGTATTTCTTTATTTTTTCACAATTTAAATTATTATACATTCATTTGTTTCATTTGTTTTGTGGGGTGAAAAGAAAAGAAATAAAGATTTCAATAGAGTTTGTGAACTTTGAGAAGTCAAACTATTTAATGCCTTAACTTTGCTTTAGAGAAAAAAGTAATTGGTCTTCTTTGTAGTCAACATTATTATTTAAATTACTCATAGTCTACATATAGATTGGCAATTATTGTTATTATATTCCTTATCTTTAAATAAAGAAACAATTCATTTAAATAGTGAATAATTACAATAGAAATAAAACAGAAAACTGTTAGAAATTCTATAGGAAAAATAATAAAGTTAAATGTTATTTAGCTGCACTGTTATTTAAAAAATAATAAATAAACAACTTAAAATAAACATTTCTAATTATTCTCTTTCTATGAACATCTATTTAATAATAGGTCTATATTAATTTTTATTATTGTTTCAGGTTTTATTATTATTGTATTAGGGACAAGAGCAATTAGTCTAGTACAATTATTATTTATTGTGCATTAACTTAAAATAAGTAAAATTATTTTTTCTCTAAAACATTTATTTAGTAATTTGAATTCATTAAAAATTTAGTTCTTTAGTGATTTGAATTATTGTTTATCTTATCTACAAAAAAAAAAAAATATACTAAAAACTATTCGACAAATTATACTAAATACTTAACTAAAAATTATACTACTATTTATAAAAAATACTATAATTAAAAATTACCAAACACTACATAAAAAGTTCTGCTAGTAATTATACAAAATTATACGAAAAACTATTTGTGCTGCATTTTTTGCCAAAATAATATTAAATTCAAATGTCAAAATGTAATTATATGGAAAATGTATTTCTGTGTCTCTCCTGTTCAATGCTGTGTAGTATTTCCTAATTAAATATAAATTGAAATTTAATACACATTTTTTAATGCATTTTCAGTTTAGTTTAATATCAGTTTTAGTTTAAGTCTTCTGATTTTCCATTCCACTTTATTTACTTTACAAGCTGTATTCTGATAAGACTGAACTTAGTTGGTATTTTCTCTTTGGCAATATTTATCTATCATATTTTTTTCAATCTTATACTCATTTCTTTCTGTGATCCTCTGTTAACCACATTCTTCTGCTGACAATTCATTCGCTGTTGCTGAGCCATGCTTAAGGTTCAATACGTGCAGTCTTTGGTTGCTCTCAACAAACTCACACAGTAGCCTTGACCACTCAGCCACACACACACACATACACACACCTACGTAACAAATACATTCACATGATTGTGTGGGAGTTCGTGCTTTTGAGCTGACCATCATTCGAAATGCGAAGCGCGCCTCATTTGTTCGGACTTTCAACGTCATCATCAACAGCAGCAGCATTGCTATGTGTGTGTGTGTGTGTGTATGTGTGTGTGGTGTAGGTAAACCGTGGCTGCAGCGATTTTCACGTGTTGCAAGTTAATACCGAGCCAAGTTATGGCCTGCAAGTGAATTTTTGGTCAGTCAGTTTATGTATATAAACATAAAATTCGTGAACAATGCACTAGACGAAATTTTCCACATGAATGGCAAATGATTTGACCAACAGGCATTTCCACATTCCCACAAATATACGAGAGAGAGTTAGGGAGAGAGAGAAATGTGTGAGAACGAATTACAGACATGTTTTCTTTTTTTCCGTACGATTGTGTGGCTTTTTATCGAAGCCATCGATCTTTGGCCTTGCGTTTGACAGATCAAAATTAGAAATCGTAGCATTCGTTGTGGCAACAGCAAAATCGTTTACTTTTACTCTGTGTGTGTGTGTAGCTTTTTCATAGCTAATTGAATGGCTGGCAAATAATTTGCTGCCTGCTTTTAGGCGCAGCCTGCAAATGTGCAAAAAATTGTATCAAACAGCTTTTGTTCGCATGGAGTGTGAGGTATGCCAAACTGCCGCTAACTCGCTTATCGAGCATTGTTCGCTGTGGCAGCAGCAGCAGCAGCAGCCTTTAAGTGATTTTCGATTTTAGTGATTTGGCCTTTCATATGCAAAGCAGCCAAAGCAAGCACGAAGCGGAAAGCGGCATGCAAACTGTGAAAACTGATGACGCAGCAGGAGCACTTGAGTTGACTTGACTTGACTCGACGCGACTCCACTCAACGCGACGCGACGCGATTCGACTTTGGGGCGTGCCAGCAACAACAACAACAACAATAATAACAAGCGAAGAAATTGCCCGTTTAGCGGTTTATTTTAATGGCAACAACAACAACAAGAACGGTTTATGCATTTTGTCGCCTGGCAGGTAAAATTTTCATAGCTCTTTTTTTGTTGTTGTGTATGTTTTCTGAAATTGCGCCACTTTTGGGTGCTGTTTACAAATTTGATTTTCGTGTTTGATTTGCTGTTGGGGCGTGAAAAGGGCAGGACTGTGATAGGGCGGGGGAATGGAAGAATAGAAGAGGGGGGCGACGCACGTGTCTGCGAAATGGAAAGCCAAATGGCAGCCAATGTCTGCTGCCGACTATTTATAGTCTGACCCCAGCTAAATGAAACTCTAAATTAGACACTACATAGAGACAAAGTGAACGACAAAGTTGCTAGAACGGGTGAGAGGAGGGAGTGTGGGGGGGGGGTTGGAGCTGCGAGCGGTTAGACAAAGCCAGCGCATAATAATAACTGCAGCTAAGCTAAAAGAAACGCAAAAAATACGAATGTAACATAATCAAAGCGGCGCCTAAAAGCAGCAGCAGCAGCAGCATCAGAGCAGCGACGGCGGCAGCGCTGCTGAGAGCGACAACAGCAGCAGTAGCAGCAGCAGCGACATCGTCATCGCAGCGAAGGGGAACAAAATGAACAGAATGAACGCAGAGCCGAAGCGACGCAGATACGAGCGGAAACGAAGTGTGTCTTCGCAAAAAGCCGAAGAGCAGCACGAAGCGAAACGAGTGCACAAACGTTGGGCCAATTGTGAAAACCGAAGCTTTTTGGGACAGGAGTAAAAGCTCTCATTTGGAGATGCGTGCGCAGGCTGCGCTGCTGAAGCCGAAGCCGAAGCTGATGCTGGTGATGCTGTTGATGCTGTTGATGCTGTCGTTACTGCTGCTTCTGCTGCAGCTGCAAAGTTTGTCTAGCATTTCCCCTTCGCTTAGCTGCCAGCTGCGCTGTCGGGCTTATCTCTGCATCTGTAGCCGTTATACGTGTATTGCTGCTGTGCTATATGTGTGTGTGTGTGTGTGTGTATGACGGGTGAAGGGGAATGGGCTGGGAAGTGGGGAGGTGAACGATGTCTTTGTGCTCTTCAGTTTTCGCGCACTCTTTTCATTTGCGGAGTTTTCCTTTTTGCGTGCGTCTTGCGTTGCTTTTCTTTTTGCATATCCCCGCCCGGAAAATTCATCGTGTCTGGATGCGACGACGTCGGTATAAAAACGCCCGCAACGCATTTCGTTGCTCATAAGTTGAAATCATTGCGTCCAGTGTGTGCTCTGTGCTGCCCTGTGTGCTGTCGTCCTGTCCTGTGTGTTGTCCTGTGTGTCGTCCTGTGTGCGCTGTTTGCTGTGTGCTGTGCCCTCAAGCAGCCGCAAAAGTTCGTTAAGGATCCCACGCACACGCACACACTAACTCACACACACACGCACGAACGCACGCACACACGCACACGCACTCCAAAATTCCGAAGCTGTCAACAAAAAACCAACTTTTGCAACAACAGTGAAAATTATTTACAAAAAAAGAATAAACTAAAAAGAAAAGTAAATCAAAGAACTGTAAAAACGCTACAAAAGTGCAACAACGAGAAAAAAACTGTTGAATAATTATGAAACAAGATACAACAAGAATAAAAGGAATTTAAATAAATTAACACGAGCGACGCGAGCAGAGTTTTGATTTGAGAGATTTTTTAACTGTGCACGCAACAAAACAAAGTTTTCTTTTACTATATTTTCGTTTAATTTCAAAAGTAATTTGCATAATTAGTGGGTCGGCAATAATTAATAGCGCGCTTCTCTTTTGTTTTCAAACTAAAAAACATATTAAATAATTATTTAACTCATTCGCACAACTTTAACAACGGGCAATTAACAGGGCAACAGAAACAGCGACAGCGACAAGAACGGAAACGGAAACCAAATCGTACTGAACTGTAAACTGACCTTCATGTAGCACATGTAATTACCACACACACGCAAACACACACACATACGCATACACAAAAGTATAAACAAATGTTTGTATAAAGCGGCAGTAAAAAAGACAGTTTAAAATATAATTAAAATGACATTTGACTGCAGTTGAACAGCTTTGTTAATTATGCGCGAGAATTCTGAACTGAAATGCTCAAACAACAACAAACAAAAATAAAAGCGAACGAAAAGATATTTGAAAAAAATGAAACGAAAAAAAAACACAAAATGGAAAATTACGATACAAAAAAAAAAAAAAGAAAATGTATAGAGGAAATTCAATTGAAAATCATTTAATCATGAAAATATGTAAATTTGAAAATTATTGCAATTCCATTTGAAGGAAGGCGCCAGCTCACTTTGAGGTAAGCAAATACATTTTTGTTTAAATTCATTACATAATATCATCAGGTCGTTAAACAATGCATTAATTATACATTTCCATTCAAATTGCAAATTACAACCAGCACACACACACACTCGATACACACACACACAAATGTGGTACACATTATGCATATGGGTTTCGGCTCAGTTTAATCATCCGTTAAAAGCAACTAACCATATTCTGGAATTTGTGCATTTTGTTGCACGTTATTTGGGGTCTCATAAGCTGCACCCTGCAGTCTCGATTGCATATTGATTGCTAATATTACACCGCATTGAAAACGTAAAGAGAATTCAATTAATAATAGAATACACTACACTATGCTCAACAACATTTTCTAATGACAACTACTGAATAATGGAAAAGATAACCATGTTTTACATGAGAATATTTATTTTCGTCATAGAGTCAAGGTTTCTTTATTAGCATGAAATGTCTTCAATACTTAATATTGCCATTTCATAGACAAACTCTAATATTCTCTTATATTTTCTTATGATAATTACAAAATCTACTATCTAATATAGACAAATATGTATTCTAAACATACTTTGGTCATATTTGCCATAAAGTCTAGGTTCTATTTGGAATGCCATCAATATCATCATCATCATCAATATTTGATATATTAATTTTTCATTCAGTTGTCTCCAATTTGATTAACTCACATCTATATGCATCTATAACTACAATGTAGAATGACTGTATACTTTTTTATGACATAGCGAAGAAGCTCTTATTACAGACTGAAATATTGCTGTTTATTATGTTTATGAACTCTTACTTCTATATGATATATTAGCGTTCTATATTTTCAAATGGCAACAGCGATATATTTACTTATTGTTGTCATAGCGTATAAGATGTGCGACATTATAAACTATTATATTACAATATTTCATATTACTGTTTTATATAAAAAGTCTAAGCAATTGTCTCCAAGTTGTCTAATAGAGTTTTATAATAATTTCTAATGACAAATACAATATAAAATTTATAAGTATGCAACTTTATACTTAATTTCGTCATAGCTTCAAAATAATTTGGACTAGATATAAACTGGAATTTCTACGAATATTTTATATTGTCGTAAAAATAATTACCTACAAATTTTGCAATATGCTACGTATTTCTCTCATGATTAATAATACATTGTATTCTTATATTTGTGATAGCGTCAAAGATCTTCCCCAATCTTTGTTTCTCAAATTTTTTCTCTTTTCTTCGAGATTACAACTACTTAGTATGAACTTTTTCTATCTACATAAGTTAAATTATTTCATATCTTATTACTTGACTTTATGCTCAACAAATTTTATTAAGGAATTTCCAATCTCAAATTTAAGAAATGCTAATAAGAAAATGTTGGAGAAGAACATCAATTACCATTTATAGATTGAAAAAAACAATAACAGACTCTTCAGTTAAATTATGATCTCAGCGATCTTTTTGATCTGACGCTAAGATAAACACAATCACATTTTAAAGAATGTTGATAAATATGTTTAGCCGAAGGGCTTTAAAATACGTGGGTGTTAATTTTTATGACATTTTCAAATAAATGAATAATTATTATGTTTATTACGATAATTAAAATATTGTTTTGTAATATATACAAAATGCAATTAAACCATTAAATATTAATCGAATTTAAATAAATCTACCGTAATTTTAATTAACTCAAATTATTGAGCATGTGCTTTAGAGTCTTGAATCGAGATAAGCCGAAATCCGTTTAGGTCGAACTGTTTAACCCTGGACAAAAGATAGAATACTTAAATGAACTGAACCGCATTGCCATTGAAATGCGTTTTAATGCAGATTCAATTAAAAAAAACGCATTTGATTCATGTGGCAATTGCATTAAAAACTTGCAAATAACAAAATAGCGAAGCCGTAAATAAAAATGTCAATCAATTAAAACAGAGTAAGAGTGAGAGAGAGAAAGGGAGAGGGAAATAAAAACAATATAATACAAATTAACTATATTGTATTTATTGTGTTTAAAAATGTGTTGTGACGGCTCATTTGTGCTCGACACAACGAAAAAACGAACGAATAAACGAATGGTTGCCATTAATAATGCGAATACGCAGAACACTTTCAGTTGCAGTTGAGCACGTCTGCATATATTCATGAATACATACGAGTATTCATACTGCTATTCGTAATTTATGTGTGCAGTCGATTAATTAAATGAAACAGCAACAAAAAAAAAAAAACAAGCAAGGAATTTCAATGTTGTTTTTGCATGTGTGTTGAAAGCGGAAGCGGAAGTTGCAACATGAGATAGAGATGGAGAAAGGAAGGAGAAGGGAAAGAAAGCTCATATGAAATTTTGCAAAAGAACTGGCAGCTGCAATCAGGTGTCTTCCATTAGAAAAAGCACAGACAAAAAAACAACAAAAATGAAGCAAAGCTGGGGAAAAATTCCAGTGCAGCACTTTAAATTCCAATTAAAAGGAAAATGTGAATAATTGCAAAAAGTGCTTACTAATGCAGCGGGTCTAAGTGTGCGTGTGTGTGTGTGAGTATGAGTGTGAGAGAGTATGCATTACAGTGCTCGAAAGTCGACGGCTTTAACGCAGCTGCAGCTGTAGGAGCAGCAAAAAGCCTTGTTTCAGCTTGGCTTAATTGCATTTTAGTTGCCGAGCTGCGCAGCGGTCGAACTAATGCCACATGCAACCATCCAACCACCATCACTCCAACAACAACAACAACAAGAACAACTACAAACAACGGCGGCAGCTTCTAAGTACTCACCCACACACACACACACACAGTAGCACTTGTGCAGGCATCCACATATCGCACTTGACTGCCATAAGCCTCAACGCGCGCTCTCTGGATGTTGATTTGGCGCCTTTTGCCGACTGCCACAACTGAGAACTGAGCATTGAGAACTGCGAACTGAGAACTCAGAACTGAGAACTGCCAACTGCTAACTGCGAATGGCGAATGGCGTATGCTAGATTGAGCATTTGTGGGAGGCGCAGGAGAGGGATTAGGGAGAAGGACTTGCTACTGCATTTTCCGCTGACATTTTCGTTTATTTTCCGATTTCCCTTTATGCCAAATGCCGTTGCAAAGCTTCCGCATATGGCATGCCTCCATCTCCTTTACCTCTCTTTCACTCCCAATCCTCCTCTCTCACTCTTTATCACTCTGCGTCTCGCTCTGCACCTTCACTGGCTAAATGTGTTACTGTGTTTGGTCTCAAATCAGCTTCCGTCACATGCCAAGCGGCAAAAATAAACAGCGTGCTCTCTCAGAAAAAAAGCTGCACAAAAAAAATTACAAGTTATTTGCGGTCGAGCAGGCGAATAAATACTCTTTGAAATGGTCAGCAGGGAATATTTATGTGAGCGTTGACATAGATATTTAATTTAAATATTGCATAAATATTATTAAAAAGTAAGAAGCTACAGTCGAGCTAACAATTTTTGTAAAGAGCTATATAATGCGGTATTATCTTAAATTATGCCGCGAAAATACTTAAATATACTAACAGCCATCAATGAAATATACCATTGAGGTCCAAATATATTAGATTCCAGTACGCGTAATTTGTCATATACAGAAGCATTTCTTAAATTACTTATAAGCTTAGAAAGTGATAAAAAAAAATATATATATTTATATTTATTTTATTTGGTAATTTAATTATTTGTTTGAATATAAAGACAAATCTTCAAAATCTTTACAAATTTCTCAATACACTTCTTGTCGCAGTAATTTTAGTCTTAAATAGTATAAACTCATATAGTCTGCGGCATTTGTAAAGAAAGAAGTTAATTGAATAAATACATAAGTATTTTTGCAAATATCGTGGAATTAAATTTTTTGTTACAACTCAAGACTTTATCTAAAATAACAATCCCATAATCCAATAGATTTCTTCTATAAAAACTCATTTCATTTGCCGTAATTCATCTTCTTAAATATCAGAGATTTTCATTTCAATCTTGTAGTTGTGATACGATTTGGCTTATGTAGAAGCATTTCCAAACCTCACATGCTCTCTTTTTTCTTTGGACATTCCTGATAAAATTCGCCTAATACCCTTCATTAGAGTATTCGCAATGGGAAACCCACAACTGTAGCTGCAATGAAAGGAGCAGTCCGGGAACACTGTCGCTCGTTAAAGTTTGCCTTTCGTCCTGGCGTCCTGGCAGCCTGTTTGCAACAGCAGCAGCAGCAGCTCCTCGTTTGCCTCGTCGTGTCGCCTCTCGCCTCTCACTTCTTGCTTCTGGTGTTAGACTTGGTGATGCTTTTGCTCTGGTCCTGCACTGGCAGCGATAAAGTGCAAATTTTGTTAATTATTCGTGCGTTGCCTTCAGTTTCGTTGCTTCTGCTTGTGCTTGTGAAACGAGTGCGCAAACTTTTTGGCATAATTGCCACAATTTTTGCAGGATATGTCTGCCAACCAGCCCGCTTGTCTTTCAGCTCTCTATCTCTCTATAGCTTTTGAAGAGCGTGGTTAAGATGAATGGGAGTAGAGAGGAGAGAAGAGGAAGATGGAATGTGGCATCAAAAAAGAACGCCTTGAAGCCGCTTTTAACGATCCCGAAAAGCGTTTGGCTGACTTTTCGTTGATTGTCAGTTAAATTAGAGATGTATTTTGCCACAGCAATTAGACTTGATTTCATTTCAATTATTTACCCAAAGTTAACGTGACTCTTCGCTTTTCGCTGACCAAGCTGACGTTACACGTTTTCCTAGTTGTGTCACATTAGGCAACAGCTGAAAGCAGCAGCTGCATGTGGCACAATGTTTGGTCATGCGGTGCGGCAGCATTTGGAGAATGCGGAGAAGCGAAGTGGAGCGGAGTTTGTGTCAAGCAGAGTTGACATGGCTATCCGCTGAGATTTGCGCTTTGTAAATTCATTCGCTTCGCATTGCTGAGTATCCTCTCGCTGTCTCTAAGCATATCCCCCAAACACTCACACACACATACTTAGAGACAACATGACCAACAATTACACACACAAGCTATGCATAAATTATGCACTGTAGCGCAGAGTAGCAGAAAATATTAACTGCAACGTGGCAGCAGCAGCAGCAGCAACTCAACTCAGCTACTGGGTTCATGCCACTTCGTGCCACCTCTCGCTGTGTCCGTAACCAGGTGGCAGCCAAACAAACCGCACACCGTGTGGCGGCCTCTGTGGTTGCAGCAGCCAACGTCAGTGTCTTCCTTTATACACATTGCTACTCTCTCTCTCTCTCTCAGGTCTAAGCAACTCAGCTATGCAAAGCACTTTGTCAGCGCCAAGAGTTTGTCAAGATAAGATTAATGGGAGCTTAAATTAAAAATAATTAATTTAAATATAATAATACACTTAAGCTAACAATAAATGTAGTTCTAAAAGTTAATGTGAGATGATGGAAATAAATTATTTTTATATAGGCAATATAAATTAAATAGTTATCAAAGAACATATCTAAATAAGACATCACAAATGCATTAAAAAAATATATATTTTTGTTTGCATTATTAAAAATTGCTATTAGTTATAGCAGCTATAAATTAAAAAGCTGCTGAAAACAAACTTATCTAATCTTTTATCTAAGCTGCTTGGATTAGTTGATTTCCTGAATTTTCCACAATTTAGATTTTTCTCTGTAATGACTCCAGAATTCTTAAACTAAATGAAATTCCCTCTTTCAAGAATTCTTAAATGAAATGAAATTACTTATTTATTTATAATTTCAATTGAAAAATCTTTTAAGAGTCTTTAATTTATTATTCGTTGCTATAATATTCTTCAACCTTTTTATTGGTTTCTAATATATACGATGTAATTTTTTTTATATGGACTGCATTCTTAAAGGACTTCACAAAAATAAAGTTAATAAGCAAAATAACATAAATAATTTAAAAACATAAATAAAATATATAAAATCAATTCAGTAGTAAAGTTTTTCTTTCTTTATTGAAACCAAAACCAAAAGTAATTTTAATTCTCAACTTAAGCTTACTCAGCTTATATTTAAAAAAGTTTTCATCATAATTAAGAAATAGTTTTACTAATTTCTGTTAGATTAAAAAACTCTGCTTCAGTTGATTAACTATGTAAATGCAGGACTTGAAGTTTTTAATTGAAACTGCTTTAGAGCTTAAGATTATTCAAAGCAGTGTATTTAATATTCGTTGTACATATTCTGCGTACTTGCTCTTAGCATCCACTGTGTGTATTGAATTTATGTGTGTGTGTGGTGTAGTGTGTGCACAGCAACTACTTTTTGGAGCTGATACAGCAATTTATTTCGTTAGTCAGTCGCTAGCTTTGCGTTGCATACTTGCAGGGGCACCAAAGCAACACACACACACACATATATGTGCAGACACACACACACACATTTAGCGGAATAAGCGACTTAGCATAAAGTGGTTTTTGGCTTGGCTTTTGGCTTTGCATTTGACATTTCTTGGGCCAACACACAAAGTTTGGCAATTTGTATACGAGAATTGCATGGCAAACGAAACGTGAGATGCGGGAAAAAAGCAGGCGAAGCCAAAAGGAGGATTGAGATAAGCGAAGAATTGCACTAAACTTGACTGCAAGCCAAACAACAACAATGAGAAAAAAAACGCGCCAAACTGATGTGATTATAATACATTTGAAGAATGCGACGAGAAAAAAAAAACTATAGACAAGTCAAATATGTTTTAAGCATCATACAATGAAAGTTAAGAATGAAAATTAAATCGTATCGCTGAGTTCAGAAATTAGTATAGAAATAAATCTTTAATAGATCTGGCATATTTTTATAAAGAAGCGGACATTCAAGTCATCTGCCATTAACTGATGAATATTTCTTTCATCTGTTATTTTTATTTTCAAGAATGAAAACTAAAAAAAAGTCAAAATAGTTTAAAACATGATTCAGTCAACAGTTTATTTACAGTCAGTTTGAAAATGTATTAAACGTTTAAAAAAAATTATAAAGAATCTTATCAAAAATCACTCTTTTATAATGGCAAATAGAATACCAATCATCCCATCTTCAAAATTAAATCTACTCCAAAATCGAATAAGCAATGCACAAATTTGTTTCGACTCAATTTTGTAAGCCAAATATATTTTCTCTTATTAATACGTATTGTCATCTTAATTAAAGCAATCAAGTTAAAAGATCAGATTAAGCAAATAGTCACTAATGTTTTGCTTAATCAATACAATTAGCCATATCCTTGGTTAAATCTTTATAAAATAGATCTGGCGTTTGTCGATGAAGTAGATCACAATTGAGACTTCTGCCAATATCCCCAAAATAATCTTGACACCTGTTATAATTCATTTGAAGAATGCGCCGCAAAGCTAAATAGAAATCAAAACAGTTCATTTATTGTCAGTACCAAATAAAGTATCTTTAATGAAAAGGAGAAATTCTGTGTCATTTGCCTATATCGGATAAATAATTCCATACACATTGAAGTGTAATCATTGTTTCTGCAAAAGTTGCATCGATTATTATCAAAGTTCGCTTCGAGATGTCTTTTGTGTTTGTTCGCTTGTCAATGTTAAAATTTATTGTAGACTAACATAATTTCTTGGTGATTAAATTTGTATTCTGCCATCAATAACAAGGCGGCTTCAATTATTAAGATGTGCTTTGTTACAGTTTGAATTTGACGTTTCATTAAAAATGTTGTTTCCACTTTGCAGTTTCAAATCTGGCTTGTGAATGTTCATTCTTTATATAGCAACGAAATATGCAATTATCTGTTTGTTCTCTGTGCCAAATAATACATTATAAATTGTAATAAATGTGCATCGATTGCCTGCAACTTTTGGCAGCCAAGCATAATACATCAAAGTATTAATTTCATTAGTTTAATGGCTTCAAAAGCGTAAAGTGCATTGCAAGTTGCATAAATTTAGGTTCTCGGATAAGCATGAACTAATTTTGCATTTATGTACAATATTTCAGGCATTCCATGTCACTTTTCCATATATAAATACTATCACATATATGCATCTCTCTCTCTATCTTGGCTGCACTCAGTTTGTTTGCTTATGCTTATGGCCTGGCTTGGCAGTTGGGTCTTGAGTGTCCTGCCATGTTGGCAATATAAATTGCATTTCAGTGCAGATCTCTCTCGCTCTTGCTCGACGTGATGAAGCTGCTGTCAGTGTGTTATGATTGCAAATATATGACTGTGAGGGTAACTTCTACTCGAATATTCGAGTGTGAGTCAACTCACGACGCACTTGAGTGCACTCACTGTCGCTGTCGCTGAAGCTGCAGCTGCAGCACAATTCTTAAAGCTTTTCATCGCTTTCTTGTCGCACAGTTGTGGCAAAACGATCTCATTAGCAAATCATTTGTCATGCACTTGCAGCTTTTCGTTGCACCTGCTGCTGGCTAAAGCAGGGAAATTCAATTTTCTTTAAGCTGAAAGAAAACTGCGTTGTAAGCAGCTAACAAAGCCAACAACTTTTTGCAGCAAGCGAAAAAGCCAGCAAACGCCAAAGCTGCCAGCCATTACAACGGGTTCATTTTCAAGCTGAAAGAATCTCTAGCGGGCCCCGCCCACTTTACCGCCTCCTCTTTCTGGTTCTTGCTGCTGCTTGCGGCAACAAGCGATAATAAAGTAAACTCTGCTTACTGCTCAAGTGCAATGGCAATTGTATTCGTTTTGCTACTCGGCATAACTACAGTGCCGCCAACAAGTATGCTGCCCAGCTCAGCTCCCACCCACTTTTCGGCCGAAGTACACTCCATTTTATAAGCAACTGTAAGCAAAGTTAAGTAATCCGCTCTCTTTCTCTTTCTCTTCACAATTAGAAGTGAGCTTGCAACAAAAAGCGGCCAAAAATGTTGCACAACTTTAACGAAATGTTGAGCTTTTGTTTCTGCCGCGTTGCCAGCTAAATGTTGCCTCAAAAAAGGTATACACTACACTCTGCACTACACTACACTACACTACACTTTACTTAGTTTATTTTCACTATTTTCTTTACGTTTTTTGCTCTTGTTGTTTTTGGCCTGCTCTTGACGTCGTCTCCATCTCCATTCTCCATTCTCCATCTCTGTCTCGTCATCCTCCTTGTTGAGTGCGAGTCCTCAACGTAGCTGCGGCATGCTTGGAATTTGCTTTGCTTTATGCTTTACTCTCTTGCCCCTTCTTCACCTCCTCATCTTTGAGTTTCCTTTCTTTTCCTTTTCCTTTGCCTCTTCTTTCTATTTTTTTGTATTTTGGGCGTCCCCGTAAGTGCACCTTATTTCTTTCATTTTTTTCGCTGCTTTATAAAAGGTAGGAATTAATGCATAGAGCTCCGTCTGAATAGCATGCCTTTAGACTAGGAGAGAGGGACGGTGCGGAGGGGCGAGGAATCTACGACTCTGGCGAATGTCCTCAAAATTTGCGACGCCTTGCACCACTCACTAGTCGAATGCAAAGTGTCTAGCAGCCAGTTTTGGACTTTTTGTTTTATGGTTTAAGTTTTAAGTGAGGCGTCGAGAATATAAAACAACAATTTGCCGATTTAAATAGAATTCATGCCAAAAGAAAAGAAATATACAATTTTACACTTAAATTACTCGCCAAGTGCGGCTATAAAGAATTCCACTGAAATAAAACAGCAGCGTCTTCTATGATTAATGTCTAGGGGAGGATAGAAATATATTATACAATATTTAAATAGGTTGTCAAACAGTTCATTATGCAGCGGCAGAAAAATAAGATGATATTTTTCAGTAGTTGCATTCAGGATATTACTTTACAAAATATTTTTTATCACGGGAGCTAAAATAATATAAAATTTGTCACTAATATATACTAAGTTTAAAAGTTGGTATTTTATTTTGTATTTTACATATGATACATATGTTAATCGATAATAAAACAATTCATTTCTGGGAGATCAAATAATATAGAATTTTACATTTATATATACTAACTATTGAGTTTAGTATTTTATATATGTTATATATTTTAATAGTTTGCAAAACAATTCATTTCACGGAAAAAGAAAAAATATACCATTTTGCACTAATATATACTAACTATTTAGTTTATTTATTTGGTATTTTTTAAATGTTTTATACGGGGAGATAAAATAATATATCCTTTTACACAAATATATACTAATTGGTTTAGTATGTAATTTAGTATTTTAGAATTTACCACTGAATTTTGTTCTCTCAGCATTTTTAATCAATTTATTAATTAAATTTGATAACCTTTCTGCAATATTTATGCGCATATTGTTCTCTGCTGAATAGAATTAGTAAATAAAGCTATTGTCATGGGAAGCATGTCGCAAATCAGATTTAAGATTTGCGATTTGAACTGCAACGAATGGCAAAGTTTAGACTCTTAAGACGGGGAGAGAAGTGGAGTTAACATCAACATACTCGGGTATTGCTTATCGTTTAAAGCAATCGCAAATCGTTTCGTTTTGCATAATGGCATTGGGAAAAATTATTCGGCTATTTTGGAAATTTGCACAAAGTTTGGCTACAGCCGAAAGTCCTCCTCCGTTGTCCTGCGTTGGTTGCGTGCTTGCGGGGACAGGCCAAAGTTTAGCCAGTCATGTCATTTGCATAGTTTTGTGCCAAGACGCATCCTTTAGCCTGGTGAAGCCTGGGAAATAGCTGAGATGCTGAGATGCTCAGATGCTGGAGAATCCTGTTGCCGGATGCTGTTGCTGTTGTCAACAATCTTTTATGTGCCTATTGGCAAAATATATATTTTGAGACTCGACGACTCGAAGCTCGAGAGAGAGAGAGAGAGGTTGAAATTCAATTGTCAAACTCTGAAGATATCACAGGCTTTCCACTTGAGTGCTCAATGCAAACTTGGTAGCAACAGCAAGCCAAGGGCAAAAGCGAGGCGAGAGAACGGGGAAACATGCATAAAAAATTGTTTGTTTAATTTATTATGGCCTAAACAAATTGCTTAGGTTGTTAATGCGGCCGCATGGAATGCACACAGATATCCACAGATAGATATGACAAGCGGCAAATCGGTAGACAAATTAGCTAAAATGAAGTTGCATTTGGATGATTTATGGCCAAGACAATGCCCAAAATGTGGGTCGTTGCACAAACAGCAGAGCAGCAAAGAGAGAGCGGAGGGAGGCAGCGAAACAATGCAACTAAATGTGCAACCTACTTTTCAATTACGAGACAGGTCCAAACCGCAGGCAGCATGCAACGTACAACGTGCAGCATGCAACCTGCAGTAGCAGCAAGCAAGACTTTGGAACAAAGCAACCTCGACAACGACAATGGACCCGGGGCCCAGTGTGGCTGAGTGCATTTAGCTGAATTACAGCTGCTTTTTCTTCACCCACACACGCACACGTGGCACACACGTGAGGCAGCTGACACCGCACACATCCTGCTCCCCTCCGACCTTCTCCCTCACTTGGAGTGCAGTGAAGTGAGCTGCAAAGTGGGTGAAGGCCCTGCACATGTCTAAGGACGAGTCGCCTTTTATGCCATTGTCTGCATTTAGCAGTGCGTCTCAGTGTCCATAATGCCAACAAGGGGGGAGGGAGGAGGGAATGAAAGGCAGCGAACGGGGGCGAACGGGGGGAGCCACTCAATGCCACCCCCAAGTGGGCTACAAGCATCCAGTCGAGGACTCTAAGCCAAAGGCCAAACTGAAAAGCCAAAAGCAGCAGAATGCAGCATTTGCAGGTGCAACGAGGAAGAGAGAGAGAGAGAGAGAGAGAGATAGCAAGAGAGGGAGAGGTGAGGGCGGCATTCAAATGGGCGTGCAAATTAAATGATATTTTCATAATTTTCTTGACTTGACTGCTAATTAGCTGTACATTTAGCAGCCAAATGCACTGCGAACTAACTTTTACCTAATTGCTAAATAAACTGAAATATATATATAGAGAACTCAACTGAGAACTCTACTCTGGCAACTATAACTGACTTTCTCTCGCTGGCTGCTCATTTAATTAGACGCTCAGGCAGAGTGATAACATTGTATTTTGCATTTGCAGACTGGGAAATGTGGCTAAGCCTTGACGCATCCGTTTTTTAGCTGGCCGCTTTTCCCACAGCCTTTGCCTTTGCCTCTGCCTTTGCTTTTTGCCTTTCCCCTATCCGTTTCCGTTTCCGGTCGCCCTTTAACTATTCCCCTCCTTCCTTCCCCGCTCTACTTTGAAATATTAACCCACTAATGCCGCTGACTCCTGGGCATGATTCATTTAGCGTCACGTTAACCCATTAAGCACACGATACATTTCTGGTACGCTGCCTTGTTCTCATCGCGATTGTTGTTGTTGTTGTTGTTGCTGTTGTTGTCGCGGCATAAATGCACTGAGAGCTTAGCATAAATGAGGACAACGCCAACGTTGCCAGCGTGTCCGGTTACAAAGCTCATTAGCGCCATCTAGCGTGCCTGCAGCGTACTTAAGCGGAAATATTAGAACATTGCGCTACATACAGAAAACGGTACGACAATAGCAAGAGAGTGAGAGAGCGATAGAGTGGGGAGCGAGAGCAAGAGGGAGAGCACATGTACATATATATTTATGCAACAGAAAAGTATTGCTCGTATCTGGGGTATTAAAACTGGTTAATGTCGAGCAAATGCTGCTGCATAAATTCTATAATCATAATGAGCTTAGCCAAACAGCATTTGAACAGATTCTAAAAACAATTTAATATTTATTGCGTTGCTTAAATATTAATAACATTGTAGCTAATGAATAGAACAATAGTTGAACAATAAACTGATTTATTTCGAGAAACTTCCATTAAAGTTCTCAATTTAATTTCAAAATAAATTAATTGCAACATGGAATTAACATAAATGAATAGAAATATAAATTATTGTGCAATTTATGTCAAATTTGAAATACATTTCATTTCAAAATCAAAATAGTTAATTAACTAATTATTGCTCTAAATATAGTTAACAATGTCCTGCTTTTTATCAAACTGAAAAGTCTTTAAATAATCTCTTAAAAACTATTCAAGTTTTGAGTTTACTTTAGATCAACAAAAAACTAATTTATTTTATTATTTTTAAAGTCAATCGATAGCAATCTGAAATTAAAAATAATGAAATATGAAAGTACTAAAGTTTTATGCCACAATTAAATTTCGCTCTTAAATCAAATTAGTTAATCAGCAAATTATTCCTTCAACTAACAAATTCGTAATGTAATCAAACTGTGTTCTTTTTTTCGAATTGAAAACTCTCGGATAAACTCTTGATAATTCTTAGAGTAAATAATTGAAAATCACTTTTGAACGAGGTCGTTTCGGTTGGTGAATGGGAAAAATGTGAATGGGAGTGGAAGTGGAAAGTGGGGAGTGGAGGAGATTCGGTCTTAACTTTTAGAGCAAACTGCGGAGATTGATGTTGTTTATCTTTTTGAGCTGATGGAAAAGTTTTGCAGTTGGCATTTAACTACCTGCAACAAATTTGAGAACTGTGCGCGTGAAATGTGTTTCAACAATTTGCGAGCCATTTATAAGGATAATTAAAGAAACTCTCGCAAATTAATTTAACTTGGAATTTGAACAAACTGCACACAACAGCGCTCAACTTTGCGGACGAGCACAAATCAACAATTACTCGCAAAAAAATGAACAATTTTTACTCAACTTGCAACAATAAACAATCAACATGAATTCAATGCAGAGATTGGAGAGGAAAGACTTTATGCAATTGGCAACTTTTTAATCAAGTTGTGCATGCAAATCAAGTGAATGTCCATGTTTGGCCAAGTAATTGGCCAGATCGTTGCGTTAATAATATGAGAGAGTGTTCTTCTTTTTTATTTTTGCTAGTCTAGTCTATTTTAGATGTGTGGCATGTTAAATTACAAAGCAGCGGCACAAGACGCGCAGCTGACGTCAGTGATTCAATTTGTCAGCTTGTTAACAGAACGAGTCGAGTTGAGTTGAGTTGAGTTGAGGCGTGGACAGGGGCCAGGATAAGAAATGATGTGACTTTTAACGCCTGCTCAGACGACGACGACGATGAGTTTGAACTTAATTAAAAACCTTGTAGAAATAAAGTCGTTGTCGACGCTGTCATCCTGCAGTCAGTGACGAACACACACACACACACACAAAAGTAGTTGTTAAGTTCGATTTATATCGCGTCTGCTCTGCGGTTCTTTGCCTCAAAGTGCAAAGCGCTGTAATTCCCCTGCTCCACTCGAAATGTTGCGAAAAATGTTGCCTGCCTCAAGGATGAGCCTTAGATGTCGCCAATATATGGCAAACACTTAGCACGCCCCAAGTCCCTTCCCCCTCACACACACACACACAGTTTAAGGGCAAAGTGTATGAATGAGGTGGGTTGGGGGGGGGGGGGGGGGGCAACGTCTAATTGAGTTGTACAAGGCTACTACTAATTGCATTCGATGCTTGCCGCTTCAGTTGAGGTGGCGTTGATATAATTAAATTTTATTGCAGCTTCGCTGAGAGGACAACGACTTGCCTGGGACCCCTTGGAAGGTGTCTTCAGTCGCGCGACAGTCGCCAATTTATGGACAACAGTTTTAATTAAAAACTAATCGCAGCATCACAATCAACTTATGCTCTGAAAACTCTCTAGCTATGTCATGTTAAATCGAAATTTCAGTTTCAAAGCACAAAATAAAACATAAAAAACAGTTACACAAATATATACAACTTTTTTGTTTTAAGTTAATTACATTAAAATACTTGACACAAACAGACCATGCGGCGTAGGAGTGAGAGAATAGGTGATCAAAGTAGCAAGAATGGAGTCTTTGTAGATGGTAGATGGAATCAAGCCAGCCAAGCTCATCCGACCGGGAAGCAGAGTCAGCAAACACAAGTGAATAATGCGCCTGCTTCGGAGTTGGAAGTTTGCGCCTTTTGCCTGGATGCCAAGCGTGATCCTGTGCTCCTGCGCTGCCAACACTCCTTCTGCCGCAGCTGCCTGAATCTGTTCTATCAGGCACGCAACTGGCCAGCCAAGCGTTGTCCGCTCTGTCGCAGCGATCTGGAGCCGCTTCAGCAGCAGCTCGTAAGTGTCTGAAGTCGTGCTTAAAGAGTGATTATAGAATAGTCTTGCCTTTAGAATTGGCGTCTGTTCTTGCTGGTGATGCTGGCATTCTGTGTGCTCAGCATTGGGCCATTTTATCTGCTGCTGACTTATTGGTAGCGGTGTCTACGTACCTGGCGTATTGCATAATTGCGTTGAATAAACCCTTATATATATATTTTTAGATCTTATCGCTTGGCATTTCAATTACAACTTTTCTCACAAGCTCGAGGCAAATTGCATTACACGCAACCTGCTCAACCTGCTGGTGCATTGTGCTCAAACTTTGCAGCTATGCGAAATAGCTTTGTGTGTGTGAGGTGGTGAGGAAAGGGGAGGATGGAGGGGGGAAGAGAGCTTGTAAGTTGTCATAAAACTGACTTTAAATGGGTTTACTTTATCTGCCCTGCACATAACCGCAATCGAATTAACGCCTCAGCTGCACTCGTTTTTTTTTTGTGCTGCTTTTAATTGCATACTTTGTGGCGCACCGAGGGCCGTTACTCATACGCCCAGTGCGCCGCCCCGCTACCGAACAGCAACGCAGCAGTGCGCTGTCCACCCATATAAACGCCAAATGCATATCGAGAATGCATTGCATTTTAATGCAATTTTCTACATGAATAAATCCATCAAAATGCGAAGCGCCAGCTGAACATCGCACAGCGTCGTCGTCCATTGCCCAGCTGGTCAAAGTTACAAATTTTTTATAAAATATTGTTTTCAATATGCAAAAAGTAAATCTAAACAATAACTGATGCACACACAGTTGCATTCGCAGTGGGGTTGCATGCACTAAAGAGATACTCTTCAGTATATCATATTATATTTATTTTATGTGGTAAAGCTTGATTAGTTTGTTGGCTGATTGAAGTTTGTTCATTCATTAGCTGTGCTCATAGTTGCCCGCTGACCTCTTCACTTGTTTTACAGGGTATTAACATGGAGAAAACATACACATATCACTGAATCCCCACCATATCCATAGATTGTATTCATTTCAAGCAGTAAATCAAAAATCCAAGCAAGAAAAAAATCCAGCTTTAAAGTGCACATTTGCAATTAAATTGCGAGTGGGGCAAAAAGCTGCCACAAAATGTATTTGAAAATGATTTTGAGCCCGCGTTGTTGATATCGTTGTTTGCCGTTGCCAATGTTGCTCTTGTTGTTGCTCTTGTTGTTGTCGTTGTTGCTCTTTTTCAGCCTGTTTGTTGACTGTGTGGCCATAATATCGGCACAGTCAGTCCCCACAGTATCTGAACCCAGTATCTCGCCTCTGCCTCTGCCTCTGCTTCTCCCCTGTGGCAGCCCCTCAGTTACAGTTGTACTCGTAGTTAGTTGCAGTTGCCGGTTGCCAGTTGCCAGTTGCCAGTTTCCAGTTGCCACAACCACATGGCACAAACAAAACAATATGGCAAAGTGCGGTGAACGCTTTTCGATTTTGTTATTTTGATTGCTCGTTTGGCTCTGGTTGCGGCAGCCCGCATTGTTGTTGCCACTGCTGCTGTTGCCATTGCTGTTGCTCTTGTTGTTGTTGTTGTTGCTGCTGTCGCCGTGTAGCATTTGTGCCGGTTGCATAGATTTTGATAGCGCGATATGAACACCTGAGCATGTAACCAAATATTTGCGCTTTGCATGCCAAGCAGCCAACTAAACTAAACTAAACAGCAAATCAAGAGCCAACGATGCGCCCGTGTTCGCTCGGCTATCTATGATGAGCTCAACGATTCTCTCTCACTGAAATTCGAAGGGGGAATTGCTCCTCAATAAAGTTCGATAGTTATCTGCATTTAAGTTTATTATATTTTAATTTCATTATAAATAAAATGATACTTAAATTAAATGTATTTGCTATATAGCTATTATAAGCTTTTCAGAAATATATCCAATTTTGTGATTTGGTGAACTCAACGAATCTCTCTCACTGAAATTCGAAGGGGGAATTGCTCCTCAATAAACTTCGATAGTTATCTGCACTTTGGCATATTTTAAGTTTATTATATTAATATTAAATAAAATGTTACAGAAATTTTCTGATTTTCATATCCGTTTTTCCACGAATTTCTTATTTTAGTTTTTTATTTTAATTACGAAATAATATATTGAACTTTTTCGACAATGTTAAATGACATAAATTTACCAAATATTCCTAATACAGAATTTTTGAAAAAATTTAGTAAATTGTATTTCGAATATTTTTAAAAATATATGTATAAGTATTATTTTAATTGGCTATACAATATTTTAAATTAACCGAGTTATATTTTATATTTATTTATTTGTATTTCATAATAATAATCTGCAATCAGGTTCTGTTATTGAAATTCTTTTATTGTACAAAAGTTCATCCACAAAAATTTAAATATTAAATAAATTAAAATACAAAATTTTTAAAATCGTCAACATATTGTAAAAATTTTAATGCGGGCAAAATTTACAATATAAAAAAATTCAAAGTCAATCACAATTTTCAATATATAAAAATTCTTAATAATCGACAAAAATTTTAAATTGCAATGTATAGACCTATATATTCTTTCATACTAAGAAATGTAATTGATTTACAACATCTGACGAAAATGTCTTGTGAAAATGGTGAAAATTGTTTGTTAAAATATTTTTTTTTTTTTTTTTTAACATTCAAGCAATTTTATAATTTGCCATAATATTTGATGTTTTCTTTTAATTTTTTAAACTTACTGCTTTAAGTTTATTTTAATTTCATGTTTTATATTTTTAAAATATGTTTATAAAATATAATTAAATTTCTCTACGAATAGAAATGGAATCAATAGACACAAAATTTCTAAAGAAGCAATGCAAATATGCTTAAATATATGCCAACATTATTTGAATATTTTTCCGATTTATCATAAGAGATATTGTCGACTAAACATATTGCAGCTATCAAGTTGCGTTTCGATAGTTTTGCGTCGAGGAACGTGAGACGTTTGTTTCGTCGCAATTGTGACAGATCTGGGTAAGGCAGACAATATGTGGCATAGATCTGCGACAGTTGCAAATGCTCCTACGAAGAGGCAGAGAGGGAAGGCTAGGAGGAATGTAGGAGCCTTCTAATCCCATTGGCCATGACAGAGCCTGGCTTTGGGTTTCACAAAGTCCCTTTGGCTGCCACTTCCGTCTCGCACCGGATATGAAATGGCGTTTTTGTGTGCGCCATTTGTCCGATTTGTGGACCATTTTCGTTTGCATTTCTCGTTTGATTCCTTTTTTTGTGTGCTTCTGTTTTTTTTTTTTTTTTGGATTTCAACTAGGTTGCTTTTTATGGTATTTTTTGTCGTGTTTTTTGATGCGCTTTGTCGGGTTTGTTGTTTGGCTTTTGTGCGGCGCCCGTTGGCAGGCAAATTGAAATGTTTGCACGGCTTGCAACTCGGCAACTTGCAACTCGCAACTCGGCAACTTGCAACTGGGCGTTTTTGTTTGTTGAGCGATCTTTGACACCATATAATTGAATGCTTTGTTGTGTGCGTATGTGTGTGTGTTAGTTTGTGTGACAACGACATTTAAGAGACTTTAAAATGTTGTTTGATTGCCGAACACAATGCGACTTTATTGGCAATAAATGCATTTTGTTTGCTCTGTTGAATGCTTGATTAATTTTTACAAGTGCTGCACGACCCCATTGTAATGCACCTGCTGCCACGCCCCCCAACACACACACACACCTCAATTTCCACGTTTTGTTCCATTCTGTGTTCCGTGCTGTTTGGCAAGCAGTGGCTTTATCGCTGCCTGGACAGGCGTGACTCTTGCTCTTGCTCTCAGACGCTGTCCAGAGTGTGTCCTGTGTCATGGCCACAATTTCATCGATAGCAGGCGCAAACTTTGCGCCACACTCGCACACACATACACACATACACACACACGGCGACGGCAGCTTGCAAACACAAACATGGCCAGGACACACAGCCTTTTGCCTTGGCTCATTGCCAATGCATTGTGCGCGATTATTTTGCCGTTTATTTTGCGCGCGTTTCTTTTCTCTCTCTCTCTCGACTCGTCTCGTCTGCAGTTGCAGCTGAGCATCAGGCGAAGCGAAACGAGAAGGCGATAGGTGCTCGCTCACTCTCTCTTTATGTGGAGGTGCGGGTCCATATTAAATTTTTGTCACTTTGCCATGTCTACGGTCGTTCTGCCCGTTTCCTCCATCTCCGTGTTGTCCTCGGCACCAAATTGGCTGCTTTTCAACAGAGATGCAACATCTGTTTCTGTGGCTTGCATATCCTTTGCATATCTTGCCCCCAAAATTGAAGTGCTCAGTACCACACTTTGCTGCCTGCAATAACGATTGTTGTTGTTGTGCCCGCAAAAACCCAAAATCCTATTCATTATGTCACCGTATCGCCAACAACTTTCAGTCTCTCTCTTTCTCTCTCTCTCCCGTTTTCTTCGTCTGTTGTTTTCCCACCAAAACAGAGATTTGCCATTTGAACATGTGCAGGCAGGTTCACTGACTAGTTAACTGAATGGGGTTTTGCTTTCATTAAACGAGAGCCTCAGCCTTAGCCTCAGCCTCAGCCTGCTGCCTGCCACATCAAATTACCAATTTATTTTCTTGGCTCGCAACTAGTGCATTTGGCAGCCAACGTTTGCCACTCTTGAGCTGATAAATTTTTATGCATTTCTCATGCTGTCTCGACTTGGCAAAAAGGTGCAAAATTACGCTGCGCATTTTAATGTTATAATTAATTAGTCAAACAGCCGCCCACAGCAACTGCACGCATCACTCTTTCGCACACACACACACAAATAGGCAGACAGAAAGACAGACAGTTGCAGCACTGAGAGAAGGACACACGTGTGTATCCTTACAGCACGCTGTGTGTGCTCTCTGATTGCCTGGGCTGATGCTAGGAGGCGACGACCTCTGGGCTGCTTGTCAAAGATTAAGCAAACTAACCTAAGCGAACAAACAAACACACACACACAGCCAGAGGGGCACACACTCATAGAGAGTCACGCACTCACAGGATGCAGAGGCTGGCAATTTCTGGGCAGGACATGCAGGCGCTGCATTTAGTGCGCTATAAATTCACTTTTAATTTAGTAAATGTGTTTGTTGTCTCTCACGCAGTGACAAAAGGCGACCGCCATGTGCATGTCCATGTCCATGTCCTAAACTCTGTCTCCGTCTCCGTCTCCTTCTTTTCCATCACCGACTCCAATTCGGACTGCATCCATTCCCCAGCTTCGTGACCACGTCCGGTTACATATCCTGTGCGTGAAAGAGACAAATGCCTGCAGAAGATGGATGATGCAATTGTCTGGGTTCAACATGGCTTTAGTTTACAGATGAATCTCTCACTTGAAGCATGCATTAATTGCATCGCATTCGATAAAGCATTCCAATGACACTGGCTGCTCTCTCCCTCTCTCTTTCTCTTTCTCTCTCTTTCTCTTTCTCTCTCTTTCTCTTTCTCTGTGTGGTGCCAAGTGGCACTTGGGCACTTAGATTAATATTCTAAAGTTACGAGCGCATGTGACAAGCAATTGAAATCAAACAAAACTTACTGGGAATGAATAAAGACAGTGAAGAATTTGAATTAGGTTCAGCTAAAGTTTTGCATTAACAAATTTACATATGGAATAAGTATTCGAAATAGAATATTATTCTAGTAAAATAATATATTATATATTTCCGCTACCCATAGTGTAGAAGAGTATTATAACTTTGGGCCTCCAAGAAATGTGTGTAACATCTCTGAGCCTATAAAGTACTATATATGTATATGCTCTTGATCAGCGTCAACAAACGAGACGATATCAATATGTTAGTTGCTTTATTTGACAATCTGGTATATATATTTTTCACTCTACGGTATATTTTAAAGGTAGTACTCTAACGATATATAATACCAAACATGGCCATATAAGTATTTTTGCGGTATAATATTTGGTATATTTGAAGAATGAAGAATGAATGAAGAATTCACAATGGGTAGTGGATATCTCATAGTCAAGTACAATCAACGGTAGATTTATTAATTCTTTATAAGTAATATTATGCTAGTAAAAGAATAAACTTGTAATTTTGTTCTGTTTGAAGTATAAATTATAATTAGTCATATCTTGTTTTAAGGACTTATTTTAAACAATACTTATTTAAATTAAATGGCCAAATAACAAGCATATCTATTATCTATTTTAGTCTACTTTTAGACAATTCTCAATTTGTCAAAGTGTAACAAATAAATCATGTTTCGACTGGCATTCTATTTCGAGTGAAAAGTTTATATTAGGCAGTTGACATTTGGTAAATTGGCCTCTCGATTTGACCATAATTTCCGCTCATCTAAACCTCAATATCGACTGTTTGGTTATTACACTTGTTTTCATTTTCAATTATGCAAATTTTTTTCTTGCTTTTGTTTTTTTGTTTTTTGATTTTTGGACAAATTAAACGGAAAATTGTCCAACTTATCCGGTTGTGTATTGTTTGATTGCTTGATGGTTTTGTGGTTAACATGATTTGTTTTTGCGGCCAAATGCTGTTGTTGCTGCAGCTACAGATGGTTGGGTTGTGTGTGTATGTGTGTGGGTGAGTGTGTGTGTGACCGCACAATTTCCTGTAATTAGGGTCAACCAGATGCTATGCGATGCAAATCAAATTTGGCTCATCAGCAGCAAATTCTTGTGCTGATTGCTTTATTAATTGCAATACTTTGTTTTTGTTTCCTGTGTGCAGGCAGCACTTTAAAACATTCTTCCGCCCCCTCAAACAACATGCGCACATTATCTATTTATGCAATATTGCCTGCTGCTTGATGATGCCCAGTTTAAAAGCCAACTTACAACACATAACTGTTGTAGTTGGACATTAACCTACATTCACAATCTCTCTCACACACACACATTGTGTTTACATCCATTCGGGCTCATTAGCCGTCGCTTCTCATCATCAGGGCACAAGGTGAACAGCCGAGGGGAGTTTCAGGGGAGGGAACAACGGGAAAAGCGGCCATGAAATGGCTCTGGTGTCGTTTAATTATGTTCCGTTGTCCTTTTCGAGGGAGTTACCATGTTGATGTTGACATATGTGAGCTGTTGCTGTTACTGTTGCTGTTGCCTGCAAAATCAACGCAAAATTCATCAAACATGCAGCGGAATTGCTCCCAATGGGTACACACACACACACACAGTTTTGTTGCCGAGACGTCAAAAGTGTTGGCCATAAAATATCCAATTAGATTTTCGGCCACAACAGATTTCATTGCTAGGTGCAATGCTCCTAGTGTGCGTGTGTGTGTATGTGTGTGTGTGTGAGGATGTCAATCAATTTTTAATGAGTTTGAAATTGTTTGGTTTGTTTGCTTTGTGAACAACAATAGCAACATTAACATCGTCATCAACATCAACATCAACATCCACGCAATTGCATCATCAGCAAACAAAAGCTAATTTACGCACATGCTGAAAAGTATGCTACACAAATTTGTTAAGCTGTTGCATATGCCGCTAAGCAATTAGTCATGAGTTAGTTTATTTAATTCAAACATTTTATGTTGTTCTATCTCTCTCTCTCTTTTGACTGCTGACAGTTGTCACTTTCGATTAACAAACAAGTGTCGGACATTTTCCGTTTGCTGCTGCACGTCTTCTTGGCGTAAGCCAATTTACGCTCAAGCTGAAAAGTATGCTACGAAAAAAAGTGTGTATAAAGCTGTTGGACAAAGTTAGTTTATTTGATTTTGTAGCAAACTGTTTGGAAAAGCATTCATAACACGGTTACACACTGCTACCAAACTGTTTCAAATGATGGCAGGAGACACATTCAATTAACAAACAACTGGCTGGATGGCATATTGAGTGCACAGTTGTCTTAATTGCTAACTTCGTTACATAAGCAGCCAGGGGAAATCGAGAACTGAGTCCGAGCGACAGCGACAAGGACGTGGCCAAGGACTGGCGTTGTGCAGAGCACAGCACAGCACAGCAGGTGCCACAACTGCGGTGGCTCGACAATTTTAATGCCCGCCTAAGCCCCGCGCGCATTGTAAACATCATTAGCCAATATTATATGCATTAAATTTAATGCCGAAACGAGAAACGAGCGAGACGAGAAAAAGGCAGGCGCAGGACATTTTGCTTTTGCTGGCAGGGCAAACTTTTCGTTGCCTTAGTTTAAAATGTAATCATCAGTTGTGGCTTAATGCGGGTGCTGCGATTCTGCGGCGCCATTGGCGCAGCTCTTTTCACCTCCCCCCCCCCAACCGCAACCGCACACCATGTCCTGGACCACCATTTATACACTGCTGGCATACAAATTGTCTAATCCCACATAGTTCTTGCCACCTTGGCTGGCTAAAAAGTTTGTCATTGAGTCCGGCAGTCGACAGTCCGCAGTCGGCAGTCGACAGTTGCTAGTTGCTGGTTGCCAGTGGGTTGTTGCTTGTTGTTGGTTGCCGGTTGCCAGTTGTTGGCTCTTCACTGCGAATTGTTGGTGTTGCTCTTCTTGCTGTGCAGTCCAAAATCTAAGCCACTTGGCCAATGCGGTGCGCTTTGCATAAGCCAAAGCTCGAGTCCATGGCGCGGCTGCATATTTGAAACAAATGTGCAAAGTTTAAATTGTTTTCTAAATATATTTTTGCACACAATCGTACAAGAAAAACGAAGAGCCGAGGGTCGTTCATTAAGTTGAGAGTTTCAACTGCGATTTATGTCTATCTTCAAAAACATATTAGAAATGCAGACAAAACTTGAATATTCCCATTTAACTGACTACTTTATGCTTTACCCTCGCTTGCATTTGCCAGTGAACCACGCAAATTTTATTGTATACAATTCTCATTTCATTTAAGTTCATTTCATTATGTCCTGCCTTCTGCTTTGCATTGCATTCTCTACGTTTTGCTGTCTCCTTTTTTTTCTGGTTACATTTTCGTTGCGTTTATTTATGTTGCCTCAGTGGCCGCCCCTGGGCGCAAAGTGTATTAAAGTTTGCTAATGATGTCAGTTATGTTTTGGCTTCGTTTGGCACACAAAATTCATTTATTTAAAACTTTTGCACTTTGGGGCATTTAACACACACCCCCTCCTTACCTTGAATCACACACCCACACACACACACATACACCGGCAGCTGCAAACTCGCACACACACATACACACATGGACAGGGCTGAAAATTTATTATTGCATGTCAGATATTTTTAATTAATTATGCCGTGGCAAAATATGCGCTGCGCGTAAAAGTATGCTATAGTTTTTTTGTGTGTGTTTGTAGCCATATTCTGCTTCATTGGGCCAAGGCGAGGCAGCGCGCTGTCCTGCTCTCTCGCTCTCTTTGTCGCCTTCTCGCTTGCCAGTCACTTTTTAATTAGAGGCAACCACAAAAGATTTTTGTCAACGACAGCCGCGGCGCCGAGCTGAGGACATAGGCTGAGTGAGAGTCGAGTTGCCACGCCCATAACTTTCTAGTTTGCCGGGGGCACTTTAAAACGCAGCGAGCTGCAAATTGTTTAACCCACTTTACACACACACACACACACACACACACACAGAGATAAAGATAGAAAAACCAACAGTCCAACAAACAGAAAAACAAACAAAAGAAACGTTGTCAAAAGCTAATCCAAAATATGATATCCTTTCTATGTACTTTACAGTCAAATGCGCAACTGACTAGAGAAAGAGAGAGAGAAAGAGAGAGGGAGGGAGAGGGAATTAGAGCGAGTGGGCGACTCCTCGACTGAAGCTGAGATGCTGCTGCCTGCTAATTAAAAAAGCATTGCCCAAGTGGACTCGGGTAAGTTGTTCATGTTTTTTTTTTCGTTGTTGTTTTTTATGCGAACATAGTATTTTTTTTTTTGCTGGCTGTGTTTGCACAGCTTTTGACATAATTTCATGGCGGAACGAGGCTTTTGTGCCTGCTGCCGCTGCTGCTGCTTCTGCTTCTGTTGTTGTTGTCCTTGTTGCAGGTGCTACTCCATGATCCTTTTGCCAACACACTGTGTGCTGCAAATATTTACACATGTTTAATGCGTCGTCGTTCGACGTGTTTGCCATTTATTTGTTTTATATTTTTGTGCTGTTGCTATGTCCCTTTTTTTCTCTCTGTACTTTTCGTTGTGCGTCGAGCGTTGTTCGTTGCATTGTCCTTTGGCGCTCATTTAAATATTTACAGAGTTGCCGATTTCCACAGTTTTTTTCCTGCCTTCGACTCATTTTTTTGTTTTTTCTTTTTTGCCTAAGAGTTGCCCTATTTGTATTTGTTTATGTGAGTGAGAGTCTGCGTGAAAATTAATTTAAGTAATGCGTTTGCCAACGGCCATTTATCTGCCGCACGGCAAATCCTTTTTAATATGCCCGAAACATTTTTCATTTGTCACTCGGCCACGCAGCCTCGCCTCGTTAGCTTTGAATTGTGAATTGCTTTCAACTCGAGATGCTGCGAAAAACCACATCAAATGCCGCACAAAGTTTGTTCATCGAAACCTGCAGCAGAACTTTAGTCTTTCGTCTTCTCATCATCATCATCAGTTTTTCTGTTGGGGTCTAGCTCACTTAACCTTTTAACCCTTATCGGACATATCAACAGCAGCAACAGCATGAGGAGCAATCATCGACACTTTTCGGTTTTTGAAGCTAGTTTTTTAGTTGTTTTCATTTGGTAATCCGTAAGGGAAATTGCACTGCCTGTTGTCGCATGCTCTTTGTTTGCAGCCTGATGAGTTACCAATCCCAATCCCAATCCCAAGGTTACTCAATCAAGCGACTGTCCTCCTGTTCCCGCTCCTTGCTCCCACTTCGAGAGAAAAGCAAAGTAACTGGAGAGATCTTTACTCAGCCGTTGGCGTTGGAGTTGGCGTTGAAATCAAATTTCATTTCCAGGCAAAGTTTTCGGCTTTTAGTTTTACTTTGTTCTCTCTTTCGCTGCCATCGACAACTGTGCGACGACGACGCTCTGTTGACATTTCCAAGTTCTGTGCAAATCAACAACAACGACAACAACAACTGGTACAATGGCAATGCCAAACGGTCATTAATCATTTCGGCTCTCTGCTCCACTGTCTCGAGTCTGTGAGTGAAAAAGAAAACAAGCGAAAAACATAAACTACGTGCAACGAGAAACTTGACGCTGTCGAACTGAGATTGAAGTTGCGTTGCGTTGGGAGGAGGAGAAAAAAAGAAAGAAAGAGAAAACAACATCATTTATACACTTTTTTTGGCTTGGTAATTGATCAAATTATTCGTTCGAATCTTATATTCATTTATCTCTACGTTGCATGTATTTAACGCACACACTTTTAATTATCACAGCATTTGCTCCACTTTGAACTTTCGCATTGCAATTACTATATATGAAAATCTTTTTCGCCAATTTGCTTGGCACCTCGACAATTAATAGTTGCCTTGTGAAAGGCAATCAAATCAAGGTCCTGCATGTCAAGTCTCAGTTTTTGATTAATATGTGCGCCTCAAAGTATTCAACAGCAGCAAGCGTTGGTCAAATCTTTTGACTTTTTCTTTGACTTGTTTGTTGTGTTGCGTTGTGTTGTGTTGTGGAGAACAAATTTGCCTTCATTCAGCATTTGACGTGCCCAAATTAAAGCTACTCGGATTTCGGTGGGATGCGGACAGACGGCAGCTTTGCCGGACAAGGGTCTGCCATATAGCTATGGTTCGGTCCGGTAAGAGGCAGCTAGGTCCTTAGAGCTCCTTTTTTGCCTTTTGTCTCTGAGCGGCTTTTGTTTGTTGTGTAATCTATGCGCTTGATGGCACAGCTGTTTGTCCAGACAGCAGAAGAAAAATGCCAACAATTAAGTGGGCAGCGCCAGCAATAGCAACAGCAGCGCCTAGCTAAGTCTATGACGAAGTGGGGGAAGTGCGGGTGAAGCAGTGACTGGCTGAGTTAGCGTAGGCGCCGCAATGTAGGCAATGCATTAATTTAATTAAAAGCCCGAGCTAGTTGCGGTAAATTTGAAATTTGTGTAAATTCAACTTATTTATAAAACACTCAAAGGCATTTAATTGGCATTTATAGTAGTTATGTTGACTGCAGCACAAAACGGTGCTGCCAACCTGATTTGTATGTGACAGGCAGTCAAGTACACACACATACTAAACGCACAATGCAGGCTAAGCTAAGCCACCCTTCAACTGCTTGCTGATGCGCTTCGGCTGCTCTGCTTTGCTCCCTTTTTACAGGACGCCACTGCACACGGGCCCAGAGGTCAGTAGCCTTATCAACACATCCACCCACGCAGCAGCTTGCTCTCTCATTCGCATGCTCTCGCTCTCTTTGTGCTCTCTCTTTGAAGCTGACGCTCTTAAGCGTAACTGCTGAAATATGCAAGCGGTGGCTAATTAAACGACACAGCCTCCCATTTCGGTTGTTTACATTTCCCCTTTTTGGCGATGCTTTCGCTCTTCTTGTGCAGAAATCTTTCCCCACGCTTTGCGCAAGCAGTGCAACCTATTTATTGTGCTCTTACCGCTCTCTCTCTCGCTCGCTCGCTCATTCTCTCACTTTTGCCTGGCAGTGGCGCGTTGTCCCATTTCACGAAGCTTTTTGTCGCGGCTTCGTGTGTTCGTCTGCGCTCGTGTTTCGTGTTCGCAGCATCTTTGGGGCAAGATTCACTGAGTTCTCTGATTCGAGATTCATTTGGCTGCAGAACTCGCTCGTGTCAAGTTGTCTGGCGCGGCAAAAAAGCGTTAAGCGACTTTGTCTGCTGCTGCCCAGTTATCCAGTTATACAGTTAACCCATAGATTACAAATTGTGTTAGCAGTTACTTACTAAACGTTCATTGTGTGCGTGTGCCTGAGTGTGTGACTGCGAGCGTGTGTGTGTATGTGTGTGTGCCACAGACAAACAATCAATAGGAGCACTATGAGAGCAAGAGAGTGCAAAGTTGATTCCGGCAGTGAGCAAAGCAACAGCCGTCGGCATTTCTCTCGGACAGCTATTTAAATTTAACATCGTACATGAAGATGCTGATGATGATGATGGTGGAGATAGTGATGGAGACGACGACGACGATGATGATGTATAGACAAGAGATGTTGCCACTTAAAGCCACTAACCAGCGGCCACGGAAGCAGCCAACGGAAATTGCACAATGCGTTGACAGCGGGCTCTTCAGATTGCTCAGTTTTGGTTCATCGGCTGTCTGGCATAGCAGTCAGCTTAAGACGTCACAAGTAAGTAAAAGTGTCATATCAGCCAGCCTCTCTGCACTTAGTTAAACTGCTTACAGCTTGTGTGTTCTGTTGTGTTGTGTTTTGTGTTGCATACTTTTAAGCTGTGGCCCAAAAATAATGTTCGGTGCGTGCGTGCGTGCGTGTGGTGTGCGTGCAACCATATGTGAAAAAGTTTTACCCATTTAAATAATAATCCGGCAACTTTTTAATGCTCTTGCAAATTGTTATATATGCGAGTTGTGCAACTTTTTAGCTCTGCCACTGTGCGAAAATTGCAAATTGTTATTTACTGCTAAGCATAAAATGGCTTATTTATGCGCAGCCTAGCAACAACTTATGTTGGCATTGCAATGAATTAAATAAAAATAAAATAAACTTGCACACATGGAGAGAGAGAGAGAGAGAGAAAAGAGACAGGAGGAAGAAGAATGGGGAGCATGTTCCCATAGGCAGACAAACAAACGCGTGAGAAACCAAATTGAATTGAATTGCTTGACATGACGACAGTCTCGGCTCGGCTCACTCGTTCAGTTCCGTTGTTCAGTTGTGTTCACATTCACAACCCCAGCCCCCGAGGCGTGTGTAGATATTGAAACTGTGCTGCAGGCACTCTCTCTCCCACCTCCGCTTTCACCCTCTCACACACACACACACTTATATGGCCTCCCCCTTTGGCTTCTTCTTTCGGCTTTCAGCTGTATGCTGTTTGGTTTTTGTATGCGACTTTTGGGTAAAATTTTATAGCAATTTATTTGCTTAGCTGCCGCTATCTTTGCCAGGCTCACATCTCGATGTTGGGGGAGGCAACTTGTGTCTGCTTCATTACAATTTGCCAGCCGCGCCTTTGGCTTGGGCCTGGCTAAAATGCCTCTGCACTTAAAGTGTGTATTTGCATGCGAAATGCTCCATCTTCGTCGCACACTGTCTCTCGCTGTCTCTATCGCAGTGATGTGGCTGAGTGAAGTTCTGGGTCCTCACATCATCATTATATATTTATGATTATTTTATTATATGTGTGTGGCTGTGTGTGTGCGGGTGTGTGTGTGTTTGTGTGCGTGCCCAGAGGCTGAAATTGCAGCTGAATGCTTCAGCTGTGCTTATGGATACTTATGTACATAAAAGAGATGATATTATATGTATGATAGTAGTCGTACTCTCGGTACTCGGTCCATGATTATCATTAATGTTAATTAAATTAATTATTTAGCTAATGCCATGCCCAGTCATCCACTCTGACAACCTTTCTCTCCTCCCATTCTCTCTTTCTCTGTGTCTCTCGCTGTGTGTTCTGTCATTTCCCAGAGCCAATCAGTTATCCAACAAACGTTGGGTCCCAGCTCAGTGCCAATGTTTGTTATTTGCGCACAAATAGACGACACTTGCGAATTGGCAGCTGCCTCCAGCCTCCTGCCTTCTGTCTGCTCCTCCTCCCCCTGTGGATGTGGCCAAGCTGCCACCTCTGACTGTTGGCCACTTGTTGATTGATTTCGATTTTTATTTATTTTTCGCCTTTTCAAACAAGTTTAGCTTTGCTGTCCGCATCGCATTTTAAAGCAGATAACGACTCTGCTCGACAATTGCTCGGGCTTCACTTCCGCTACAAGTTGCAAGGAGGCAGAGAGAGAGAAAGGCAGAGAGCAGAGTGCGAACACTCGATAAGCCCTCATTATCATTTGCAGGCATTTGGCGTAGCTGTCGCTCTCGCTTTTGCCATGCTCGTTTACGTTGTCGTATTTCGATAATGAAATGACAGACATGCACCCGCACAAAAATCAAACATGCCTCAACAACACGCGCGCTCTTCTCTCTCTGTGCCACTGTGGCAACAATGTGCGCTCATTGTCGCCGCCACTGCCACAGACTCAGACTCAGTCGCAGATACAGATACAGCTACATCTCGACTGAGATACAAAGATACAGATACTACACGCACTGATTTAGTTTTGCCTGCCTCTGTCTTTCTGTCCGCCTCACAATTGTGGGCAGGCACGAACAACGTCTCTAATCTCAGTCATGACGCATGCAGATATCGCTACAGCCACAACCACAGTCACAGCTAGAGATACAGATACAGATACAGATGGTTGTAGTTGCGCATTGGTTTGAGCCCACGTTAAGCTGCATTTCAAATGGTTTTTGGGGGACTCTCTTCTCTCAATTTATTCACATAGATCCGAGCATAGCGGAAATCATTTATTAAACAGTCCTCACTTCCCTTTCTCTCTATCTATCTCTTTTATGCTTGTCTTTCTCTCTCTCACTCTCTAGTTGAACTACAAACAGAAACTAAAACAGTTCTCGTTTATTTCAATTACTTTATATGCATCGATAGCAGCTTGCTTTCTCCTCCATTTCTCTTTCTCTCCCTCTCTCTCTCTCTAACTGTCTGTCTGCCTGCCAATTTTCCAATTGAATTGTCTTTAATATTTTAATAATATGGAATGTGTCGCGCTTTGTTGCTGCTTTCCTGCTGCTTGCTGCCTGCTGCCTGCTTTCGTGCTTCCTGCTGCCTGCTCAGCTCGAGTCCTTGTTCTCGCCCATGTCCTTGGCATTTTCTAAATCACTGCCGTTGCCTCGTGACTGCCGCAAATTAGTCACAATCGATTTAGCAGCTCGTTACAGCCGCCGCCAAAAACACAACAAACAACAACAAGAGGAACGTCAACAACTAAACACTGCAAATGCGTGAACTAAACACAAATCGCTTCACGCATCAACTAAATTGACTTTTCGGTTGTGTGTGCGTGTGTGTGAGTGTGTGTGGCTGAGTATATTTGGCAGTTAATGTGGCTGTGACTAACTGTAATTGTTGTTTATGGCACATTATTTGATGCCGTCGCTTAAGTCAAGTTCAAGCTGAAATTTATACGTATTTCATTGTCATAAAAAAGTGTGGTAGAAAAGCCTTTTAAATACAGTTTAGTTACAGGTTATCTAGGGGAAAAACTAATTACTACGGGTCTTAGTTACTTCAGCTGACAATCTGGTATATTTTGTTAATTATTATATATTTTGAATTAGTTCTATATTCAATCAAGTATGCTATCAATATAAAGAATATAACATTTGGTATATTTTAGTATTTTCGGTATATCAATTTCGTATATTTTAAGAATAATACCGCAAAGTTTAGTTTTAATTTAATACGAGTATAGGGTATTTGACAGCCAAGACAATTATAGCCTTTTGTATACTTTAGTATTTTTTGGTATATTAATTTGGTTTATTTTACGAATAATACCGCAGTGGTTTACTTTTGTTTCGTTTTATTGATTTGGTATATTTTAAGAATAATACCGCACTGTTTTCCTTTAATTTCAAATGAGCAGTGGATATCTCACAGCTGAGCCAAATATAACCTTTGGTATATTTTTGTATTTGTTTGGTATAACAATTCGGTATATTTGCAGAATAATACCGCACTGTTTTGCTTTAATTCAAAACGAGTAACCAAATATAGCCGTTGGTATATTTTAGTATTATTTTCGATATACTAATTTGGTATATTTTAGGAATAACACTGCACTGTTTTCCTTAAATTCCAAATTAGTAGCGGGTATTTCACAGCCAAGCCTTCGGTATATTTAGTATTATTTTCGGTTTATTAATTTGGTATACTTTAAGAATAATACCGCACTGTTTTCCCTTAATTTCATATGAGTAGCGGGTATCTCACTGTCAAGCACACTCGATACTAGCTTTCTTAGGTGCTTTACCTCCATTTAACATAATCGCAAAGTATTCAATTAAAGCTGTAAGTTTGCTCAACTGCTGACAGCTTGTTAAATTCGTAAAGTAGCATAAATTTCGATATGTTGGCAGCTTCTAATGGTTGCAGATTTAAGCTCGACTGTATATATCTAGCATTTATTTTATTTTGTTTTCATCTTCTTTTTGATAAACCCATCAAAAATACGGCAAAGTTTTCTAAGCTGCAGGCTTAACGGGCATACGCATAAGCACACAACTCGAGCATGGTTATGGGGCGCTCTGCCGTTGTAACTAATCCTCTGGTTGGAGCATCAGGAGTAGCAACAGCAACGAGAGTAATAACAACAGTTACAGCCGCAGAGCAGAAGCAGAAGCAGAAGCAGCCGATGAATAGGAGCAGCAGCTACAGAAGCAGTTGAAGCCCAAAAGCGCCGCAAAAACCCCGAATACCCAAAAACCGAAAAACCCTAAAAACCCTCAAAACCGATGCTCATGCAAACTAAATACCGTTATCGTTTTTTCAACACACACACACACACCGACACACACACAACAAAAAAAAAACTTTAGCGAAACAAACTGTGCGGTTTCACTTTGTTAACAGCTCAGAAAATGTTTTTGGCCAATGGCTCGATGATGGAGGAAGGCGAACGCGGAGTGCAGACTTCAACAAAATTACCAACAACAGTAGCCGCAAATAATGCAAACAATCTTTTAAAAGACCACAGAGTTGCACACCATTCAACGCATATGTGTGTGGCTGACAGAGAACGGGAGGGAGAGCGACAGAGAGGGAACCACACATTGAGAAAGAGAAACAGTTAAAGTTGGAGTGTGGGGTTAGTTCAATGTATTGCCATATTATGAGTTCTCATAACTTTTACTCAACCAAAAAGAAGAAAAAAATTGTACCAAACTTATTGAAATAACAATAGAAAAAAGTTGCTCTCTTTTTCATCTGCTCCTTCTCCATGTATTTGATTCCGGTTGAAAGTTTCCACACAGAGTTTTTTACTCCTGAGCAACGCAACATTTTGCACCTCACGTGCAAAAATATTGCAGCATACTTCAGGGGGCTGCGTCAATAGATTCCCGGGCAGCGTCAGCTCAGCTCAGCAGCAGTCGAAGCACAGCACAGCTGCTGCTGCTTCAGTTGGTCTTACAACCAATTTTTTTTCCAGTTGATTTCTCGCTCTCTGCACAAACACATCAAACAACTTCTGACGTGCCTTTGCATAATCCTTGCAATGCCCCCGGTTCGCCTCTGCGTCGGTCAGCAGCAACAACAGCAGCACGTTCGCGTCTCCATCTCTCTTCTCTCCTCCTCTTCCCCTTCCGCTCTTGTCGTGGCCCCCTTTTTGGCCAATATTGTTGTTGCTGCTTGTTTTCGCCTTGACTTTAATCATATTTCCATCAGAAACACGCTGTGCATATTGATCAGGATCAGTACACAGCACCAGCAGCAGCAGAAGCAGTAAAACAAACATAAAGATACACATACACACACACAATCACACACACTCAAACACACACACACACACACACACATAACGCACGCAGTGAATTTTTCCCGTTTCCTTTTGTCAACATTGGGTAATTTTTTAATCTCCGCTTGGCATTGAATGCAGCTTAAAAAGCTCGCAAGCTGCACATGACTTGACTGCTTTCTTGTTACTCTTACTCAGGGCATATTGACTATGCTATGATACTTGATTCGAAATCCATAAGTTGAGAAATTTAAAGAGATACTTCAATCAAATTATTACTTATTATTGCTACTTGTTTCTAAAATATATAAATTGTTACATGACAATGAAAATTCCAGTGAATGTTTAGAATACTTTTACTTCTTTATTAAGAAATCAATAAATTTAAAATAGAATTCCGAACAAATTTAATAAATGCTTGATTTATAATCAGAAATTCTGAAATATTGGAACTCAGATGATGAAACTTAAAACCTCAAATCATCCTCAAATCTATAAAATGGATTTTTAATAGAAATTCAATTAGTTTTATTAAATAATTGCCTAATTGCTTATAAAATGTATAAGTTCCAAAATTATAAATGGAATTTATTTAAAATTTATAAATTCGGGAAAAATAAGCAGAAATTCCAAAATATTTCTTTGAAAGTGTTTCTAATTGATTTCAAATATATAAATAAATTGGTAAATTTAAAACGATTTAAATTGATGCGTTTTCAATACTTTGTATCATGATTTCGAGTACTTCCATTTCCCAAAAATGTTCCAATTTATTTTAGATTTGTAGTGTTTTTTTTTTATTTCATTAGTAGCCCTCCTAACATAATTATAAATGAAACATAAAATCAAATAATGATAATCAGTCCAATGTAAGAGATATAATTTCATCTAAGCTATCGCTCAAGTTCTTTCTTAGTTGCCTTTTCAATAAAGATTTAATTTCCTTTCATTGCTGAGGAAATTAGAGTATTATCATGTCGGTGTCGCTTTGCCAGCAGACATCAACTTTATAGTTTTGGGCAACTGAGTGATAAAGTCAATGGCGCAACTTCTTATGCAAGCATAATGCCACAGGAAAACGAATGCGAAGAAGATGAAGCTGAAGATGAAGAATGACCGAAGGAGAAGAAAAGAGTCAAAAGCATGACTACAACAAATTCAAAATGGCGTCTTGTGTCCCCCATATGAATGGTCTTGTAAATGCATCACGTATACGCAGCCAGCCATTGTCCCGTTACAACAATGAGCGTACTAGGTGACTGTGGCAACTCTGGCAAAATCTAGTTACATTTCGTCCAGTACTTTCAACTTTACTCTTTCTGCTATTACATTCAATTTTTGTCAAGTTTTGTCTCTCTGTCTGTCTGTCTGTCTGTCTTTCTCTTTTTGTGACTCTGACTTTGTTTCTGTCTCTGTCTATGTCTCTGTCGGCGTCTGTTGCACCTCGAAGCGGCAACATTTCCGGCTGCGGCAAATGAGAGCCAAGCGGATGCCGAGTTTCAACTAAATTAACGTTAATTAACGGAAGTTTTTCGGTAAAGTGCGCGACAAAGTGGCACCAGGTGCGCCCGCGGCATTCAACAGCATCAACTGCTGCTAATTTCCTGACTTCAGCTCCTCCTTCTTCTCCTTGCAAACTGTTTGCAACAGCTTGAAGCTTAAGTTAAAGTCAGTTGCTGATGTCAGTTGAAGTGGCAGCTACGCTTCTTGGCGCTTGGTGCTGCAAAGCTGCAAATTAGCCATGAGGGAGCTGAGCTGATGTGGAATCCAGCAGGCGACGACGACTCCCATTGCTCCCTTGGATAACAGGATAACAGCTGAGAGATGTAAGCACATGTGCTGGCAGGATTCGTTGCCATTGCCTGTGGATTTGGCATTGGCTTTTGCGGTTGCGAGTATTCACAGCGAGCTCTGGGGACAATGGGACAAGCTCCGTAAGCATGCTTCAGATCAACTCAACTCTGTTCAGCTCTCAACCAGCTCGACAATGGCGACAAACAATTGAAATCTCTCGGCTTTTGTTTCAAGGCGTATGCAAAGACTCTTCCCCTCTCTCTCTCTCTCTCTCTTGCTCTCTTGCTAGCTCGTGCTCTGTCACACTTTAGTCAGGGGTGTGACTGGGCAGCAATTTGCTATCGAAATTTGTACAGCTTTTAATTAAGGCCAGCAAAGACAAGACCAATGCTCAAATGCCCAACCAAATGAGCCCAATGCAAAACAGAGCAGAGAATAAACACAAAAAAAAAAATGGGAAAAATGGAATGAACAAAAAAAAATGCGAGTGACGAAGGACAATCATAATTGCGGAAACCGAGCTGAGCTCAGTTGAGTTGAGGTTGAGGTTGAGTTCAGTTGTTGTTCGGAGGGTTAGCAAAAGGACTCGGCTCGTCCAAACAATGCACTCACTCTCCAGCACTTTCCCCTCTTTGCTCTTATTTTGCACACGGCATTCTTGTACGAGAAATTAATTATCGCATAATTTTATGGCTCACTGACATCTGAAGAGTTTCATTTACCACTTTTTGACAGATTTTCGCCCTCATTGTGCACTCGCATACCCAATTCGAAATTCCCAATACTCTGATTTCGATCCGTTCGTATTCATATTCCAAGTTGTAGTCGTAGTTCGTAGTTGCTGTATTGATTGCAAGCTGTGGCTCCGCATTGCTGTGTGAAGAGGATTTGAAGTATGCGATTGGTTGCCAGGTGCCAGGATGATTGCATTCACCAAATGGAATTTCATTTGGACATTTTTTTCCCTTTTTTTTTGGGTTTTGAATTTGCAACTGCTGGGTAACCAGCTGTGGGTTAAAGTGAAACCTCAACATAGTGCAGCACTTACTAACCTCTCAATATTCACCCGAAATCGAATTGATAAATTATAATTCATTGCCATCCAATATCATTCGAAAGCATGCGAATTGAGTTTTCAAATATCTCACTATATTTCAAATATTTCCCTTTTTCTTGGGTTTTGAATTTTCAACTGCTGGGTAACCAGCTGTGGGTTAAAGTGAAACCTCAACATAGTGCAGCACTTACTAACCACTCAATATTCACCCGAAATCGAATTGATAAATTATAATTCATTGCTCTCCAATATCATTCTAAAGCATGCGAATTGAGTTTTCAAATATCTCACTATATTTCAAATATTTCCCTTTTTCTTGGGTTTTGAATTTTCAACTGCTGGGTAACCAGCTGTGGGTTAAAGTGAAACCTCAACATAGTGCAGCACTTACTAACCACTCAATATTCACCCGAAATCGAATTGATAAATTATAATTCATTGCTCTCCAATATCATTCTAAAGCATGCGAATTGAGTTTTCAAATATCTCAATGCGTTCCCATTGTCTTTTTTGGCCTTCGTTATCCTTGCTCCGCCCACATGCCACAGCTCAGAGCATCATTATCAAATGTTGTTTGGTAAATCATTGCAAATGTTAATTCAATAGCTCAATCAGAATCAGAATCAGCATCAGGGTTAGCCCCCGAGCACACACACCGAACGAGCAAGCGAACGAAGCACACAAAAGAACTGCGCCTAAGTTCAATGCCAAGTGCCCATTGTTGTTGATGTTGTTCTCGTTGATGTTGTTGTTGTTCTTGTTGCTCTCCTTTCCCGCTCTCATTCTTGCTGCTCTTATTCGACTGCCCTTAGACTTGAGCATTTCCATTGTAGAGCGAAACCTTGCATCCCCCTCCCCGTATCTGCCGCTTGTATTTTATCTGTTTGGCGCTTTGTGTTGCGTCGTGAATGAAAATAAAATAAGAATAAGAGCGCAGCAGCGGAAAAAAAGAACGAACAAAATGTGCGATGTCTATGGAGATGTTCGCATTTTTCTGCTCTGCCTTCGACTTAAAAGTGCTTGCGTATGTGTGTGTGTTTGTGTGAGTCTCTTTAGCGATATTCAACAGATGTTGTAATTGCTCATAAAACTTGATGACGCTGGCGCGTTTAAAGCAATAACAACAGCAACAATGAGAGCAACAACAAACAGATCAGAGAGCAAAATATTCCAAGACTTTGCATATGGCAATGGCAACTTAGCAATGTGTGTGAGTGAGTGAGTGCGCCATACATTGTATTTAAAGATGTAGGATACGTGCCTGTGTCTCTGTGTGTCTGTGACTCTGCATTGAGTTGCTTGACATCAGCATTCATACGTCACGCACACTCACACACAGACCTAGACAGCAGACGCAAACACAGACGCTTACTCCGACTCTGACTGTGACAAACACACCCACAGACTTAGCAGTGAGATTTGCATATGCTTATGTATTTATATATGGCACAATATGTGACTCGGCGTTTTTCATGATTTTCCTTTTTTAAATTTTGAATGGCCTTTTTTAGTCGTAGATTCAGCATAAAGTTGTTCGCTGATGTTAACTAATTTTTTTTTTTTTTTTGGTTTTTCTGCCGTATTTCTGCCAATTGTTGTTTTTCTTGCTGTGACGCAAACAAAGGACACGCTGTCTATATCTCTATCTCTTTCCCTCCCTTTTTGGGTTGGACAAATCCCAATGCAAAACGGCAGACGAAACATGCCGTTGACATGTGTTTTGCAAATGTTGCCTTGCCTTTGGTATTTGCTTATTTAATTTCATTTTATTTAGCCTTTCCCCAGCATGCAAGCGTTTTTTACGCACAGTAAGAAGAAAATACACAAATACTTATTTCTAATGCGGGAGAAAATAAAATTATGATTAACTGTGCTAACTCTCGCATATTGTCATCTCATTCTAGCGCGCAACGGCAATAACGCAACAGGCGATCGACGTCGCTGTCAGCGTCAACAGCTCTGCCCACTGATAAGCTGAGCGCACTGGCACAAAATGGCAATGGAACGAGCGTCGCTCTCTTTGGAATACTCTCTCTAAGAGAATGGTAATTGGAATGTGTGCAAGCGAGTGACATGGAGAGCGAGAGTTGTTTAATTTGGGCACTTATCAACAGTAATAGAAAGAGAGAGAGGGCATACAATGTTCGGCGCGTGAAAGTGTATTGTTCTTTTGCGTTTGCGTTTCACCTCATTTCGTTTCAGCAGCCCGCGCGTTTCGAATACTGAATTCAATTTCAATTGAGTTTTTCAACGTTTTGTGTTTTTTTTCGTCCCTCGCTTGATTTCAGTTGTTATTCGTCAGCGTTGGCGTGTGCAGGGCGACGGCAGCAGTAGCGGCGGCAACAGCAACAGCAACAACAGTGGCAGTGGCTGCGTTTGCTCAAGGATATTTTGGCGAATTGTGGATGTGCTGATAAACCCTGTACACTTATTATACATAAGAGTTGATATTCTTAATCAAGCGAAGTGCCTAAGTTTCCATATATGTATAAATTCATAACATAAACCGAGTTGAAAATTCGTTCACTTGTGCGTTATCATGGGGCGCATAATTGCCCTCAATCGGATTAAATGAAAACAACTGGTTGACGTTGCCGCCCCACAAATCAACAAAAAAATACGAAAAACGAAACGAAAAAAAAGCATTCTAGAAATATGACAACGAATACGAATCGTCTATAAGTACTCGCATTCGCTCACATAACAATTAAGCGCCCCGCGACTCTTAATTGAAATGTTTTAAGGCAAACAAATCAACGGGACCGAAGAAGAAAGACCTCTCTCTATCTCTTTCTGCCCCCCAGCAACAATTGAGTCCAGCAAATTGGGATTTCATTGTCTCTCCACGGGTGAGTTATGTTTTCTACTTCATTTCTACACACTCGCAGATGATATTGGAATAGAGCTTTGCTATCGATGGACCCGTCAGACAATTGCCTACTACTGCTATACCATACCATATAGTAAGGTGGTCTCGCCTCCTTTGGGCATGTGGCACATGGCCATCATAAAAAGTACACGTACTATAAATGGAATATGGAGGCACTACTCAGTATGCAAACATATATATGTACATATGTATGTATGTCTGTGTTTTTCTGTATATACCCACTTATATGGTCGAGTAATACCAAAAATACATAGACTTATCGCAGAGCACAAAGTGCTCGGTTCACATTGCTGATAACGAAAATGCTACACACAACAATTACACACATACTCACGCTTACAATGTTGATAATAATTCGTTTATAAAACTCTTTCATGAGCATTCGAGTACTTTGAATGCTCGCGAGTACTTAGCATACAATGGGATCGTCAACAGAAAGAGAATCAGCTCAAAATTTGTATTACCTATTCGTTATCTATATTTTCAATATTGTTATGACTAATCCTTTTCGATGGCCTCTAACCCCCAAAATACAGTGCATAGGTTGTTTCGTTGCCATTTGTTCACTTGAAATTACCTGGAATGAAACAGATTCCAATTGAAAACAGGATATCGAGTCTCAAATTACATCATAGATTAAGATTGGATAACAACTATGGCCTCTTCTTCTTCTTTCGCGTCTGCTCCTTTTAAAATACTTTGCGAGCGTTTCATTAGCTTTGGGCAATTGTCTTTGTTGAAGGACCTTTTTTCGGCGCTTCTTTCACTGGCCAAACAGGATATTCGGGTTGTTCATTAGTGGAGCGAACTGCAAATTGCGCTGCATGAACTTTCCTCACCACAATACAAAAAAAAAACACATTCGAAAGACATTCAGTGTTTGATGCAGCGATGCTTGATTTTAAATACCCTATATTTAATGCGGAAAAGGGGTGTGTCAGCATTCATATTAACAAATATGATCTGGTTTGTTGCAAATAATAGTAAACTTTTGTAGTTTAATTGGTTTTTAAATTACATTTTTATTTTAAAATTAAATAATAAGATATTCACATATAATTCTAATTATTTTCCCTCATTTTAAAGGGTATTTGGTGCATTATCAACTTAATGTTTCGTTATTTTCTTTTCGTATTTAAATTCTTTTTGGTCTGTTTTCATGTTTGAGCTTCGTGTTGTTCGCATGTGTCATAAATTTCGCTTTTATCATATTATTTAATTTCGTGTGGCGTGCAAAAAGTAACGGAAAGCAAACACACACACACACACATACAGCTATCATATGCATATATATATTCTATATATGTATTTATGTGAGATTGTGTGCGTTATAGAATAAACAGTGCTCCAGTGGGAAATGATAGCGACTGGTACAACGCAAACGGACAGACGGACAAACGGACGGACAGACGGACAGACAGACAGACTCAGACACAGACACAGACATGTAAATACATGTGCACAATCTGTAGCTGTAGCTGTATCTGTATCTGTGTGTGCAGCTGTGACTGCATACGTGTTTGTAGATACATTTATATTTATACGAGTATGTATGGCTATATAATGCTCGTCCCGGGGTTTTGTTTGCGCTTGTCTGCGTGGCATGCCGGAGCAATAACAGTTAATTTATTCCAATTAAGGGATTTTCCTGTTGAATATGCGACTCTTTCAGCCGCTGTTTCGCTCTCGATCTCCGCCCCTTTCCTTCCCCTCTCCGCTCTTAACTTTTCCGCCCCCAACCCACACACACACAACTAACCCCAACCGCTGAACAACGTTACCGACCCCTTGACAGTTACAAGCCCCTCTACCCCACACCTCTCTTCGCTCTCTTCGCCCTCTGCACTTTTTGGGCTACCTTGCAAAATAAAATTGTCCAGCTGGCTCCCGCATTTTCTCTGTTTTCCACATTACAGCCCCCTACCTCCTCTTCAGCCCCTCTGTGGCTTCCCTACATGCTTTTGCCTTCGTTCTCTCATTCCTTTGTTGAATTGTTTGCGTTTTGGGTTTTGTTGTCTGTTTGTTGTTGTTGTCAACAGTCTTGTCGCTAAATTTATATATACAACACACACACATACACACTCACACTCTTAAACACATTTTTTCGTTATATTACAATGGAAAAAAAATTAGCAACATGTCGCTAAAGTCCTTCGGTCTCCCAGCCCAGCCTGGCACACATTTTTTTCTCTCTGCTGTTTGCTTAATCCTTGTGGGATTTGCCACACAACAGAAGCAGCAACAAGGAATTCCGTTGGCTGCTGTTTTGTCCTTGCGCTAATTTTATGTCAGCCCTGCTATCGCCCCATCCCTGCCTCAAACTCAGCCCCGCCTCTGGCTAATTTTATTTATGTTTTCATTTAGCTTCCAGCTGCAGAGAATCTTCTGAGCGTTCTTCTGCGGACGGACACATGTGGCATGTCCATCAGCGGTGGCCAAACATTTTGATAAATGAAAGAAAAAAGCGTTTGAAATAAATAAAAATGCGGCACAATTTCAAAATTGCTGCCAGGGAGAACGGGAAGGAAGGGTTAAGGGGCAAAGGGGCAAAACGGAAACCAAATTTATGTGCACATTCAACGCACAAATACACACACACACACACTCACACACACACATAAATACACGCGAGTCGCGCGTTGGTTCGATTATTAAAATTCTAATTGAAATTCAAATATGCGTCGCTCTTGTTGTAGTTGTCGTTGCTGCTTGTTGTTGCTGCTTGTTGTTGCTGTTGTTGTCGCTTATCGTTCAAGTGCCCGCCGATGTTGGCGACATAGCTGTCGTCACATTTGCCCCATGTTCCGTGCCCCTTCCCCCATATGCCCCACTTGCCCATATGCCCCACAAGTCGTTGCTATCCAGCTCAGCGTCAACGACGGCTTCCGTCATGCGGGCCAGGAAGTGGACAGTTAAGCACATACATCATATGATATAGTATGTATAAAGTACTATATATGTATATATGCTTATGTATAGCCCATATATGGTTTATGGTTAGTGCCAAAGAGGAACTGTGTCTCTGTCTCCTCTTCCTACTCCTCCTCTTCCATTTCCACCTTCTCTTTTATTGCTTCTTTGAGGCGCCTCTTGACAGTTAGTTTACTTATTGTTGTCGTTAATTTTATTGATTATTGCCCATATTGAAGCATTCAAAAGTCTGAAGAGGCACGCACCACAAATATCAAAACATAAATTGACCAATTTGAGTAGTTTTGTAGTTTTTGCATTATCGATCCATTGATTAATATGAGACGCTGATAAAAGGTAGTTCAGTAACTGAGCACTTTCGCATCATAGAGTCTAAAGAGGAACCCACCACAAATATCAAAACATAAACTGACCAATTTGAGTAGTTTTGTAGTTTTTGCATTATCGATCCATTGATTGATATCAGACGCTGATAAAAGGTAGTTCAATAATTGAGCACTTTCGGGCATGCAATTAATCAAAAAAGAAAAAGGAAAGCACAAAACTAATTGCAAGAAGTGCGTCGTCGAATATGCCTCAATCACTGTGGCAATGCCAAGCAATCTGTCAAATTATCCATGCAAATCACATGGCATAGTCCCAACTCTGCAATCTCCTCCCTCTCTCTCTCTTTTTCCTCACCCTCTCTGATGTATCGTTACACACATGTAATTGAGCCTGCGGTTTGCTTCATCCTGACCCCCCCTCCAAAAACCTGGTAATGGTAATGAATGGTGGTGTAGCTTAGAGTATAGTGTGTTAGATGATGCTTCTCCTGCTTCTCCAGCTGGTGGTGGTTTTTCCTTGCCTTGGCTTCTTTGGGCATTTTGCCATCAATTAAATTGACTTTGCTTTTGGACGTTCGCTGCTGCTCGTATTGTGGCTATGTCACAGAATCTCTCCATGATTAATTAGCGTCTTAGAGTGACGGGTTTTTGGCCAATGCCAAAATCCAACAGACTCTGTTTAGGCTCAGCTGAAGCATTAAAACATTTCCAATTGATTGCCTGCTTAGCTTACGTTTGGCATTTTGCGTTTCAAATGAGTCTTGAGACGATTTGATTGTCTCGCTGTCTGTCTCGGGTTAGATATCAATTATGCATGTGAATGTGTCTGGCCTCAGCCAACAGCAACAGCAACAGCCACACAATTCTTACAATTGACGTGGGCGCTGTTTGAGTTATCTGCAACTGCCCTTTCCTAATCTCTGGCTGCGTTTGCTTAGCTGCAAAATGAGGAGCAAAGTTCCGGCAAAGTTCCATTCCCAATATGTGGATGTTTGCTTTACAATTTCTATTTGCATAGCGCATGAGTGTGTGAGGTTTTTGTGAAATGATAGCGAAGCCTTATCTGCTGCTGCTATTTAGCTCGAATGCAGCTGAGAGCGAAAGATAAGCACAATGCAGTGCTTGTCAAACTGTGCGCTGTGGGACGTCGCCGGGAGTATTTATCAAATTAATGGTATATTTATTGTAATCAACATTGTTGGGGGAATTTTTGTGACCACAGCCGTTACAATTTCAATCTCTTGAGTATTCGAAATTCAAATCTTGAATTGCATGCAACAAAAAACTGTGTGGAACGTCATCGGAAACGTCGCGCATTCCACAAAGTGCACAGCGAGGCGAAATTGCAAACACACACACCCACAGACACAGACGAGGCGACATACACTCACACAATGTTGGGCAAATAAACACAGAAGCAAACCAAACCAAAACCGAGGCAAACAAAACAAAAACCGAATTGAAAACAAAGTTGTGGCATCGCATGACAGTTGCAAGAAAATTTTGCGAATCACAGCAACAAATTTCTATGTAGAATGCGATGTTTGCTATCTCTTTCTCTTACAGAGTTGCATTTCGATAGTCATGCATAATTTGTGAGTGTGTATGTGTGTGTGAATGTGTATTGGTGTGTGTGCTTATCATTGAGTTTGTATCAAACAATTGCACATTTCCGTTTTGCAACATTTTTCAATTATGATTTAATGTTAATTACATGAATATTGCAAAGCAACAACAGCAACAACAACAACGATAACTGCAACTTCCGTTGATTTGATTTTGTGGTTTTGCTGAGCCTTAGTTGAGCTTCATTAAACAATTTACCATGTGGATGGAATGGGGAAGAGACATTGCATAATTTATAAACGTTTTATGTAATTGCCAATTCTAACAGTTATCCATAAACAAATTAATATATATGCAACTCTCTGTGTGTCTCTCCCTTTCTCTGTGTGTTTGTCAAATCAACAATGCCAATCTATGCATAGTTTTTTGCTAATTAAATGCAAATATTCACACACATACACACAAAAACACTCGAATATTTACCTAGTCAACCACACATAGTTACAAATGGATTTAGGAGTTTTGGTCTGGAAAATCCTTTGCTCGTTTATGTGTGAATCGTATCTATCGCTCGATCTGCTTTCAATTTGCATTTGATTTTATATTTATGACATTTGTTTCGTTCATTTCGTTTTCGTTCTCTTCTCTCTTCACCTCTTCCCCACCTCTTTAGATTCCCGCATTTGTGGGCTGGCTAAACGCTTCACTTGATTGTTTTGATTTTCACCATTCGAAACATTTTACATGCGAAAATCATTTGAAATGCAGCCACATTTGCATTTTGAATTTCTATACACCCAATACACACACACACACACACATATGGAAATGTGTGTGTGTTTGGTGGCCTTTTGCGTCGTAGGTTCTGCATGTCAACAGGCCATGTCCATTTTGGCCTTAGCACTTTGTAACACTGTCAACAAAAACTCACAACAATATTCAAATTCAATTTGATTTCAACATATTTCATTTGCTTTCTCAACTAATTTTTATCGCATGTCACACAAGCTCTAAATCCAGTTCAAAACAAATAAATTCCAGCATAAATCAAATCAGACCATAGATTACTTTATTCCATATATATAATATATGTACATTGTGCTTGATTCAAATCTTTCACTCTTTATTGAGCAGGATATGCAAGTATGGGAAAATAAATAAAATCAGCTGTTGATCCGCTTAATTGTTGTTATATTTTTTTTTTGTCGGTTGCTCTGCTTGTTCAAGTATTTTATTTATTCCGCCCAGTTGTTTATGTCTATTCATTAATAGATTCAACAGCCACTGACGCACAATTTTGAAACGCTGCCAAAATATAATTTTCCGCTTGCCAAAATGATTTTAGCAGCTCAACACAAATCACTCTCGCTCTCTTCTCTCGTTCTCTTTTCTCTCTCTTTATAAATTGGATAATAATTTTCAATAGACTGCAAATTTGTGTGTTTAAATCGAGAATGAAAATATCCAAATGCCAAACCAATTTAAGCAAGCGCCGCAAAGTATGCCATTGAATAACCGATTTGCTCCTCGTTGAATGGAATTCATGGCGAATTTGTCAAGTTGCCACATCAGCGCCTTAGTTTGCGGCCTTCCATTTGAACGGCAGCCACATTCAGCGGTAGCTCACCGAAATGCCAAAATGCCAAAAGTTGCAAAGGCTTTTGCGCTCCCAAAAGTTTTGCAGTAAAGCAAATCACAAAAGCGACCGCACATCACGACATAGACATCCTGCAGCGATCACAATGTCCTCGTTGTCGTTGTAGTTGATGATGTTGAGGATGTCAACGATGACGATGACGATGACGATGAGGTTGCCTATTCGGCAGCCCACACAGAAATCTATTCAAAATTCAAAATGGAAAGCGTAAAATTGTTTCAATATTCATAACGTTAGGCGCTAAATGTCCCGTTTTTCACAATAGCATCGACATTCGCATCGATTCGCCGCTGCTGCTCTCTCAACTAATATGCAAACTAAGGATGTCTACCTCTCCACATCTCTCGCCCACTGCATGCACAAAAACTGTGCTTTTTGTCGCTTGCCATGACCATATAGCCATAGGCACACGCCCTGCGTCTATCTTTGCGTGTGTTTGTGGTTGTTTGCTCTGGCTGTGTTTGGTCAACATGTTGGAAATTTAAAGCACCTGCGCCGCCCGGCAGCGCTCTGATAACGCCGGCCTGGGCTGATGGGCCAAAGGCCAAAAGACCCCCAAACTCTGGGGCGAGGGCGAGGGCGACATCGTTCCGTGCGTGGCCCATGGCGATAGCAACAACGACAACGATGAGGACAACGACGACGACAACACGACACGATGTAGTATGAAAAGGCCTCTGGCCATGGCAATTGGCCAGGCCATGGCTATGGCCATTATTGGTTAGCCAAACCACCGCACTGGCCCAGATGCAAACAATGGTTGTGTCCAGATGCCACTGTTGTTGCCCTTCGGCTGCCTTGTGTGCTCCGCTCCGCTCTGCTTTGCTCTGCTCTGTTCTGCACTAAATGTCGCCACATAAAAAGCGCATAAAAGCCGATAAGCGGACATTTATGCTCACAAAATCGCTGAAAATGCCAAACACTCAGCCAAATTGAATGTTTGGCAAAAAAGTTGACATTTTGCAGCAGCGTTGAACGTTCAACGTTCAACATTTCTCGTTCTCTGCGCTAATTGAAAAACAAAGCAAGTTGACACTTTGTGTTGCATACTTTTAGGGCTGAACATTTAAAGCAAATGTTGGCACACATTTGTGTTAACTCTTTAACTTCCGCCGGAAGATTTTATGCACGACAGCAACGAGCAAAAGGGACACGGAACACAGTTCCCCCCTCCATCCAAACAAAAAACCCATCAACATGAACGGCCCGAGGAGCAGGCGATGCGATGCGACGATGGAGACACTCGTCGTCGCGTCCTGGGAGCAGCTTTAGCTTCAGAGTTGCCATGCATCAGCGAGCAGTGAGCATGTTTGTGCCGAAGATTAAAAGCATGTGTCCGGTTTTATGTGCTATCCACCCCTCCACCCCTTCAGACTCGTGTGTGTGTGTGTGTGTGTGTGTGTGTGTGTGTGTGTGTGTTAAAATTTATAACCGTAAAAGTGCAACAGTGAAAAAACACAGGCAAAAGCAAGCAAGTTAGCAGAGCTCTTTCTCTCTCTCTCTCTCGGTAGCCATGCAACTTTCGTTGGTCCGTTGGCTGTTTGGCTGTTTGTTGGTTTTGCGGCTGTCGCCTGTCGAGGTGAACCAGCTGCTGGCTTGCTGCTGTCCAAAAGCGAAGCACTGGGCAACGTTTTAACGTTTTATACAGCACACCAGCACACACAGATAAGTCCTTTGGCATGCTTGTGGCGCGTTTTGTTGCATAGTTTTGATTTATTACACAGCAGCAGCGACAGCGGCAGCGAATTCCATTTCAAAATTCATAACAGCGCACACATAAAGTGGCCCTGGCAGCAAGGTGCAGCAGCAGCAGCAGCAGCAACCCACAACTCTGGCAAATGTTTTCTCTCATAGTTTATATGCACAATATGTGTATGTAGTTGCAGCTAATTTTGCACTCGTTTTTCGTTCAAGTCAAAACACGTTTGAAGCGGCAGCAGCAGCAGGTAAATGCATTGCATTTAGTTTCAGCTGCAGTTTGAGTGCATTCCGGCACTGAGATTTTCGCTTCAATGCACATAATATGCGTCAACTTTCAAATGCCAGAGGGGGGATAATAAGGCGCTCTCAAGTGCGCACATATGAATTTTGGGCAGCAATTCACTCTGCAAAGGAATTCTTGCAGCAAAATGCCAGGAAATTTTATTAGTACAAATACAAAATTGTCAGCATCTGTGTGTGTGTGTGTGTGTGTGTTTTTGTTTGTTTGGCAATAAAACTGCCGAGCTGCATACAAATTGGAAAACTGAGCCAAGGCACTTCACAAAACGATGACGATGACGATGGCAATGGCGGCCTATTGAAAACTCAAATATTCCATTGGCTTTGCCACGATAAACTTCATATATGACTGAATCAATTAGTGAGCGCTGAGAATGCACTTCAAACTAAAATCGATTGCGAAAAATGCTTTGCAAAATGCTTTTTCAAATCGCTCGCAAATTGCAGTTTTTCGGCGGATTTTGCTTTTGAGCATTTGTTAAGCATTCAAAAAGGCATTTTATTGCGCTGCGCGCTCAAAAGTAGGCAACACTTTTTCGACGCTCACTCGCTCGCTCGGTTAACAAAACATTTGCTTCGCCTCTATTCGATTGCTGAATTATTTATGTGTGTGCGAGTGTGTGTGTGTGTGTATACCACATGCATATATGTATGTATGTGTCTGTATGCAAATACAATATGCACATGAGCTGGAAGCAGACGCTTTCATTCGCAAATTACTGTTTGCTTGCTGTATTTTTTATGAATCTCTCTTTTGTTTCTTTCACTTTTTATTTGTGTTTTCATTTTGATTTATCTATGCTTCTATTTGCATTGTCCAGCTGGCGTTTTGACAAATATTTTTTGTATGTTTTTCTAACTAATGCCATTTAACATTTGACTTTTTTTGCGCAGCCACAAGCTCACAACTGGAAAATGATTGATTGACAGTTGAAAGCCAAATAATGATGCAGCTGCCAACGGGTGAGTATCGAGTGTGTGTATATCTATCGCTAATGGTCAGCTATTGGGGCTGATCGGTGCATTCGTACCCTTATCATTCTCGCGCCCCGTGTGCATATCTAGACAACTGGACGGAGAACTGATAAGGGCTCGTATCACCAATTCAACATAAGTGATGCGATATCAAAAAACACAACATGAAATGAAGCCGCAAATCCCACAACGGACTCCCTCGACTGCGAGTGCATTAGATGAGCATTTTCATGCTCATTTTGCAGCATGTTGCACAGTGCCAGGATGTGGCAGAATCGTTCTCGTTCGCTCCCCTCCCTATTAAATATTTATGTGCGGACAAGCGTGAATAAAACTGACATTGCAAAAAACTGACTCGGGTGAAAATTAATGAAAATATGAAAATGCGAAAAATGAAAAGCAACAAAAAATAATAATAATAACGAAAACAAACAAACATTCCAATGCCCTCGAGGGCAGTAGAAACAAATGCTGTAAAAAAAATGTGAGTTTGTGTGTTAAAAAAAAAAGGTGAAAATCATTTACAAATTAGCAGAACATGGAAAATGGGGGAAAATGAATACAACTTCAATATTTGCCCTGTTGTTTAGTGTGTGTAAATTTGCAAAATGGCATAAATGCTGAAATGAAATTCAATTTGCAACTCGTTGAACAGATTGCAACATTTTCGCATTGCATACGGTCGTTAAATTAATTAATTTATTTGCCAAAACTATTTTATTTAAATATAATTAAAAAAATTCCATTGCCATATTAATAACTGCTGCTCAAATAAATGTATCTTTCTGACTTTATAGGCCCGATAATTACTACTGCAAATGTTGCATAAATCTGCCAAGTGTTTTGACAGCTCATTTTGCAAAAGCGAAAACATAAAGTATTTAACTTATTGTTGAATTTATTTGAAATGAATTAAAGTTGCAATTATATGTTTAGCTTAATGTCGAAAGCGTGAATAAATAATTGCGAATTTTATGTTTATTTTCCTGTCTAATTGTTAAATTCTACATTATAAATGAGTTGTGCTCAATTAATAAATAGCGCGAATTTGTTGAAGCGTTGCTAACGTAATTTGTATTAAAATTTAATGAATATATTTCATTGTATTCACACTTTTGTATGCAGTCTAAAAAAATACATAATATATGACTTTGAAATACGTAATAAAAATATTAAAATGTATTTATATTTTGAAATTAAAGTATTTATTTCATAGCATGTATTTTACATTTAACGTTTAATTTCGTCTGCATAGACTTTTAATAAATGGTGTAAATTGTATTTAATTTTGATGAATAGATTTAATTTCTATATGACATTTAAAAAAATAAATTTGTACAGAACTCTATTGAAATACATTTTTATTTTAAATTGCAAAAATGTTTATTGTATGTTTTTTTTTTGATAAACACTTAGGAAATAGTCGATTTTATTCTTTATAAAAATATGGAATATTTATTTCAAATAATATATGTATATCACATTTTTAGAATTATTTTAGTAAATTTAGTGTAACTTGAGTAGGAAATATATAATAATTATATATACATAAGTTTAAATAAAAATCTTACCTTGTAGTTATTATATTAAATTCATTATTAATATTGCGACAAGTAATCGAAATTTTCAACAAAGAAATATTTGGGTTATTTTCTGTCACAAAAAAACATATACCAACAAAATTTTTTATTTTCAGTAAAGATGAATCTTATATCTCTTGATTAGCACTTTATTTAAGAAGAATGATTTTGAAATTATTATTTTGTTGTTTAAAGATTATTGCATAAATGAACGAAAACGTATGCAAAGCAAAAAATGAACGAATTTATATATTTTATCGATCTTAGTTCTTTGTGTACTATAATATAACCTTCACTTACTTTTAAAATTGCTTCAGTTTATGTTTCTTTTTTCGCTGTAAAGAGTGACGCATGCAACAAATTTTCCTAAGAGAGTTACCCACATACATATATTTAAATCTCTGACACATTCTTTCCAATAAATTTCACTCGTAAGGCAAGATTTGATATCATACAATTATTGTAGTTATACAAAGACTGTGAATAGTCAAAGTATGTATTTACTTCTAACTATAAATTTGATGCACGTTTAACGATGTAGATTCAAATATATTAATTAGCCAAATAAATAACTACAAAACAATTGCTATAAATTGTCAAAAACATGAATTAACCAAGAAAAAGTATCCACTTCTAAAGTACTGCGCAATAAAGTCATCAATAATTGTTGCCGAATCATCTTACATCGGTCGGTGGCAACATCAGTGGCAGCCATTTGGAGTGATGCCTCATCAGCTGTTGGGTAATTAAGTCACACCGAGGATCAGCAGGCGTCGATGCCAGCAATTTCATTGAGTTAATCTATCAACGCACTGCTCGCAGCTTCAGCTCGTTTGGCTTCAGTACTCTTTCAGTTCTCTTCCCTCCGAAGTCCAACTACCGCGTCATTGCCTCCACATATCATTTGCTTTAATTACTTGGTCGTGCCACACAAAAACCGGGCATACACACAAGTCCCTGTGGCGACATTGGGCATTGACAGCCGGAAACAGCGGGGCAGGAACTGTTGGGCTTTGCGGGGGACGGGGACGGGGTCGGCGGCAGTTTAATAAACAAACCATTGGCACTTAAGAAATAAGCAATACACATTTAATGTCCAACGGGCGAGCAATCAGCGGCCAGCTGGAATTATGGCAGAGAGTCGAAGCGAGGCGAAGCGACTGAAGATTGCGAGTGCTGAGGAGATGAATACTGAGTCTCGAGACTCGAGACTGAGACTGAGACTGAGTCGAGCGACAAAAACAATCCGACATTCATTTATTATTTAATACGAAAACGCAATTCGTGCATTCACCTGGAAACCATCAACAAACGTCACCAGCGGGAATACTCAGCGGGCAGTAGCAGCGGCGGCGGAGGAGGAGGAGGAGGAGGACAGGACACGCTGACAGACACAGGACCCGTGAGAATCGCGAGAGCGAGAGAAAGAGAGATACGCATAGCAAATATTTGGCATTGCTTTCGTTCGTTGTCCTGAAGTTGAAGTTGCTTTGTCCTCATCCGCAGTTTCATTCTCATCTTTTGCCTGCGTCCTTGTCGTCGTTCCGGTTACTTCGAGTTGCTCTTGGCTGGAGGCACAACGTTAGCGCACGCAGCCAAGCATAACGGTAAACCAAGCTGACGTTAACTGGCAAGGCGATAAAGCAGACACACACACACACACAGACCTTTACTCCCACACACACACACACATACAGAGACAGAAATGAAATTCAAGCAAATTGAAATTTTATTTCAGCAAATGTCTTGCTCTTTACGCCCCCGTTCTCGCCCTCGCTCTCGCTCCTGCCCAGCCACGCCCCTTGTCTTGTCTGCTGTCTGCAGGTTACTTTTGTCTGTCCATTCCATATCCCCTTCCTCCCTCTCTCACCCGCCCCTTTCCTATGTCTGTTTGCTTGTTGGTTTGTCTACCACTTTTGCCTTTTCATCTACGTATTTTTCGGGGCAACTTGCTGCTGGCCTGTTATCACTGGCAGCGCTTTAGCTGTGCGATTTGTTGCACTTTTCAATTTAGATAAATTAAAAACAATACCACACACACACACACACTCACACGCAAAAGTTGCACTTGTGGTGTGTGTTCTCTCTCTCTCTCTATCCTACTCTTTCTCTATTTGTCTCTTGCGGCATTCAACTTTCTCGAGTGCCCCAAAGATATTCACCTTAGCTGGCTGCCAACACTTTACCCAAGTTGTAATCGCCAGAGAATTGTGCGCTAGCTCCTTCCAGCTCCTTCGTGCTCGTCTCTTGTTTATTGCAGCTCGGCGCAACAACCTGAGTCTGCTGGGAACTTCATGCAACATACGTGCAATCGTGCAATCGATGCTGCAGCAATTGAAGTGGAAAACAAAAAACAACAAAAAAAAAAAAAAAGACACAAACAAGCTGAGTGCTGCAATGTTAGGAGAGAGAGGGAGAGGAGAGTTGGGGCAACATACGACTCCCCAGTTGTTGGCGCGTGTGCTGCCCCAAAGTGTTGCCCCAAACACTGTTCCTCTTATTGCTTTGTCTTCCAATTGAAAGTGCTGTCTTATCACAGAGACAGAGACAGAGACGGAGAGAGAGTTAGGTTGCTCATACGCCAGGTGTTACAGCCTGCGCCCTCTGCGTGGCTTAATCGATGGCCTCCACTTGCCACACGAGTGAGCAGCCCACGAATAGATTGAGCCTGCGTTGCTACTGCCACACAGAGAAAGAGAGACGACTTTACGAGTCTGCGAGTGTACTATATATATGTTAGTATATGAGTTACTTGGTCATAATGAAGTTGGCAGCGTTCCACGAAAACGGTTTTGTGCTTTAAGGCATTGATTGCATTTGCTGCTCGCTGCTTGCCACACGCCGCACAGACAAAGCCATTGAATATTTATGGCGGTGCCAGCGCAGATTATGCGGCTAAAACTTAAGCAACTTGCCACCAAATTCACGCTGTTGTACCTGACTTCGCTTTTCGCTTTTGGCCCGGCCAATGAAATGCAATTTGGTTTATGAACTGCTCGCCAGCAGCTGAAGGAAAACGCAACCACAACGACATTTACAACGACTGAGATTTGCACACTGCAAAATGAATTTGGCACGTTGCAGGTTGCAGGTTGCAGGTTGCAGTGGCAAGTTCAAACAACACTTTCAGCAGCTAATTTTCTATTAAGTTCTGCAGCAGCAACTGCTGCTATAAAGTGCCACGAAAGCTGTCACGAATTTGGCGAAAAATATCTGCGACATTCTCTGCATTCTAGTTCACGTTCTCATTCTCAGTCTCATTCGCATTCTCGTTCGCATTCGCCAAACAAACACATAAACTTGCAGTTGAGAACTCAATTGGAATTAAGTTTTGCAGCAACTTCTTGGCCCTGACATTTTTTTATGGCTTCACCTCAAGCCAAAGTCAAAAGTGAGACGTGAATTCATTTAGTAAATAGACATTTATAGTATAACGATATCTCAGTTCTTCTAGCATTTAAAGTCACAAAAAATGTAACGATTTCAAATTAGTTTTAATAATTTAAAATGGTGCCAAGTACATGCATATGTAAACACTTTTATTCCACACTTTTTTGTTGATCATTTTTTTACGAGCTTGTTTTGTTTACAAGGTATTTGTGGTCAACCGCTGTGGTAATTAGGCACAACATTATGTATTTAAAACAACGCACAAACTACAACATTTTCAACACTAATATAGTATACAACAAGCGACATCATATTAGCATTATTTTGTGGTGTCAAATTTAGCGCCATTCTCTTTCAATGATGTACAATTAACTTGCAATGAAATTTGTTTTTATACATGATTGAATTTCAATTGAAAATATATTCAAATTTCAATAGTTGTCCTTTAATACCGATTTAAATAAAAAAAGATGTTTAGCTGATAAGTTTAATACGTACATATATTAAGCATTTTATTAAACCTAAATATAGAACTTGAAAATTTGTATTAATTTGTATGCAGATAATCTATTATAACATATAAAAGTTACAGGAAATTCATTTACGCTGGTTGTTATAAATGATCTGGGACAATATTATCAATAGAATTTTTATACAATAAGAGATAAAGCTTCAGTATTTTTAACAGCACTTGTCATGTCAATAACATATAAATATATATGATATATTTCAGTATTTTATTTTAGAATATTTACTATATATATATTATATTTTGAAGAATTTAAATTAATTCGTTAACACGACTTGTTATGTTAATATATAAATTTTGTCATATTTCAGTATTATAAAAAATTTCATTTAAATTAATTGTATTATAAAATATAATATATAATTCAAGTGTTCATTAATGTCCCTTCCATTGTCTATTTTCGCAAAATAAACAAAATGACTTGTACTCTTTTTATACTCGCTGCCCTTAGCCTTCGGTATATATTTGTATGTTTTGGTGTATTAGTTTAGAAAATTTTGCAAAAAATACACAAGTGATTTGCTTGTATTGTTAAATAGGGTAACAGATAGATTTTAGCTTGTTTACTTGTTTTTTTTCATCTTATTAAGCATGTAAACTTGTAAATATCTTCTCGAATATTCTAATAAAGTGTTAACAAGCTATCAAAGTCTTAAGCTGTATACCATAATTGAATCTCGTATTTTCCAGGAATATACCGTGCACGCTCTAATTTGATGTGCAAGTCATGGCTTTGAACGTATTTATTCATTAAGTACGAAACGAAAAGAGCAAATCGGTTGTTGTGTGCTGCCACAATTACACACATAACCCACGGCTTGGCGCATCTGCAATGCAAATATTTATAGATCAACACATATTCGCACTCACACACACTCACCCACACATCGTTGAGATGGATAGAGCGATAGACAAAAGGAGCCTTCAGGAGCTGCCAACAACGACACGCACTTGACTTTCGAAACTCACTTGAAGTCCTGTTCAAAGCTAAGAGTTGAGAGTTTTTCGTAGTCTATCTCTGTCTTTGTCTCTGTCTCTATCTCTGTCTCTGTCTTTCTATCTATGTCTGTTTGTTTGCTTGCGCTTTGCAAAAGTTTTACTGACTGCAAGCTGTTGTTGTCTGTGCCACAGTTTTGAGTGCAACATGATGTTGCACATTTTGCGGCGCCTCAGCCGCAGTCTCTAGGAGGACTCTAAAGTTGTTTTCATTAGATTTTCCGAGCTGCCGCTCGCTTGCTGCACATAGTGTTTAATCGTGTCGTCGTCTCTTTTAAAGTGCCACACACAAAAATAGCAGCCTCAGGTGCAACAACAGCAGCAACAGCAGCAGCAGCTGCAGTGGCACGTGGTGAACATTGCACTTAAAGTTCCTCGCGGCAAGCGTTAAATGAGCAAAATGCATTTCAAGCGGAAGGCATCGCCACAGGCGCAGGCCACAGTCAGTCACACCCCCCACTCTTCCTCTCCCTTTCTCTCTCTCTATGTGTGGCACCCTCCCAAGCAGCTGCACAGCTTGTGTATGTCAACAGATCTTTTGGTTGGGCCACAGCGCGTTTCAAGAGTTAAGCCCTCCCACCATGCCCCACTCTCTGCCCCCGCACACAGTTAACGTTGCCGGATTGACCCCAAAATGTCTAGCCATCCGGCGCAACATACGAGCACACAACATGCACTCATTCATTCACTTCATTTACCGAGTTACGCACACTCACACGACAGCCAATGCGATTGTGAATGTGAATGTGGATGCGAATGCGAATACGAATACGAATACGAGTTGTGGGCTGGCCCCTGTTGATGACATCAATTTGCGTAAATTGTGCTAGGAAAACGTTTGCCGGAAACTGGCAGACTAATGGAGCGGAAGTTTTTCCAAAGCATTCGAATGACTGGCATACGCCGCCTCCCTGCTTTCCTCTGCGTCCTATCCCTAAACTCTAACTGCAGTCAGGCAGCAGCAGCAGCAGATATCCCAAGCAGGCAGACAGACTGAGAGGCAGTCAGTCAGTCAGTCAGTCAGTTGGCCATTTTCAAGCGCATTCGCATAGCATGCAGATGAGTTGCAGCTCTCGTTTTGTTTCATTTGCAATTGTTGTTGTTTGTCCGTCGGGGCAAACTGTTATTTAGCAGTGCTGCTAATGAAGCTGCTGTTGCCAGCAATTAAACATTACGCATACGCAATGTTGTGCAGCTCAAATTTAATGCAATTGTCGGAGATACAACTCTTTCGCTTGCTCTCTTTCTCTCTCTCTTGTTTGCTTGCTTTGTGTTACGCTTAATTTGCTGTGAACGTTGTAAAATTAAACTTGTCTGCTGTGCATTTAAAATGTCACCAAACACAGAACCCCGCCGCTGCTGCTGCTGTCGTCGCAGTGCACCGCAACTGTCACCAAATGGTAGTCCGTGTGATCCGTTAGCGCTAACGCGGTAGCAAGTTGGCAGTCCCAATTGTTGCCAGTCCCAGTGGCATGCAAAACGAAAATTTTATCAGCATCAGCATGAAAATGTCGCCGCATATTAACCTGTCATCCATCACTTTTGATGCTTTAGTATCGTCGCGTTTCACCTTCAATGACAATCGAGGGCGGAGGCGGGGGCGTTGGATGTTCACGGCAAAGAGACCAGAGTTGCCTTGGATGCGAGAGGATAAAGGGGATGATGATGGAGAGTGGGAGGAGGAGGGGGGTTTAACCTCCGCTAGCGTTACCATGTCACGCAGCAAAAAGGGTCAATTCCGTTGCACGACACACAAAAGGATAACGAGCGCAATATGAGTTGGCATTATAATACAACAGCAACAACAACAGCAACAAGAACACAGAAACAACAACAACAAAGCAAGAACAACAACAGCAACTACAACAGAATGACAGCACATAACACAAAGAGAAAATAAAATGGCGTCGTCCTTGTTGCTGCTGCTCTCTGATGCCTCTGCAGTGTATGACGATAGAAATGCCAATGACGCTGACGCTGAAGCTGAAGCTGACGTTGATATCCCAGTTGTAAAATAAAAACAACAGCAACAACAGCAGCAACTATAGCAAAGTGTGTATACGGGTTTCAGTTTACAATTTTAGCATTTTACAGTTTTCTGTTTGATTCAATAAACGTTAAACCGAATTTGATTATGGCCAAAATTTTTGCTTCAGTTCATTTCAATTCAGTTCCATTAATACGAATTATAAATATTCAAATTCTATTTCTAGTATTTTGATTTTTATTTGTTTAACTATTTATTTAAATACTAAGATGAAAAGATTTGTTGCTGGATTAATACTTGGTATACATTGTTTTAAATTTTAAAATTGTGGTTTTAGTGAATTTATTATTCAAATAAACATAATTTTAATTCTTATTATAGAAGCAGTTGTTTTGCTTTTTATTTTAATAAACAAGTAAGAAAGCTACAGTCGAGTGTGTTCGTCTCTGAAATATCCGCTACTCATTTTGAATAAATCTATATGATATAAATATACCTAAAATATACCACAAAAATACTAAAATGTACCTAAGGCTATATTTGGTATATCCATATTGTACTTCATTCAAACCGTAGAGTATAAAATGTATCAGATTATCAGCCAAAAGCAACTAAGACCCGATTGCAGTAGATATTTTATATAACTCAACTCGTATAGTCTCTGAGATTCAATATCGTCTCGGCTGTTAGCGCTGATCAAGATCAAGAACATTCCTACAGACATAAAGTTATAATACCCTTCTGATCTATGGGTAGCTGGCATAAGTAGCTCAAATCAATTTTTAGAAATCTTTACGGAGTAGTAATAACAATATTTTTATTACCATTAAAATTAGCATAAATTCTGTCTGACAATTCTGCAATGTTTTTTAGATAAATAGCGGATTTAAAATACTTTCCAATATGAAAAATTATGTTTAGATTTTCAAGAAATATTCTTGTTCGATGAAGGCACGTATTTAGTATAGTTTACCAACGCTTGAGTCAAGTGTTTGCTTCAGACTTCATAAAGTCTGAACTATCACTTTATTTCGAATAAATATAATAAAGTTTCATTTTAATCTCTTTCATAAACCATGCAAAATATAGACTTAATTTGTATTGTAAGTAAAGCAAAGTGAAGTAAAGTAAAGTAAAGTGAAGCTAAAGTATATATAAAGTGGAGAACGAACTTGATAAATATACAAATATATTTCAGACACTTTGTGATACTCGGCAAGTTCCGTTTCGTCTATTGCATGCAACATAACAAATGCTTGGCGACAACAACAACAACAACGACAACGAAGACATCAGACCCCCCTCTAGAGAGAACTAGAGAATCCAGCCTCAGTGCCACGCCCCCAACTTCAATAGTTATCCTAGATGCCAAGCTTCATGTGCCGCTTCCCCGCTCTAAGCTGTGGCTTAGCCGTTGATGCGGTTGTAGATAACTTTAGCGTAGCAAAAGGCCAAGTTTAGAGCCTGAGTCTGTGTGTGTGTGTGTGTGTGTGTGTGTATGCTGATGGGGCATCAGTTCTGCCAGCATATGTGAGTGTGTGTGTCTGTGAGTGTTTGAAGTATGTGTGAGAGTGTGTGTGTGTGTTTTTATGACTAAAATTGTAAATTATGTCAACTGGCCACGACCCACAGAGCTCGTTATAGTTGGAGTGCGATATCCAGAGACACACACACACACACTCTCACACTCTCACACACACATACATACACGTAGACGCCCAGATACAGGGAGAGGCATAGCTAGTCTAACTGCTACACGAAGCTAATGAAAATTTATTGATAATAAATTTAATATGTTTTGCGGCTGCGTGTTTTATGTGCATGTGCACACCCCTCACACACACACACACACACAAACACACCCATAACTTGTGTAGTGGAGACATATCCTTAGAGTTTTGAATATTCTATGTAATCTGCATTCACCCGCACAGAAAATTGGATTGGGGTTCAGTTTCGCAGAGTTAGAATACAACGACACTAGTTTGAGGTTTGAGGTTCGAGGATCGAGGTTGATTCTCATATTTGGGGTTCGCCTTCATATTTTGGCTGGCTGTGCCAAAACTAGTCATAATTAATTTATTGTAATTAAATGATAAAAGTAAATTTGTCGAACGCGATACGCCACAATCTCCCGCTGTTAATATTCCATGCATTCCACAGCTTGCCTCCCGCATCCATTTCCTCTCTCCCCTCTCTAAGTTATTTTGATGCAACTGCGGTGAATGTTACTGCCGCACTTTGTAATGCGATATGCGTCAGTTGTCATTCAGCGCTATTTTTTATACCATCCACATCCACATCAGCATCACCATCAGCAGCAATAGCAACAGCAACATCGAGGCAATTGAAGCCATACTCCTGCCAATCTTCCATCTTTCTCAGCCTCGACTAGCTACATAACATTGTCAGCTAGAGCAGCGGCAGCAGCAGCAGCATCAGAAGCAGCAGCGTTGTTGACATTTCATTGAGTCTGACGCTCAAACTTCATTATGTCCTGCTGCGTCTGGCGCCAGTCAGGGAAACTCATGTCGTGCCGCATCCCAATGTGTCCCCTTTCTGGATGCGTGTCTGCAGCGCCTTCATCTTATCTCCCAGTGTGGCATGCGAGTGTTTGTGTGTGTGTGTGTGTGTGTGTGACTTGGTCTAAGTTTGTTTGCATAACCTATTTATATAAATATTTTGCCTTTGCTTCGCTTTGTTGCTCAACTTATTTGCACGTCTCCAGCGCCAACACCAACATCACCAACACCACCAACGACAACGCCAAAGGCATCGGCAACGTCAACCCCACAGGCTATGAATGTGTATATGTATGTATGTATGTATGTATGTATGTGTCCTCCATCCCTTTTGAACATTTTGATGGCCTTCTTGATGGCCTGCTTGTTGCTCAACAGCTATTGTTGTTACTGCTGTTGCTGCTGTAACTCTGTGGCAGCCTGCTCTCTGTTTTGTAGGTGATAACAATGTTTGTCTTTATTTCTGTAGCAAAAACTTTACTTTTAACATTTTCACTTAAACTTCCTCAACAAATTTGGTTTATTATTTTATAGTTTGGCACGTGTGCATACGTTTAAGTGTGTATGTGTGTGTGTGTGTGTGCGTCTGTGAAACTGTAGCGCTTAGTTCAGCAGTTTCCATTGAAAATATATAGTTCACTTAATTAACTAAATTTGCCCACAGCTTAAATTCTCATGTGTTATTGCAATCTGATCAAACTGCAAGTTTTAAAGCCACCAAAACTACGATAACACCCCAAAATATCTCAGGATCAATTAATGAAGCTCTTTGTTAAGTAATGCATATTAAAGTAAGACCAAATACAACTTTTTGCTGCATACTTTCGGGATGGCGATTTAATATCTAAATTAAGTAAATAACTCAATTAACTAACTTAATTTAAATATAGCCTAACATTGTATAACTGATCAACTAATTATCCAAAAATATTGAAATAACAAAATCTATTAATAATAGCTTGGTAAAACAATGAAAAGATTAGGTTATGATTTAAAGCATGACCTAATGCAAGTATTCTACTGCATACTTTCGGGCTCCCCACATCAAATGAGATGTCTGACAAAAGCTGCTCAGTCCAGTGCACTGCAGTGCACTGCTTGCTTAACTGCTTATGCAAACGCAATTTAATGGCTAGCCAATTTGTTGACACTTCTGCACCGAAAATGGCAAATCCCGAAGCAATTTAAGCCCCCGAAATTAACGTGTCTGTCTGCTTAGCTATTTGATCCCCGACAAATGCCGACAATGCAATTTACGCGCCTGTAAGCAGCTCAAGACACAAGCAGATGGCGCTGCCAATGTGCAAGCTTGCCACTTAATGAATTGTCAAACACTTTAAGCCAATAAACGCAGTAATGGCAGCACGCTCGCACAAACACACACACACACCCATACACTTGCACGCAGACAGGCAAACATACATATTACACGCAGTTGCTGAAGAGGAAGAAGAAGATGAAACAGGTGAGGCAGATACACAATTGCATCGACAGACGCTTAGCAATTGCAAGGCGTTTAGCTGTAAAACTTGCAAAAGTTGTACAGTGCCAACACGAACTTTTCTCCACTTGCAGACACACACACACACACACCCGCACTCCCACACACACGCATAGACGAGAACATTTGTCACGGTGCTTTGCTTTTCTTTTCTATTCTTTTTTGCTGTGGCTATGACTGTCAGCGAAACTTTGCTTTGCCTTGCTCTTCTTTTGACATTCGACGGCAGCAACTACTACAGCAACAGCAATGGGATCGCCAACAACAACTCAAGTGTTTATGTTGGCCGGAAGACATAAAAGCAAAGTGTTGCCCGCTGCCCTGTTGCCCTCTCTATCTCTCTCTCTCTTTCTCTTTACCCCTTTCCCCGCTGTGCGTTTTCCCAGCGAGAGACCAAAGCCATTCGATAGTGAAGCAATGTCAGTGACACGCAACCGCAACAAATCCAACGGAAATCCACTTTAAAGTTGGGCCAGCAGCAACAGCAAAAGCAGCTGCCATTGCACTGCCACTTCCACGCCCCCTCTCGCCCCCTCCACCGTCTTCATGTCCTTGCTGCACTTGCACTTGCAGTGCTGTCAAGTGTTGTCGAGCACGCGATGGACACACAGCGCACAGAGAAGACAATCACAAAAGACCAGTAAAAGACAGATTTCTAGTCAGCCAAAATGAAAAAGAAATAGTACACAGATGGTGTGAGTGAGAGGGATGAACACTATACATGTACATATAGAGTACTATACATATGTGTATAGGATAGTAGACTAAGTCTTTGTCATTTTTCATTGAGCAATAATAGCAGAATCGAAAAACGAAAGTGTCTGGTAAATGGGTTTATGTGGACCGAGCATCTTTGAATCTCTTCTTTCTCTAATATTGTTGTTGTTGTTGCTGCACTTTTATGGTTTACTTAAAGCCAACAGCTGTACACAAGCTGCAGTTATGCTTATAGCCAGCCAGCACAATCATCACAATCCATTGAACATCGACCGCCTGACAAGCTCTTCGAGCATCTTCACAAAGCCATACGAATGGCCATCGACCACATGCCTAGGACTCTGCTCTAAACATTTCTCTCTCCAATTGAATGCTACGATTAAGTGAACGAATATTTGCTTTAATAGAGCAACGTTTTGCTAGCTTGTTATTCTCGGTATACAATTGAATTCAACATGAATTTAGGTGAGATATACGAACATAGAAACTTTATCTTCTTGCTCTAGTTATAGAAATCTCCTTCTTCTTTAATTTCTCAGCATTTGCTTTGTCTCTCTACCTAGGTGCAAGTATCTATAAAAAGCCGGACTATGAGCAATTTAACGATTATCACACGTGACACCGCAAAGTCATAAATCAAGAAAGTTTCTTTGAAATGTTCAATAAAACACGTCCAATCTTTGCAACCGCAAGACATCGACTAGAAGATACCCAACTGGAAAACTCTTCCAATTATATATAAAATAAAAGTTGAGGATAATTTAAAGTATTATCATCACAAATTCCCTTCAAAGAGAATTGTATTTAAAGCAAAGATTTGTGGCCAGGAAGTATAGCAGGATAATAAAATTATGAAACTTTTGATAAAATTCCAATGTCATGTAAGTAAAAGTTAAATCAGTTAAGCAACAAATATGCATATCAATGGCGCATTACGCCCAGAATAAGGACAACAAAAGCTGAGGCAGCTGACAAGCAAATAATTGGCATAAAATGACACCAGAAATTGATTAAAAGCGAGCAGCGAGAAGAAAAAAGGAACGAGAAGGAGCTGAAGCAAGAGAAAGCAAAAGAAAAAAAAAGAGCCAAGAGAAATGAAATATTAAATAACATTCGTTTTTTTAAGGCAAACTGTTAACAAGGCGCAGCCAACAGCCAAAGAAATGCGATAAGAACGCAGATGGGAAAATAACACAAAAAAAAGAAAAAAATAGGGAGAAAAAAAGAGAGTGGAAAAGCTGAAAAGAGAAATTCGGAGGGGCGACAGGAAATGAAAAAGGAAAACGGCACGACAAAAGTTAAAAATCAATTCGTGGCAAACTGAAAGCTGATTTATGGCTGCATTTATGAAATGGCCCAAAGAAAAGTGTTCCAGCTCTCTGCTGTCTTTCTCTCACTCTTCGCTTGCTGCCCACAAGTTCAACAAGCAGCAGCAGCAGCAGGAAAAAAGTAAACACCAATACAAACACACAGACAGACGCACATGTAGTAGTCACTATAGCGGGGGTAACTATAGGAAATAGAAAACTAAGTGATTGAGAGTTATAACGAGTCCAGCAAATTTACCAGAAAATTGACTTTTTCTGTTTGGAATTAAAGCGCCTGCAAGACGAAGGCGTACAAATGTGTGTCTCTTTGGGTGTGTGTGTGTGTGTTGAAGGGGGCGTTGCACATGCCACAAACTTGTCAACTAAGCAATTCAAGCTGCTGTTGTGGAAGTTGTGACTGTGGCTGGTGGTGGCACGAAGTGAAGCGAAATTGAACTGTTTGCAACTGCGAGTACAAATTGCAGCTTGTTTTCGCCCGGCTGCATTTTGTTTTATTTTCGACAGGTGAAATAACCGCAATTACGCTGATGCTACCTCAGCTTGCAAGCCAAATAGCAAAGTGCAAGCCATAAAGCAGCGAGCGAAATGGCCAAATGGCCAAATGAAATTGCGCTGCCAGCAAGACACAGCGTGGGGGGGGGGGAGGCGGGAGGTAGAGGAGGATGAGAAGGATGTGTGTTAGAGCGAGATGCAGCAACATATTTGCTGTGGCAAAAAGTGCGCTTAAGTGCCGCTTTGCAAAACATTTCGTTGCATAAGCGGGACACAACGCAGGCGGCAGGGAACTGTGGAACAACAGGAAGCGCAACCCTAACCTCCTTCGCCTCCCCGCCTCCCGTCCAACTGTGAAGTGAAATACGAAGCAGTTTGCAGTAGTTGGTTGCCTTGTCCCTTCATGTCCCCTTGGCTGCTGGCTACTCGAAAAACTAACAAAATCGGAAACGGAAGCACACAAAGCGCCAGGACCAGAGTCCGAGACTAGAGAACTCTCTCTGGCAACTGGGCAGGAAGGACGAGCTGAAGGAGCAACGGCATCATCATCATTGTCGCTTCGCTGCCTGGCAAACAGCAGCAAGTAGAAGGAGTGGGGGGGTAGGTAACTGCTTAAAAGTCGCCTGGCGCAACAAACAAAACGGCGAAAAGTTACAAGAGTTTGCCACAGTTGCTGCAGCTTGTTGTTGTCATCTTTGCTGTATATAAAAAATTGCTTGCTCATTTGCTGCCCACTCAAACTGCTGTTGCTAATTTGCTGCTCAACCCCCTGTACCCCCTTTACCCCCTCTCTACACACTTTTTCTCTCTTTCTCTCTCTGCACTCATCACAGCCTATGGCTGGCTGTTGGCTCCACTCGAATGCTTTGTTCAATTAATGAGACTCTTGACAGTTTTCTGCTGCGCTGCGGCTGCCACATCCTCCACTCTTCTCCCCTGTCAGCTCTAGTTGGTAGCTCCTTGGCCATTTTGATGTCCTTTTTTTTGTGGGTGCCGCACTGATTGTTGGCAATTCGAGTTGTTTCTCTTCTGTTGCTGTTGCTGTTGCCTGTTTTGTAATTTATAATGTCAACTTTTTGATTTTTCAGGTCAGGGCGCACTTAATTAATAGAAACAGGCGCAGAGCACAGAAAGCACCGAAGATGGAAAAGAGAATAGGAAAGGGACGAAGGTACAACGTAAAGTTCTGCAATTGAACACAAATACATGCATCTAAATTCAATTACGCTGGCAAACAAAAATCAATAGCAGAGTTTTGTCGCTCGCTCGCTCCGTTTTGCTGCGGCTGCTCGCATCGTTTATTAATTGCCGCACGTACATTGCTCATACGTCACGTTGTGCGCAAGGAGCAAAAGAAAACTGTCAGCTGTAATTAGCACAGCTGAGCGAAAGCCGAGCGACGCGTTGAGTGTTAGCCTGGTTCTCGTTCTCATTCTCATTCTCGTTCTCATTCTCGTTGTCGTTTTCGTTGTTGTTCAAGTTGTTGTTCATGTTGTTGTTGCCGTTAACACAACTTGACGCGCTGAAATTTTTTGACTGAGTGATGCGATGCGATGCGATGGCAGCTTAGAAGGCAGCCACAGAGGGGACACCAGAAAGAGAGAGAGAGAGAGAGAGAGGGAAGCGAAACGGAGTGGAGTGGAGACTGCCAAAAGATGAATGTCTTTGCCAAGCATGTGAGAAACAGGGCGTGGCACCATAATTATGAATGCCATCTCTGCCAACGTTAATGTGTGTGCTCCACTCTGCCAGCTAAAGTGCGAGTGTGGGAGTGATGATGCTTTACTGTGGCTGCTGCCTTAAAGCAGCTTTAATTTGTTTATATGTAAAACTACGTTAACTCCTTCAGCTGCTCTTCTCCCTTATCCTCTTTCTCTCTCCTCAACAGCAGCTCAGCCGCTGGCAAAAATAATAATTTGCAGTGCAAGTTGCCGCTGCTGTTGCTTCTCATCTGCCTTCTTTTTTTTATTACATTTTTTTGTTGTGCCACTTTTTATTTGCCAGCTTCTGCTGTTTGCCCGCTTTTATGTTGTTATATTTCAACCTCGCATACCTTTTTTTCTGCTAGCCAACTGCTGATGCAATTTCTCTCGCCGATTTTCACACATATACGAGTAGATAGACACATAGACACTTGGACGTGCACATGGACAGCAATGGAGATGGAGAAGGAGATGGAGAAGGAAAAGGACGATGGCAAGACGGAGACGAGGTTTATGCCGGGGCGCTCATGTTGTTTGGCGCCATTATTAATAAAGTTCACGAATGCAATGAGCGCCGAGCTGTACGCGTTATGAGTAAGTTTGCCAACAAACACACAAATACACACACACACACACACACACAGTGACTTACACTTGCAACTTTGCTGCACTATGCTCAGTTAGTCAACAGCAATGAAAATGCAATGTGTGCGCCTAAAGTTGGCTGCTTAATGCTCTCAAATACAGCTGAAGCTGCCATAGGGATTTAGTCATCCAATAGACAATTTAATAAAGTTTCAAATGAGTCGCATGAAATCTTAGTAAATGGCAACAATGATGGAGATGTTTATTAGCGGATACTTGAAAATTACTTTCAATTCAGTGTTTTCTTTAATTTGCAAGCAAGTCAACACTAAACGAAAATATAAATTCAGATTAATAGTTCTATAAAGTGTAATATAATAATAGATTTATGTATATTGAAAATAATACGTACGTAATTTACTTATATTTTTTAAACTTATTAGATTTTAACACACAGCATATGTGTTTTATTAACTTATTATGTAGTCTACATAATGTTTAAAAAAAATAATATAAAACCTTTTTATAATTAGTGAAACTTGATTTTTTTTAATACACTGCATTTGTTTTTAATTGACTAAGCAAACAATTTTTGTAGCACTTTCCTATATTATTATTTTATTTATATAGAAATTATAACTTCAGACAAATATCTCCTAAAACTGTAATTTAGTCTATTCATTTTTATTAAAAATTATATATGACATTTTCTATATTTTATTTATAATTTTCTTAATTTTATTTATTTGAAATAGTAACTTTTAAACAAACTTACTACACAATTGTACAGCGCTTTTATTTTGTTGTTAATTTATTTCAAAAACATTTTTATATTTTAGATTTATTAGAAAATTGAACCAGTAAAGCAATAAAGTGCCATAACAACACATTAAAGGGAAACTCATTCAGGCCAAACCTCATACTCATATTATAACGACGTATTTTCAATAATATGAATTGATAATATTTATTTATTAGAAAAATACGGTAAGACTTTTTTAAATTTGATCAATTTATAGAAAAAGCAATGTTATTCATTGACTTACAAAAAATATATATATGAAAGAAACGTATTTTCTTTCATTTTAATTATTTAGATAATAAATATAAATTGACATAAATAATTATATAAATTATACCATGGTCAAATCTCTTAAAAATAAATGTAATTAATTTAAATACTTAGACTGTATTTTTATTCGCTTACAAAAAAAGTTGTGTGGCACTTTACTTTCTTCGAAATTTATTTAAGTGAAATTATCATTAATTTCATTGACTTCAAATACAATTTATATGGTATCTTAATGTGCTTATCAGAATCAATTGCAATTATCAATTATTAAAATTTAAGTACATTAATTTAATAGAGCATCACTTTGGTCGTCTTGAGTAAAAGTTCGCCACACTATTTGCAAAATATGCCACGCCCGTTGAGCGCTTTCTTTCCGCTCTGGCCAACGCTATGTTATCTGTTAGTGCGGCAAAATGCAGCCACACACACACACATATACTTTAGTATATGTTACACAGACACGCTTGCAGTGGCACACCCACAAACGAACAAGCTCACACTTGTAATTCCGCCTAGGTGCATGGCAGCCCAAAGTGTTTCAGTTTCATGCCCATTGCAACAGTTGCAACTTGCAATGGCAATGCCGCACACACTCACCCACACTCACACTCAAACGCATACAGAGACAACGCACACACATGGTTGGGCCTGTGTCGAGTTGTTGGCTGGTTGGTTGATGCGCCTCGAGTTCTGTCGAGTGCGGCTTTTGTGGCAAAAATTAAAAATTTCGAGTGGGCCGCAAGTGGTTTCAAGGATTTGCATTAAGCGCATGCAACCAACTCATTCCCGTTCCCTCCCGTCTCCTCCGCTTCTTTACCCCTTCGCACTGAGTGAGTGTACGAGTAAAGCCTTCATTTCCATGCACGCTTCCTCCCCCAACCCCTTCACTCCCCCATCCACCCCATGAGAAGCCCTTGGCTCACAAGCACATTAACGATACGTTGGGCTGTTAGTTTATGTTTCTCTTCTGTGTTTCTGTTCTCTGTCTCTGCATCTGTTTCTGTTTCGGTTTCCATCTCTGTTTCTGTCTCTGCTTTTCTGCTTCGCTTTCTGCTTCTGTTCTCTCCCTCCCTCTGGTGACTGCTGACAGGCGACTTACGCTATAATGGCCATTCCTCAAAGCCCACAAATTACAACAGATACCAGCTAACGAGTACTAACTATCTATGTAATTACTATTACTATTACTATTACTTGTAGCAGTGGCTGCCTGCGCCTCAAACGACAATCACGACTGCCATTACTTAATCAGTTACGTTATGTAATACTTAAGTATCTGCAAAGATGAAGTCAACTGGAGGAGCAAGGAGAAGCCACACAAACTGTGGCAAGCTGAGAGCAAGTGTTTGACTCTTAATGAAATCTTTGAAAGCCTTTTGCTTCATTTTAATTCAGCGATTGCAAATTTTTAGCGAATCTAAATATAGAATAAAAATCATGTCACCGTTCCTTGCATTTCAATTCTTCGTTAACATGTAATTCCAGCAAGTTTCTTCTGTCTAAACATAAGAAATACATATCAGAGTTTTTTAACATTATCATTTCCAAATGATTAAACATAAAGAGTTTTTAGAGTTTATATACATATTACAGTAAATATTGTGATCAGTTCGTGCAATTTGCTTTATCACTTTTCATTTGAATGTATAAGCAAGCATACTTGCATTTATTAGTTTAAATTTGATTCCAATGAGTATCTTATTTTTAGAACAACGAAAATTTCGGTATTTTGAGAAGGTTTTATTATTTATTTGTAATATTTCCATATTATCAAAACAAGAGGTAAATATACTATGTAGACTTTGCATTAAACTGAACAAAAACATTTTAAATTGAAACATCTCATGAGAATGTTAAAATATACTTCCTAGAGCTTATATTATGAATTAAAACTTTTTTCCAGGAAATAAAATTCGGTATTTTACAAAGCTTTTAGTATTATTTAATATTTTCATATTTTTAAAACACAATTTATAAATACTTTGTAGACTTTGCATTAAATTTAACAATTTCCCTAAATAAGTTATTTGTTAAAACCTAATACCAACAAGTATCTTCTTTTTAAAGAAATGAAAAATTCGATGTTCTTAAAAGATTTTATGTTAATTAAGTAGATTTCATAGTTATTATTATTATTATTATTCCTTGCACATTTCATAGTTATTCTAAACATTTGAATATAAATACTTTTAGTTTACTTTGCTATTAAACTTAGATTATCTAAACTGTTTGTACTAAAACTTTGGCTAAGCTACATTTAATATTAAACTTCTAAGCTACGCAAATACATTTCAACTTGTGGCAAAATGTTTTTAATAGCTTTCATTGATTATTAAACATAATTTTGCATACAAGTTTAGATTTTCAGGTAATTAGACTTTGAAACTAATGATTAAGTTTAGCAAAATATGCAAATCTGTCTTGCTGCGCTGTCAGCAGTTAATTGATTGATATAAACATGTGATGCTTAAGAATTTAATTAATAGTTTTACTCTGCTTGAAATATAATACAATTTCAATAAACATAATCTTGCAAATTGATAGCAATAATTTCTGTGATATTTTCTTCATTTTCACACTGACCTGCAAACCTGTGTTTATCTTCCAATTGTTTCGACGTCACAGACAATAACCTAATGATTGTTAAAAGACAAGAGTCTCAACGGCTAGAGCTAAGAGCTCTAATATCTCCAATGCTCGCATCTCCTGACAACAAGGAATTATAATCTGTGTCAGTTACAGTTGTACAGCAGTTGTATTGCACCTGTCTGCCCCATCACTTGACTATGAGTGGCTGGCTCAAAAGACAGTCGTAGTTACAGGTATTCGTACTCGTATTCGTTTTCGTATTCGTGGGAATATCAACTGCTCTCTCCCTCTCTCTTCTTCTATCTTTTGGTTGCATTCCTAACAATTACACACAGCTCAGACTCGCAAAAACCTTTGCACGGCCCACTAAGCACACTTGTCAGTTTGTCTTGTAGCTGTCGCTCTCTCTCTCTCTCTCTCGCATCTCTCACTCTATCATTTCACCTCCATCTCGCTCAGCATCAAATCTCTGTCTACTTTTGTGTGTTGCTGTTTTTGGGCTCTTGTACTTGTTCTTCTTCTGCTTGTGCTTGTGCTTGTTCTGTTCTATTCTGTTGTTTTCTATTTGCCAAGCGCTTCAGTCGACTTCTCTCCACACACACACACACTCACACATATGGACACAATTACACAAAGATATACACGTTTACATATGTGTGTGTGCTTATATGTATAAATGCTATTTTTATTTATTTTTCTGTCTTTGTTGCTGCCTGGCGAAGGCCCCTCCAGAGCCCTTCGTCCTGCTCTGTCGCGTCAGAGAGCTTGTGAAAAATTTCATAATAAAGTTGTTGAACTATTTTTCATAGCATAGTTTTAGGGGCTCCCAGTGCACTTAAGCGTATTAAAAGTGCCTCAACGAGAATCGCACTACGACTCTGACTGCGACTGCGAATCGGAATATGTAAGCACAATCTAGTGAGTACTCAGTGCTTTAGAGGCGAATGCAAATGCTAGATAATAATCGGCATCAGCTTTAACTCGAGTCCAGGAAAAAGTGAAAATGAGTGCTTTGGTCTCAGCTACGTGTAATTAAGTTGGCATCAAGGACGTGCACACCACTGTGAGTGTATGCATGCCCAGACTATGTATGTGTGTGTGTGTGTTACTGTGTGTGGCACGCTTCAGGGCACTTTAAATTGCGCTCGCCGAGAGAGAAACAAACGGCTCTGCACCGCAACATGTCCAAGCAGAGCAGCGGCTGCAGAAGAATGGTGAAAGGGGTAAGCGGAAAGCGGAAAGGGGGACAAACGGGTGCACGATATGGTGCCAAGGGACAGGCGAGTGCACAACGGTTACATGCACGTACTTCCTAATCCTTTTTTCTCAATGTGTGTGCGTGCTTCTGCCGTGTGTGTATGTTTGAATGTGTGTGTGGATGGAGTCGACAATTCGCGTCGCTTGCTTCTCATGCGGGCCTCAACAGCCAAACAAACAAATCGACCTGCGAACGGCAATGGAGATCCCTGAGGCCAACTCTCTAGCCAGCGGGTCGAGTGCACTTCCAGCTTTATTCCCGGATACTTTGGGCAACCCAAAGAGAGAGTGTGGAGTAGGGGAAAGGACAGTGTTGCGAGCAACGTGCGACGAAATCAAAAAGTTTGAAACAATTTCGTCGTAAATCTTCGAAAATAGTTTTACACAAGCGCAGGCAGGCAGAAACAGGGCCAAAAACAACAGCAATGGGAAAACAAAACAACAAAAAAAGAAAGAAAACAGGGAATTGTCTGTTGACCAGTTTCAGCAACCAAATGAAATTGAGCTTAGAAAATGCAACACAAAAAAGTCATAGTACGATGGTCACACTGCAATCAACGAATGCAGTCACACTTTATGCAATAACAAAAAAAAAATCACAATTCAAATACAGCAAAAATCACAATGCACACTCACACACAAACACAAACATTCAACTTTGAACATCCCCTCAACAACTCTTAAGTAGCTGCCTAAGCTCTTCAAATGCCCGCACACATACACACGAGAGCAAAAGGCAAACAGCATAATGTGGGCGTTAGCTGTGCTGGGCGTGGCCTACAACACACACACAGACAGTCATAGACAGAGAGTTGCTAACCGCAAAATGCCACAAAACTAAGCTGACTGAAATAAAACTGTGAAATCCGTAACGAACAAATAAAACGTTTAAAATTCTCACAAAATCAGTTGCTGACAATGTCCATGCACCACCGCACCACAGCACCACCGCATCTCCTGTCTGAGGTTTGTGGCCAACTTTAAACTGCCAGCATGCCATGTGTATAGTGGTTGTGTTCGCTACCTATCTCGCTCACACACCATCTATCTATTTGCTTCTTTCTCTTCTCTCTTTGAAATGTGTGGGTGGTAAGTGTAACTAATGCTCGGACAGTGGCACTAATTTAATTACGAAAAACGCAAAAGTGTCGCCCTGCCACATTTCGATGCTGAAGCTAATGCAGCGTCGGGGATCGCTTGGGCTTTTGCCCATTTGCTGATTGCCACAAATTGCTCTAAAGGGGCAATTTTTTGGCGTGTTCCTGGCTGCAAGAAGGGCGGTGGGGTGTGTGCTTGGAGACAAGACACAAACTGTGCCACAAGACAGCAGCAGCAGGAGCAGCATCAAAGAGCAAGCAGCCAAAGCGACATCTAATTGTGTGGCAGCCACGTTTGATTCCCAAGCTTCCCCAAGCTCATTCCATACTGGAGCCTTAGCTGTGCAACGGGGGCTGCCCAATAGCATGAAAATTAAGTGTAAAAATAAACTACTTTACTATCAATGTTTCTATTGATAACATGTCAAAGTCAAGTATTAAGAAATTATTAAGTTTTCTTCAATATTATTATTTATTGCAAAGTATTGCATCTGTTCTGTATTAATCAAAGATTTTTTCTTTAATTTTAATACTACCTCTCTCGATTTTAATACTATCGATTAGTCAAGTATTAAGAAATTATTAAGTTTTCTTCTATATTACTATTTATTGCAAAGTATTGCATCTGTTCTTTATTAATCAAAGATCTTTTCTCTAAACAAATTAGAATTTTTTATTATCGATTTAAATACTATCGATTAGTCAAATATTTTGACATTATTAAGTTTTTTCTATATTATTATTTATTGCAAAGTAGTGCAACTATTTGCATTAAACAAAAATCTTTTCTCTAAAGAATTTTGAATTTTTTACTATCGATTGTAAATCTATCGATTATTTTTATAACAAGTGTATATTTTCTCCTTTATTATTATTTATTTTTACACTGAAGTAGTAATGTAAATTTAACATAAATCAGTTATTTTTTTCTTAAATAGCTCTTATAATAAAGATGAATTCTAAAATAAAATTATTACTATCAAGTATTCTTGGTACAATTACAAAAAAGGTTTCTAATTATTATTTTGTTTTACTACAATGTAATATACAAAAAAATAATTATAAAATATAACCAATACTATCGATAGATTTGGAATAACTATCGTCTATATCTAATTTAGTGGAATTTATATAAAAAATATTTATACACTCGTTTGATTATAATTTGTTTTATTGCTTAAGTTTAATTGCAGTAAAATTTATTAATGACTCGTTACTAGTTATCAAATTTCTAATTATTACACGATATCTCAGAGTCGTTTATCGTCAGCAAACTTTCGTGTTAACTACGCTTGGCACATTACTTTTTGGCAGCCACTGTGACCATTGCATAAGCAGCAACAGCAACAACAGCAACAGTGCAATGGCAGCCAATTGGGACGGAAACGTGGCAAGCTTAAGCATTGAGCGGCATCAACTCATTAGGCCAGACACTTGCCAAAGGATTTGCTCCAGCAAATGTCCTTGTATATGCGAGTGTGTGTGTGTGTGTTCGTCTCTGTGGCAAATTAATTAATTTAAGTCTTATACAATTGCTGCTCGCTACTTGCAGCATTCAGACGACGTCGTCTGAGACCAAAATGGCAATTGCAAGCGGCAATAAAACATTAGACAAGTGTCTGTCTCCGTGTCCGTTTCTGTCGCTGTTTCTGTTGCAACTTCTATTTCCTCCCACTGCTGCTATTGTTGTTGTTGTTGTTGTTATTGTTGTTGTTTTTTGTTGCCTGCAAACGAGGTTAAACATGCCGCACACATGGGAATGCCAGACACATGCATGCAGACTCAGACTCAGACTCTACATTCAATATTTTCCGGCAAATTTTCCACATTCTCAGTCTGAGAAACAGTCGAACGAACGAATGAACGAACGATCGATGGAAAGGAGAGCAGCGGGGCGTATGAAAAATCGATTTTAGTACAAAATTAACAGGCCTCCAAAATGACAAACATTGGCACTCTTGCGCTCAATTCAGAGATGTGGCACAGCGACAGGGCAAAGCCTCCAAGTCGTCGCCGCACAGGATATTGCATATTTGCACAAACACACACACACACACATACAGACACACTCACACATATGCTGCACACACATAGACGCACAGTCGGTGCAAATGAAAAATGTTTCTTTAAAGCGAATGAGAGCCGCAAATGGCACATGGACAGCATTTGCAGGGCATTTGAGCAATTTGGCACACAGTGCAACACTCTGTTTTCGGCCCGTTTGGGGCACAAGACCTACAGGCAGAGCAATGGGCAATGCTGCTGTGCGGGCTGTTGCCTGTCATTTTATACATTTTGGTTGCATTGCACACACATTTTCACATGCAAAAACGAAATTGCAATCGAGCGCGTGTCAAAGAGCAGAGCAGAGGCAGAGGCACCAAGATATCGTCAATTCCCTACTAAGGTCCTCTTTGTGTGCTGTCTCTCTCTCGCTCTCACTCACTCTCAAGGCAGCTAAATGCCCAGTTTCGAGGCCCAGTCTCAGTCCCAGTCCTTTGTCCGGCTTCTGATGCTGATGCTGGTGCTTGCAATCGTATGGCAGCTTCGCTTAAACTGAACTTGTCCACATTGACACATGTGGGCGGTTCGCATGTGTGACGGAAATGTGAAACAAACGATTCTCTTTCTCTTCCGCTGCACTCGTCTGTATGTGTTTGTATGTGTGTGTGTGTGGGAGTGTGCTACCAAAAATGCAGTTGTTTCATTGTCACAATTGCTGCTGCAGTCTCTGCCTCAGCAAATTTCAGTTGCAGTTGCAGTTGCCGTTTGGCATTGTTGCCGATTCCATTGGTTGGACTGTTGCTGTTGCGGAAACCGGAAGTGGTAAACATTCAGGCAAAGACACACACACACACACACACACACACACAGTCCATGGTGGCCATGCCTGACATGTCCTGAACCCTTTGCACTGCCTTCGGTCCATTCGCTCTGGCGGATGTCGCTCATATGTAATGAAAAATCAATCAATGCGAAAAACATTTGCACACATCCAGCAGCCTTGGCATTTCTGTATGCCAAATGACAACAAATTAAGCTTTTAGGCTTATGAGCACAAGAAGTATTGACAAATGTAAATAGTTGCTTAAGCCATTTATCAAATGCTTTGGTATTTGTTAATCTGTACTTTCTGAAAAGATATTTTTAAAATTTATTAAATTATTCTGAGGCGATACCTCTTGCACTATTCTTACTCTAACCTATCACTAACCTACATAAAAGATTTAATAGTTTGATTGGTTAATAAATTTAAACAATTCACTGTAGAGTCGACTAGTCACAAATTTTCTAAGCTCTTCAAAGCATTGCTTTTAAATTTAACATTATGCATTGCATTAAACTAATAAAAAACATAAAAATACATCAATAGTTTCCACATAATATGCACAGAAGAAAATGTAAATTGAAAAGTATATTGCAAAACTTGATTAAAAAACTTTTCGGTCATTACAAATTCTTGAAAAATGATTTTGAGGTAGCAAAAACTTTAAAAAAGCATTGTTATGCTTAATTTGCATTTTAACAAAAAAAATCTCATATTAAGATTAAAATTGTTCTTTAAGAAAGTTTTATTTTAGACTTAAAAGAAAATTGCAAACTTTTATTTAACAACTTGTGGATGTTAGGCAAAATTTTGAAACAAGATATTTATGTTAAGAAAATTAGAATAGTTAACATATATGACTTTGAAAATGTTTTAGAATCTTTTCCTAACTATTGTCAATTTGAAATCAACATTTTCTGAATAGATCTCTTCACGATTTTTTTGTGAAACGTATCTTTTTAATTACTTTTAGACAATACCTCTTTTATTTATCTTTCTCTAACCAATTATTTTCACTAATTATAATTATTCAAAAATTAAAACTAAGCTATCCTATTAAAAATATTATATTATTATATTAGGACTCTTTACTACCTTTAATAAACAATACAATTTTTAATTTCCATCATTACATCAAAACTTAATTAAGCTCTCTGAAAGGTAAAGAAAAACTGGCTTAAAGATAACATTATACATTAAATGAGGCGCCTAAAAGGATACTTTAATTACTTGTACACACTTAAGTGGCAATTGTATTTAGGGACTTTTGGGCATTGTTCTACAAATTAATTTGAGCTCATTTGCCACTGACAATGTTAAATTTTCGCTAAACTTGTCAAGGGCATTTGATATCAGTTTATTGATCGCCACACTCAAGTGCTGCTCAGATTCAATTGCTGTGGCACTTTAGGCCAAAAACCCACAAAAGAAGCCAAAAACTCAGAGCTGCCGAGTGTGCCCCACACACACACACACACATACATAGCCTTTTCCACCTTTTTCATGTTCTGGCTTTCTTTTGTTTATCGCACAGCCCCTAAAACTATGCAACGTTTCGTGTGGCAGGCAAATTCAAGAGAGAGAGATAGAGATGAGAGAGATGAAAAGGAAAGGCAAGGCAGAGAAAGAAAAAGAGAAACGTGCGACAGCCCCAAAAGGCAGTTAAAAGACAAAAGAATTGTGACTGCTCCATGGACAAAAAGTACCAAAGCAACAACGACAGCCACAGCAACAGTAACAACAACAGCAACAAAGTTCAGTATGGAATCGTAGACCGTAGACGGTAAATTGAAATAAATGCAAGACGACTGTTAAAGTTGCCGTCGCACGTTTCAATTGCGTTTGCAGTTTCCACCACCCCCTTGACCACCCGCTCTGCTCTACTCTACTCTCAATCTCACAAAGCCCAGCCAAAAAGCACATCATCCACGAAGTGTTCCCAAGTAGCAGGCAACAACAATTTTTCGGGCTTATTAATAATGCAGCGGCCGCAATTCAATGAATTTTTGACTCTGCCACACGGCGTCTACCTCACCAAGGATGATGCCAGCATGCGGCAGGGAGGTGGGGTGTGAGGGGTAGCAGTGGAAAGCTGAAACATAATTTTCTGGGCTATCTTATGAACCTTTTAGTCACGCAAACGAAGGCAAGACGAGCAACTGCAAGTGAGGGGTGTAGACGAGAGGGAAGGGCACTCATAACATGGCTGCTTAAACCTTTACGTGCGACAAATTTACGACTTGAAATGTAACCACAACAACAACAAGCGTGAGGGTTCTATACGAGTTTTGTTAGATAGAGATACAGTTACATATGTAGCTACTCCATCTGCATGTCGCAGCCGACGCCGACGCCGCCTCCGCCCACTTTTAAGCGCATGTTAACCTTTAGTCCCGGCAACAATAACGGCAAAAGTGAACGTAACAACAACAAACAGTTCACTGTCCATTACATAAATATTTTATTTCAATAAAACGTGAGCAGTTTTTATGAATTTCATCGGCATTTCATGCAAAGAATTTTGCACTTTACTGTCGCTTAGTGGCATCGTTCGTGTTTTGTTAGTGTTGTACTAGATGATGTTACAACATGCTGTTGTTGTTGTTGTTGCTGCAAAGGGTTGCCAGCAGGGTTGCCAGCAGGGTTGCCTTGCCCCTCCACCACCCCCTTCTCAACCCCTTTTGAACCACATCTGCATACGTGTTTGGTACATATGCAGGCAATGCTGTCGCTGTCCATTGATGTATGAAGCATTTGATTGAATTGACAGTTACCCCACACACACACACGCACACCTGCAATACTCACACACACGCACACACATATGAATGTGCTGTCCCTGCAGCACCTGTGGGCCAATCGAGCGCATATCGCATATCGACACCGACGCTCTTGGCCATAAAAAAACAAAATGTCATAAATTTTCAACGCTTTACTCCTTTTTTTTATGCTGCTCATGTTACACTCTCTGAATGTGTGCGTGTGTGTTTGTGTGTGTGTGGGTGGGAGTATATTTGTGAGTGTGCTTTTTGAGTATGAGAGTGCAGAGCTTCAGTTGTTTTTATGCACATTAAGTTAATTGAAAAACGCGCGAGCGTACATGAGGCTCATTTGCTTTGGCCTTTGATTGAGCTTGTTAAAAACAAAACAAACTGTGTCACATTCTGTCTGTCTGAGAGTCTGTCTGTGTGTGTGTGTCTATGTGTGTGTGAATGCGTGTCCTGCGCATTTGTTAGCCTTATTGGCAACTAGCGAAAACATTAATCTCCGTTTGCCATTGGCCAAGGACAACAACAAAACCACAAAACTGCCAAGCTAATGTCCACATACCAAGTCACAAATAATGTGTATATGTGTGTGTGTGTGTGTGGCGACACAATAACTTCCACGTTGCATAAGCAGCAAAGAGGCCTTGTGACCCCCACCACCGACTAAGCAAACAAAACGCTATGAGTTGCTGCGCTTATGCCACGGAAAATTGAAAATTTTTTAATCTCTGTCGAAAAGCGGAAACACGCAACAACAACAACAACAACAACAGCACCAACAGTCAGTGCTGACAGTCGACCACAGGCAGTCAAAATTGATGCATAGGGTCCTGTGTGTTAAGGACACTGTCTGCCAGCGGGCGGCTAACAAGCCAAACAGCACGACATACAAATTGAAATGAGGCGGGCTCCCCCTCCCGAAATAAAAAAAAAAGAAACGAAAAAAACTGTCACGCACTGTTCTCGCCCCGTTATAGATATAAATTTCTGTATATACATTTAATAGCTCTCAGCATATTTAAATCGCAGGCAGAGAAAAAGCGAAAGCACACCAAGCGAGACAGACAAGCGAGAGTGAAAGAGAACGAAATAAACACAAAACTTTTCGCTGGGCTCATTTTACAAATTAGCTGAAAATTTATTTAAATTGTGTTGCCTACTTTTAAGCGCGAGCGCGCGTTTGGGGGATATTATATATTTTAAAGCGTAACGCGCAACAAAATGTGGCAGCTAAATGCCGCACTTTTGCGGTTGTAGCGCAAACTCTAAAGACACACCATATAATTTCGGTTGGGAACGAGAAGCAGCCTGACAACAGGCTGTGACAAAGACAGAAACAGAGAGAGAGAGGGGAACTGATGCATTAGATGGTGGCAAATAAATTATTTAAGCATTGACTCGCGCGTTTTCTTTTCTAAAAGTTGATTCCTTTAGATTCCGGGGACAGATTTAACAGCACAAATAATTTATTTATTTTGCCAACGATTACTTGCTCTAAGCCACTTTTGTTGACACTTTATGAAAGATTTAAAAAATTCAGATACTTAGCTTTAGCCGTTTTTTAACAAATTAAAACTTCATTAGTTAAAAAATCTTTGCGTTAAATGTCTGATTGATTTTAGTTTTGTAACACAATTAATTTGGTTATTCAACCAACGTTCACTTTCTTTAACTTATTTTTGTGAAGTGTTTATGAACGATTTTTAAAATTCAACTAAGTAACATTAGCCAATTTTTAGCAAATTAAAACTTTATTTCATTGAAAATATTTCCAATAAATTTCTGATTGATTTTAGTTTAGTTTAGTGTTTTAAAAATTCATTTAAGTATATTTACTGTGCAATATTTTAGTTCAATTAAATATCTTTCGATTTTAAATTCATTTTAAAGTGGGTCAAGCTGAATATGAAATAATATCAATTTAAAACACTTAGATGTATAAATTTGTTTTCCAATTTTTCACTTTCAAAGACGATTGATTGATTTTAGATTTGGATCACAAATTATTTATTTATACAACTTTCACTTTTTTATAGTCACTTTAGGGGAAATTTTTGAAATATTTTAATGTTTGTTTTTACTAATTAAAACTCCATTAGTTTGAAATTTATATTAAATTAATTTCTGGTAGATTTTAGCGAAATTCATTTGAAGTTAAATTTTGACCAATATTTTTGCTCAATTTAATATTTAGCATAAAATTCATTTTAGAATAAAATGTGTCACGCAGCATGTGAAATGTTATCAATTAAATCACTTCGATGGAAGCTGAATATGCAAACTTCGTATTAAACTTTCTCAAATTCACAGTTGAAAGTTCAGTAAAAGTGAATTAGTATACGAGATATGTGATGAGCAGAAAGGCTTGTCATCATTTCTATTTTTTTCTTTAAGCTAAAAAATCTCTTTGAGCTCAAAGCTTTGCTACCGCAAATAATCAAAATGCGTTTAAGCATTTTGGCCTTAATGCCATCAAATGTTGCCGTTGATGCGTTTAATTTTAGCACTTTCCATTGCTGGCATTACAAAGTCAAAGTTGAAGGCATTCTCGTTGAGCGAGAGAGAGAGAGAGAGAGAGAGAGGCGTTGAAACGTCGACAACAGTCCCCTCTAAAAGTAGGCGACTCATTTGTACTTCTTTTTTTTTTGCCTATTCGCGTTAATTGCAGCCGCAGCCACAGCACAAGCGGCGGCAGCAGCAGCACGAAATTGTTGCAAATGCAATTAGAAATGCGATTTTTTTTCGCCATATATTTTTTTTAAGCATTTTTGCTGGCAATTTGCCAGGGCAAGGACACGCCGTACAGGACGAACGTTGGCGGTGCGGCGCATTATCCTTATTAGCTTTGCTAGCTCTTGCGTTGTGACCCACAAAACAGAAGCGTTAGATGGAGCGAGTGAAAGACATTTGAGCTGACCATTTAAATTTAAAGCGGACATCAACAAAAAGTCAAAAAGCTCATTTGGAATTCAATCTAATAATTAACATGGCCATAAAAAGCACACGGGCCGCACAGTTCATTCATTATGTAAGCTATCCCGCAGTTCCCCTTCCCAATCGCCCAGCGTGTCGTCTCCGTTGCTTCCCCTCCGTCGCCCCCTTTGTGACAGTTTCATCATTTCAAGTTTGAAAACTTTTCGTCAGTTTTGTGCCATTTTTATTGGTTGGCCTGAAAGGCAGGCAGAAAAACACACACACACAGAGACAGAGACAAAGCAACCTGACTGGCAAACTCATTTAAGCCAAACAAACATTTGTAGTCTTAATTTTCGTGGCTCATCATAAACTTGGGTTACAACTTCCCCTCAGCTTGGCGCCCCCGTCAATCTTAAAGTTTTCCCAGCCAGTTCTCGGCAACACTTTGTTAATGATTTTCATTAAATTCTTACGCCTTTTGTCGACAATGTTGTCGGTTGGCTTATAATACCTTTAAGCATTTACAGAGACAGGCAGCGAGAGCAAGAGAGAGCCAGCGAAAGAGTGAGAGAGAGAGACAGTGAGGGAGATAGCCTAGCAAAGCGAGAGTTGGATTTTTAACTCTGCTGCTGCTGCTGCTTCGGCTTCGGCTGTCGTTGCTCTCCCCTGCTCCCAAGTTTGCAGTTAACTTTGTGTTTTTATCGTTATTTGTGTTGAACACGCATACTTAACACCAACGCCAGCAAACAAACGCACACACACACACTGACAGACACACATAGACATACACGGGATGCTTCGTGCACAATATGGCCAAATTCTCATCAAAATTTAATGCTGAAATTAACAAATCTGTTTACAAATTTATTAAAACGTTCGCTCAGCTCGCTCATTTGGTTGCCCGTTGTGTGGGGTGCGATGACGCCGTCTCCATTCTCTGCACTGCTCTGGGGTGGATTTTTAATGGCATGAGCATGATGCGAAAGGTGTTTTTCGACTGCTGTTGCTGATGTCATCATACCCTTAGCTTAACCCTCTCTCAATGGGCAAGTGGCCGCATTGCAATGATGAAAATGTGAACCACGAATGAAAAGAATTATAATGAGAATGTTCTGTGAGTTGATTGCAACAAACTAATAGCAGTTATTTCAAACATGCTGCCATACATAATTTACCTCATTTGACAATAACAACAACTAAAACAGCAACAACAACCACAATGTTAACAGCGACAGCAACAGCAACGAAACACGGCAGAAAGCTATAGTCAAATGTGCTCGACTGTCAGACACCCGGTACTGCTTCATATGTTATACTAATGTATAAAAAAAAAAAACTTAAATATGTTGATATACTGTTACATTCAAAATATACCACGGAGTACAAAATGTACCATATAAATACTGTCCCTCAAACAAGTAAGAAAGCAACAGCCAAGAGTGTTCGACTGTCAGATACCCGATGCTTCTCTATGAAACTAATATACCAAAAAAAATACTTAAATATGTCAATATACCACAGAGTACAAAATGTACCATATAAATACTGTCCCTCAAACAAGTAAGAAAGCAACAGTCAAGTGTGTTCGACTGTCATAAACCCGATGCGTCAATTTGAAACTAATATATAATATATGTCGCTATACTGTTACATTCAAAATATACCACAGACTACAAAATGTACCATATTTGTAAATACTGTCCCTAAAACAAGTAAGAAAGTCGAGTGTGTTCGATACCGCTATATAAAACCATTAAACCGAAAAAATACTAATATATTCAAAATATACCATACAATATAAAATGTACCATATAAAAATACTGTCCACCAAAGCTATTAAGACAACACTCTAGCTTCTGTTTATTTTCTCATATTTATTAATTTAATAACTTAATTCATACAATTTTTTCTATAATTTTTGACTATAGTTATTATTGTTGATTCCGAAAATCGCGCTTTAAAGTTACGTTTATTTTTCGATTTGTTTTTTGACTTGCGGGGGCAAAAAAGGGCGTGGGAAAATCTAAAACTAATTTGATTTGCTTTCAACAATAACAAGTCGAAGAAAATATTAGCTCTATCTTTTATAGTCAGAGTTCATATTTACCGTAAGCACAACGCTATAATACCCTTCTACCCTTTGGGTAGCGGGTATAAACAATAACTCATGCAAACGCATAACGGTAATTATTCAATATGCAAACATGCAAACGGCAGCTATTAACATATTATAACTCATACAACACGCACACACATTCACCCATTCAAGGTGTTAAAATACATGTGTGTGTGTGTTTTGTTTTGTTTGCTTATTTATTTGTTTGCCAGTTTGTATGTCTGTATGTGTGTGTATGCACGTTGCATCAGCGACGTTTTGCATAAATTCGGGAAAATTTCTATTGATGAGAATTCCATAGTTCAAACAATCTATATATTGTTGTATTGGCATAGTCGGAAGAGACACGCAGCGAGAGGAAGTTGATCAACATTCGCTATTATCGTTTTCTCCATATGCTACTATGTATAATGCGCATACTAATGTATTGACTTAAGATGAACAGCAAATAACAACACAAAAGGCATACCGCCAGATAGTCTAAGAGATGCGCAAAGAAACTAACTAATGATGAGTCAACTAATTTGCGAAAAGCGTTAATCGATTTACAGGTGGTAAGACAATGCAAATGTTCTCAGCCAAACACCTTAAAAGTGTTCCCAAATAAGCAAACTTTCAAAAGAATGCTACAGTTGAACGCCTCTTAGCGTGTTTTATGACTGTGTGTGTTGACAATTTTAACATTTTCTAAATTAACTGGCAAATGTGGGTCAAGTCAAGTCAAGCCAACCTAACACTAAAGAAGCCTGCTCTAAGTGGCGAAATTTTTGTTTATTTTACTCAAAAATTTGCAAGTTTATGCCACTTGAAAAAAATGAGAATCATTATTACGCATCTACCAAATGTTTCGTTCAATTAAATTTTGTGTCTAAAAATGAGCAAACAAAATGATTAAGTCTTAAGTAAAGAAATTGAAACTGTCAACAATCATTATTTCTGATTAAAATTACCGGTGAATATTCATAGAATGTAATTAGTAAATCGATCATAATTGAACTATAATTAATCGGTATCCAATGCAAATATTGTTATATTATTGCTATCTTTGAACTTGAGCTGTCATTCGAATATCTTGTTGCCATAATTTATCATAATTGCTGTTCTCTTATCACGCTTGTTTTGCAGTGCTTTAAAATGATTCATTTTCAGCGGAATAAATACGTTTTTACCCCAAATATAATAATAATCTAAAAGTCCAGCACAAAATTTCACAAAATTATTTATTTATTGTTTTTAATAGCTATGTATACAAACAACGATGAAGCGCTAATAATTAAGCGGAGAAGATCAGAAATAATTAATTTTTAAATAAATTATAATTTTAGTAATTTTAGTAATAAAATTATAAATTATAATTTTAGAAATAGTAACTGGTAAAATTATGGAGATACTTTAATGAGTCAGAAGTTTAAAAAAGTTCCTTCCAAATTGAATGAAAAGTTTTTACAGATATAATTTATATAGTATAGTTTTTTTTTTTGGGAATCCTTAAGAAGTCAGTACGCAGCTCAGCTGGCCAATAAATAAGCCCACTTCGACGGTTTATTGGCAAACTTAAAAACGTTTGCAGCACACATATGGCAGAGAATTGGAAAACGTTAAATGGGTAACGAGATTTAAGCCATGTGGCTTAAACACTTAATCAGTTAATTGTTGTTTGGCATGGGGCATGCAACAAGATGGCCAAGTGGGTTTGCCAGGGATTTTTTAATTAACAGCGCCATTTACACAGCATTACCATGCACACACACACACACACATACAAATGAATACAACACACACACTCATAGGCATTTATTCAGACACACACACACACAATGATACACACATAGAGTGCAAGGCACAACAAAAAGGAAAAATGGCCGTTATCACGCCACAATAACCTCAAAATTTATTCACTTTATTGATAATGCAATAAATCGCAGCCAGTGGGTGTATATTGCAACTGTGTGTGTGTTTGCAGTGTGTGCGTGTGTGTGTGGCTGAGTATTGGCAATTTTTTCGAAGCATATTTCGGGCTCGTGCATATTTTTCATGTTTGCATATTTCATTTCAATTTTATTTCTTGCCGATCCACACACACACACACATACACTATACTATGTGTGTGTGTGTATTTACATGCACTGTAAAATATGCCATGAAAATCAACAAAAATTCATGCCCAGCAGATACACACACACACACAGAGAGAGCACTTGCAACACTCACAAAATACACGTGAATGAGCCTCAGTTTGCAGTTTTCAGTTCGCAGCAATCGTAAAATTCTCACGCCGCATGCCATGCCAGAGAATAAAACAAAAAAAAAAAAGAACGACAGAAAGAGAGAAACTATGTGAATGTGTGTCTCATTGCAATTGTATTTCGATTTTATTGCTTGTATCTTTAGAAGGAAACAGGCTGAAAAACAGACGGCGCAAAAAGAGTGGGAAAGCGATAGAGAGAGAGAGAGAGAGAGAGCGAGAGAGCATCAAGGGGACAGTTGCAATATTTTCGTTTCATTTTCAACGTTGTTCACGACCCAATGTGTTGATAAGACAACACAGAATGCCCCCCGAAAAATAAAATGGGGCACCAAAAGGGGAAGAGCGCAAGCATATCGCCTTACATGCTCGTTACAATTTCCGTTTCCGGTGTTGACCAGTCACCACTCTCCACACTCTCCACACTCTCCACTCTCCCCATACTCCGCACTCTCCATTCACTCGCTTTCACATCGAAATTGAGGCCGCTGTCAGTTGTGATCCACTTTTGCATACATTTTGCGCACTTAATGCCATGTCGGCTCTGTCTTTGTCTGTGTGTATGTGTGTGTGTGCTACCGTATCTGTGTGTGTGTGTTTGCGTGTGGTCATGATAAATTGTTGTGTATGCTTATTAGCCAAAAAGCTTAAAGCCTTAAAGCCTTCAAGTTGCCGCTTGTTGAACTCTGTCCATATTCAAGCCTGTCTGTGACACTGAATGTGTGTTTGAGTGTGAGAGTGTGTGTGTTTGTGTGCCGTTGGTCACACTTTATTAGACAGGCAGCAAGTTGCAACATCTTTTAGGTCCAGCTTGCTTTCGTTGTCTGCCTTTCGACTCTGTCTCTGCTGCTGTCCCTGTCTCTGTCCCCTTCTTCTGTCTTCTGTCTCTCGTCCTTGTCCCAGCTGCGCGCTATTCGCACTTCCGGTTACAGTCCATTTAGGGGCACCATATTGCGGTGTTGCTGTTGGCACTTTTGCGCATATTTTGCAAAATCATTACTTAAATATACGAGGAGTACGGGGAGGGTGGACGAAGGCAGCAGCAGTGGCATGCGGCAAGTGTCGAGTGTCCAGTGAACTGCCAAGTGGCGCCCTTCGCCTTTTTGGCTCGTTTGCTTTTGGCTAGTTTTAAAATGCATTTTCGTTATTTTCACTGCAGCTGCGTCGCGCCACACTCAGCACGGGGCAGGCAACACGCCATGGTAGAAGGTGCCACAATCCTTTATGTGTTGCAAACAGAGATACAACAGCAAAGAGGGGAGAAAGAGGGAGACGGAGAGGGGGAGACAGAGAGTGCTGCACTTTGTTTGCACCTTGTTGCAGTTTTGTTGGCACTTAATTTATGAGCTTGCATTTTGTACCTGAGACGCGAATGGCGACTGCTTAACATATAAATCGCACATTTATTGCCCTAAGAGATTAGCAAACACAAATTGGCTGCCATTATGAATATTCATACGATTACTCAAACACACACACATACATATACTTTTGGTGGGCGGTCGCTGTTAAATGGCCAATCGACACGAGGTGGCCACATGACTGAGGTGAGAGAAGATGAGGGAACATGTTAATCCATATGACTCGAAAGCATTCGTCATGGCTCGGCCAATAGTCAATCAACAATATTGACCAGCAGATTAAGTGCTAAGTCCCCCACACACGTGTCTGCGCCTTTCTATCTCTCTCTCTCTCGCTTATCTAAAATAGTTTGCTGTTGCTGCTTGACTTAGATTGTACTTACACATTTATTTGCACTTGCTGCCGCCGTTAAGTGTGAAAAATTCCAGTAAAAAGACGGAGTATAATGAGCGTAGAAAAGATAAAGAAATATGCTGCTCGGCTCAGCGGTATCAATTAGCGCAGTGTCCAAAATCTAACACCTTGTCAAAGTGAAAGGCCCAAGCTAAGTGAGTCGTCATCATACCTGCGATTCTTGCGGTGGGTGGGGCAACATCTTAATGCTGTCAATTGCCCGTTTTATGCATCCATTTAAGCAAAGAGTTCCCAAAGTGGGTGAGTGCGTAACTGAATAAACAGTAACGGCAACGGCAACAGCAACAGCAACAACAGCAAACTCAACTGAACTTCTCTTATTTGATGTCTTAACTTATCGCTCATACGCCCCGTGTGATATTAACATTTCTATTCCCATTCGCATTCGTGTTTGTGTTTGTATTTGTATTCGTTGTCGCTGTTTCTGATGCTGTTGCTGTTTGTTAGGGGCGTCCCATGGCGCTTTGACCGAAAGCTGCTTAACTTTAATCACACTAATTACATGGCTAAAAGGATAATCGTGTCGCTGACCGCAACAAGTTCAGGTTCAGCTTTAGCTTCAACTTTTGGTTTTAGCTTTAACGCACGCTTATGACTCAAATTCGGCTTCCTAATGCGTTATCCCGCATATTCTTTTCTCTCTTTTTTTTTGGCTTGTGTAACCCTAAAGTGTTTTAGTCTTTTTGTTGTGCAACTTTTGGCCCACACGTGACATAATATTGGGCACAAGTAACTTGGCCAACAATCATCATTTGACTAACTTTATTTATTAACTTTAAGCTAACATTTTTAGCAAATTCAAAAAGAATTTCAAGCAAATTTCACAGTTAAAAATAGAATTCACATTTTTATACTGCAATAGTTCATGTATTACTTTTTTCTCTTAGTGCTTTTAAAATTACAAACAAAAGGTATTAAACAAACCCTTCATAAATTACATGTTTAAAAAGTTTGCAATTTTAAACAAATTCAAAAAGAATTCATTTTAATAATTTATAATTGTAACTAAATTACTTATACATTTTCTTTACATTTGTAATTTACAATTAATGTCAAAAGTTACTTATAAAAATCATAAAAAAAAACATTATGTCTAAAATCATTTTACATTTTTATAACTGTATTATAAGAAGATAACCCCAGCAAATTATAAATATTATCTAGAAGCATTCTGTAGTCAGTAAGAAAATAATTTAGAGCTTAGAGTCAAAAATTGCAGAATTATTTAAGAAATAATTTTATATGAAAAAATAATTTTGTTGTCGGGTCTTAGCTGCTTCGGTTAATTATTGTATTCTTTGACGTAATAGTATATTGATATACTAAATCTAGTATTCGGTATATTTTTTATAATTTTTCGGTATATTCATTTGAAATATCGATATATATTTAGATTGTTTTGCTTTTTTTAAAAAATGGGTATCTCACAGTCGAGCACACCCGACCTAGTTCATTTTAGTTCAGCTTTTAAAACACAATGGAAACTGTTTATGACTTCATTACTTATACCAACAGCATAATAATTTGATGCATAGTTATTTTGGCATATGCATTAGCAATTAAAATACATTACTCAAATCAAACAGTGACTAATTTAAATTTCTAGCACCTTCAAAGGGAGAGAGTGTTGGCTTGAGCTGAGGTGTAAAAGGTTTCCATAGCCGTGACAAATTCTTGTCCAATGTTAAGACACCCACAAACTCGTATTTTAATATTCATTTGGACCACGTTTGTAAATATTGAATGTCTTTGCTTGGCATTTGTTTACTTTGTGCTTTATTGTGCTAACTGATTCACTTAAACTGGTATTAGCCAGCACATAGCCACAGCCATAGTAAAAGGCACTCGTGACTAAGTCTAGTTAATATATTACATGTGAATTGAAAGATGTTGAGGTTGTAGAATTGTTTTCACTTGACTTTATTACGAGTAAATGCTAAAATGCTATGCACACTGGCTAAAATGTGTTGCTTAATCTAATGGCCACTTAACTGGGACAACTTGCCACTGTCACTTTAGAGAATTGATGTTCGCAGGCGATAAGTCATACTGAAGCCTGTCTCCTGTGTGGCATCAAGGGTCAAATCGTCGCTGGAGAAGTGCATCATATAAGGCGGTTGGGCTGTCAGGGGGTAGAGGTGAAAGGTGAAAGTCAAGCCAAAAGCCAAAATATCAAGAGCAGGCACGTTGCACTTACCATACACTATTAGGTTATCGTTGGTGCCACAGTAGTAGGTTGGCTGATAGGCCGTATTCTTGGCCAGTATGGACTGCGGTATCAGCAGATAATCCTCCTGTCTGCCCTGCGTATGCACCGTCGCGTGGCATGCCTCATCGTAGCCCTCCACATCGTCCGTCTGCACCGACATGCTGAACTTGCTGAAACTGTATCTGCAATACAAATTGTGGCATTAAGTCACCTCTCTTCACTCCACACTCCACTCAATCTTACTCAATCATGCTGGCACTCGGCGTTGACTTGATGCAGATGGTGTAGCTGGTTTCCGGCATGTACGGATAACTCAACGTTGGCTGATAGTTGAAGCTACGTATGTTGCCAGTCAGCTCCGTGTAATACTGTTGGCAGCCAGCTGGCGCCAGAAGCTCGTAGTCGGCATGATGAGAGGCGAATATGTTGCGCAGATCCTGCAGACTATTCGTGCTTGCCCCAAAGTTGCCCAACGTTGTCGATCGATGTTTCGTTGATGTTTGTGGCGCCTCCAGCTGTGTGACAATCAGACGCCAATTGGTTTGAGTCCAACGAGTTGGCACCGCAAACGTCAATGTGATCTGATCGATGCCAGCGGCCACATTGAAGGGCAAATACAAATGCTGACCGGCATTGACGCCGCACAGCTTAAAGGCGCCCGCCTCGAAGTAATCCTGGCACTCTATCACACGTTCATCGGTGGTACTTACCACCGGCTGTGGCAACTCAAACTGCTCGAAGTCAATGCGCAGCTGTTGCACATTCGCGCTGAACGCCTCGATGGTGTATTGGCAAGTGTCGCTGGCAAATGTTGCTGGATTCCTGATGATGGTGCGCTTCAAGCGTGTCGTTGTGCCACACGCCATGTTGGCTGTGGAAAGAAGAAAATGTTGTGTAAGTAGAACAAGTAGAATCACTCTTGGTTGCACCTACTTTCACAGCAGACGCCGTAGGTGCCACAATAGCCGTTGACGGTGCCGCCTTGACGCATGCACTTGAAGCGCGTGAGGCAAGTGCCCGTGGCGCCACCATTTGTGGTGCAACTATCGGCGAGATTGCTGCGTCGACGCGCCTGTCGCCACATGCCCGGCTCCACAAGCGTTGGCGGCGACTCCGTTTGATTGAGTTGCGCTGCCACATGTTGCACATGCGCGCAGGCGCAAAAGCTCAGCGTAAAGATCCAAAAGATAGTCTGCATAATCCTTATTGAAGTTGTTGTTGAGTATGTTCGATTGACGTTGCTTACGCCTACACTTTCACATTTACTATGAGCGTTTGATTCTTCAGCGCTGCTGCTTTTATACGACGCCAGCGTCGACTGCGACTGTGGCAGCGGAAGAGCTGCGACGTCGACGGCGACTGCGACGTCTCGGCATTGATGAGATTTTCGTGTTAGAAGCACTTTATGTCAATATTTAGTAAGTAGAATTTAAAAGGCGACACAAGTCCGGGATCGATCATTATGTGGTCAGTGAATAGTACAAACTATTCGTATGAATATTCAACAGGGGCATCCATACGATTTGTTTGCCTACCCAAGCCAAACCAAGACACTCCACAAGTTAGCGAGTCATTGAACCTTTACTAAAAAAAAAATAACTAAATCATCACCAACAACATCATCCGTGCTCTGCTTGAATGTGACAAACTGGGTTATGTTTGCACTGTCAAAATGTCTCCATCGTTGACTTCATATCATTTATGTATGTATGTATGTATGTATGTATAGTATGTATATATCTGGTATATGAATGAGATGTGATGTCAAAAAGTGAAAAGAAGGTGCTACACATTCCGTTCTCTCTCATTCTCTCCCATTTCTCCCATTTTGTTGGCCCGATAAATTGGTGTGTGAATATGACAGAAAAAATTATCAATCACTTTGCTGATAGCTAGAAAAGCAATAGCAATTGCACAATGCCAATTTTGGGAACGATAAATGCAACATGCCCAACCCAAAAATAGCCTCCAATACACATTTTGATTCGAGTATGAAAATCAATTAATTTTATTATTAAAAAATTATAGGATGAAAGCTTTTTTATCTTTATCTTTTCGTAAACATTGTTAATTTATAAGTAGTAGTATTGTAGTAAATATAAAATAATAATTAAACTTTAAAAAGAAAAAAAATAATTGAATTTAAAAATGTTTTAATTCAATAATGCTTTTTTTGATACGTAATAAAAATTACCAACTTTACAAATTGAAGTAAAGTATGAATTAATTAAAATTTTACAAAAATTACGAGCACTTTAATTATTTATTTTACTTTGTTTAGAACTATAGAGTTCAAAGTACATATTACAGAATTATAAGCATCAATAAACTAGTTGCAATATTCATCTTCATTTTAACTTTATTTATATGTTTATTATACCCGCTACCCATAGGGTAGAAGGGTATTATAACTTTGTGCCAGCAGAAAAAGTATGTAACAGGTAGAGGAGGCATCTCCGACCCTATAAAGTATATATATTCTTGATCAGAGTCAACAGCCGAGACGATATAGCCATGTCCGTCTGTCCGTATGAAACACTGGATCTCAGAGACTATAAGAGATAGAGCTCTAATTTATTTTTCTAATTACTTTTGTATGGGCAAAAACGCCTACTTACTGGGGCTCATAGTTACTTTGACCGACAATCTGCTCCATTGTGCCGTCTTGGTATATTTTTGGTATTTTTAGTATTTTCGGTATATTTTGAAAATAATACCGCAATACTTTGCCTTTATTAAAAATGGGTAGCGGGTATATCACAGTCGAGCACACTCGACTTTAACTTTCTTACTTGTTTTTATTTTGTCGATGAAAAACAAGTAAGTAACATAAGTGTGCTCGACTACATTCAAAATGTACCATAGATTACAAAATATACCAAATTGTCCAGTACATTCAAAATATACCAAGAGTACGAAATACAGAAGACCTACTAACATTTTCTTGTTTGTTTTTGCCATACAAAAGTATTTCTTAAGTAACTTCTACAATTTTTATAAATGTACCAATAAATTACAACTGCAGCTTCAAAATTACGCTTTTTAATCGATAATTTTTCGAATTTCGAGGCCGAAAATACCGCTTAATTTATGTATAATCTACAACAATTTTTAAAATACAAATCAAAAATAAATATTTTGCTTGATTTTTATACCCGCTACCCATAGGGTAGAAGGGTATTATAACTTTGTGCCGGCAGGAAATGTATGTACGACCCTATAAAGTATATATATTCTTGATCAGCGTCAACAGCCGAGACGATATAGCCATGTCCGTCTGTCCGTCTGTCCGTCCGTCCGTCCGTCCGTCCGTCCGTATGAACACCTAGATCTCAGAGACTATAAGAGATAGAGCTATATTTTTTTTTCGTCAGCATTTGTTATGTTTGCACGCAGATCAAGTTTGTTTCAAATTTTTGCCACGCCCACTTCCGCCCCCGCAAATCAAAAAAATTGAATAACAAGTGTAATTTTAAAGCTAGAGCTACGTTTATACAATAATTACTATAGTAGTTATGATTCCTGAAAATTTGGTTGCGATCAGATAAAAATTGTGGAAGTTATTAAAGAAATACTTTTGTATGGGAAAAAACGCCTACTTACTATGGGTCTGAGTTGCTTTGGCCGACAATCTGGTACATTGTGCCGTTTATGGTATATTTTGAATGGTGTACTATACGATATACCAAACATACCATTTGGTATATTTTTAGTATTTTTTTTTAGTATTTTCGGTATATTTTGAAAATGATACCGCAATATTTTGCCTTTATTAAAAATGGGTAGCGGGTATCTCACAGTCGAGTGCACTCGACTGTAACTTTCTTACTTGTTATAATAAAAGTTGATTTTTATTTATAATGATTATTTTTATTTTAATAATAATTAAACTTTTTTAACATAGCCTTTTTCCATTTACCCTGAAGAATTTTGGGGTTTAATTTTTTCCAACTCAAAATAATTATTATTGCGGTCTTAAAGTATGGACCGTGTCTAATATTTATAACTAAATAGTTTACAAATTAAATTGATGAATTTTATAACCATATTTTCATCAATGCCTTACTCTGAAGTTAGATTGTTTAATGCTTTATTGTTTACTTATGACATGTGATGAAAGTAACCACCTTTTAATTAATTACAAATTTGCTCAATTAAATTATGCGGCAATTTAAACTGCATAACCTTTTGTACATAAAATGCAACTTTACATGTGTGTTGAATGCATCGGTGAGCAGAGGAAATCAAGACCGCAGCATAAGCGCTTGTAAATATTTATTAGGTCGCTGTCTCATTACGTACAATAAACAATTAATCAATACTTTGTATACTTTATAAATTAATCTCACTTTTTGCCCAAACCCAAAAACCATTGCCGCATCGCCATCGCACTATGTTTATTTATAAAGCTTGCGGCTTGTCTTCCCAGGCAATTACATGCATTCTAATTGGAAATGTCAGTGAATTGCTGTACATTCGCGTGGAGTATGGGAATTCTTGAATCGAATTGAAGACCCCCTGTGCACCTGTGCTATAACATTATCGATTCGTTATCGAGGCGCCTTACACGGGTAATTAGTTTGCCAGCCAGCCAGATAATGGAGGGAATGGGGAGCAGAAGCCAGCGAATATAAAAAGCAGGCAACACTTGGCCATAGACTCAAAACCGAATATGAAGAGTTCCATTGCAATTGCCTTGCTCATTGTGGGCGTAGTTGGAGTCAGCGTTCAGGCTGCCTCGGTGGCGAAACCCACCTGCGGTGGCACCACCTCCTCCAAGGACATCAATCTGGTGATTCCAACGAATCCGCCCAGAGAATGCGAGTACCACATCAATGCATACAGCAAATATGTGTGCCAGCTGCGCATTGACTTCGCCATGACCCTCGCTCAGCCAACGTTGCACGAACAATCTGGAGGACTGAAGACGGCCGAATGCGATCAGGATTACTTCGAGGTCAACGGTCTGAGACTGTGCGGTGTTGAGGTCTGGCAGCACATCTATGTGCCCTTCAATGCCACCGCTGGCGTCTCACGCATCGATCTGCTGATTGCTCTGGCGAATCGTGCCGGCGGTGTTTCGCTGCCCACACCCGACTGGAACATGGTGGTGAGCCAATTGGAGTGTCCCGCTGGCGCTTCGGTGCGTGAGCTTGAGATTGAGCAGCGCGCCACCTCTTACACCGATGGCTTCCAAGTGGCGCCACCCGGTTGTCTGCAGTATTTCCCAGATGCCAAAGGCGTGGTCAAGTCCTTCAACTACAACGAAGGCGCCGGCATTTATCCATCGCATTTGAACTATGCTATCTGCTTCCGTCGCGATACTTCCACAACAGCACTCACGTGAGTTGAAGCAAGTGGTTTAAATTGAATTGAATTTCGAATTGATTCCTTCATGTTTCCACAGCATTCGCTCGTACTTCTTCCATGTGGGCGCCACTTCAGCAGCAACCACTTTGCTCACCGATAGCTCGTGTTATCGCAGCGGCAGCTCCAGCGTGCAGAATGCCGATTTTCTGATGGTGCCACAAGCCACATTGGTGGCGAACAACGAACGCGCCACCTACTTCTGTGGCGCCACCAGTGGCGATGTGGTCATAACCAGTAAGTTCAAAGCAGCTTTTGTCCAAAAAGCTCCTTTTACTACATATCTGTCTTTTTCTATGCCAGGCGACAACCCAGGTCCTTTGATTGTGCTTTTCAACAGCGATGGCATCTATGAACCACATGACGAGGGCTTCGCTTTCACTTATACAGTTCAATAAAAAGCTTCGAGGGGAGCGTGCAGCAGCTGCGGTTAAAATAAACATTTAACTTGTTAACTGATTTATTGACGAAAATAACATTGCTATCTAGAAAGATGTGTTGTTGTTGGTGTTGTTGTTGTTGTTCTTGTTGTTGTTGTTGTTGTGTTCTATCGTATCTCTGACTCTGACTCTATCAATTCTAGATATATATGTATTTGCACAACTATTAGAAATCATCAACTTGAGTTGACAACTTGACAATGCTTATCACTGATAATTACAGCCATGATAAGCGACTATCTCAAGAAGTGTTACAAATTTGTATGTCAACTTGTCTGGCTACACTTGAAAACGACACATCAAAAGGTAATTTGAATTTTCAGCTTAACACAGAGCTAAGTATAAGAGCTTTTCAGAGCTTTGCTTAAGCTTGAACTGTCTATTGTGAATGCAAACACATGGCCGAGCAACAAGTGTGTGGGCTTTACTATGTTTTTATTAATCGAAAGACTAATCAGAATATTTACGTAATACGCGCCCCTTTTTAGCGTTCAGTGTTTATTTATAGAATATTAAATATTTATAATTCCCCAAAATTTACGGGCACAGCAGAATTTAATTAGAGCACAATTAGAATACATAAAGATTGTGATTTACGTACTGCGTCAGACAAATAAACAACAAAAAAATGTATATAAATCACAATACTTGAAGAATAACGACAATAGTATAGTTTCTTATCAGCACTCAGTCCCAAATGAATGCTCACTCTGATCCGACGGGAATCTATCTGTGCCACACGCAGCGCAGACCAATGTTGATTTCAATGAATTAAAAAAAAAAACATCAAAACTTTACATAATTATAATTCATTTAGTTTGTTTTGGCTACTACACAATCAATTCAAACAATGCAATGTAAGCGCGGCAACATCTTGAATGTTATACTCGAAATGGTAATGTTAAGCGAAGCAGCAGTCTGTTAGCGCGCTGTTAAGAAAGCAAAGACCCAGTAGGAAATGAGGCATGAGCAGCCCAACAGCAGAGCAGCGTATAGAAAGCTCCAAGCAGCCGGCCGGCGCAATTGTTGCGTGGCCTTTGAAATCAATGTTGCGGCATGCGGATTTTCAGTTGCCGTTCAACTGCCGCGAATTCAGAACGTCCCACGCGGATGTCAACATTATTTCTCTGTGGCGCGCAACTCAAACAAATGTTGCAAAACTCAACAACAGTTAAACGCTTCACTTTATTGTGAGCACTAAAAAAATCGCATATTGTGAATGAATGAAGAATAAAGAATGTGTCGGGCAATGAAATAAAATAAAAAAAAGCGCAACGAAAAGAAAATATCAAAGAGAATTTCAATGTGACATCAAATTGAAGTACACAACAATACTAATAATAATAACAACGCGACAAGTGTCTGTGTGTATATTCTATAAACGTACTGCAAGTGGACATAAAAGGCCATTAAAAAAAAAAACAAGAAGGCAAAAAAAGAAACGAAACAAATACGCGTTTTGCTGGTTGACGATTTGTTATCGCCGCTTGCAGTGCGTGCCGCTTAAGAGCCAATTTAAGTGGCAGGCATTTAATCAAGTGAACTTAAGTTGCCGCATTGTCACTGAGAAGCAGCAGCAACAGCTACAGCAGCGTCGCGGCGGCGTCCTTCGCATGCCACCGAGTGTCGCTTACCGCTTGCTGAGTGTATCGTGCAACAACAGACAACCTCAGCTTCAACATCAGCATCAGCTTTAGCTTGAGCTTCCCCTGGAGTGGATCTTCATTGTTAGCAACGCGCACATTCACAAAATTCCCAGTGAAAACATAGCCATAAATTAACAACTAATTCAATTAACTGCTGACAACGTCAACGACGAGGCAAGCAGCGAGGCAGCCAGGGGCGCAACGGGCAACGCTCTCCTAGCTGCCACTGCACTGTTGCAGGATATGCGACACGTTGCTTAGAGGCATCTCTGCCCCGTCCTCCACACCACACCACACTCCACCACCTTTCACTCACATAACGAGGCAACGCCACCTTCCGCATTCCGGTAAGTTGATTTACAATAAGGCCGCTTTTCTAAAGAGCCACACATCCACACACACACACCTGCCACACACACACACACTCTCGCATGCGGTGCGGGGGCTGGGGGCGTGGCACAATTATGAAACTGTAAATTGAAAAACACCTAGCCCAGGTCTTTGTTAAAGCTCTAGCTGGGAATTCACCTATGTACTACATACTTTATACGACTGAGTATATAAAACATTTTTGGGTTGCGCTTATGCAAATTTTCCATGGCTCCTTTTCTTATATTTTACTATGCGCCGAAAAATCTCAGCTGCATAAATCAAAGCCAACTTTTTGACTTTTGCCCATTTGACACGCCTCCCCAATTCAAATGCTGACATGCGCCCACGTTGCAAAGCCATAAATCTTGCGCCAGCTTAAGGTAAATGTCTTTAATTGTTCGTCTTTGAACTGCGTTAACTTTACCAATACAAATCAAATGCATCAAAGTGAAGACAAATCGAAATCGTTATCGAACGTAATCGATGATTTCATGCGGCGCGACTGTTTGACTGTGACTGTGGTGCTATCATTGTGGCACGATCATGATGTATCTGCAACCATTTGTCACCCATTCCTTTTCCCCCTGCCTCCCCCCCAATCCAAACAAACTACTTACGTACAACACAAGTAAAGCCTAACGAGCGAAGCGATCCTAAAGCAAATACAATTTTGCTAGTGAAACATGCCGTTTATTGTCTATTTGACATTAGGCGCTTAGCTGTCGCTCCTCCCTCCCCCTCGCCACTTGTTGTGATAGCTACATACTATACTATCAGTTGGCTTTTACTTACATATTTATCAGCATTTGAGTTTAAACAATAAACTTGGCAGCGGGCAAAATGCACACGATTCTTTGGCCAAAATGCGACGATGATGACGACGACGTCGACTACGATTCCGTGGATCGCTGTGGGCTTGTGGGTGGCTTTTGTTTAACTTTGTTGTTGTTCTCTGTGTTGTTGTTGTAGTGCACGTGGTCGCTAATGCAACCGCTATAAGTAAATAATGGCAGACACTAGATTTATTTATCATAGGAGTATTCGCATACGCAAACAGTCAGATTTTTGCTAGGGAATTGGCGACGCGACGCTTTCAAGATATCCAAGAAATCTGTACACGAGTAATGGAAATACTATATGTACATATTGTTCATATTATACATATAGTCACATATATGTTTTTCTCTTAAATTGAAAATGCAAATAAACTGAGTCAGATGATTCTAATTCAGCTGATCATAAGCACGATGACGATGATTGAATACTAAGCACCAAAATTTGGACATTTTCAATATCTGCTTATACATTTGTATATTCGCTATTAATATTGGGATAGATAGCTCTGAATATGCATTGCTATAAATATCTTTTGAACGATTTAACAAGTAAGAAAGCTTCAGCCGAATGTGGTATAATTCTTCTATTCTAATATACAGAGTTAATAGCACAATAATACTTAAGCATACCGCGGGCTATATTTGGTATATTACTGCATTTAAAATATACCATTAAGTACAAAATATACCACGTTGTCAGCCAAAGCAAGGGGTCAGAGGATCCTCCTTCTGTCTATTAAATAAATTTCCTGAAAGTACAAAGTTATAACACCCATATCATATATTGATTGATTTAAATAGATTACCAAGTATACTATAAAAATATTTTGAACATCTACAAATTTATGAATATGTTACACTAAACATTTCAAATCAAATAAAAATATAGTTGTCTGTTGCCTATTAATTTAAATTTCAAATTTAATGCCTTTAGGTATTTTGTTGCTGTTGGTTTCTGTTATTTATTAATTCTGTTTTTGCACTTTGTGCAAATATTTACCACATAATTACAAATAAACACAGCCAAACTGCACAAACAAATAAATCATTATTTTTAAAATGATCTATTTTAATTGTTTCCATACGATTTTCCCGCTCACGATTTTATTTTAAATTGGTTGCTTGTATCATATAAATTCTGTTTTTTTTTTTTATCCAATATGTTTGTTATGAAAACCCCTGCAGTGGTCGTAAAATTCGATATAAAATAAACAAAAAAAGTGAAGTATATGCCACATTTTTAAAAATACAATTTTAGTCTATGCGCCGCACATTACTCGTAGACTTTTCATGTTTCCGTTTCGATTATTGGTTGGCCATTAAACTTCATTTATCAGCAAAAAACTAACACAACGAACGAGATGTAAATCTTGTTCACTTTGGCACAAAGCCAAGATACATTTAAACAATTAATTTTCTCACTGGCATGGATTATCATTACACGTTTCTCATCGCGCATACAGAATGTTTATTGCACGAAGCATTTTTAATTAATTGCAATCGCAATCGCCATCGAAATCGAAATCTATTTTCGGTTGAAAACATCAAAACCGCATTTTCCATCAAAATTGGGCTGGGCTGAAATTTTGTCTGCTAAATCTAAACAAATAACAAAAAAATATTGTATAAGATAGCGAACAAAAACGAAAGAAAAAAAAAACAAAACATTTTGGCGCGCAAAAGTTGTTGATGATTGAAATTGAATTGTGTGCACTGAACTGTGCATAGGATCAATTAATTTTCATTATGCCTTCAAATCGTTTTCCTCATCGCCTCGTCGTCGTCGTGGTCGTCATCGGCATCCGACTCGGCATGAATGGTCAATCATTAATAAGTTGAATACTCAAACGGCTAAAAGTCGAAATTAGAATTAAAATTAATTGTTATTGATCTCCATAAAGAATTACAATGCAAAGGAAATAAAAAAACAACAACAAATGCTAGCTGAGTGACTGACTCACTCATCCGGATGGGTTCAGGTTTTTGAAATGGACAACGTGCAACGTGCAACAGTTGCGTGACAGGCAGACAAACAAACCAACAGACAGGTAAACAAACTACACAACTAATGTGACTCTAACATGGCCAACTGTGTGCGGGTTCAATTAACGCAAAGGCATCGTGAGCGATGCAAGATGCTGCTGACAGCCAGCAACAAGTTGAGGCCAAGACTGAGCGACTAAGATTGAGATTGAGGAGGCAACTCTCCCTTAAATGGCAGCCTGCACCATACTGCAACGTGCAACATGCAACGTGCAGCAAATCGTTAATCGACAAAAACAAAAAACTGGCAGAAAAAGTTGTTAATTGGAATTTAACAAGCACTAAAAGCGTCTAATGGAATAGACGCTCAGAGATGAGCTAAACTAAACAAAATGCTGGCTATCCCAATCGATGTGCTACTGTTGCCGCTTACCACTTACCACTTACCACCGCTTGCCACTTCGATTACTTCTCACTGACCAGTTTACCCACTCAACCGCCGCACTAAATTTACTCTGATATGCCTTGTTGTTCCTTCTAGTTGTAGTTGTTGTTGTTGTTATCGTGTCAGCAAATGTAGAAATTAAGTTTTGTCTCATCTGATGCTGCTGCTGCTGCTTTTGCTGTTGCTGCCACTTGACGAGCCATTGGCGTTGAGATCCAACCGTCATGGGCCTGTCAGTATCATTTACGTGCTGGCTGCAAACACACAAAACAATCAACTTATTTGTCTGCCTCGACTAAACATTTCAAAGCCAAAGCAGCTGCTTCAGCTACAACTGATAGCGAAGGCCTATCTCCTCCTATCCCCTTCCCCCGCTGCCCCTAGATGTCATACTTCATTTGCCAGTCCCCAATCCCCAGCAGAAACAGGCAGAGAAACAGAGAGCAAAAGAGAACTGGCTATGGCATGCCCATTCCCAGCGGCAGTCAGAGTCGTGATTGTCCATCGCTGCATTCCACTGTTGTCCATCCAAGTCATCTCGGAGCATGCAATTGTCTCTCCACTCCTGCAGCTACAGTCTAGCCTCTTTATGTGCGCTCCGTGCATAATTTGTAAAGAAATTACGAGGGTCAACGAATTTCATTTGCAATTTGACATCTAATTACGCCTCCAGCGCGCAGTTACTTCAAGCACTTAATGAACTCTGTACTTCAGCGAACAGTGAAGTCGCGCTTTTAACAAACTACTTTTTACACTGCACTCAGTATTTTAATGAACTATTTGATAAAGTACTTGTTTGCTATTCACATTTAATTCAAAGAAATTTTAACAAATCAAATTGCAAATTGCAAACTGAATATTAAACTCACAACTTTTTATTGCAAAGTTTAGGAAAACTTTTAAAGTATTGTAAATTACATTAAGCATACAATTCTATAAATTTAAATAGTTAGAATTATTGAAATTTATTTATCCAGTAGTTAAAATATTTATCGAATATAGATACACAAGAATCACAAGACTACAATTATAATATTTTGAATTGTTATAAGCAAATATTTCACAGAAATTTTAAGAAGTAACAAATAAGAAAGCTACAGTCAAGTGTGAGATTCCCGTTTCCAATTTGGAGTAAGAACAAAACAGTGCGGTATTATTCGTAAAATATACCAAATTAAGATACCTCAATAATACTAAAATATTCTTAAGGCCTTGTTTGATATATCGATTAAGTACTACATTCGAAATATACCTCAGAAGTCAAAATATACCAGATTGTCAGCTTAGACCCGATTACAGTGTGCGTCATTTGACATAGAAAGTATTTTTAAATAACTTGTACAATTTTTATTCGATTATAGCTCTATCTCTTGCAGTCACTGAGAGCTAGAGCAGAGGGACAGACGAACATGGCTATATCTTTGCTTAAATATAGAATATTTAGAGAAAGACGAAAATAGTAATTAATATGTAACTACTGAAGATAACAAGACTACAACTCACATATTATAAATTTTGCACATCTCGTAAAGATTTACGTATTACAAATATGTTATGCATTACAGAATAAGTTAATTTCCAAAGTTTATAAAAAATTTTTAATACCAATGCAATGAGAAAACAATTAATGAAAGTTAAAATTGTATAAAAGTGAATTACTGAAATTGAAATAATTTATCAAAATTCCCCATAGAAAGCTATAAATATAAAATAATATTTAGCAGAGATGTAAGGACAACCATTAACATATTTTTAATTAAAATATTTAATTGAAAAGTGAAACCTCAAAAATGCACTTTCATTTCTGAATAAATACAATTTAGATATTGAATATTTCTTATTAAAATCAGCAAAGGTGACAAGACTACAATTTGAATACTTGAAATTTGCAAAAAGCGAGCAATTGAAATATTTAATTGAAAAGTGAAACCTCAAGAATTCACTTTGATATTCTCTTGAATCTCTAAATACAAAATTTGAATGAAAATTCCATTGGTTAAATTCCAATATTGGAACAACGCGTAGGTCGATCTAATTGCGAACAATACATTTTGTTTAAAGTTACAAAATAGTTTCCATCTAACTTTTGATTACTTTAGTGTGGTGCTGCTGATATTGCTGCCTTTGACAGGCAACTGGCAACTGGCAATTCGCAAAGGGGGCAAAACGTGGCAACATGGGGGCTTTGCTTGCTTTTTCGGGACACAAGCCACTGCTGATGCTGATGCTGCCACTACAGATGTTGCTGACAGCTCACGCCGCAGCGTTAGCGCACCTTTTGTGTCGCTGTCAGCGCTAATGAAGCAGCAACAGCAGCCAACAGCAACTGAAAACCAAAAGAGGCAACAAGCAAAATGAAAAGAAAAATAAACGAAAACGAACGAACGAAAAAAAAAAATGCACATGTCACACGTGCCGCATCTTTTGATAAACCAAAAGGCAGTCAACTGGTTTGAAAAGCAAACGAATACACGCTATACAAGGTAGAGGACGATGCGGGCGCCTTCTTTGTGGCCATGCCCCCCCCCATCTGTGCCCATGCAACATCTCTCCACTCTGGCCACTGTCAGTGGCCAGTCATGCTCAATTTGGGCCGCACGCCGCGTCGCTGACATTAATCAATTGCAATGGTCAGCAGGACCCGGCACGAAGCGGCGAGGCCAGAGTTGGTCATAAATTAAAGATGTGGCAGCTAGCTGGGATAGCTGTGTGGCAAACACCTGTTGCCATGTGTTGTATGCACTTTGTCGCTTTTGGTGGCCACTTCCGTTTTTTTCAGTTTTTTCAGTTGCTGCGATACGAAAGATGATTTGCAACGTCTTTTAAGGCTGAACACCGATATGCTCTTAAGATAACGTTGACTTGCTTGCCCCACACACAAAAGTGTGTGAGAGAGAGAATGGGAGAGTGAGAAAGCCTGCGAGTGAGGTGTAGCAAGAACAGTCGAAGAATGTGCAACTTTCGTCGACACTTGAGCAACAATGTTTTACATGTCGCGCTGTCAAGCACATAAATCACGCGCAAATTGCCAACTACACACAGCTCACACACACACACACTCACCCACTTGGGGACACACACGTTCACACTCTTCTTCTTCGCACTTGTGAGACACTTGTTGCCATTAGCTGCAAGAAGAAGCCGCCGCAAATACGTTAAGCTCCCGCACGACATTCGCTAAATTTGTTGCCGCCCCAAAGCCGTTGACTTAGCACACACTTGATTGACACATCAAGCGTTGAGAGTGTGACACATACAAACACACACACGCATATATGTATGTGTATTACGTATATGAATCGCTGTCTTATCAAGCGTGCGCTAGCCACAAAACCGGAAGTCGCATGTCAAACACCATTCGACAGCTGCAAATCAAAACAACGCCAAGCAAAATGACATTTCAAATTTACAGCACTCACTGTAAAATCTTCTGGGCACGGCTCCAGAAAACCACCGCGACCACAACAGCAACAGCAACAACAACAACAGCGATAACTTGAGCAGCAACAACAACATCGTCAGAAATATGCAGAATTTCAGCAAACTTTTGGCGTGCGTAATTGCAATTAAATGATGCGTGTCTTCCTTGGGTGTGTCATTGATATAGCACATGACTTTCCCACAGAATTGAATAAATAAACGAAACAGTTATGAAACGTTTAGCAGGCAATGACATCAAGTAAATTAAAGCAGAGAGTATTTTACTGCATTTGTAAAGCACAAGAGTCAGGTACGACATAGCTGCTTTGGTTAAAAATCTGGTATAGTTTAACCTCTACAGTATATTTCGAATGTAGTTCTACAACGATATACCAATTATGGAATATTTGTGGTAGATTATTTGGTATACTTTAAGAATAATAAAGCACTCTTTTGCTTTTGTTCAAAAGGGGTAGCGAGCACACTCGACCATATCTTTCATTGTTCTTGTCTGTGTCAATATTAAAATATTATATTAAAAAAATATAAAGTTATCTTTGTTGTCGTTCTTGCATATTCAATCAATTACTCTTTCTCAAACAGCTTACATTTTTCTGCATAATTTAATCTGTCTAAAGTTGCTCAGCAGCAACTGCAATTGCAAATAATAAATCAAATTTTTACAACTTCATTTAGCTAAGTATGAATCGTTCTTGATCAACTTTCATAAAGTTTCAGAACAAAATTGCCATAATTTGGAACTCATTCATGAAATTTAACTGATGTTGCGACATATGTCTTGCGATTTATGGTCTTTTGCATGCGATAAAGCTGAACTCATGCTTCACTGCTGCTGAGAATCTAAAGCCAAATAAATCGATGTGCATGTATGGCATTAGAGTGTTGCATCTTTTGCATGTTAATGCGTAAATCAGGTTAGTCTTTTGGCAACCTGGCGTATGCGTAATATTTATATGACGTTGCCCGCCTGGGCACATGTGGCAGTGTTCCAAGTGAGACAACGTCGGCGCGTGGCATAAATAAACACATTTGTGTGGTGCTGTGTAGCCGCAGAAAAAGCCACTGCAACAGCAGCTGCTTCTTGCGGATTCAGCATGCAACTCAAAGGCAGACAACATGAAAATTGCATTAGAGAGTAGGGCGTATGCGAGTTGCACCCACACACTTACACACACACACATACATATACTGAGACACTCCCACATCGTCTCTGACTTTGTTCCCATTCAACTGTAATGAGTAATTAAAATGCTGCACATAATTTAATTAAAAATAAAAAAAAACGACGACACCGACAACAAGAAGACGAGTGCAAAGAAATGACACACGGTGTCAACTTGCCACTTGTGGCAAGTGTGAGTGTGAGTGAGTGTCAATCATTTAAAATGTTGCCAAATTCACGACTTCATTTCACTTTGTTTGCCGCTTGTTCAAATTTACTTTAACTTGTTTGTTTAATGGGCAATCTTCGTGTCAACTGCTAACTGAGAGTTAAACATTCTGACAGCCGCTAATTAGTTTGCTCCCCTCTCGTGTTTTTTCCTCTTTCCTTCATCCCCCTTCTTCCCCTATTCATGGCTGCTACATGCCAAAACTCTGCTGAAAATAAATGTGTAGCAACATTAATTAAAACCACAAAAACCGTTGGCTACACATTTTCTTTCAATTAGACAAACTAAAAAGTTCTGGCTTGTGGCTGGCAGCACTCTGAACTTGCCACATTTGTCAGGGGCAGTGGCAGAGGCAGAAGTGCCACCACTGACTGTGGCTGTGGCCAAAACAGGGGATGGAGTTGTTGTTGTTGCCACTGCGTGACAACCCCCGGTGAAAGCTACGGGTCAGAAAGTGAGCGTCAAATCAATTGGATTCGTATGCAGATGGAACTGTAACCAAGGGAAATCCTCTTAGCCTCTCTCAGAGAGAGTTCTAACCTTCACACTAAACGCATTGCCGTCTCCAAAGGGAGAAGCCAAATTAAAGCTAGAACTTGAAAGTGCCAACAACGGCTGCACTTAATGGGCTAACTGCTTTAACAAATACCCTGTATACATTAATCACAAAAGGGGTTTATAAATGGCATAATTTAATCACTTCAAATTAAATTTATTGATCACGTTTTACGGCCTTCATAAAAATTAAAGACTCTTTAGAATTCGAATCGAATTAGGTAGTTATAAAAATTGCAATAATATAAAGACTATATCTCTATATAAGGCATTGTTAAATAGATCATAAATTTTAAAAAATATCGACTACTTATATGCCGTTGTCAATTAGATCATAAATTTAGATGGTCTTATAAAAATAACGATAAGAATAGCAATCAATGCATTTAATAGGCTCTACAGTTTATTACAATGCCTTATAAGTAAGTCTATCAAACTTGCAAGCATATAAAAGTCTGATACTTTGACTTTTTCAAGGGTATCTCATAGTTATGACAAGACAAAACTGAAAAAAGCTACCGAAATTTGTCCATATTCTGTAGGCAATATCAGAGTCCGGGCTAATGAGTTTCGAACTAACAATGTGGGACTTTGAGTATAAATAATGCAAAGTGTTTCATAACTACACTTAAAGGGCGACGGCTGGCAGTTTGACAGACAGACAGACAGGCAGGCAGACACGCAGAGAGACAGGCAGCAAATTGAGCAACTAGTCTGAAACACTCATACGCCGTGTGTAACATGTGAATGTTCATTTGTAAATGTGAATGTAAATGGTTGAACAAATGTCCATCTTCACATGACTGTCAGGCCGGTATATATCAAGAAAGTCCTTCTTACCACATTCCTTGTGTTTATGGTGGTTGGCAAGGATATTGATATCCTGTCGATATCCTTTTGGGCTGGAACTGCACGCAATGGCAATCAAATCGGAGCCTTGTTTACTCGTATTATTTATGGCTGAGAGCTGGGTGGCTGACTCGACAATTGGCTTTTGTTTTCTTCATGCTGTTTACCAAGCCCTGCTTCAACTGCGAGTGCGAGTACGCAAAAAACATTCATTGAACCAAAACTAATTTAAGTTTAAGCAGAATATTTGAAGTTCGTGACCCAGCATCAGATTGCCTACTTATGCATTGATTCAAAGACTATTCTTCAATCTCGTTTTTTTTTTTACACAATTTTTTTTCTTTTGTGGGCAGTTTTAATTGGATCGCGCTGTTGGCCTTCTGAGTTGATTAAATATGCATAAGAAGCAATTAAGTGAAGTGTAAAAAGCGCGAGCAACGCATCGGATATAATCTATATACTATATATCCTGCGATGCTGCGCGACGCGACGCGACGCCTACGTAATTTATGCTAAATTATTGCATATTATATCAACGAGTATTGCGGCCAGTTTCTGCTGACTTTTATGGCCAAAACAAACTAGGCGAAAGATGAGTAAGTGTGCAAACAGAGCAGAGAAAAGTTGAAAGGCAAAAGGCAAATCCGATGGCATTAAGAATATCCTTTTACCAACAACAAACCGACTATGGCAACCGTTGCCAGCCACTGAAATTAAAACGCTTAATTGAAGTTGTTGTTCTTCGTCCCTTTGACTTGTTGTTGCCTTGCCTTGCCTTTGCTCGCCACTCTTGGCCGCAAGCCTTTTGTTCCCTTTTTGGCCCATTTCGTTTGCCGTTTTTCGTTTTTTGTGGCTGCAATATTGCAGGTAATTAAGCTACCCCCACCTCAAACCCCGTTCAACCCCCCCAACAAGTACACGCAGTGAAATAGAACAAAACCCCAACATCAACATAATTCACTGTCTGAATTTCATTTTTGGTATGCTTCCTTTTCACGCCTTCGCCTGGCATTAAGTGGGCATTCCGTTCTCTGCTCGAGTCCTTCTTGTCCCTTGCCCACCTAAATGGTCTTCCATTGTGCGTGAAGGCTTATTTTTTAATTTTGTGAAGACCCTTGGCTAGAACTTAGGCGATTGAGTGTGAAATGCTTCAAGTTAAGCTGCGAGCCCAAGAATCTTCAACATGAAAGCATTTCTTTAATTTGTTAATAAAGGTTTGTGAGTCAAGAGTTTTCACTTGCCTAAATTAAGACGAATCATTATAAATATTTATAGCTCATATGTGAAGCTGCAGCTACCTCAGCATATGCAAATAAATATTAAAAATAATAATAGAATAATCAATAATATGACACTAGTTCAGCTTATCCTTTCCTATATGTTAATTGGAAATCGTTTGTTATTGAGTTGTGCAAAATTGTGCAGTCTAAAATCTATTCACCAAAATTTTTCTGACAAAAAGAATAATCAAAGGAGGAGATTAAATGACTGAGCAAAAATAAAATGTACATTAAGTCGGACTTGGGAAAGAGTTTTGAATTGGTTTTCTTTGTGTGGGGTGTTTGGTATAGAAAGGAAGGAAAGAACCAATCAAATATTGTTATGCATAACAGAAAATGTTGCATTCGGTTAACCCAGTTGAGTGCTGTGTGGCATGCATGCTTGCCGCATTTATTGCATGCAACATGAACTATGCAAAATTATGCAGCAAACAGCGTACAAAGAAACAAGCACTTTGCAGCTGCCAACTGAAATTGTTGTGCTTATCTACAAGAAATGGAAATGAAAATGGGAATGGAAATGGCCATGGCAATATGGTTGAATTGGGATTGGGAATCAGAATGGAAATCAAAATAGGAATGAGAATCGAAACGGCACGAGCTGTGGTCTATGGATCTGAGAGCAGTCATTTCGCATATTGTTGTGGTTTTTCTTGTGCATTTGCCTTACTGCTTTAATGGCCATAATTTGCTAAATGCTGCACACCCGACCAGACACTAGCTCAATTATACGAGCTGGAGTGTATCTTCTGCTTTGAGCTCGGATTTGTTTTTAGTTGAGCGCAAAACTTTGTGCCCCACACACACACACACAGTGGCCGGACTCTCGCCTTAATGGCACATAAATTATTGCAAGTTTATTGAATTAGTCGGAAATGGCAGCCAGTAAAGCAGATAAACAGAGACAGAGAGACAGAGGGGGGAGAGAAAGTAACTGCGTGAAATCTTGCAAACCAAATCGTGAACGTCATTTTAATTGGCAGCCAGGCGAGCAATCAGAAATATCAGAATGTATCTGCCTCAGATAACAGCACGCAAGGCGACCCACACAACAAGGTTCAAAGCAACAAAAGGAAACTCGAATTCAATTGGCCAACGGGCCAAATGGGCCAACATGGGGCACAAAGCAGAAGGCAGAAGGCAAATCAGATAAAGCCAAATGGCAGGCACAATGCGTTCCGCTTGTTGTGCCGCTGGACACGGCAGACAGTCAACTGGTTTTAGGGCAACAACACACAACAAATACATACACACATACATTCACATACAAAAAGCATACTACAGACAACAAGGCATCACAACAAACGAATAAAGAACACACGCCTTGTAATGAGCTTGTGATTGTATCCGACAGATACATTTGTGTTATTCACTCAAACACATATACACATGCATACATGCACACTCATTTGATTGTATTGGCATCCAGATTTATGCTCATGTTATTCTTGTTGTGTTTTTTGGGTTTTTTTGTTTTTGCCATTGCTCTTATTGCCGTTTGTTGTTTGTTGTTGTCGAGCGCACTTACTAATTAAATGTCCGCACAGAGCATTGAGAAAACTGGCCCCTAAAACGTCAATGCGAATGCAGCACAACCTTGAGATACCCTGTGTATGTATATGTATTCAAGAGGGAATTTTGTTTAATTTAGATTTAATACTGTATTGCATATTTGGTTTATAAATGTAATTGCTTCAATTCAACCCGAAAGATGGCTTTCTATTAGTGTTGAGTCACTCAATTGACTAATAAAGTTCATTCATTCATTATTATTCAGTGAACTAGATCGTTCAATTCGTTCGTTCGATGTGGTTCGTCGCTCGATTATGTTCATCATTCGGTATCATTCTTCGTTCGATTTCGTTCATCGTTCGATTTCGCCTATCGATTGTTTTTGTTTATAAATCGTTTTCGCTCATAGGGTATTTTGCGACATTTTTCGTTCGCTAATTTTAGTAATTATTAATAATAATTTAATATAATGCTGTATTTTATAGAAGTGTTATTTTTACTTTAAAATTGTATGACATAAATAGATTTACTAAATCCTTACAAATCCAATTTTAACAATAATAACACAAAACTTAATGGTACCAACCAAATTTAAGTATTTGGAGGATAGTGAAGACCAACCAACCATAAAAACTACCAATTAATAATGCAACCTAAAAACAAGAACTAACTAAATATCAAAAGTGAGCAACCAAACAAGAATGGACTAAGTATAAATACTTTACTACTGAACAAGAACAAACTAAAGAAGAAATATGAACAAAATGTAAGGATGACTTTATAGTTCAACTTAATGTGGACAATCCACTAATTTCAACAACAATGTACAATAACATAATCATACATGCATACCAATATACCCTACTATAGTAATTTTGTCTCCCAATGCGCTGTGAGGAGGGTATGGAAAACACAAAAATACGACCGCACACAACTGAATTAATTAAGCCAATGAACGGGGCGCTTCATTAGCAAGTTGCAGCTGTAAGTTGCGGCTGGGTAAATACACTTACCACAAAGTTAGCTGGCGACTTCTTGAGCTTATCAAATAAGTCAACAGACTGCTGCTGATGCTGCTGCTGCTGCTGCGGCTGCTCTTACATAGTGCAATGAACAACTTAGTGAAAGTCTTCTCTTCTCTTGTTATCTCTCTATTCAGTTTCTGTTTTCATCTTTACTTTTGGCGTGAAAGTGCATCGCAGTTAACTTTAAGATTAAGCACGTGCCGTGCTTAAGCATTGCGTATCCGTGTAGCTAAAAGATACTAATGTATCTATGCGCCTCGACGGACTGCCCGCACACACACACACACACACACATACACACCTGTAGATGGAATTAATTAAGTCTTAAGCCGATCTGATCAATCGTTGCTGCTCCACTGAACACCTGACCGACAGCACAGAGCGCTCTCCCTGGGAAGTTTCTTATTGATTTTGATTGGATTTTCGCTACGCTCCTTTATAATTGCAGTTGTTCTGGTGCTTCGCTTCGACTTTCAGCATGCAACGTGCAACTTTTGCGTTTAATTAAAAGTTTTTTTGCGAATCGAAAAAGAAATTACACAAGAATTTTATGTCAAGCCGAAGCAAAAGTTGAAATGTTTCACTTACTGGCCATTTGATAGTTTAACTGCTGAGCGCAAAACAAGCAACAAGAGTTATTTGCCAGAGTCAAATAATAGCTATGCACAAGTAGAATAAGAAAGTCACAAGACTAAAAGAATATGCTCTAAGTAATTTAATGGTTTATGAATAATAAATGCTAACTGAATTGATGCACTTAGTTTAGTTGCTCAAGAAGAATATTATGGGCAGCGGATATAACCTCAATTATCTGTTCGATGCGTTTTCAAGTAAATCAAATCGCCATAAATCACAAATAAATTGAAATTTTACAAAAGCCAATAAAAAAGTTGAAGCAACAAGTAAATAAACTAAATGCTGGTCAAGTCAAGCAACTTTTTGACTTTTCTTCAACTTTTCCATGTAAACAAGCAGCAACAACAAAGAAAGAATATTTATTAGGCTCTCGTTTGCAAAAGGTCGACACGAGAGAGAACGAAATCATTGAGAATTATGGAAGACGACAGCTGTGCCTGTGCCTTGGCTGTGGCGTTAGCTTGGGCTATTGTTCGGCTATTGAGGCCATAACACTTCATTATGCAGATACACACGGAATAGAGGGGGAAGCCAACACACAGCCAGCCACCCAGCCACCCAGACAACCAGACAACAATAATAACAGCAACAAAATGCGAAGAAACAGAGAAGGCAGTGAAGAAAGAGGAGCTTACATTTCCATATGAATTGAGCAACAATTGTCTAAAAAAGAAAAAAAGGCAAAAGAAAATTGCAAACGAAATGAAATGAAATGAAATATGAAAATCAAACTGCCTTTCATTGACATTAACCGAATGGGGTGACCCGGGTCAGGGTGAGGCATGGGATGAAAAAAGAAGATGCCTCAATTGCCAACTAAATGTGTCTCTCGAGTGTGAGTGAATAAATGAGAGAGTGAGTGTGAGTCGCCTTTTAACCTCCGCACAAAGTGAAGCGAGGGCAAGTCAATTGTAAAAACATTTTAAACAAAACTCAGCGAAACGTGCGGAAAATTGCTGATGTCTGGGAAAGTGCGTGTGCTGTAGGTGTTTAAATGTGTGGGTGTATGAGTGTGAGGGTGTTTTTTTTTTTATATATATAAAGCAGTAAGTAGACTGTCGATTTTACGTGCCGCAGAAATGTTATTGTTATGAATTGACTGCGATATTTAGACATTGATCGGAACTGGAAGTGCAGGCGCGTGAGTTGGCTAAATAAACACACAAAGTGCACAAAAAAGAAAACGAGAAAATAAATGTATTCATACAAATTATTCATATTAATTGCTGTGAATTGTTGTCTACATTATTGAGTTATCCGCCAGAAATGCGAAATGCAAATGAATTTCAACTTATTGCTACAAATTTTTTGTTTAACAATCAAATCAAATTGTGAATTGTTTTTCTTTTCTTTTGCTAGAGTTTTTCGCATTTGCTTTACTTCCCTTTACCAGCGGCTAAAAGCCTCTGGCCAAGTTGTGAGTGCTTTAGTTGAGCTGCTAAGGCTTTGGGCAGATTTTAACGTTATCTAGGCCCAACGCAAAAACAACAAACAATTGCCAGCAGACAAAAGCCTGCTTGAAAAAAGTTGTCGAAAATCAAAGTATATAAAGTACATAAAGTACAAATAAGCTCGGTGCCAAGTTTTAACTTACTTTGCCAAGTGACAGTAAAGTAAAATTCAACTGAGAAGTGCAAATTCATGAAGCGAAGGAAAGTGGAAAGGAATGGCAAGGAATGGAAAGGAAAGGGCGTGAGTCTGCTTTCAGCTAAGGACGTCATACACTTTGAAAAGGATATGCTTGGCATGTGGCTTTGAGCAGGACAAATGTGTTGAGCAGCTGTTGTTTTGCTTAAGCTGTTGCTGTAACAGTTGCTGTGGTGGATGTGGCGGGTGTATCTTGTATCTTGTATCTGAATTGTAGGTGTATCCATGTGCGTATCTGTAAGATGGTCGACTTTACAACCGCGAGACAATTAAAAAGAACAAACAGCCAAAGCAAAGTAAACAAAGCAAAACAAAACAAAAACAGCTCACATTACAAACGATCCAAACACACAAACGCACACACACATACATAAGTTGCCAAGTTTTTTATGTGCATGTGTGTGTTTGGGTGTGTAGGACAACATATGCAAATTTCCTCAGTCTGCGTGTTGTCAAATTGTGCAATTGTTGCCCGGGATAACAAACTGTAGGTAAAAAGCCGCATTTAACACGAGTGGCACGTATTTCATCTTAAAACCGTACCGAAAACCCTAAGCAAAATGTCGGTTAGTTAAGCGAGAAGCAATGAACCTTGGGCCCGGCCAACCTGACGTATGCGTAACAATGCCATCGCACGGATGAGAAGCATAAGCAAAAGCAAAAAAATATACGTATATACGGCGGCGGAAACAAAGCGGGACACGTAGTTCATGAGGAAATTTCCACACTCTGGCCACAGGCAGTAAAGCTCAGAAAATGAGACAGTGGACGTGAACGTGGGCAACAAAGTCAGAATGCGGCACAAAGCAAAAAACCACAAGATTGCAGCCGAGGCGAGGCAGCCTGCAGCATGTTGCTCTCGCGTCGTGTACTGCTTCTTTACCTTTTGAACGAAGCACAAACATTCTATTTTTTTGTTGGTGTAGCCCGTCTTCATTGCATTGCAATGTGCTTTAAGGTTCACCTTAAACTGCGGCTAAACTTCTGCTTGGGTTAGTTAAGCGCACTTGAGCACCTTAGCTGTGGTTTATAAATTATTTATGCTGCTTGCCACAGCGTCGACAGCTTATTTAAAAGTAGCAGAAGGAAAACAAAAATGGAGAAATGAAAACCATGTGCTAAATAAATAAATTGCTTTTGCTCTTTATAATCTGCAGCAGCATTTTTATCAATATTTTATTCCTCTTTAGCGCAGAGTCCCACTTTGTCTCTATCTCTCGCACGCTCGCTCACTCGCTCTTTACAAGCTATTTGGCTCCGCATGCTTTTGCTGTCCGCCAGCCATAATCCTCGGGCGCATTCCGGACTCTGGACTCGAGACATAAAGAGCATATGTAATTTTGATGTAACAATGTTTTTTGCTGCCTTGCTTTCCTCTGCTCTGACATTGAGCTGGGGCTGCTGGGTATATCCTGTAAATGCCCGTCAACTGCTATGAGTTATTTCATATTTGCTCTTCATATTTATTTGATATATTAGCTACTTTTGTGTGCACTTGATATCTCTCGAACATACACCACAAAACATATATAAATCAACGGACTGTTGCTATGACAGCTGTCAGTTAATGTTCGTTACGAGTTTTCGCATTTTAAAAAACGCTTTAACGCAAAACGTTTCGTTTTGGCTTTTGCTTTGAAAATAATCGCATCTCTTATGATATATAGATTGATAGATACGCGTCTGATGGCATTTAAATGTTTTGTGTGCCGCTTTAGTCCTGCTCACTCTTGCGTATACTTGATATTTACAGTTTCCTGGCAGCTGGCATGAGTTATTTATGGTTGATTTATCTGCATACCCCAAAGCCACAATTTAAAGAATTCCACATTCCAAAAAAAGTTCTTAAATTTAAAATTAAAGTTCTTTCTCAATAGCATTTTTGAAGGCAATAAATAAATGGACTTGTTATACGATTGTTTGACAAAAGTTTTTGGCAAAGTTTTGCGACTATAATCCCCAAGTCTCACAGCAGCAATTCATAAGCTGAATATAGAGTACGTTATTCGAAGCAAAACAACAACAATTGCCATCATCAATTGTTCAATTTCAACTGTAAATCCCTTTGAAAGTATCAACCAATATTTCCAGTTGCAATCGAAAATAAAAATAAATCTCCGTTGAAAACACTCATATACGAATATTCAATTGAGCAATATTTTCATTGAGCAAATCCCAGCGTTGACAATGCTTTAAAAAAAAAAGCAATTGCCAATGTTCAGTTTCAGGCAAATGGAAAAAAGGCTTTTATCAAAACAAATGCAAATGCACAATTGAAAACATGCTGTTAACACTGCGAAGTCATGATTGGCAGCCAATGAGATACCCTTTTAATAAAAATAAGTATACATCATGGATTTATTTTGATCTATTGCTTACCCTTTTTCACGACTTCACAGGGTATTAAAAACACAACACGAAATGACAACGTGTTGAATCAGATACAATGTGTTTTGTTTTTATCGCTTTTCATGTTCAATTCAAGGCCAGTTCGAAGCTACTCAATGCTGATTGTTGTTGAAGAAAACATGAGCAATGGATTTAATGTTATTTTTAATGGCATTTAATGGATGCGTTAATAGAGATCAATTGTTTATTTAAGTTTCCATTGAACATTTTTTAGTCAATCGGCAGACAACTCAAAAGAGCTTTTGTTCAATGTGGTGGGAAATTCATTACTATAATTTATGATTTATGCGTCAAATAATTTTGAAATAAAAGTGATTTATTTATAGCTAAGGAAATCCTAGAAGCACAATACTTGAAAGATTTGCCATAAACTATGTATTGATGTTGAAAGTTTTGACAGCAAACGAATTGGAAATAACTCACTAGAACTAACACCGACACAGCCCGCAATTCCAACTCAAATGTTTTGGCATCTGTGTGTGATTTTAGCGGTATTTCCATTACACATACGTCACATGGGCGTCAGGCGGAAATGGGAGCTGTCATAAAAGTCGAGGCGAGGCGAGCAGAGCAGAAAAAATCGAAGTTTTTCTATATGTTTGGGTATTTGTGGCACATGTGAATGCAGGTCAAATGGCAACGAATTTCACGCGCCTGGCCAGCTTTTTGTTTTTTAATATGTTCTGCAATTTCCATGCGGCACATAAAAGATTTTAACAATGTTTTTCACTATGCTACGTGTAATCGAAGCCTGTGTTTGTAGAGAGGGGGAACGAAACGAATAGATGTTTTAGATATATGGCGAAATTCTCGTACATTTGCTGTTTTATGTCGAGTTGACTTGCTGCTTTTATTGAAGTTACACAAAGTCCTCCCCCATTCCACACACGCTCTCGCACACTCTCACACACATATTTGTTACACGCACACACTTGCAGCAAACGTAATTTGCGCCAAGCTTGTTGCGGATACCGAGCTGATGAGAGTTCCCAGCTACCTACCTATATACTATACTATATATAGAGTACGCCTTGACTTGCCTAGGCGTCTTTTATTGCTAATTTCTGTTATTGCCAAACGCTTTGCCCGTTGCGTGCGGCCTGTGTACACTCGTAAAAATATTTTTATTATCACAAGGCGCTCACGCCCTCAAAGCGATCGCATTCGCCCCTCTTCCGGACTTCCCCCAACCCAAATGGTGCAACCTAGCTTAATGGGCGCAAGAAAGTATGCTATGCTATTTACACTGCCATTTTTTTTTCCAAGAAATGCTTTAATTTATTTTAGTTTTATAGTATTCCTTTTGATTAACTTAGTGTTTGGCTGCAGGGTAGCTTAATCAAATTATAAATTAAGCAATTTATAGTGACTATAACAAATCAAGTAAGAGATCCTAAATGCTATTTAAACTTTCACTTCTTGATATAAAAAGCGACCGAAAGTATGACAGTCCCAGAATCTGTCTATTAAGCACAATACTCAATATAATTCATATATCAACATTGTATGTATGAATAGAATTATCTATGTTCATTTTTGTATAATGTTTTAGTTTTAGTTATGTTGATCATTCAACTATGCTTTGCAATAGTCGTTGTTTATTTTGTTACATTTATACTTACTTTAAGCTATGTTATTGTTGGTAGCAGAAGAAGAAAATCTGGTTATCTAAAAAACATTAATTTAATAAATGAAGCAAAAATACAAAATTGATACGACAATTGGTTAAAAAGAAAATTTTTTCCACTTCAGCCTAGATATTAACACTGCTTCCTGCTTTATTCAGCCTATTTCCGCCAATTTTTTTCCGTGCATGAGCTGACTGATTACTAATACAATGACATTTAATGTATGCCTACCTCATCGATAGCTCAAGTTTTATATTAATATTCATTGGACACCTCTTTACTTGGCCATCACTCAAGTGCGTGTGTAAAATTATGGGGTGAGTGTGTGTGGTTCAAAGTACTTTAAGGCTTCGCGCGCAAGTTTGTCGCGTCACCGTCATAAAATTTAAGTGGTCCCGTGCTCAAAATTAAACAGTCTTGTTTTGCCCCGCGCCCAGTGCAAATCGACAGCAAATTTACGAGTATGGCTATTGCCAGTTAATAACCAAATTTGTCTGCTCAGCTTTAACGTAATTGGAGCTCAGCTCAGCTGAGCTCAGCCCACCATCTTCCTTCTTGGCGTGTAATTTGCCTTATAAATGCGATGAGCAGCAGCAACAACAACAAGTACAACAACAGATATTGATGTTGCCATAAAACGCTTACGATTTTATGCATTAAGAGTGCTTCAAGTAGCACTGTTGCAACAGCAACACCAACAGCAAAAGCATTCACATCCCTTGGCTAATCCAAGGCCGAATGAATGCCATTTTCCCCCACAATTCGTTCATCTGGCGTTTATACTGCGGCTTTTATGCATTCCTTGCAGTTCCTTTAAGTGCTAGCTGCAATTTGCCTAAATAAGAAGATTACAACATGCCAGAGAGTGTGTGTGTGCGTATGAGTGCATTCATTTGTGACTCCCACAAATCACAGAGCGATAGAGAGAGAGAGAGAGATAGTGACTTATCGTTGTGCCACGCATGATTGCAGTTCCGTTTAGTGTTTAGTGTTGGCTCGTCCTTCTGGCAATTTGCAATGTGGCTTCTGAAATCTACACGCTTCTGCGGTGCGTCGACTAAATGGTTTAGCTTCCATCTTGCATGTGTCTGTTGACTGTTAACTGTCGACTGACAACTGTCGACTGACGACTCTAGACAGTTGCTGCCATTGATTCGCTTTGTTTCGGAGTGTTTGACTCGTTCCCAGTTTCCAGCTGAATGCAGATGCATCCTTATCGACCACTTGCCTGTAAACTTCTGTGGTAGGAATGTTGATTTAGCTCTAGGCAAACGATCAACTAAGTGGTCGTAGCACGGAAAATGTGAGACTGTTTCTGTCGAAATGCCATTGTCGGGGCAACTTATTTGCAGTGTCCTTCTCATAGTCGTATTTGTGTTTGCATGGCAAATGGACAATTGTGGACGGAATTTTGAATTTCTCAATTTTATTGGAAAATCACATATTGGACAGTCGATGAAAGTTATGTGTTCACAAAATAAATATTTTGAATATTTGATTTGGCATAATGCTATTACATTTCACTTCACTTCAATCTCTAATTAACTTTGACTAACCATTTGGATTGCAATTCGTTATAACAAAATAATGCAAATCAAATGCATAGCTAATGAGGTGACTGGCAGTAAACTTTGTTATAATAATATTGTTGTGCGTTTCTTTCACTGTGTTTTTATTGCCCTTTTAATACCTCTTTCGATAATTACTTATTCGTCAGACAATTACAATGCCAATAAAATGTTTTTTCATTGCATTTGAACGTGGGAGCTGTGTGCATAAAAAATGTTGCATACTTTTGGGCGGCCATATTAAATAAGTTGACCTGCAGCTGTAAGGGGGAAAAAGGCAATAAAATAACATGAACTGAATAAACTGTGCATATGTAGAGCAGGCACTCTCACGAACACGTTCGCACACACACTGACAACACACCATTCAACTGGCAGGAAAACCAATTAAATTGTGGCTCAAGCGAACTGTAAAACACAAAAATCTGCACACAAAAATGCAATGAAGCGTGCATGAAATTCAGTGAGATTCAGCGAAAATATTGCCTAGTTTTAAGCGCGAACTAAAAGCTATTTCGACATTTGGCAAACGAATTGAAAGCCCAGTGCAAGCATGCCCAAAAATACGCGTAACTAATTGCAATGTATGTATGTTTCGTCTTGTTTTACAGCGCTTCAATATGGGCGAGCAGAGCAGCAACAGCAGCGGCGACAGCAGCAGCAGCGGCTCTGCAGATAGTGGTCCCGATTTTGGTGCTCTCCGCGAAGCCTGCGAGAAGTTGCTGTCGAACAGTAGCCAACAGCTGAAAGGTAAGTTGATTGCAACAGGAAATGTGTCAACTGTGTACTGTAACTGCACATACATGCTCGAATAATTTCATTATTAATCGTAATATTGTATTCTCGTATTTGTGTACCGTGATGCGTGATTGCAGGCCCCCACTGTGCCGGCACCTTTGATGGCTGGCTTTGTTGGCCCGACACAGATCCCGGCGAATCGGCCTTGATGCCGTGCCCAGACTTCATACCCGGCTTTGATCCAACACGTGAGTGACGCAATTTGTTTATTATTGAATTCCACAAAAGCAGCATCCGCTTCAGGCGAAAGGCATTTGGCTTTGGCTTTAGCTTTGGGGTCAGCGCATAAAGATCTGCATTTGACAACACAGACAATCTGAATACCGAACAAGCAAAGCACATAAATAAACCCGGCGACGACGCAGTCAAATGTCAGGCACAATATTTCAGCGGAAACGGAAATGGTATATGACATAAGGTATACGGTATGCGGTAGTCAGCCAGCCAGCCAGCCACCCAGTCAAGCAGTGGCTAATGAAGGCCGACGTTGACTCAGTTTCAGCGCCGCAGGCCAAACAACCGTGCATACACACGCACTCCCTCTCCCACATACTCTCACTCACACTCACTCACACTCACTCACTCACTCTGTCATGCATAAACAAACCACAAACCAGGTGGGTAACCTAATTGGCTGCGTCCCCGCATCGTATAAGCTGCAGCTCTCGAGCATTTAAGTATGAGGGTTATTTTCTTTTTCTCTTTGCCAGTCAAATCAATTGAATTCATGTTTTTCGCAAAGAATTTCATTTTAAGTACACACAACACACTCACACACACATACACAACTCTTACTTTTGAGCTCATTTGCCTATTGGGTTTGTCCGTGTTTTCTTTTTCTTCCTTCGGCAAATATGAATATGTAAATATGTTTTCAACCTGAGCTGCCTGTGAACTCTACAAGGTGCCATTCAATAACGGATGTCTGCAGATGTCTCAAACGAAATTAATAAAGAGGAATACAAATACCCACAACAACATTACACACACAGTCCTTACAATTGACTTTTTCACTTAAAGACTTAAGTTCAAAGTTCACTGGAATCACTGGCAACTTAAATTGAGTTTTGTTTTTTGATATTGCCCAACACAACATCGAAAACAAAAGGTCATAGGAAGCCATTTATCGCTTGTTTTGCTGGCAATAATAAAAAGAAACATTCATTTTAAATCCAATTTAACTTAGAAAGCTCTCATTAAACAAGTAATTAATATATACGTGCTTTTAGCCAACAGCTAAAAGCAAACTATCTTGTTTAGCAACGTGGAGTATTTTGTGTGTAAATTATTTATCAACGCCAACAAGCAGTTCGCTTGATAACCCACTAATTATATAGTGTTCGCAGCTTAATTATGCATTTAGCCACCATTGTATTTTGACGCTATCAAAAACACAAAAACCGCACCCTTTCAGCAGCTAAACCACAATTTTCCCTTTCGCCTTCGCCCTTTTTGGTTTTCCCATTTTATGGAATTGGTATTCGCAAATAAATAGAATATCATATCCATTTACCATGGAGGATGCCTCATCATGAATTAACCAAATGTATTGCCATCGTTAGCTCGCGGCTTTTTGCTGTTTATTCTACAACAGCCAGAACAACAGCTACAACAACTAAAACAACGTTCATCCATCAAGTAAAATTTGCAAAAATCCACACGTAATAATTATGAATTATGTAAATTGTGTGCATTTGTTTTTGTATGTTCGGCAAATACAGAAAAGCAAACAATTGCAACGAAGCAAAATACAGAAAGCAAATAAACAAAAATGATTTCTATTTGCGAGTGTGAACAGAGAATATACCCTGTAAAGTAATTAAATAGAAAGCATATTAAATTTGGATTTATGTCTTCATTTATTATTACCATAACAACACATTAAAGAGCACATATTCAGCACAATCTTAAACTCATGTCATGGGAATAACATATTGAATGCCTTCTTAAATTTAACCAAAATAATGCTTGCTTAAATGTTATTATTTTTTAAATCATTTACATCAGTTCAGCACATCCCCAAACACTACTCAAACAGCGTATAACGAGAACAAAATGCTTGAAATGAAATAATAATAATTAAGTGTAAAATTGTTTGTGGCAATTTCGTGGCATAAATCATGTGCCCTGTCAATTTGCATTAATCGAGCATGCCACGCCTCCACGCCCATGCAAGGGCGCACAGCGAAGCACAGTGAAAGTGGCGTCACGTGAATGTGAATGGCAAAAGTTGAATGACTTTTTTGTGTGTTGTTTGCGCCAAAAATGTAACAAGGCGACTAGCACTAGTTTTTAGACGCCCAAGAAGGGAAGTGGAGAGGAAGGAGGAGGAACAGCAAAGTGAGTTTGGAGTTGGGAAATAGCAAATGTTGCTTTCACTACATTTGGCTTATGACTGTTATGGCTCAACTCGCCGCCTTATGTCTGTGTCGCCTGTGTCGTGTGCGCCTGTGTGTCCGTGCTTGCCCATGGCTGAGGCAGCGCCTCGGGGTCGCCAGCTTGTACAAGATTATGTGCTTTGCACTGCGCCGCCATTAACTTTTATGGCACTTCCGTTTGGCGGATGTGGTTGCCAGCAGCAGCAGCAACAGGAACAGGAACAGTAGACGCAACGATGTTTTTTTTTGCGGATTTTTGCTTCTATTACTGCTGATGTCGTGCTGTCTACTTATCTGCCACCCAGCAGCGCGTATACGTGATTTTTCGACTCTGCGTGCCAAAAGGCCATAAAACCGCATAGAGAATGGAAGTCAGCAAAGAATTGCATGAAAACAAGTTACCTGCAAAAAATTCCTTACGCTGGCATCTCTTTGTCATCGACGTAGTGTCTGGCAACAGTAGTTTCAACAACTTCGATTACAATGGCACACAAAAACTTCATAACTCAACTCGAAGCACTTTGACAATGCCAAAAGCACTGCAAAACTTTCGATGAGCGAAAAACTTAAACATCAACTCGGGTCAATTGCCGTCCATTGAGGCCGCACTTCAATTATTAAATATGCACATCCCAGGCAGTTACATAATAGTGTACAGACCACAGCAAATCAATTAGCTGCGGTTAAATCGATTACATGGCGTATACGCAATCAGCTTTTTCGTCAGGTGCTAATGCAATTATTTGTCTGGGTTTGGCTAATGGAATATGCAAATATGAAATTATCTAAAAATTAATTACAATGTAATGATACCCTGTTATGAACAGAGCAGAATGGGTGTATAACAATTAAGGAATTAGCTGACAGCTTAGCGAAAGAAGTAACTAAACAGAGCGTGTTTTAGCTTAAACAAACAAAGAACTGTGATATGAATTTCAATTAAACTTGATTCTCTCTTTCTCTTTTGCTCTATCTATTTTGCAGGGTCTGCGCACAAAGAGTGTGACGCGGATGGCGAATGGTTTAAGCACCCGCTGACCAACAAAACCTGGTCGAATTACACCACCTGCATTAATATGGACGATTTTGCCGTGAGTGCAGCGCTCCGTTTGGTGTAATTGTACTTAATTGCTTACTTTAACGATTTTATTTTCAAATGCCAGTGGAATCACAATGTAACCCTGATCTATGAAGTGGGCTATGGCATCTCCTTGCTGGCTATCCTGCTTTCGCTGGCCATTCTCGGGTACTTCAAGTAAGTTTTTCATCACACTTTAAGCTAAGTGGCTCTGCATCAATTAGTTGCAGCCACGCAGCAACAGCTGATAATCCATCTTATGATGCCATCGTTCTAGTTGTTGTTGTGCGGCACAAATTGGCACAAGCCGCACATGGAAAACCACTCAGAACTAATGAGCTTCATTTGCCATTTGTCAGTTATGACCGCTGTGCGCTTGGCGCCAAATTTTATTGTTAAACAAAGATGCCAATGGCCTAATCAACTGCCAACCTGGGTCCTATCCAAGGATGTTTGTGTGTGTGGTGTGTGTGTTTGTTTATCTTTGTTGCTTGAAATGCTCATTGCATTTTTACTTACTTACGCTCATTTAATCCAACACACTTGATGTAGGAAATGAGAAAATATTTGCTTTCTTGGCCGCCTCAACTCAACTCAACGCCTTTCCAGTGCCACACGTCAACTAAGTATTAGATTGTGTGTCTACTTCAAGCAGGATATCGATTAATTTCCACTTGTCTGCAGCACAATTAGTGCTCTCGGCTTGTTTATTATCAGCTCAGACACACACAGAGAGAGAACGAGTGACAGAAAGACAGACAAAATGTGAAAGCGTTTTAAATTGGTTGGAAAAGGCAAATAAAACGTGACACGGCGTGTTCTGGAATTTCGATTATTTTCGCAACGACTTCACATTGAGAGAGTGATAATTAAATGTCATTTTCAATTGACTATCAACAGTACTTGCAAGCAGTGCAGACAATACATACATTGTAACTGTAAAGTTGCACGATAAAAGCAAACAAATCAATTGAAAATCACTTACAATTAACTATCAATTTTCTTACTTTTAATTCGAACAAGTAAGGAAGCTACAGTCGAGTGTGCTCGACTGGGAGATCTATTGTGAATAAACGGAAATTTAATTTTTCATTTTTAGATACATATACCTACTTATTATACCGCAAAAATACTAAAAATATACTATTTCCTATATTTGATATATTTACACCGCAAAAAAACGAAAGTTATAATTCGAAATATACCAAATTGTCAGCCAAAACAACTAAGTTGGTGTTTCAGGAAATACAAAAGTATTTATTAATTCACTTTTAAAATTTTTGTCTGATCACAAATCCAATTTTTAGGAATCATAAACAAAATCATGTAATAAAAATCAAAATTAAGCTTGTTATCCGAAAATTTGAAATTAATTTTTCTTATAGTGTCTAAGATCTAGGTGTCCATACATACGGACAGACAGACAAACGGACAGACAGACGGACATGGCTATATCAACTCAGCTGCTGACGCTGATCAAGAATTTATATATTTTTATTATTATTTTTATTATTTATTTTATTTTTATTTATATATACCTTATAGGGTCGGAGATACTTCCATATGCCTGTTACATACATATCCTGGATGCTCAAAGTTATAATACCCATCTAGCCTATTTGTATCGGGTATAAAAATAATATCAGCCAGAACTATTTATTGTTTAGTTACAATTTTCAGTTTATATTATTTGGCATTGCTTTTAACTAGCATTCGAAACAGATTGATTTAGTTATCTATTGGAATTTCATTTAAATGAATTCAAATTCATTTATAGCTCAAAACGTTCTACGAACTAACACGACCAAGACAAAGCTAAACTAATACTTTTGTCAGATTGAGAGGGAGAGACTAGCTTTCAATATCAGACAATGGCTTTACCCATCTAAATCTAGTTACTGGCAGGCAGTGTGTGTGTGTGTGCATTGAAAGCTGATGACAGTCCTCGCATTGAATGAATGTATTCGATATACATATACACTAGTTGAAAAGAACTTCTACTATGCAATGTGCAAACAGAAAAAGCCGAACTCAATTTGCATGACATGCATTAATTTGCAAAGAGCCAACATGTTTCCATTAATATGCAGCTTGCCCCTTGGTCGGTTGCCAAATTGAACAGCACAGAGAGAATGGCAGAGAATGGATAAAAGAATAACATAGAACATCAGTGAAAGAAGAGTTTGAACAGAGAGAAAAGAGAAAAGAGGCGTACGTGCGGCCAATGTTGATGGCGTTGACATGCCCCTCATGTATATCCAATTGCCAACTCTCACTCACTAACCCGTATTCCTCTGAGTGTGTATTGGCAATACGTGTGTCAACAGTTTGTGACAACAACTTTTGTTTGAAAAATCTAAAGCAAATAATAACATTTATACAAAACAAATTCATCACGCATTTGCAGATCGCTGAAATGCGCCCGCATCACATTGCACATGCATCTGTTTAGCTCATTTGCTGCCAACAATTCGCTGTGGCTCATTTGGTATCTGGTGGTGATAGCCAACGCCGAAATGGTCCAAAGCAGTCCGGTAAGTAAGCACACGAGAGCTGTAATTGTTCTCTTCTATATTCATACATATATCTAATCGCTTGCAGGGCTATTGCGTGGCACTTCACATAATACTGCACTATTTTCTGCTGACCAACTACTCGTGGATGCTGTGCGAGGGCTTTTATCTGCATACTGTGCTGGTGGCTGCTTTCATTTCGGAGAAAAAGCTGGTCAAATGGTTGATTGCCTTCGGCTGGGGTTCGCCGGCTATTGTCATCTGCATCTATGGCCTGGCACGCGGCCTCACTGGCACCCACATTCAAAACCAACAGTAAGTGCAACTGTGTATGTGTCTCTCACTCTTGTGTATGTGTGTGTGGCTGGTTAAATTGATTGTGCACACGCACACATGCATGATGATTCGCAAACTCAAATCAAATCAATTGCGAACGAGCTCGTTTGCAATTCATTAGATGACATTACCCAACTCTGTCTCTCTTCGTTGTCTATCTCAGCTGCTGGATGGTTGACAACGACTTCAACTACATATTGATGGTGCCCGTCTGCATTTCGATATTCCTCAATCTGTTGTTCCTGTGCAATATTGTGCGCGTCGTGCTGCTCAAGCTAAATGCCCCAGCCAGCATTCAAGGCAGCTGCGGCCCATCCCGAACCGTCCTTCAGGCATTTCGGTAAGTTTGTCGAATTCTTTTTTCCTTCGTTCGTTCGCTCGTTCGTTTGTTGTTGCCAAGTTAAAAGCAAACTTCAATTCAATAATAATAATTTTTTGGAACGTCACAGCACACTCTTAAGTGCTGGCATCCGCGGGGCGTATGCGTAATAAACTTGTTTGTTTGCTTTCATTCTCTCTTTGCTGAGCTTTTTTTTTGTTTTTTGTTGCTGTTTTTGTTTTATTCGGTATCGTTTCGTTACACATCGCTTCGTTTCGTTTGAAAGTGTACTTCATTTTACATTTTAAATTACGCATACGCCGCGTTGACTTGCATTTTAATACGCTCGTCGACGAACGAATTATACATAAGTATAAGTATTATTACAATGCCGCTCTCCTTCTTCCGTTCTCTTCCTGCTGCCCTTTGCAGGGCGACGCTGTTGCTAGTGCCGCTGCTTGGCCTCCAGTATATGCTAACACCGTTTCGCCCAGACCCCGGACATTCCTGGGAGACTACATACCAAGTCATCTCGGCGTTTACGGCCTCATTTCAAGTAAGTAATTCTTTTTCTCTCTTTTCCATTTTGCTGTTTTTTTTTTTAAATTCCCTTTTCCATTTTTATACCCTGCACAAAGTTGAACTCTTCTTCGAAGCATTAGTGGAAATTATTTTACATGTAATACACGGGTCAAGCAGTACAAAGCCTTATTATTGTCAGCATTTCGACTCGTTTAGTTAAGACCATATTTCAAATTTAATTCCAAGCGAAGTACAACAAATTTCAGATAATTAATTTAAAATGTTTGGGATTTTTCCATTATCTCATAATTAACTATAAATTAATACTTCTAATTTTTCTATATTTATTTATTTAATATCCCATTATGCAGCGCAGAGCATCCGATAGTCTGTCATGCTGCTGCAGCTGACTTCCTGTTGCTTTTAATATTGTTTTATGACTCTGCACAGGTTGAACACTTTATGATGTTAGTTATGTAAATTCTCTCAGCTGCTTTGGCCACATTTCGTGCTAAACTTAAATCCCAAGCTTGGAATTTTTCAGCTTCCATTTTGCTGCAGCTGAGCGTCGAACGTGTTTTATGGTCAAAACATGCACATTTAATTGGCTAAAAATTTGCCGATTTTAACATCGGATATTTGCCATAATTTATGCAAATACGCGAAATCCGTTGTCAGTGAGCTTGTTTATTATTTCTCTCTCTTTCTCTCTGATTCCGCAAAAAACCAATGTTCCAAATTATTAAAATGCCAGGCACATGCTCAGAAACTCCCCCGCAGCTTACCTAAATGCGTTGTCGAGAAGAGAGAAGACAATAAAGTTAAAGGGAGACGATGGCAAAATCAATATAACAAATGCGTTATGCAAAAATGTACTTTGGTATTTTGTCAGATATTTTCATCAGCATGCATATTAAATTAGATGAAACAGAGATTCCAGCCAAGAGAGAGAGAGAGAGAGCTGAAGACAAAACTCCACAAGCGACTCGAACATAAAATGCATTGTCAGTAAAAATAAAAATATAGATACGAATACGAAATAAGAATAAAAACTAAAACTAAAACTAAGAGTACAAGTAAAAGTGTGGGAAGGGGAAGAGCCAAAGCCAAAGCCAAAGGCGTGCAAAGACGCGTAAACCCATAAAACCAAATCGAGCAACATCTCGTCTTCATCTGTTCCTTTCGCTGTTGGCTTGTGTTAGTGCAAATAACTATAAAAAGCTGTTGAACAAATGCTTGAGCAAAAAGGCTAAATTCCAATGTCTGCGGTTCCCTCACATATAAATCTAAATTGTCATGTCTTGTGGCCGCTTTGGGGCGTGGCCTAAAGCTGCAGTTGAATTACAGTTACAAGACTTTATCCGAAAGCAACTGAATGTAAATAAAGTCAATTCGACTGCGAGATGTCCTGGTCACGAAGTGAAATTTCATTTTTAACCAAACATAAAATAAATAAATTCATTATTACAAAATAAAGCAATTAGTAAAGAAAGTGTAGCTATTATCTTTCGAATAGAGTTTCGCCTAAGGTCTCTTTATACAGACATCAAAACCTTTTTATATACTTGTCTGCAGGGTATTTGAAACAAAATGCTCTGTTTATCTGCGACGTTTTTACTTTATTCGATAGCAGCTCAAAAGAGGGAGAGAAAAAATGGCACACAAAATGAAAAGCAAGTGACAAATGCAAAAGCAAAATACTTTTTCAGAATGTTTTTAAAGCCAGTCGCAACTTTTTGTATGTTATTTTTTTTCGTTTTTGTTTTGTTTTTGTTATTTTCGTTACTGCTCCACAAATTGCAAAGTTCTTACAAGAGCCACTTTCACTGGCACGGATATAATTCGGATTTATTGTGTCAGCTGCATTGCGAGTCATAAAAGACGGGGCACAACTTTTGAGCGTCATAAAGTATAAACACTCGTATATAGATAATGCAGCATATAAAATGATTTAATCTAGTATTCGCATTAAAACCCAAAAATATATAAACAGTGTGTATGTACTTATTTTTCTGATGCAGTTGAAAGTCATTTGGAAAACCACAAAAAAACAAAAGTCATATGAAGTTTAATATTAAACTAAGTTATTAAACACAAACTTTGGTATAACAGTTCACTTTATTTTTTAAGTATTCATTTATTTTTCGTTCTTCTCAACATTATTTCTGCCATTGTCTTTCCACATTGCTGGAATTTGTTGTATGTCAACAAATATGAAATCCCACGCATCAAATGGCAGCAATCATCGTCATTGCTTTATAATATCTATGGACAGCAGTGCAATTAGATCCAAAGTTCCTTAGAGAAATAATTTCATTTCATTTGCGAGTGTTTTTCATTCTTCAGTTGGAATTTTAATAAAGCTTAAGCAAAAATATTTGGCAAAAGTACTTTTGAAAACTCCATCACGATTCTAGCAGCTGTTTTGTTTTCTGTTTTTTTTTTCCAAATGTGAAAATTGAATTGAAAAGTTGCACTTCACACAAAAGTTGGTATACGAATGCGTCACAAGTTTTGTGCACTTTGACATCTCTAGAGAGTAAACTCCTCATACATTTGATTCGAATTTCGGTTGTATACTTTAGCTAATTACTTTTGCAAACAGTTTTGCATTTTTGTCGCTCTTCACTCAAATAATTAACTAGTCATTTTCGTGAAAAGTGTTAAGAACTCAAAGTCATGCAAATCTCGAGCAGATTCTACTTACAGGTATTATAAGGATTTTAGTTCTAGGCTACAACTACAAAGCTTCCAGCTGCCAGTTGTCAGTTGAGTGATGGCCAACATCATGCTGAATAATAACTAGCTAAATACACTTCAACTTAATGTAAGTTGAGCTCTGTAAACACAGCAGCTGGAATTATTTGAATTAAAGTCAGCAGATAAAAGCAAAACGGCAAAGCACGAACGAGTGGGGAGAAAAGCTTTATAAATGCGCAACCACCACAAAAAGGCATGCGAATAAATACAAATAAACAAACCCCCAAGCTACGCTGTGGTTCAAGCACTCTGACCCCTGTAATCTTGACACTTTAAGCTTTAATAAAAATGTGCATTACATTTTATTTTTTTTTGCAGAGATTTGTAGATAGAAGCTCTCAATTATATTTACGACTAAAGCTAGCCAAGAGCAGCACCAAATTAAATGAGTTAGTGAACGTAGAATATTTAAAACAAGAAACAAGATACAGATTGACAAATATAACGTAAAGTACTAAAGTATATCAAAGTCTATATATATATATATAAGTAAAGCATTATACTCAAAAAATACCATAGAGTACTACAATTTACCACATTGTCCAAAATAATTTCTACCATTTTATATAGTATACTGTATTTATACCATAAATACTGTAGTTATTGTTGTGTGTCCCAAACATTTGTGACTCTAGATTCAATATTAGATTAGATTTTCGAGGTCGAAAATGGGCGTGGAAAATGTTGAAAACAAATAAAATTTGCATGCAAACATAACAAGTACAGTTTAAAATTACTATCTTCTATAGTATCTAAGTATTCATACTGGCGTTCAGACAGAAAGAGAGATAAAGCCATATTGACTCGCTTGCTGACGGTGATCAAAAATATATATACTTTATGGGCTCGGAAATGTCTGCTTTTACATGTTACAGTCATTTTCTGCAAGCGCAAAGTCATAATATACCAATTTACTTTAATGCTTTAAAAGAAATGTAAATTGTAGCCAACTAGTTACAGCTGTTGACTTAATACAACATATACTCAAGGCTCTTAGAAAAGAGTGTGCTTTCCAAATGCTTGTAAAAGATTGATTGTAAGTTGGTTGGAAAATTCATAAAACGTATTCAATATGTATGAAAAGTATAACAAAAGAATAACAAAGTTTTCTCAGTATTTACGGTAGAACATTTGCGAATCTACTTGTATGTCTTTGGCCAATGATGATGATGATGGTGTCTGAGGGTGTCGACGTGTGCACTGGCAATCAAATGAAGCCTTTTACCAATTTCATTTATATGCAGGCAATGTGTGAATATGAAATCCAGGCAACAGATCCTGCACGTACGCAACTATGCATTAAATACGTATACACATAGTCAGATTCAAACACACAGACAGAAAGAAAAGACAAATGACAAAAACAACTCAAGTGGCCAACAACAGACAACAGTGAAACGAACGAAAGATACATTGACAGACACAAAGATACAAATACACACATTTACATTTACAGAACACGTTGTTTACTTAGAAGGGAGAGGAGGGACCAACTCGTAATGCCAGCGAAATGAGACAGGCAAAATGAATTGGAAACTGTTGATCCTGCCGAAATAGCAAATAAACAAAATTGCATTAGGTTTTAGGACCGTTTTCGCCGGCTGGCTGGCAATCTAATAAGGAGGAGACACTTGTGACACACTGCGTTGCGTCTCCAACTGTGATGTCTTCTGGATACTTGTAGTAATAATTTTCCCTTACTGTGTTTGTACTCGTCTTGCAGGGTTTGTGTGTGGCGACATTGTTCTGCTTCTTCAACGGTGAGGTGATTGCCCAAGTGAAGCGCAAGTGGCGGACACTCTGCTTTAGCAATCGGCCACGAACCAACTCTTATACAGCCACTCAGGTCTCGGTAAGATTTGTAATGAGCTTCACATGCTTTTATTCTTCTCTGTTACTTTTTTTTGCCTATATTACGGGTTACGGCGCGTATGAGTAATGCAAGCTAATGACTGCAATATACAACAATAATACTGACATACACACACACACACTCACGCAAAACTGCAAACACTCACACACACACGCACACATTAGCATTATAATTGGCTTCTCGACATGGTTCTGGCTTATAATCGCATGTTAAGCATACGCCACATAGACCAAACCAAATTGATATCAAAATTTCCAAATCGATAACAAATGCAGCGCACCGTTTCCAAACCTGCCAACCATCATGATAGCAAATTCTCAGTTCTTTTGATTGTAGTTCGTACGATGCGGTCCGCCAATGCCTGGCGAGGAGAAGGTATGACTAAAGGACTTGTCGTCATCGGCCAAGCGGCGTGCCTCCTCAGCGCCTCATCGGCAACACCAACACCAACAACATCAGCAGCAACAGCAACACCAACAACAACAGCAGCAGGAGCATCAGCGTGGACGTAGCCAAAGCATGGCAATGGCAGGTTCAACGTCCACATCGTCGCGTATTATCGATGGATGGCGCAATAAAATGCATTTCCTGCGTCGCCAGACTATCGATAATGCGCACCAACGACAGCCGCTCATGGAGGAAACAGCTGGCAATACAATGCAACTGAAACTGGCAGCCAATACTGAGGTGGAAGCGGAGACGGAGGCGGACACAGAAACGGAGGCCGTAGCCAAACCGACACTGATGACGACAATTGCGGAAGATACCGCCGAAGCAGCAACATCTGCAACTGCAACTACAGCAACAACACTAACAACAACGACGACGACTACTATGAATGATGCAACTGACCAGCAACGAAATGGCCGAAGCATGGCAATGGGCATGGGAATGGGAATGAATATGGGAATGGGCAGGGGTGTAGTCATTGTCAGCATGGATGCCGATGCGAATGGAGGCCAACAGAACATTGCAGATGAGGCACTTTAAGCGTAACTGAGGCAGCAAAATAGTCCCATTCCTCGCATTTTGAGGAAGTCACAAAAGCTTGTAACGAAATCTCATAATCTAAGCAAAGCAAAAACAAAAAAAGAAACAATTTTAAGTACGATTACTGGATAGTAGTTACCCGCCCACTAGATAAATGTAATAGAGAACCAAACAAACCAAAACACACACACAGAGCACCCCACCAACGATTTTCCCAGGGCAGAGATGAACGGAGTAAAACTAGCAAATATCATGGCAAAGTTGCATTTCAGCAGCAGACAGAAAACAAAACACAGGGAAATGCCACAACTTAAGGGCTTGCATACTTTGTCGGAGCGCTATCAAGATGATAAATTCCAAAATATGTGCTATTTACCTCACGCTTCACGTCTTGTTGTTGCTCTCAACTGCATGCATTTTGGCATTTTGAATGCCGCCCGAAAGTATGCTGCACTAAAGTTGTTGTTGTCAGTGTTAGTGTTAGTGTTAAGTTAATGCATATTTAATTATGATTATTATTATTATTATTACTATTATCAACACACATATATATATGTATATGTATATGAATGTAAGAATTTATGTGGATATGAAATATCATTGTTGTCCTAAGTGTTAGATGTCTCTACGAACAAACAAACAAACAAAGAAAAAAACGAAAAATTGGCTAAATCGATGTGGTAAGCTCAGCTTTCTGACATTTTCAACAAAAAAAAACACAAACTTAAAACCAAACCAAACGCTTTATCGTTTTATCGCCATTATACAAGAGTATGCTTCAAATCTGTGTATATCATAAAGAAAATAAATATATATATATATATACTATATATAAATGTGAATTATAAACATGTTTTTGTCCATTCTGGTGGCTGGCAAAAACGACATTTAATTAGCCAAGTTTTGTGCTCGTTTCATGAATGCTGAAGAGAGCTCACTTCAGACTGCTTCCACTCTGTCGCTGTCGCTGTTAAGAATGATAAATTCTGCTGGACTTGCCGCTTTGTTTATTAACGCGCTAATTTTGTCGGCAACGCAACAGTAACCAACCACAACAGCAGCAACAACAACAACAAAGGGTAAATAAGAGCCACCATTGCTTTTGTTTGACATTTATTGAAACTTATTTGTTGAAGTTGACTTTTGTTTCAGCACACAGCCAGCGGACATTTGACAGCCTCGTGGCAACCGCGTTGATGTGATTTTAATGATGTAACTGCGTTGCCATGCCAGTTGCGAGTTCACAGTTCACAGTTTATCAGCTGCCAGTTGCAAGTAAATGCAGCAGCTGCTACACAACATTTTATGGGCCTTTAGGTTATGGCATGCATGTTTTATGCGTGTAAAGTTACGCGATAAGTGGCCTTTTATTGCTGCTCAAAATGTGTTAAGTCGAGCTACACGACGCACCGTTGCTGATGTTTACATATTTTACAAATTGTTCCGCGTTCTTCTGCTGCAAGGCGGTCATATTACTCATACGCCACATATGCCGACAAGCAAAACTTTACTCATCAAACGTGCAGGAAGCAAGCAAATGAGCTGCTTAATTGAGTGAGTGTGTGTGAAAGTTTGTTATGTGTGTGTGCGTGTGTGTGTGAGTCTGTTGGAAAATGCAAATATGAATGCAGAGAGTTTGCGAGTGTGTGTTCGCCTTTGTAAGGTGTGTCTAAGTTAAGTGCATGACAAGCTTTAAGCGCCAGCAGCATTTTCAGAGCGCATTTCTTTTGCCTGAGAACTCAAGTGCAGCAATCACAAAAGAACTCAAAACGTACTCAAGCGGCCTGAACTGGACACCTTTGGCACTACTTGAGAGACACAAAGCATTTCAACTATTTTCTGCAAATGCTTCACGAGTAACAAAAAAAAAAAACGAAAACACTTACTTCGAATAAGTTTTCAAATAAAATTTATATATTTCTTAAACAGTTCACAATTTAATTCTACATTTAGTATTTAAAAATAGAAAATGAACGTTTGAAAGCTGAAATTTCATAATTTACAATTCAATTCAATAATGAATTGATTAAAAAGTTTAATTGAAAGGATAATGTGTGTGAAATTATCTTGGCAATTGTTGGCCACAGATTTTGGCTTTACTTGCGATGCACTTCTTTAATTAAAAACAGCCGGCAGAAGTGTGTGCTGCTTTTGTTGAGCCAAAGTTGAAGACTACTCTTGCATCCTATATGAGTTTAAATAAAGTTGCGCATACGCCCTGTTGTGCGTGTGCCTGTGCGTGTGTGTGTGCGTGCGCTCGGGCTACTTGTTCCTGTGTCTGTTAAGTGGAGTGTGCGGCTGACGCATTTGCATAATGAACTCAATTAAAAGTTCGGTTGCCTGCCAAGCGCAGAGTCTACGAGTCTGAGGCGACACCTCACTAATGACGAGAAGGGAATATGTATAATATACGGAAAATAAAATAAAAATAAAGTTGATATTTGTTGGAGTTGTGCTCTTCTCGTCGTTAGACTATTGCGCTTTGTCCTTGCGTTGCAGCTCCTGTTTGGCGAGCAATTGAATGCGTTGGCCAACAATTCCCAGCGGTTTGCGTGGCACCAGATGACAGGTTGATTGCCTGTCAAAATGCGAAAGACACATTAACAACATCAACAGGCAGTTGTCGCCGTTCACTTGACTCACTTGTAGATGATTTTCTCACGATCTGCCCAGGGCCAGGAGCGTTCGAGGTTATCCAGTTTGAAGAGCAGCTGCAGAATGTGACAATGTGATAATATTGTGTGTACCTAATGAGGCGACACATTGATTGCTTCTTACCTTTTGTGACTGCGAGTGTGCCGCCTCCTCCGTTGAAGTTCTCGCCGATGTTGACGGTGATGTTGACATTGATGCTGGCGTTGGCGTTGGTGTCGCAGCTCGCACCTTTGAAGTGTCGTCAATCGTATTGTGCTGCTCCAGCTGCGGGCTCAGCAGCGTCAAATTACATACGCCCTCGGCATCGTTTATGCGCAGCTTGGGCACATTTCGCAGATTCCACGTATAAGTGGTGCTCAAGAAGTCACTGTCATTATTATCCTTGGCAACCTCATCCTCATCCTCATCCAGGTCGCTGCTGTCGCACTCGGAACTGATATTCTTCACAGCGTCTGCTCTGAGTTGAGCTGTTGCTCTGGCTGCTATTTCCGTGTGCCGTGTTGTGTTGTCGGTGTCGGCGTCGATGTCTGCGCCTGCAGGCAGCTTCAGATAAAAAACAGCCTTCTCATCATCACCGACCTCATCATCTTCGTAGTCGTTGCCATTGTCTGGCTCATCACTTGTCTCATTTGTCGCATAATTGGCTTCCGATGCATAATCCGATTCCGGCGTCGCATCCTTCAGTGACTCTGATTTGAATTTGTGCACAGCATCTTCAGCGTCATCGTCATCGTCATCTTGCACCTGCACCAGATCATCTTCCTCATCATCCTCAACATCGTCCGACTCGTCGAGTTCACTGTCACACTCACTTTCCGGCTGCTCGAGTAACTCATAGTCGAGCGCATCCTCGTCGTAGGAACATTTACGCTTATAGCTCGCCTCGGCCTCCAAGGAGTCAAAGGATTGTGACACCGTTGCCAGCGTGGAACTGAGAATCTTGGGTATTTCAGCAATGGCGGAGAGCTTGCGTTGCATCTCCAGCAGACGCAGCTCAATGGAAGTGGGAAGCACGCGGCCTGCACGAAGAAGCATTTGGCACATTGGACTCTCACACAGGTGTTTATGGTTGATAGAATACGATTTTATTGTAATAACACACACGCAGGCACAAAGGCGAATACATACACATACATATAGAATAGAAATAGCAAATAGATGCGGGCATTAAAAGGTTAACTGCTGATGCACAAGGTTACAAGGAGTGGGGAAGAAGCGGTAGCGGGATTGTGGTTATAGTTATGGTTATGGTTATGGTTGAGACATCACTTCGATTTGGATGCCGTGGGCAGGGCCAGCAGCATGTTCTCAATGGTGCTGCTGCGCAGCTCCTTGTTATCGCCGACCTCCGCAAAGAAGCGTCGAATGTTCCGCACAATGCGATGATGAGGCAACTCCTGCGCGAGGTGTGGCAAGTTTTGTTTGTTTGGGGGGAGAGAACAGAGATGCAGTTAATATCGCTTTGCAACATGTTGTTGGCATTGTGAGAGAGATTCACCTGCTCCTCTTCGTCGGAGGACTCGTCCTCGCTCAATTCAATGATCACCTCGTTGCCCTCCTCATCGATTTGGGTTTTGGTTTTCTTTTTCTTGGGCTTGGGCGGCTCTGGTGGCTCTTGCCACATTATGGGATGCCAACAACGCGAGCCAAGCAATGGGGTTGGGGTGAAGTCTACAAAAAGATACAGCTAAATTCTTTTGTTTTTCTTTTGTTTCATGCAACACATTTCATGCCGGGTATTATGGTGTGTATACATTTAATATGTTTCGTATCTATCGCATGCCAAATTTAATTGATTTTGATCATTGACAACTAACCTTTCGGCGGTGGCATCGGCTTTGGCACTCGCATCACAATCGACTTCTCCTCGCCGGCCTCAAACATTCCAGTGGGATCATCCTCCTCCATGCTGCCACCAGATTACATAAGCAAAAATGAAATAGAAGCCTCTGTTAGCTAGATGTGTGCACACGCTGCAATTGTTAAGTGGGTCGACCTACTTGCGCATTAGGAACTGCACTTTCTTTGGGGTCGCGTTGATGCGCTCGTGTGCCTGGGCCAGTGTCAGCTGCGATGCGTCCTCTTCGTTTATTTCGAGTATGATATCGCCCAGACGTATCCCCGATTTGTCAGCTAGACCATCGGGTGTAACCTGCAGGCAGACAATTAAGATTCTTAATGATGCAGCTGTGTTTTACACTTTCAATTTCACTTTTACTGACACCAACAGCAGTCGATTACTCCGAACGGGGCAACAGTCGAGGCGCAATTGATCGCGAATGTTGCGTAGTTCGAGTTTAGGTCAAGCAAAATGCTTATATACTCGCTCGCTCACTCGCTGATATATGACAGACAGATACAGATGGATATAGCGAGTGCGCCTATAGATACAAGAGTTTGCTCCCAAAACACAATGAGATACTTTTATGTATTTCAAAAACTGTCTGCTTTTAATGTGTACCCTGCAGTTGACTTTGCCTAAGATATGTGTTTAGTATATTAACTTTTCTCATGCAATGACTATATAAACGTATATAATATATCGTTCAAAAATTCAACAATAAATATAATTATAAGCTATAGAATGAATAAAATTAATTTAATGAAATGTACGTTTTAAAATCAATATTTTTGGCAAATATTTTGTTCTAAGCAGTGCCTATATTATTTACAAATAAATTTTACAATAAATCTTTAAAATAATTTGATAAAGTTTAACTTTAATTTAAACAAGCAAGAAAGCTACAGAGGCGTGTGCTCCACTGTATGATACCCATTTTGAATAAAGGCAAAACATTTCGGTAGTACTCTAAAAATGTGTAAAATACTGAAAAAATACTAAAATATAAAGAAGCATTTACTTGGTATATAAATATACTAGTACATTAAAAATAAACCTAAATAATTAGAGGTACAATATTAAAATTCGCTTCTTCCGCTAATAATAAAATAAACCAAAGTCTATATTTGTATATAAATATACTATTATATTTAAAATATACCATATAATGGCTGGGAGCACAATGTTATAATAAGCTTCTACCCCATGGGTAGGGGGTATAAAAATCAAATTTAATACTTTCATCATACATTTAAAGTAATTTTCTTAGCTTAATTGCCTCTGAACAATTTCAACTTTAATAGTACTATTAGAAGTACTGAAAGCATACAAATATATGAGGAATCAATACATAAACATTACTAAATAGCTTTGCTCCTTCTATGCTAATTAATTTCCCACCTAAATAATTAATAGCAAACTGATTAATTACAAGACCAATTACAATTACAATGACAAGACCCATTACAGCGTTCTGTCAAGTCATCTATGCCTTAATGGTAGCGCAGGCCACACGCCACGAAAAATAACAATTTATGTATTCTTCGCCGCTTTGTCGTTTTGCTGTTTTAAAACTGAACTGAAAAAAGCAAACAGACGTCAAAATGGATAGCAATACGCGAAATACATAGAGCTAACCCAAATATTGTACATTCCCTCGGCTCAAGTGTGGGGCAATTGAATCGAGCACAAAGTGTGATTCGGTCTCTCTCCTGCTTCTTTGGCGCTCTACGCTCTGTGCCTCGCTCCGGGTCTTTATATTTGTCTTGCCATTTGACAATTGTCGCTCATACGCCCCATCGGACCAACAAGCAGCGCGCGACAGCGTAAAGTGAAATATTCATTTCGTTGATTTCGTCATAGCCGAATAATTTGAAATACGACAACGAAATGCGTGTTCTTTTTGGCCACCGACCAAAAGAGTCGACAGCAATGATGAAACAAACGTTGCAGCTGCCACATTGCCACATGCCGCATGATGCGGCAGTTTGTTGGGTCTCTCAGAGTGCCAATACACGATGCCTTATGCATAGTTAACCGGGCGTAAGGAACAGAGCAGAACACAACACAGAAGATAACAGAACACTCACCTGAAAGACGGTTAAGGGCATATGAAATTCAGCGCCGCCGGTTATCAGGAAACCCCATTTCGTGTCATCTTTGGAGTCATAGGCATCGGACTCCACGTCAAAGGCGGGAAAGCCATCCGTATCGCCAATGCCGCAGGATACCTTGATAATGGGCGCCTTCTTCTTTGTCTCTGGCATCGACCACAGAATTCCCACTGGCTCCGGCATATTGTAATTTTCTTGTTGTTGTTATTGTTATGGCCGTTGCTTTTGCTCTTTTCCTTTTTGTTTGTTTATATTTCTGTTTTTTTCTGTCTTTTTTTTCGGTTTTATTGGAGAGGTTTCTTTTGCGTATGCTCTTATTTTGCGTATCTGCTCGTTTTATTTATAAATCTTTGCGCTCTCGTTCTCACACACTCGCGTGCTCTTTGTTCGTCGCTCTCCCTCTCTCTCTCTCTTTCTCTTGGTTGCAACAGTTTTTATATTTTTCTTCGTTGTTTTTCTTTTCTCGTTTCTTTTCTTTTTTTTTTGTGTGCTGTCAAAATTCAGTTTGCCAAAAAAGAAAATAACCCGTGCAAAAAAAACAATATTTATTTATATTTTGCCGGCTTTTAGCGTGCTGTTGGCCAATGACTTTGGGCAAATAGCATAATCAATCGCATTTGGCCACGAGTCTCATTACCACAATTGCTAACAATTGCCAACTGTCACTCTGGCTTATATAATCCTCATTCACGCATTGCACAATGCAAGAAACTGTCGATGAAACTGTCGGGGTTTTGTTTCCAATTCGATTAGCACAGCATTCGTATTTTATTATACTTTGTATTTGCTTAATTATCAAGCAAAAACTTAATGAGGGTGCGCCCTTTATTTTTTTCTTTAGTTTCTATCTAGCTTGAAGCTTTGCGTTTGTCCACGAATATTTCTTCTTTCTTTGGCTTCCACACGATTGCACACGACTCGGGCAACTAAAACTAAAAGGCAAAGCGCTAAAATAATTTCGAGAAGTTTGCCTTTGTGGTGCATTCGCTTTTTTATAGTCGCCACACGGCGACGGATGCTGCTTTTATAATACCCTATATCAAAAAAGGGTATATATGTTTTGCTAGAGACTCTAAAGCATATACAAGTCTTTCTATTTGTAGTTTTGTAAATTAATTAGTTGGCATCTCAATCAAGTAAAGCTGATTAGTTTATTATGCTAATACGTTTATTTTTTTTGTGTTTTCTGTCATTTGCACATAGTTTCAACATAAGTTGTAAGATAAAATAGTTTTTTGTCAATTATACTTATAAATTTTGATCACGGCTTTTGTATGTGGGGTATATTAAAGTCGTTTGCCCATGTCACATAATTTCCTGATGCTTTTTTCGGCCTTTTATTCTGTCTCTCGTCGCGTTATCGTCGTGTTGTCTATTGGGATAGGTCCAGAAAACTTTTTGCCGGCTACAAATTGTTGCTGTTGTTGTACTTTTTTGTTAGTTTCTATTTTTGATATTGTGTTTTTTCTCAGCTTTTTTAGCTGACAGCGAAGATTGTTGCTGCCTCTATAAAATGTTTGAAAATCCACAAATAAAACGTGGAGATTCCATCAATAGATTGCAAGCGTTAGTGCAACTATTTTGCTAGAAAAGGTAAATTGTCTTGTCAGCAAAATACGTGATTTGCTATTATTATTCATGTTGTTTACTGCTGATTAATGTCTTTCTTCGAATTTGAACTCAAAATTTGTTTTCTTTATAAGTGTGTCGCCCCTATCGCTCTTTGGTGTCAAAAGGTTATAAATTTGTTTATGTTTTTTTTTTTCGTGGAAATATTGTGAATTCTGAAAAACATTTCGAAATTAAATTTGCCGATAATCTTTTTAAAAGGAAAGACACTTTCACTATTTAAACTTTGCCTTGACTCGTTGATGTCAGCGAGATGAAGGTGCACCATATTTGACAGTTGTCAGACAAAAGGTTACCGAGCGCATAAACTTTAAGAGTTCTTTGAAAATTTATCTTCAAGCCAAAGGCAATTCCCAGGAGCAGGTGAAAAATCTGCAGAGGGTCTCCTTATCGACCGGACACGTCGTTTGGAATTCAATTCCCTCCTCTCTCTTCATCCCAAATATGCAGATAATGGAAATAAAAAGTCACGGCGAGAATGAAGACGATGATGCTCTGTTCATGTTTGCAGATAACGAAAAGTTGTGTTTTTATTTTTTTTTTTTTAAGATTTTTATTTATTATTGCTAGTGTTCAGGGGTTCATTAAAGCTAAGGCTAACCCTATTCTAGGAAGGTCTCGTTGTTGGCCTCTTTGGAATTCACCTCGAGCACCTCACAGCCCTGGGCATAGTCCTCCGGATTCTCCACATGCAGCTCATCTGTCTCATCCACATTGCTTGCGTCCTTGGTGTCCAGAGTTTCATCAAGAGCTTCTTCACCTTCTGGGGCTGCACGCTTGCGACGCGCTGAATGGGCCTTTGCAGGTTCGTCGGTGTGCTCCTCAGTTGATGCACTGCTTGTATCGTTGGGATCTTGTTCCTTCTTCTGCTCCTTGTTTTTCTCACCCGAACTGCTGTTTGAGCCATCGCTAGCTGAACGCCTTCGACGTGTGAGGTCCGAGCTGTCAGTGTCGGTGTCGATCTCATTGCTCTTTCCTTCCAACAGCTTGAGCAACTCTTCGTCGCTCACTTTAGTGCCTTCGGTATCCTCGAGATTCACCGGCAGCGTAAATGCTACGTTCAGCATTACGGCTGCCAGTGCAACTATTAAGATCCATGAACGCATCCTTGATGTGCTTGTTGTATTGTATTGTGTACCTCGCGCTACGAATTGTATTTTTGAACTGACTGCTAGCGCTGTCTACAGTTTCTTATGAAACATCATTTATTATCAGTCTGAAGAGTCTGGTCTTACGATTGGTTGATGACAGGCACATCAAAGCACAGCTGACAATGCCCCAAGTCTAATTAAAGCGTCATCGATTAGCGAGTTGCAAAGCTACAACCGATTCAAGCCGCAAAGAGAATCCATATCGAGAATTTCAGTCTCTCTTTGCTGGCAGGTTTTCCCCAAATCATTTGCAACATACACTAACTAAAAGTACACTCACTTTATCAAGAAGCATTTCTACGATTATTTCAGTGTGACAAATTTAAATAATTATTGTATATATTTTTCTCTATGGTACTTTTGCTCAATACTATTGAAAGAGTATACAAAGTGCCGTGACGAAAATAAGTATGCATTTGGTTTGCTCAATCTTTTCTTCATACTTATTTCGGAATGCGCAATTTACTGGCACTGCCTTAGCAGTCTGTGTGTGCAAATTTCAACTTGACTTGCATAATAAATACAAATTGAGCTGTTTCTCTACGAAATTGATAAGGCAGATAAGTGAGATCAGCGAAGATCAACTGAACAGAACGCGCAATTTGCGTGATTATCGACGAGACGTATGCAAAAACCTGACACACTAATAAAACAACAACTGAAAACACTCAAATGAACTCAAAAAGTGTGTGTGTGTGAATAATTCTATGCTTACCTCTGATGAAACATTGTTTATTATTTCAAATCGCGCAATTAAATTGTGTCAACATCAAGTCAAAGTGTGTACCACAGTGCGTATAAATTGAATGGATTGGCGAGCATTAACTGCGACGCCAATCCATTCAATCCGGCTAGACGCCGGCTGTTGACCAGGCTAACACCAGGCAAATGCCAGTTAATCCGCTTCGGCGTCGTTGATGATGGTGTTGGCAAGCCCTGAAAAGGATTCCCATTGATAAGGAGGAACGTGAACGGCATACTCAACACTCAAATGAACTCCTAAAACATTTCTGGAGAGCCATTCAAAAATGCCGCTGCTTTTATAAGTATTTGTCCAACACTTTCGAGTTCACGCGCAATAAACGCAACTGGACTCAAAATTGATATAAAATATTAGCATAGTAAGAGAAGCTGAAAAGGTGGGCGAGAAATTGGTTTAGCATTTGGCGAAATTAAAAGCAAATATTTAACAGTCTTGGCTTATGGCGTTAAGTAGCTGGGAAAAGTTTTAAAGCTTACGCAGCATAACTGAATTCCCAAAAATAAAATGCGATGATTGAATTTGATTCCCCTGATGAATGTCCTGCCACTTCAGCACAAAGCAAATACATATTCCATTACATAAGTTAGAAACATCAAAAAGCCAAGTGACGAAACGAAACGAAACGAATTCAAATGAAAAGCTACTGCATAATTTAACAGAATATACAATTTAGATGCCTCGCTTCATATACCCTGGCCCAGAGACAAAGGGTTAATGGGTATGCAGAAATGTCGAAGTCGAAAGTCGAAAGACAACAAAAAAATAGTATCTTCTATACTCACTCAGCCTGATTAATTGAATTTTATAAGTTACATTTACTTAAGCAAACTCAAGACGGCAAGTAGGCTTCTTAACGGCATCTTTGCTTTTTGGTTTCGTTGCCCTCTTTCAGGGGTACGCTAAAAATACTAAACGAGCACAGAGTAGCTCCTCCAAAGTTCAAATATTTGATTAGATTTCATTGCCTACTTTTGAGAGTGCCTCTCAGCTCATACAACCTTTGAATGTTTGCTTTGATTTCGTTGCATACTTTTAAGCTGCGCTAAAATTCAACTACTCTCAGTCAATATTAATGCCCAGCTTATATTTTTTGTTTTTGCAACCGCTTTCATTTTTGTGGTTGTCATAACTTTAATAGCGCCAAAGCTGAAAAAAAAAATGTTTTTGTCTGGCAACTGTTTGCATATTTGGAGTTTATACATTTTATGCAAATTACGATTTGTTTGAGTGCGACGGCGCGCATTGCAGCATTTTATGGAAATCAACTGACACCTGGTGTCCTAACAAAATATTTGCCAGCCATTTTTTTTTTACGAGATTGTGTGTTTGTGTGCTTTGGTATGTGCTTTTCTTTTCATATTTATTAAAAATTAATCAATGTCATAAGTTTGCGAAGCCATCAATCAGTTTTAAAGCATAAAGATTTGCTTGGGCGTAAAATGTCATGAGTATGTCAAGGCATAAAGAACTGAAGAGCAAGCCGCATTTGGTGACAGATTTTTTTAAAAATTATATTACTTAATAAAAAAGCATTGCAATATTTATATTTTCATTGTCAACTGTATAGAAAAAAGTTAATTATGTTGAGTATGACAAAATACCAAAAACTAAATAAATAAAGAAAATTAAAATTATGATTTGCTATTTA